>NC_091287.1:490683315-491324982 GCF_032444005.1 Ranitomeya imitator
CAGATGTGAGATTGAAATGCTGTGCGTCCTAGCACCTAGTATATTATTAGTCCCTCCCTCCAATTCATACTATCCAATGTCACTGGATAGGTGGCAGGTGGAAAGCGACTGTTTCAGCACCAAAATCAGGTTGGAATTGTTTCTCAAAGTAAATCTTTAATGAATTGAAAAGTTTAATATAGCATTTAATTTATATTTTATTTATATTTTTTGCCAAAGTTAAATACAGAAATGAAGTAGAACAATCATTCAATTCATCAAAGTGCCATGGTGGCTCAGTGAGTAACATTGTTGATTCACAGCATCTTAGTTCGTATTTGATCAAGAGTAACACATGGTTGGAGTATGTTCTCACCGTAAGAACTCACTGTTGTATTTGAGCACTGTTGTTTTAAACTAGCCTTTATATGTGGGGAATATACTATGTTGATAAATATGAATTTAAAGAAGCACTCCCAACAGTTTTTATCCTCTTCATATATTACAGTCATGATTGTGTATTTACAATTGCTCATTTTGCCTTTCTACCCAACTAACTCTTCTGTTTTCCATTACATGATCTCACTTGATTAAAAACTTACTAAATGCCATTCACTATTACTGGACAATATTTTGAAATCTGAACGAAAAAATCCCATCTGAATATACCTCTAGTGTGCACTCTCATGTAGCTGTGTACCAGGTACACAAGAATACAGCTTTTAAATTCACCTTTCTGTATATTTTACACAAATTTGCTCCTTTTTTTTTCCAACCACCCAAGACCATTGAAACCATGTGCTTCATTAAGTACAAGTTTTACAGATGAAAATCATAATGCTCACCGGGGTATTGATAAAACCATGTGCACATTCTTTTGCACCACAAACACAACTCCGTGTACGACTGGCTACCCTTTTCTCTTCAATACTCTTCCTTACTTTAAGGGCGCAGTCAGACAGCCATATACCGTATTTTTTAGGCTATAAGACGCACTTTTTCCTGCCCAAATTTGGGGGTAAAACGGGGGTGCGTCTTATAATGCGGATATATCTTATCGGCGTGCCGCTGCGGTTGTCCCGGTGGCGGTGCTGCACCTCCTGACGCCCATTTTCCCGGAGTCCACCGCCGCACAGCAGTCAGGAAACCATGGAAGAACTTTCACAAAATGTTGGCAGAGCCCCCCGGGGACACAGCGCAGCACAGCACCGCCACTGTGGACAGTGGACACAGAGCAGCACCGCCACCAGGACACCCACAGCTGCGTGCCGCACTTTGGAACACCCAGTCATCCCAGCCTGCAGCAACGTTCCACTCTTGCCTCCTCCACCAGCGACCCTGGGACCCCCGCTTCACCGCAGCCACCACCTCCGGTAAGCAATAAGACGCATGGATTATAAGAAGCACCACCATTTTATTAAAAAAAAGTTTTTTTTCCTCTTTTTCTCCTCAAAATTTGGGGTGTGTCTTATAAAGTGAAAATTACGGTAAATAGGACTGGAATTGGAATGCAGTACACGGGCTGAACGGCGGCTCTCCCACCCCGAGCTTCATGTATCGGTCCAATTTATACGGACGTCAGACTGCGCCCTAATTTTGCACTTCAATTAATGTGAGCGCCAATTATCTTAGAGTTCGCACAAGTCTGACATTTTCCATGTGACAAGCATTGAATATATAACCCTAACACTTGAAAGAAAATGACACAATCTGAATGTAATTTTGCAAACTCTGGCGCAATCGTAAATCTGAGCGTTTGTGCCTCTCTAAAAACATACTAACCCATATTGTTCTCTCTGGACCTGTTGCGCGGATGACTAACACAGCTGCCAAGGTCTCGCTTTATGTGTTTGATAGAATACTTGGACTGTATGGTTACAGCTGTGTCTTTATGTTCTGTGCACACCTGCAGCCACTAACAAATAGCTCTAGTATGCACCGTATACAGAATTACCTCGCCAGTGCAGCAAATGAGGAAGTCGCTGGGTTTGAAGCCATATGTCTGCCTGTTCTAGATGCCAGCTGGGGGTATTACACAGATGTAAGACTGCCAACTGATTTTATACCAAATAAAGCTTAATCTTTTTATACATATTTGGTGTCAGAGTTATGAAGTGAGGCTTAAGAATGTTCTCACGACTTAACTCTTTTTAAATGAAAATTGACAGAAATAAAAGGAAAATGCAGATTCAGGTTTTTAGGAACTGTGATCCCAGGATGAAATGAATTTAACTAGTACAGGAAAGGAAATGTAGAATTGATTTAGACTAAATCCATGTTTTGTTTTTTGTTTTTTTTTTTTATATATTTTTATTTTACTCTCATAGTCAATCCGTTTTTTTTTATCAGTGTCAACACTTGAACTGGTCCAGATGATAAGTGTCCAGGCCGGGATCACACTTGAGAGAAACTCGCACGAGTCTTGCATCTAAATAGGCAGCACTGCCGCTAGCATTCAGGACCGGAACGTGCGGCTGCATGTATTTCTATGCAGCGGAGCGCTCCGGTCCAAGTGGCAGCGGCAGTGCCGAGTAGTGAGAAGCGAGATTAGTGCAAGTTTCACGCGAGTGTGGTCACGGCCTAACACTTAAGGATATTTGCATCCAAAGTTTCTTTCTGGGTTTTAGGGAATAAGTTTTGATGTTTTATACCCAAGTTTTCCCATGTGCCTTTTGGAGATCCTCTAGGCAGCCTCTAGAACAGAGGTCCCCAACCTGTAGCTCGGGAGCCCCTGAATCTTACTATGCTGCTTTGGGGTGATTTTTGTGGAAATGCTTTGGTTGCCATAATGTCTGTAATGGGGGCTTTGGTTGACACTATTGTCGGGGGGCAGGAGATGAATGTGGCTCGCTACCCTCTCTCAAGGCTGGATGTGGCTCGCGACCCTCTGTCAGAGCTGAATGTGGCTCTCAAGGTTAGAAACGTTGGGGACCTCTGCTCTAGAACATTTTGTTTTACCCTTGTTTTCTGTTCATTTGCACAATCTTTTTATTGTAAACTTGAAATCCACAAGGTATCATTCAGACGTCAGTATTTTCACATACAAGAAAAACGGACAGAGTTTCATCAGTTTTTTTCACTCATTAGAAAAAAAAAGTTTCTTCGCCTTCTATCTGTCAGTGAAAAACGGACAGCTAACAGATGGCATCGATGTCCTGTCTGATTTTTTTCATGGACTTAGACTTTCATTGCCAACTTTGATCTTACTCTCATATCAATATCAGATATTTCCCTGTGATTTTACAAAGACCACAATGTCGGCAAAAAAAATCAGTGAACAGCCCCATAAACTGTCATAGGTGCGACTGCTATTCGTGAAAAAAAAAAAAAGAAACACATTCATATGTGAGAAACTGACGTGAGAATGGGCGCTTACTAAAAAGTTAGAATTGCCACCATAGTTTAAACTCATGTTCTAAGCTTCTCTTATCCATTAAACAGTAAGTCTATGTGCACTAAGATAGTGGCAACTGTGTAATTATAGCTGCATGGCATTTATCTATGTGAATGAACCACGCTTTTGACACAAAGTGTAGTTATCATGAAAAAGAAGATATTTTAGATTTTTATCATGATATTGAACATGTGTTTTTTTTATCAAACTTTCTGAATTACGTCACATAACAATCAATGGTTGGAATTGATGTTAAGTTGAGCATCTACTCAATCTGCTATTTGTAAAATGAAACCATTCAAGACTGTAAATGGAAAACGCTAGACTAAAAGCAAATATGTATTGAATCAGTGACCACATTCAAAACAAACTATGTCACAGGGACTGAAAAATCCTAATTCATTCCTTTAAGTAAACGTCAACTTAAGGTCACCAGAAAGTACAATCATAGGCCCATAACTGTCTCTTGCTCTGTGTGAAAGAGGTTTTCTAGCATTTTTACATTGATGGCCTATAGTTGGGTTAGGCTGATTTTAACATTTTTGGCCAATAACTAGAGTTGAGCGAACGCGCTTGGTAGTGTTCGGATATCACTCAAGTGTCTGGGTGCTCGGATGTGCTCTGCACTTGGCAAGCATTAGCCGGTACTCAAATCCCTCCTCCGCTTGTTTAGGGCCTGTAAGGCTAGTTTAACATTTGCGTATGGGATGGCAGTGTACTTGCTCCCTTCTTCCTCCTTGAAGCCCCGCCTACTTCTGTTTGTATCCTGCGTTGCCCTGCATGCCTATCTTTAACGCGGCGATTTGAGGTGTGCGGCGACTGCACGAAAACACAAAATTTTGTCCAGTCTCACAAGCCAAGAATCTGAATTACTTAATCCTCACCCTAAACTTTCTTCATTCCACCATGTTAAGTCCCAGGAAACTAGTGATCCCACACTAGGACACTCTGAGGAGCTCTTTAATTTCTTGATTGTGGCCTCTCACCCTGCATGGTCCAAGAGGGACACAAGGAGATGCTGTTTAGTGATGCACAAAACTTAGATCAGCCTCAGCCACAAGAAGGTGGCGAACGGCAAATTTTGTCTAAAGAGAAAAATGATGTCAGGTTAAGTCACCAAGTCAGGAAGACCAGGTTGCGGTGGTTGAAAGCGAAGTGGTGGATGATTAGTCACAGAGCACACCTGGGAAGCTAGCTTGCAGAGCAATGCCAGCAGTGCTGAGGGTGAGGAATCGACAGCACCAAAATAGGCAGGAAGAGGCAGTGGGGTGACCAAAGAGAAAAGGCAGATAACTTTCCCGCAGAGCGATGACACTTGTGAATTTCTCTGTCAAAGTTAGGTGTTCCCCAGTCTGTACATTTTTTAAAGCGAGTTCTGAGACAAAACAATGGCTATTTGCAACCTGTGCCATGTCAAGATCAGCAGGAGCCTGACCATTGAGCCTAACTACCACCAAGCATGTCATCTAAGCGCTTGACCCGGTTGGCCAAACGCTTGAGTCCATGATTGGTGCCACTGTCACTTCCCCTGTGCCAGGTGCTTCCCAATCCCCTGAACGTGACACTGGCACAGATGCCTCCCACACTGCACTTGTCCTTGCACCATCATCTGGCACTTCCAAATCCCAGCACAACGTTCAGCTGTCCCTAACTCAGGTGTTGGAATGAAATAGAAAGTTTCCAGCCACCCACCCACATTTCTAGGCTGCTTGACATGGAAATTTTGCCGTTTTGGCTTTTTGACACACAGGATTTCCGCCAACTCATGACGGCAGCTGTCCGTCCGTATTCTGACTCCAGCCATCACTTTTTCTCTCGGTGTGGCGTCCATGCCTTGTATGAGCACATGTCCAGGAATATCACCTATGCCCTTACTAATGCACTTACTGGAATTGTCCACTTAATAACTTGTCAACACATTGACAAGATCTTGTGACCAGGGACGCTACATTTCCTTGACGGCACAAAAGGTGAACATTGCGGAGGCTGTGCCTGAGTCCCACGTTGGCACAGCACATGTGCTCCTGACACCAGGCCAGTTTTAGGCAAAGTGGGGCCCTAGAAAAAGTTTAAAATGGGGCCGAAAATGCTGACATATTGCACATCACACAGAAGCATTTCGGTTGTATTTGCATGCGCTGAGTTCAGGCCGCTAAATGAGTGTGATCGACAATATTGAAGTTCAACACTTGTTTCCTGGTCTCTTTACACCGGCTGAAGAATAATGATGGGGACAGAATGATCATTAATAGATCACCATACGGTATCATGTTATCAGCAGCACATCTACAGTTTACACCGGTGATGTGCTGCTGAGAACAATGATTTTTGTTCCGGCATAAACAATCCAATCACTCGATGAATATGCAGCATTTTACTTGTTAGTATAATACACCCCATAGTCCTCCACATATTATATTGTGCCCCATAGTCCTCCATATATTATAATACACTCCTCTGTCCTCCATAAAGTATAATACACTTCCCATAGGCTTCCATATAGTATAATATACTTCTCAGTCCTCCATATAGTATAATACACTCCTCATAGCCCTCCATATATTAAAATACACTGATCAGTCCTCCACATAATATAATACACTCCTCATAGTCCTCCATATAGCATAATACACTCCTCACAGTGCTCTATTTAGTATAATGTACCGCCATAGTCATCCATGTAGTACAATTCATTTCCCATAGTATAATGCAACCCATAGTTTTTCATATAGTATAATGTATTCCCCATAGTCCTCGAAACAGTATAATGCAGCCCACATATCGTATAATGCAGATACCCCACAGAGTATAATACAGCCACCCCACAGAGTGTAATGCAACCCGACATAGAATATATAATGCAGCCCTCTCGTATAGTATAATGTAGCCCCCTCATAGAGTATGATGCCATCACCCCTCATGGAAGATAAATATAATACATCCCCCCCCATAGAATATAATGTAGCCCTGAATAGAATATAATACAGGCCGCCTCCCGATAGAATATAATGTAGCCCCATCAAAGAGTATGATTCAATCATCCCTCATAAAATCTAATACAGCCCCCCATAGAATATAATGTAGCTTACCATAGAAAACAATACAGCCTACCTCCCCATAGTATATAATGTAGCCCCCGATAGAATGTAATGCAGCCCCCATAGTATATAACACAGCCTCCCCCATATTATATAACAACCACATAGTATATAACACAGCCTCCCCATAGAATATAATATACCCCCCAATAGTATATAACACAGCCACATAGTGTATAACACAGCCTCCCCCATAGAGTATAATATACGCCTGTAGTATATAACACAGCCTCCCTCATAGAATATAATGTACCCCCCAAATATATAATACAGCCACATAGTATATAAGTCTAGTTTCACACTAGCGTTTCCCTGATCTGCGGCGGGCTGCGGACTTGCTCCGTGAAGCCACGCCCTCAGCCGCACCTCCGCTGCTAGCTCCACCTACATCTGCATGCGGCCTGTGTACCTATATTTAACATTAGGTACGCAGGTCGTGCGGCTGTATGCGGATTGTGCAGCATGCTTCATTTTGACGATGCGGAAAATAAAAATGCTACGTGGCTGCGTCTCCACTGGTCGCCACATCGTCAAAACGACGCATGCGGCACCATCCGTATACAGCCGGAGGAGGAGGAAGTCCGCAGCCCGCCGCAGATCAGGGAAACGCTAGTGTGAAACTAGCCTAACACAGCCTCCCCATAGAATATAATATACCCCCCATAGTATATAACACAGCCTCCCCCATAAAATATAATATACCCCAATAGTATATAACACAGCCTCCCTCATAGAATATAATGTACCCCCCAAATATATAATACAGCCACATAGTATATAACACGGCTTCCCCCATAGAATATAATATACCCCCCATAGAATATAACACATCCTCCCCCATAAAATATAATATGCCCCCAATAGTATATAACACAGCTACATAGTATATAACATAGCCTCCCCCATAGAATATAATATACCCCTCATAGTATATAACACAGCCTCCCCCATATAATATACACCCCAATAGTATATAACACAGCCACATAGTATATAACACAGCCTCCCCATAGAATATAATATACCCCCATAGTATATAACTGAGCCCGCTTAGTTTATAGCACAGCCCGCATAGTATATAACAGAGCCCGCATAGTATATAAAACAGCCCGCGTGGTATATAACACAGCCCACGTAGTATATAGCACAGCCCACGTAGTATATAGCACAGCCACATAGTATATAGCACAGCCCACATAGTATATAGCACAGCCACGTAGTATATAGCACAGCCACATAGTATAACACAGCCGGCGTAGTATATAACACAGCCACGTGGCATATAACACAGCCATGTAGTATGTAACACAGCCACGTAGTAAATAACACAGCCCACGTAGTATATAGCACAGCCCACATAGTATACAGCACAGCCACATAGTATATAACACATCCCACGTAGTATATATCACAGCCCACATAGTATAACACAGCCCACGTAGTATATAGCACAGCCCACGTAGTATATAGCACAGCCACGTAGTATATAGCACAGCCCACGTAGTATATAGCACAGCCACATAGTATAACACAGCCCGCGTAGTATATAACACAGCCACGTGGCATATAACACAGCCATGTAGTATGTAACACAGCCACGTAGTAAATAACAAAGCCCACGTAGTATATAGCACAGCCACATAGTATATAACACATCCCACGTAGTATATATCACAGCCCACATAGTGTAGAACACAGCCCACATAGTATAACACAGCCCACATAGTACATAACACAGCCCACATAGTATATAGCACAGCCCACGTAGTATATTACACAGTTCACATCTCTCCCCCCCCCCCAAGAATGGCCCCACAGTCCAGTAAAAAAAAAAAAAAAACCCACACTCCTCACCTGCTTTTGTCTCAGCGGCTGCACTCCTGGCTGGCACACAGTGGGCACCCGCAGAGCGGGGAATGATGGGAGAGGGAGCGTTAGCTGATGCTCTCTCCTCCATCATTGCTTTGAACTGTACCGGCAGATGCCGGTATAGCTCAATGCTGCGGGGGAGTTGGCGCTGGCGGTGTCGGCGCTGGCGATGGGCGGGCCCCTGGGTGAGCCGGGGCCCCAGGCAGCTGCTTGGTCTGCCTGCCCCTAACGCCGACCCTGCCTGACACAGAGAATTGCTGACCCTACTTTTATCAGGGTTTCCTCCACCTCCTCCATCAGTTTTGAACCACTTCATCCTCCATCTCCAATGTTTTATCACAGTGCGCGTCTCCTCATCAGCCGGAAGCTGGAAGGTATGCAGCACTGCCTCAGTGAAGTGACAACTGGCTCTTCTGAAGCTAACCTCCAACCAGCCATTGACATGTGTGATAATGGGTGTAACCTGGTGGCGGCTGTGAAGCTTGGCAACCTCACACACGTGCCATGATTGGCCCACATGCGCAACTTGGTTGTTAAGCGGTTTCTTAAAACATACCCAGATTTGACAGCGCACATTTTGGCTACAGCTGCCACCGCTCTGGCAGTTATACAGCAGCGCATGCAGGTGCCAGCTCACCCACTGGTGTGCAACGTCACCACAAACCGGAACTCCACACCGCACATGCTGGCGAGGCTTTGTGAGCAGGAAAGGCCAGTGGAATACCAGCTCCATCACACTGTTGGTATCCTGGTTAGTCTCCGCATATAACAAATGAAGGCTGGGCATGGATGCTGACATTTGTGCAGTTCTTCAAAACTAGTAAACCCTTTTATTTTCATATTGACCATAGATTTGAATCTTTCAATAAAAAACTAAAAAAATTGTCTTGTAACTAATATAGAAAATGTCCTAGTTATGAGTAGATCACTTGTTAAAGTGGAGATAGACAAATTAAGATCTCATTTCAAGTTTAACTATACTTATAGTCTTGAAACATGACTTTTCATCAATCCACGTCTTCTTATTTCAACATTTGAGTGTATCATGTAGACGAATCACATGAAATGCTCGTGCTCTTTCCAAGTCATGCTTGTCGGGAATGGATTAAATTGAGGCTGGTGAACTGTCTCCTGGAAAGCATTATCCTACAATGTGCATGCACAAGTCGCATGGCTCTGCCAAGTTTTGTGGATCGTCTCCAAAGTTTCAAATATCTAGACTTAATTTACAAATTCAGTGCGGGCAATGAAGATCTGAACAGTGACTATAGATATGTGACAAACTGCAGCTACCAGCTACTCGAAGTACAAAATTTTCATCCAGCAGTTTTTACTTATTATAACTTTCACGTTACGTTCTGCTACCCGTTCAGCGCTTCTGGGGCTTCTGTCTGAGTAGCTAGTAGGGTGTAACCAAACGGCAACTGACAGATATCAACACCGTGATACCTGTTAATTTTTACAAAAGATAGAAGCATTTTTTTGTGGGCTCTCACATAATTTTCATAACCGGCAGAGGGAAAGCCGAAGGCTGATGTTAATATTCTGGGAAGGAGCCAATAATCATAAAGGCTCCCATTATCAGCTCACAGCTGTTTGCTTAGCCTTTGCTGGCTAGCTTACAGGGGAACCCCAGAAAATTTTTTATCTAGGGTTTTCCTATAAAGTCTAACCAGCAAAGGCTAGGTATACTGCGGGTTCACATTAATAGCCTAGAAGGGACCATGGATATTTGTCCCTCCCAGACTAAAACCATCATCCCTCAGCTACCCCAGAAATGGAACATCAATAAGATGCTCTAAATCTGGCTCTTCCCAGTTGCCCTGGTGTGTTGGCAAGTGGGGTGATAGTATTAACGTTCATGTTAGTTTTGTAATGGCAGCTGACATGAAACCAAGGTTAGTAATGGCGAGGCGTCTATAAGACGCCCCCATTACTAACCCCATAGTAAATGTTTGTAAATAAAATACACCCACAATAAAGTCATTTACTTAAAAAAAATTTTTTACAAACTCCTTTATTGACCCCTTAACCACCGGAGCTTTTTCAGTTTTTCGCTCCTCTCCTTCCCGAGTCACAACTTTTTTTTATTTTTCTGACAATATTGCCATGTGAGGGCTTATTTTTTGCGGCCCGAGTTGTACTTTTGAATGACACCATTGAGTTTATCATGTTATATACTAGAAAACAGGAAAAAAAAATTCCATGTGCGGTAAAATTGCAAAATACGTGCAATCCCACACTTGTGTTTTGTTTGGCTTTTATGCTAGGTTCACTAAATGTTAAAACTGACCTGTCATTATGAATCACCAGGTCATTACGAGTTCCTAGACTCCAAACATGTCTAGGTTCTTTTTTATCTAAGTGGTGAAAAAAAAGTCCAAACTTTGCTAAAAAAAAAAAAATAAAATAAAAATTGCGATATTTACCGAGACCCGTAGCGTCTCCATTTTTCGGGATCTCGGGTCGAGTGAGGGCATTTTTTTGCACGCCGAGCTGACGTTTTTAATAATACCATATTGGTGCAGATACATTCTTTTTACATACTAATAGTGAATTTAGACTGTGAGCCCCATTGGGGACAGTGATGATAATGTCTGTAAAGCGCTGCGCAATATGTTAGCGCCATATAAAAATAAAGATTATTATTATAGCCTGTTATTGCATTTTAATGCAAAGTCGCGGCTACTGTTTTGAATTTTTTTCTTGCTATTCCGTTTAGCGATCAGGTAAATTTTTTTTTTTTTTTTTATAGATCCGGCGATTCTGAATGTGGCGATACCAAATATGTGTAGGTTTGATTTTTTTTTTTTTTATTATTATTTTGAATGGGGCGAAAGGAGGGTGATTTGAACTTTTATATATTTTTCATATTTTTTAAAACTTTTTTTTTAACTTTTGCAATGCTTCAATAGCCTCCGTGGGAGGCTAAAAGCAGGCATAGCCTGATCGGCTCTGCTACATAGGAGCGTTGCTCAGATTGCTCCTATGTAGTAGAATTACAGCATTGCTATGAGCGCCGACCACAGAGTGGCGCTCACAGCAATCTGACATCAACAACCATAGAGGTCTTCAGGAGACCTCTGGTTGTTATGCCAATGCCCCAATGACCCCTAATCACATGATGAGGGTCAGAGGTGCGCGCATTTCCGGCCCAATGGCCAGAAGCGTTATTAAATGCCGCTGTCAACATTTGACAGCGGCATTTAACTAGTTAATAGGCGTGGGTGGATCTCTATTCCACCTGCGCATATTGTGGGCACATGTCAGCTTTTCAAAACAGCTGACATGTCCCGGCTTTGATGCTTGCTCACCTCCGGAGCCCCCATCAAAGCGGTGGTTCTGCCATCGGATATACTATTCCATCTGATGTGAGAAAGGGATTAAATCTAAATTTAACATACTCACTGAATGCTTTATCCCTGATGCCCATGTCCCCTAAAAGCAAATAAAAACCATATACTCTCTTGTCTGCCGTAGTTCACGTAATCCAGCGTGTCCCACGGCGATCTCACTTGTAGAACAGTCACTTTGGGAGATGTAGCTGCTCTAACTGGCCACCGGCTACACATTGACAGGAGCGTCATCACTCTTGCAGTGCACAGCACTGAGCTACCATGAAAGAGGTCACAAGAGTTCATCAGCTGATGAACTCTGGTGATCTCACGGCATGACAGCTGCTTGAGAACTTTCTCACCCAGCAGAGATGAGAGAATTCACCGGAACTCATCAGCTGACAAACCTGTGAGACCTCTTTCACGGCAGCTCAGCGCTATACACTGCAGAAGAATTAATGTTCCTGTCAGTGTATCGCCGGCGGCATGTTAAAGCAGTCACATCTCCAGGTGTGACTGTTCTACAAGTGAGATTACCGTGGAACACTCTGGATTACGTGAACTATGGCGGACAGATGAATAAATGGTATTTTACATATTATGTAAATAGTATATTACACCGCGGCATAACGCGGTCCGCTAACGCTGCCATTAACCCTGCTGACTGCGGGGAGTAAGGAGCTGCCATTTTGCCCCCGGACTGTGCCCGTCGCTGATTGGTCGCAGCAAAACAGCCATGACCAATCAGCGACTTGGAATTTCCGTTACAGAAAGACAGACATAAAAACGGAAGTGGACCGTACAAAATTATATAGTAGATAAAAAGCAACAAACATGCTGATACATCACGAAGGTTACACTAGGACTTGTGTATAAACATCACATTGAATACACTGGGACTGATGTCTATATATCACACAGGAAAAACTTCTACTGGTGTATTTACATCACACAGGAGACACTTGGACGGCTGTATGTACATCATGTAGGAGATACAGAGAGTCTGCTGTATATATCACGTAGGATACACTGGGACTGGTATGTACCATATACATCACATAGAAGATACAATGACTGCTGCAAAAACATTATGTAGAAGACATAATGACTGCTACCTTCATAGGACTAGGACAGAAGTGCAGAGCGCTCCAACTCCACCCAAAAAAAAACAAAAAAGTCCTGACGCAGACATTGGTCAGTGGCCAGAGTGTTATCCACTGCTGCGTGCTCCGCAACGTTTAATAGTGAACACTGCATGAGCTTGCTCACAGTCTAAGGAAGAATTAAACAGCCAGCGGCTTGAGAAGTGTGGTCACGTGGGCCGGAGAATCCCCAACTCAACTGTAAAGCATCCTTGTTATATATACATACAGTATATTCTTTTTTACTACTGACACAAAGAAAATGCTTAAACCACCTCTCTGATCATGCTTTAGTCCTCTGTGATAATAAAAAAAAAAAAAAGCATTAGGGTTTGTTTCAACGGTCCGGATTGGCATTGCTTTGAACGCAGCCTGTCCAAAGCGCTGCCGGCTTTTGTATGCGCGGTGATTCCACATGTGTTCATTGAACTATGTGGAATCACTGCATCCTACACATAGGACAGTGATATTTTTTGCGGAGACTGAGCGTCTCTGCAAGATAAATAGACATGCAGCGGTCTGGAAAGACACGCCGCATGTCCGGTTATGCAGGGAAGCCAGAGGCATTTGTGCATGCATAGTGGAGATGGGATTTCATGAAATCCCCTCCACTATGCTGTAACATCTGGCCGCTGCGGATTGGACGCTGCGGCTGTCCGCAGCTTCCAATCCGCAGTGAATAATACCCTTAGGGTATGTGCACACGTTGCAGATTTGCCTGCAGAATTTTCTGCACAGAATCTGCACCTCTTTCCAGAAAACGCGCATAAAAATCTGCGCAGCTTTGATGCATTTTTATGCTGATTTTTATGCTGATTTTTATGCTCTGTTTTCCTGCAGATTTGTATGCTGAATAAAGATCTATTATTGAACAAAAAAAAAATTGTGATGTCATTTCTTGTCCAACCTCTTCATTTACATACTCCTTTGAATAATAATGTTTACACACACAGAAAGATAGATCTATAGATAGGTAGATAGATAATAGATAGGTAGATAGATTGATAGGATACAGATAATAGATAGATTGATAGATAATAGATAGATAGATGATAGATAATAGATAGATAATACCAAGGCCGATGTTGAGTAATGAACCTTATAAAATGGTACATAAATAGTTAAATAAAGACACACACACACACAAAATCTGCACGCAATATCTTTAAAAAAAAAAAGGGGGGGGGGAAATATTGTGTGCTCCCGCTTAATTTTCAGCCGACGGGGCTGATGTTTGTAGCCTGGAAAGGGGTTAATACCCATGGATCTTCCCAGGCTATGAATCTGACGCTTCTGTACAATTAGCCTACTGGCTATTAAAATATTGGACACCCCCCCCCCCCCCCAAAAAAAAAAAAAAAAAAAATGATGTATGGTCCCCCTATAATAGCCAGATAGGCTATCCTGACACCTGCTGGCTGACATTCATAGCCTAGAGATGGGCCATGGATGTTGCCCCCCCCCCCCCCCTTCCCAGCTACAAATACCAGCACACAGCCTCCTAAACTGGCGCATCTATAAGATGTGCCAATTCTGGCACTTACCCTTCTTTTTTCCCACTGCCCTGTAGCAGTGGAAAAGCAAATGGGTAATAGGGGGTTAATGTCCCCTTTGATTGTAAGGTGTCATTAAGCCCGGTTAGTAATGGACAGGTGTCGATAAGACACCTATCCTTACTAATCCTATAGTAGTGAAAGAATTAAAGAAAAAAAAAAAACACACAGCCAGAAAAAAGTATTTTGATAGTCTTAATTTCACCATACTTATAACCACGCCTAATTCCCCAAAGCCATCAATCACCTTCAAAAAAAATAAAATAATAAACCAACAGTTTATTCCCTGGTCGACGCAGTCCAATTAATAACGAGTGTCCCACGACGATCTCTCCTATAGAAAAGTGACATTGGGTGATGTCACTGCTCTATAGGCCTCCCACGATGCACTGCCAGGAGATAATGGCTCCTGCAGTGCATCACTGAAGAGGTTATCAGAGTTCATACTTACTTTACAGCAATGCTGCATGGGAACTTTCTCACACAGCGCTGCCGGTGAGAGAATGAACTCAGGTGACCTCTCTCCCAGCAGAGGGATACATCGCGGAGGATTACCGTATATACTCGAGTATAAGCCGAGATTTTCAGCCCATTTATTTGGGCTGAAAGTCCCCCTCTCGGCTTATACTCGAGTCATATACCCGGGTGTCGGCAGGGGAGGGGGAGCGGGGGCTGTGTAGTCATACTTACCTGCTGCGGCGCGGTCCCTGCAGTCCCTGGCTTCTCCAGCGCTGCAGATTCTTCCTGTACTGAGCGGTCACATGGCACCGCTCATTACAGAAATGAATAGGCGGCTCCACCCCCATAGGGGAGGAGCCGCATATTCATTGCTGTAAATGATCTGTGCCATGTGACCGCTCAATTACAGGAAGAAGCTGCAGCGCCGGAGAAGCCAGGGACTGCAGGGACCGCGCCGCAGCAGGTAAGGGGAGCGCAGCGCTATAATTACCTGCTCCTCGCTCCGGTGCGGCTCCGTCTGCAGCGTCCTCTAGCAGTGACGCTCAGGTTAGAGGGCGCGGTGACGTAGTCAGTGCGCGCCCTCTGCTGAGCGTCAGTGCTGGAGACGGAGCCGCACGAGGAGCAGGTAATTATTGAAAGCGCCGGCGTCCTGAGAAGAGAGGTGAGTATGTGATTTTTTTTTTTTTATTGCAGCCGCATTCTATATGGCACAGCATTATAAGGAGCACCTATGGGGCCATAATCAAAGGTGCAGAGCATATATGGCACAGCATTATAAGGAGCATCTATGGGGCCATAATCAAAGGTGCAGAGCATATATGGCACAGCATTATAAGGAGCATCTATGGGGCCATAATCAAAGGTGCAGAGCATATATGGCACAGCATTATAAGGGGCATCTATGGGGCCATAATCAAAGGTGCAGAGTATATATGGCACAGCATTATAAGCAGCATCTATGGGGCAATAATGAACGGTGCAGAGCATTCTATATAGCACAGTTGTATATGGAGCATCTATGGGGCAATAATGAACGGTATAGAGCATCTATTTTTATTTTTGAAATTCACCGGTAGCTGCTGCATTTTCTACCCTAGGCTTATACTCGAGTCAATAAGTTTTCCCAGTTTTTTGTGGCAAAATTAGGGGGGTCGGCTTATACTCGGGTCGGCTTATACTCGAGTATATACGGTACCTCTGCCTCAGTTCATCGTGGAGGCCCTGTAGAGCACTGACATCGCCCTATGTCACTGTTCTACACGGGAGATCATCGTGGGACACTTGTTATTAACTGGACTACGGTGGAAAGGGAAATATAGGTTGGTTTATTATGTTATTTTCATTACAGGTGTTCGAGGGAATCGGGGACTAGGTGATTGTTGAGTATGTACTGTATGTTATATGTTGTATGAACTGTCTGTAATGTATGTCCTGTAAGTCTGCGGTATGATCTGTATGTTTATTTTGTTTTTGTTTTTTTACTACTGAACACATGCATTGTCTGATGGGACTACTTTCCCATCATCGGCGATGCTGTCACTGTGAGCATTTATAGCCGGATGGGAGCAGTAGTCCCATCAGACAGTGGCTGCTTGCATAGACCCGCATACACACAGAGACACACACAGACCCACACATACACGTAGACATAGTCTTCATCCACACACTTCACCTTTCGATCTGCAGCGTTTCTCGCAGGCACATCTGCAGCAAGTCTGCAGATCTTTTTTAAACCTGCGGTTTTGCTGCGGATTGGCCTGACTCAATGGAAGTCAATAGGTGCAGAAACGCTGCAGATCTGCAAAACGAATTGACATGCTGCGGAAAATCAAATGCTGCAAATCTGCTTAGATGTTTCTGCAGCATGTGCACAACAACTCTTCATTTTACATAGAATAACATTGATAGTGCAGTACACTGCAGATTTGATGCAATTCCGCACGTCCAAAAATGCTGCAGATCCGCATCTAAATCTGCAGCGTGTGCACATAGCCTTATACTTCCACACTGGTGCTACTCTCACACTTCCATCGGACGATCGAGTTTCGTCAGTAGCTGCTGATGGGTGCAGCATCCACATAGTAGAACAGCGATGGTGATGTGGCACTCATGACACCTCTCCCTGCTTTAGATTCATTTTATATTTGAACAACTCAATAAAATTTATTTTTAGAAATTTACAAGCTTTCTGCTTCTTTTTTTTCTGTTGGGTTATAGTACTGTTGGAAGTGCGTATTATAGTGGACAGCGTAGTTTGAGTTGGAAACTGTGTCCCAGCGCTGACATCACGTGAACAGCATCATTGCTGGAGGTGAATAGAAGGTTTCTACTCCTCAGTTAAGGATTTGAGTACTTTACCCTTAATTTTATTTTTGGTGAATGTGCATACTGGTCTATTTTATACTGGTTGTCCCATAATTGAGGTTGTTGTGTGATGCTGATAAAGACACATGCGCCGACATTGGGTTTCACCAAATTTGTGAGTGTTGCATTGTAGGTGCTAATTTTTGTGGCTGCAATGCAAAATAGTTGTGTACAGGTGCAGGCTATTTCCATGTGGTCAAGTTAGCGCCGATATCTTTGGAGAATCTTAGGAAGTAATGAATATCATCTTAACAGTTCCTCAGTGAGATCTACTTCCTGAGATTATCAGCTGTGATTAGAGTTAGATTTATTTTGCTTCTGTCTCTTTTTCTCTCCTTTTAAATATAGACATAACTGACTGCATCAGCAAATAATGTTCTTTCAGATGCAAAATTAAAGACGGCACATGCTGATAAGCATTCCCTCTTGTAGAAGATTAAACAGCTAGCACCCCAAAAGTGTACAGAGCTTGACTTTGCATTCAGATTCTTACTTGAGCCCATTGTCATGAGCAAACTTCATCCATCTCTTTGAGCAAACAGTCTCCCTCCTGCAGATATCACAAGGTTAATGAGTAATTGACTCTTAGGTTGGACCAAATATTCCCGTTTGTGTCTTGATAGAGTACATGAGAACTTTTGTCAATTTTTAAGTGGTAGCTAGGAATCCCGACTGTTACTTTAATGTTTAACTGGTCAAGGGAGTAACATCACTGTGGGAAGATGTTCCCCTGACCTCTCAGCTAGTGGATAGGAATACCAGACATTCTGATTGATGTGGAGCAGGATAATACATTTACAACAACCAATGATGGCGTAATGGTTATTGTTCCCATGGCCAAATTGAGGCGAAATGTAAAATAACACTTTTTCTATTATAATAAAAGTTTGTACGCTCCGAAGTTTTACAATATTGAATTCATTATGGCAACCTTACACTATATATTCTACAATTACTGTGCTATAGATGTTTTTCTTTTCACTTTACTTTGTGATAATTTGGCCAACTTCATACTAATGTGTAAATTCTCAGGCCAGTCGTGAGCAGTTACATACTTGTGCTGCTTCATCGGCTTGTCCGCATCAAGGACAGGCGGATTAGATGTGTGCCATTTAGTAAAATTCAAATTACCACTGTCACTAGTTCATGCTTGTTGGATAATTGCTCACTGTATTTTAAAGGGGTTGTTCGGTACTGAACTGTTGATGACCAATCCATGTGATAGGTTGTTAGGTGGCTCAGTGATTAGCACTGTTTCTTTTGCAGTGCTGGGGTCCAGAGTTCAAATTCCATCAAGGACAACATCTGCAAGGCGTTTGTATGTTTTCCACTTTTGCGCGGGTTTCCTCTGGGTTCTCCGGTTCATGCTCAAAGTCCAAAGACATACTGATCGGGAATGTAGATTTTGAGTGTGATGATTGTGTCTGTTAAGTGCTGTTGAATTAGGGAGTAAAAAAATTTTTGAAAATCATTATTTAGGCATTCATAGGCAGTATAATCTTCTCTAACAGAGATACTCCCATCAGTTTGACCAGTCTGGCTTTTTATAATCGCAGCACAAGGGGATGATTTGAATTCTAGTTCACCAGCAACCTGGAGAAGCTCCCACTTTTCCTCTTTGTTAAACTTGCTAATCAATGTAAGTATGTGCCCTGACCTGGCAGCAGCCACTAGTGCAGTCTAATTGTGCACTTGCCTTGTTTAGGGTTAGATTATGTTTTAGTGTTATGAACCATCAGCATCGTGCCAGTTTTGCATACAGTATGCCATGCCACCTATTTTATTTTATTACTCCAGTATTTTAGAATGAATGTCTCCTTATAGAGATGGGAGTCATTATGTCCTATTCTTCGCTAATTGTTGAAGACATGAACTCAGTTAATGGGTTAAGACAGGTGTCCTGTACAAATGAGCACTGTTTGACGAAATAACAAGTTGATCAGCGTTTGTTTAGAGGACAAGAGTAGAAAAAATATTTTCATTTCACCAAGTGGAGAAATGAATTAATGTCATGATTCCACCACTTGGTGTCCTATAGGATCAGGGACGTGCTGAGCTGTCAGTACTGTGAATGACAACTCAGCTGTCCAGCTGTGGGGTTTCCTCCTGGTGTCCCCTGTTCTGGGTGATTACCTGGCTTTTTAGCTGATTGGCAATGATAAGAGCACTGACAGCTGTAGCTTAGCTCAAATAGTGTGTGTTTGCTGTGTGCTCTGAGTTCTTATATTCTGATCTGCGTTGCCTGACCTTGGATTTGCCTTTGACAATCCTTTTGCTTCGCTCCTTTTTCTTGATTGCCTACCTTCTTGAAATACTGACCCCGGACTGTAACCTGGCTACGTCTTTGTTTGACCCCTCTGTTTATGATGTACCCTCCTGGCTTTTTACCTCGGACTCCTTGACTTCTCCGACTTACAGATTGTCCATGAGAAGTGACTCAGTGTCATAATTAAAAAGCCATCCTACTGTGCTTATACAGCTATGATTGATTGACTCGGGGGGGAGGTTAAGGTGTAAGGCTGTCATTTGTCTCAGGTTTTTTTTTTTTTTTTTTTACATATAATTATATATGATTCTGCATTGACATGGAAATAAAATGTACCGTATATATTTTTTATTGTTGCAAGTTTCTAGTTTTAATTTTTCTCTTGTTTAGAGGAACCTTATTTGGGCTGATGAAAACTGTATATTGGTGAACAGTCATTATTATACTCTCTCTGTTCCTATATTTGTATATTGCCGGCAGCACATTTCCGGCGTACACCGGGAGTATGGCTGCTAATAATGATTACAGGATAGGCTTTTTGAGGCTCTGATTGATAACCACTAGTGATGAGCGAGTGTACTCTGGTTTACCGAGCATGCTTGGGTGTTCTCAGAGTATTTTGGGTTGTTCTCTGAAATTATATTTGAGTCGCCGTAGCTGCATGATTTGCAGCTGCTAGACAGCCTGAATACATGTGGGGATTCCCTAACAAACAAGCTTCATAATGCAGCTGCGGCGACTCGAAACCTAATTTCCGAGCACGCCCAAAATACTCGGAGAACACCCGAGCATGCTCGGAAATCTCGAATAACAAGCACACTCGCTAATTACCAATCACAAAGGTTTTTTGTTTTAGCAATATGCCATCATCTTACGAGAGTAAGTTTTTTGAAAAACTAAAATAAGAGAAAGGGGAGAGAAGGGTTTGGTGGTAAGCTTTCCAAATTTACTAATACCACGTTTAATATTTCAACAACATGAATAGCATTGAAATTTAAGGAATTATTTGAACATATTTATTGCAAAAGCTTTATCTGACCATTTGTTGTATTCTATTTGAATAATTATGGTGTGCACTTTTATATATTCCAGCAAAAATAAAGATAACGCTCATTTGGTAAAATTATTATCTCTTCTCCCATTGCAGTTGGAGAAATATGTGGTAAGATGCAACTGAAATGCAAGTTTCTAACTAGCTAGTAATTTTCCAAGATTGCCCACTTTATCATCCAAGCATGTCATCAATCCAAGAAGTAGTTTCCTAATGTAAAATGGCAGAATAGTTTGCAGTGCAGACACAGCTGGGAGCAGGTGATGGTGCAGGGAGCAATTTGTGGGACTTGGTGGCTGTCAGACAAAAGACAGACCATCCTTATTTCAGATAGGCAGCAGGCCCCACCTGGACCAGACAAAAAACATACTCCCCCACTGCAAATCATTCCAAGATTAGTAGACTTTGCTGTGTGCTTGAAACATATCACTTTTGTAATAATGGAGTATATGAGTCTTTTACTTTTGTTCTTTTACTCTTTTATGTCATGTGGTTTTATTGAATTTTTAGCCATTTTGCAACATTTAGCACACTCACCGCTTGTATTTCTCATTTTCACAACTTTGTGAGTACGTATTTAACATATAAATATCTATACGTTGCATATGCACACTTGCTTTAGTTCAGTAGAGCCATATATTAATTTTGTCAGGTGTCTAAATGCCTGTAAGAAAAAATGACCCTGATATTAACAAATTTATATGCAACAACTTGGCCTAAAAAAAGCCCCTTTATTGAAAAAGCAATAATTTCTACTTTTTAAATGCAATTTTTTGGAGACTTTAGACTATTTGTCTGTCCATTTTTTCTTCTGAAATAAGTGTTCATTGCATTTTGGGTCAAGCGCACACAAGGATATGGGATTTAATTTAATTCCCAAATGTCGGCATTGGAACTATACTTCAAAGTTTTTGTTATTTCTTATGCGACTGTAAAAAGGATTATTGTGCAGATCGGTAATATCCTTTTGCATCTTTATAAAATAAGAGGATCTGAACCCCTGATTGCCTGTCTGGGATACCTTGATTGGAAACACATTAACAACAGTGATTTCCTTTTCTGAAACTTTTCGTCCTTTCAGCACCTAGGTTCAGCAGTGATTTGGCTTTGATCTTTCTGCAGGACAACCTCCCAGTGTTTGGTCACTGATTCCTGTGATGTGGTTAGTTAAGGTCCCTAGAGGTAGATACATACTGAATGGCTGCTGGCTGACAATCTCTGTTGTGGTAGCATGGCTTCAGGGTTGGATACATATGATATGGATAAAAATCCATTCTGTGTCCATATATCCTATGTGATCTGCCAAACACTATGACATTAGAAACATTTGCAAGCTTTTTAGGAATATTTTGCCGATGTTTGCCATGAATATTAAGTTGCAGTGAAATGATTACATGGCACTTAAAAGTTCACTGTACTTTCAGGCAACTTGTTCTGATGGATAATGTGATAATTATCACATTCCAATCAGTTTGAATAAATGTATTGATTCTAATCAGTTCAGATAAATGTAGTTACACAATTTTGTTCTAATTTTCTTACAATTTTTTTTTCTGAAAAATCACTCAAATACTGGGCCAAAGATGTCTCCCTTGAAACATTCTGTCCACTGCCTGTTGTCAAGTGTAATCCATCTCTATCAGCAGAGACACCGAGAATCATTGCAGGAAGTGGGGCAGGGCTTTGCCTTTTTGCTCCTGTTCTCCTGTCTGTCATATTTTGTTTATATAAGCATTACAGTGAGGGCATGCAAGATATAGAAGAATAACTATAAATTATGTTATTTGATGCTTTTAGAAGTATTTCCTATAGTGCTGGCAGAATGCGGATTAAGAGGAAACATTGTCTCCAGAAGAATGGCTGTCAAGTTACAGAGCATGGGAATTCTAATAGTGTCTGGACATATCAGACTGTTCTGTGCACACTTTGAAGTTATGCTGGTCTGTATTAGGTTTTAATCAGACTACTTAAATATCAATGGAACAACATGACTGCTCAGTGTTTAATACTGTGTTCTTGCAGATCTTGGATCCTGGATACGAATCTAGCCAACAGCAACTTCAACTTTCGGTCTTATATGTTCTCTCTATGATTGTGTGATTTTCCTCCCATAATCCCCCCTAAAATACCACCATTAGGTGAACTCATAAAATGCTCATCCTAATATGATTATGTAGTCATTTTGATATGGCATTTCAAAGTAGGTACACCTGCCTCATCTGGTCTAATAGATCTACCTGATTCTGTATACTGTTTGTATACTGCCTGTATTGTAATTTCAGGAAAGAGATCTGCTTTAAATAAAGGTGTACTCCGTCCACTGAGCGAGAAGCCACACTTTAGGCTTGGGGTAAATGACCTATGTTGCATGATAGTAATTCTCATACAAATTACCGTATATACTCGAGTATAATCCGACCCCCCCTAATTTTGCCACAAAAAACTGGGAAACCTAATGACTCGAGTATATGCCTAGGGTGGAAAATGCAGCAGCTACTGGTAAATTTCAAAAATAAAAATAGATACCAATAAAAGTAAAATTAATTGAGATATCAGTAGGTTAAGTGTTTTTGAATATCCATATTGAATCAGGAGCCCCATATAATGCTCCATACAGTTCATGATGGGCCCCATAAGATGTTCCATACAGTTCATGATGGGCCCCATAAGATGCTTCATATTAAAATATGCCCCATATAATGCTGCTCCGGAGATATTTGCCCCCATATAATGCTGCACAAACGTTGATTATGGCCCCATAAGATGCTCCACAAAGATAGTTGCCCCATATAATGCTGCACAAACGTTGATAATGGCCCCATAAGATGCTCCATAAAGATAGTTGCCACATATAGTGCTGGGCAAACGTTGAATATGGCCCCATAAGATGCTCCATAAAGATATTTGCCCCATATGCTGTTGCTGCGATTACAAAAAAAAAATAAAAAATGTCACTCGTCGCTCAGGCCTCCGGCAATTGCAATACTCACCAGTTCTTGTTCCGGCGCCACTGAGTCTTCCACGTCCTGTGCACTAACGTTCAGGCAGAGGGCGCGGACTAACCATGTCATCGCGCCCTCTGACTTGAGCCTTACAGCAGAGCACGAGGAAAGGTGAATATCTCCGTGCTCCCCCTCCCCATTGTACTGACCTGCTCCTGACACGGTCCCTGCATCTGCGGTCCCCGGGCGCTGACCACTTCTTACAGCGTTGAGAGGTCACCGTTACTGCTCATTACAGTAATGAATATGCAGCTCCACCCCTATGGGAGTGGAGTCGGGTCCATATTTATTACTGTAATGAGTGGTACCATATTACCGCTCAATGCTGGAAGAAGCTGTCAGCGCCCGGAGATGCAGGGACCTTGCCAGGAGCAGGTGAGTATGTCACAGCCGCCGCTGCCCCTCCCCCGCCGACCCCCCTGGGAACAATGACTCGAGTATAAGCCGAAAGGGGCTCTTTCAGCCTAAAAAAAATGGGCTGAAAATCTCTGCTGATACTCGAGTATACACGGTATGTGGTCAAAAAGATTTATGGACGACCAATGGACAAAGGGGACTGTGTGTCCTGAATTATCTTTGAGTTGGCCTGGCTCCCCCTGCCCCTGCTTGCCCATATTGGATTTGTTGACATGGTGATTTGTAGTATAATGCACTATATTGTGTTGTTTTGTTTTCTCCCTTTTCTCACAAATGTTGCTAAGTAGATAATATAATCAGTTGTTATATTCATGATGATATGCTGACGTCATGAGTGCTGCTGGTGAATGTGCCCATATAGCGCTAACTATGTCTCTCTATATGTTATGAACACAGATTCAGGACTATTAGACAAGAGTTGCCATGGATATGGCTAGATATCTCTAATCGTTAGGTTTAAATGATGGGAGGTTGTGAATATGCTTCCTATAAAAGACCGCCATTTTGACTGTATTACATGCTTGAAAAAAGACCTATATGGTTGAAACGTTGCATTTGGCACAGTAAAGGATTTTTTATGCTTCACCTGGATTGGATGCTGTCCTTCACTTTGCTGTAATAAATAATAATCTTTTGTAAATGCAGCAGTGGCCAAAATACTGAGCTGTTTATAAGCCTACCCATACCCAGGGCTGTGGAGTCTAAGTCAAACCTCCACCTCCGACTTATCAATTCCCCTGACCCCGACTCCACAGCACTAGTCACTACTGAGCATGCACATAAAGTGCAGCACAGATTCTTGAGCATGTACATAAAGTGCAGCACAGATTCTTGAGCATGTACATAAAGTGCAGCACAGATTCATCTCAACTAAAAGCCAAGATCCTTAGAGCAGGAACAGAACAGACATTTCATAACTTTCCCAAATTCTTATGAAAAAATTTACAGCACACCCTGCACTGTACTACTGTGCTCAATGTATTACGGTATATATTTTTGGAATTTCTCCAAGATTGACACCGACTAAGACCCCAACTCCACAGCACCTACCCACACCCCCAGTGTATAATGTCAGCAAGCTTCCAATCACTAGTGTTGGCAGGATTACACAGATTAGCTGGACTGCCATGCACATGAGAACTAGTCTTGCAGTGATAATCTCCTGCTGATAAAACACTGATTATATCCACACGCAGCCTAGTAAGTGACAAATCTCACTAATCAGGCTCTCTTTGCTGCTCTCAGATTACATAGCAAAATCCTGCTCATGGAGTGCATTCAAAATCTCCATGCAATTGTGTTACAGCTTGAATGCAGAACCCTAGGCTCTGATACGGTTCCATTTTTGCACTAATGTTGACTGTACAGAGCAGTCAAAGTATTATGATATTAAAGACCTAAGTTTGCTCGTGTTCTAAGTTTTTCCCTTGCATGTGACATCACTGGGTAACTTGAGCCTGGAGATGGAGTGAATGGTGTGTGTGGACTGGGGAGGGGTACAGGTTGCTGTCTTCTGTCCAAATTACTGATCACAGGGTCTTTCTGTGTGTTGGTAATGTGCTCTACTATATAAGCTGAAATATATTCCACTGGGGAGGAAGGCGGAATAGGTTACATACGCTGTTCCTAAGTGCGATAAAAATAAAACTCCATTACTCACTTTAAGCAGGTGCTTTTTATATGAGGTTTTAAAGAAGTATAAAGCTGCTGGTGAAATGATTGCTTTACACAGACTCTCATCAGGCTTTATGTATCCCTCTGTGGTGGCATGATCTTGGACTCAGCTGCATTTGCCCACATTTTCCACTATGTTGCCAGAAAAGTCAATTATTACATGTACCTTAATAGAGAGAGATCTTCTTTACAATTTTCTGCATTCATTTATTGATCAAATGGCTTTCAGAATTTACAAGTTTCCTTTATAAAAATGTGATTACAAACTAAATAGGTTTTACTGGCAAGCGAAAAGACTGATTCCCGTACTAATGGTTTTCAGAAAATGGGAATCGAATCCTTTTGGTATAAAAAAGCGCTTCTGCAAATGTAGCCGTTTTGGCTCTTTGTAGTTGTCATCTCACCAAAAGCTGAAAGTAAAAGTTCACCTTTGCAATAATAATTTTATACCCACTGTCATTTTTTTCAGTGTTGAGTAAACTGAAAGGGAACCTGTCAAGTCATGTCAGTTTGGTTTCCTAAACCTCCCCCAGGACCGTAAATCATGTAATGTTTGTCTCTGCTAAATGCCCAAGTATAGAATTAAAAAAAAAACACTTTTAATATGTGGGTGTCTGCATTTTGCTGTTTCTAGTTAAGTGGGAGGTGCTGGATCTGTAGAACAGTGAAGCTTCAGCATCTGTATTCACATTCATTGTGCTTTGGTAAGCTGAGCATTGTCCGAAGCCACTATGCTCACAGTAGAAATCTCACGCGTATGCTCAGATAGCTGACTTCCTACAGTGAGCAGAGTGACGTTTAATCGTATTTTCCCCCATACTTCAAAACCCATTAGGCGTGAATGCAGGCTCCAAAACTTGACCTGTTATGGAGATCCTGCACCTCCTCTTCATCGGAATAATTTACATAGCGGGCACCAACACGTTTTTTAAAGCGATATTCTGGGTTACAGTGCCTTTTTGGAAGTTCAGGTGTCGTGACTAATTTTGGTGGTTTAGAAGGCCAAAATTATGTCACAATTTCACTTTTTGCAAGTGAAAGATACATTAGTAAGGAAGAAAGAAACTATTGAAACTGGTGCATCCCAAAAGAAATAAAATCAATATTTGTATTGAAATTCAAACATGTGAAAAACACAGAATACATATAATTTAAAACCAATAAAATATCTGCAACAATGTGCCACAATGAAAGTAAGAGTCTAGGGTCAAATAATGAGTAATGAGACAATAGACCCCCTCACATGGAGTGTCAGTTGTTATCCACAAAGAAAATCCTCTTACATTTTAGAAAAGACGTGATGAACGAATGGAAAAATAATCAGCACTGAAGAATTAGCAGTGCCTCAGAAATCTCATGAAAATTGCCAATAGTAGAAGTATATATATTAGCACATTAAATATCAGTCCATGGGGAAGAAGTAGAGGAATAAATTGAAAAAAGTCCCTGCGGGGCAGAGGAATCCCATCGTGTATCGCCGGGATTCGGCTTTTTCAGGGCTAGTGCTCATCCATTAAAAGGATCGTTAAGTAACAATTCCCAGATCAGACTATTTCAAAGATAAAACAATTAAAAAAAAAGTAATTCTGCTTGTTTGTCGTAGAATTTTTTTTTTTTAGGAGGATATAAAATCATCATTTCTCAACAACACACCACCTTAGGGACCCTTACAATGTTTCAATGCACTTGAATGGAGTAACCATCACATACATAGTATATTCCTTTCTTCGTGATGTACTGCTGCCTTCCTTTTTTCATTGATTTTTGATCTCTCCATGTGTCTTCACCCTTACACTCAATACCTACAGTATGTTCTGGAATGCACTACCAAGTCCAATTAAAGTAACCTTTACCACTGCAGGTTTTATGTGTTCCCCAAGATCACACCTCATCAGTAAAGCTTTCCCAGTTCTGTAGGATGATTTCTTGAATGCATAAAACTCTACTGACATGCAAGAGGTTTGCTTCTACTTAAATCATAAATCGCACCAAACACGTGATTGAAGCTTTTCAATAATTGTAAAATAGAAGTCTGGAGTTTTCGGTGTTGCTGACTATAATGTATTTAAAATGTCAGGGGAAATGATGGCTGATTGTTACTTCTTACAACAGGATATATATTATAGATCAATCACCAATCTATAAATTCGTGACCAAGGATTGGGCATACACGTTAGTTAAGCTTGGCACATCTTGCTGCATTCAGTGGGAACTGCCAATAATCTACTGTGTAATTTGACAACCCAACTGCCCTCTTACATCCTAACTTGGGGGCTAGGAAGGAATCAGACATATTGAATTTTCAACATTCTTGTTCCCCAGAAATAAGAAGACTACCATCAGACCCTGGCTGCAGCTCAAGGAGGCCATACACCTTAGATATGTTAGCCAAATGCTTGCTAAGCTATAGTTATTCCTTCTGACCTCCATTACACATGCACGCTCGTGAATATGTTCTTAATATGGAGTATACAGTAAGGGTGCATTTACACTACACCCTCGCAGCCATTAAAAATCAACTGATGGGCTAAAAATTGATTTAATTTGAATTGAATTCTTGAAGAATTTGTGGAAATACACTGGACCAATTAGCGATTCGATTCACAAAAATTGCCAAAAATGCCTCCACTATTTTACACAATGTAGACAATTGCATCATCCAGAGAGGACTCGCATGACCTTTCGAACAACATGGTGGGATTCTTAATAAAGCTTTTAGTGTAGTTCAACCTATCATAATCTGTATAAAAGCCAAGGCAGGGAATGCAGCTCCACAGTCATTTTCGGATGACCTTATTTATAGAGAGGATTTCACAGCTTAGTAATAGAAATAGGAAGAAAAAGCCTCCCAAAAAATTGTGAATTAAATTATACAGATTTTGTGTGTATGTGTGTGATAAAACACCAGTGAACAACAGTGACCATAGGTTTCACCATAACCATATATTTGGAGGTCACTTTGACATCACAAAGGCTGTGTTCACGTGAAAAAGATTGAAAGGGATTGGATACAGTCCTAGGAGACGTTGGAGTTTTACACGTCTTTTCACGTCAATTAAAGTACGGTAACTGAGATTCGCAAACGAATAGTAAAAATTTTGGGGGAAAAATTTGCTGTGGTTAATTCAATATTTGATCGACTCTAATTATGTGTGTGCTCAGTCCTTACAATGTCTGTGCGTTTTGCTGTTACCCCCGGGCATCAGCTTCTTGTTGGGTCTTCCTCCATTTATAAAGGGTTGTGTTTGTGAGATACAGTATATGGAACTCATGAAAGCCTGTACAGGGACATCAAATATGTTTGATGCAAATACCAAATCTTTTTTTTTTTTTAATGGTACATAATAGTTTTATTATTAAGCAGAAGTGTTCCAGACTGGCAGCTTCGTTCTGTAGACACCCATTGATATTTCTTATGTGCTGATATCTAGTTACAAATGTATCTGTAATGCCACAAACAATTGATTAAGCATAGTGTAATTGAGAAGTCCTCATTATATTGGCCTTTGTGAAACAGGACAACACTAAAGTACATCTGTTATATTCGACAGATGGATCTTAAATTATCATTTGAGGGAGTTTGAGGAAGTAAGGCGATAAAATGCAGTTATTGCAAACCTATGAAATAAGAATAATTTGGCTACTGCAAAACCAAAGATAATGGCAATATTGCTTATTCATAGCTTGGTTCGAATGATGAAGTGTCCGTCAGGCTACTCACATTGATGGGAATGAGTTCACACTAGGAGTTTTTTAAGCATGGTTTCCTGTTTTGTTTTTTTCTGCTGAGTTTTTTGTGTGTTTTTCTGCTGTTTTTGCAGTGGTTTTGGCATGCTAGATTTGTCTCTTGTGCATGATGATAAAGTTTGGTGTTGAAAAAAAAAAGTCCTATTCTACAGTCAGGTTTTTCACAAAAAAACGCAGCAAAACCTGATACCTGGTGCTTTTTTTCACCTTCCATTCATTTCAATGGGTGAAAAGTAAAAAAAAACAACAAAATAAGTGACCTGCTTTCTTGTGCAAAAAAATCATGATGACAAAAAAACAATCTGTACGCCTAATGTGAATTTAGCTTTAGTATATGAAGCATCTCAACCTAAGAGTGTTAAGCTGACACTAATAAGAATACCGTATTTAAAGAGTAAATCCCTATATATATGTTCCCTATTGTAAGCCGGTCCGCGGTGGTGAGAAGCCTGGCTGTATTGCGGATTGGTTCGGAGCACAGTGATTGAATTACCCTTCACTGCTGTATCCTACTCGCCCAGATAGGGAAATTGCAGAGCCCCTTCCCCTGAATTTAGATTATGTAGCTAAATGCCCCAATGGATAATTCGGATAATGAGAATTCGCCCACTAAAAGGGCATGGCTGGCAAACTACTGAGCATGATAATAGAGACCGTTTGTGGACATATTAGACTAATCTGTGCACCAAAAGCAAATTTTAAATGGATATCTCTAGGATACACCACCAGTTTTAGATTGGTGGGAGTCTGACTTTCGGCACCCCGTTTTTTTTCGGCTGTTTAAACAAGTTGCGGCGCTTGTACGAGCACCACGGTCTCCTCCGTGTTTATGGAAGCTTAAAGCTGATTTGTCCTTCCCTGCACCATACTCTTCACCAACAATGTCATTGCAGTGAATCAGACAGGACTTCATCATTGCTGTGAAAAGTACAGTTCAAGCAAATGCAAACTCGCCTACATGGAGCTGTAAACATTGATGAGGCTGCAGTGCTCCAACAGCTGACCTGAAGGGGTGCCGTTATTTTGACCCCCAAGGGATAAGCCAACATTGTTAAAAGGCCCTTTAACTTGTTGTGTGGGATGAGGGCAGGATCATGCTCTTTTACAGATTTTGTGTTGATATACGATGGCAATGAGATATATCCGCTCATTCAGCCCTAGTCTATACAGCAAAGCTGGCGTGTGAGCTGTTGAAGACTGAAAGCATCAGCCGGTGACTACTCTCCTGGCCAGTGTGAAAACTTCAATGTTCAGGATTTTTTATATGGCTAGTAAAATAAAAAATAAAAAATGCTTGGGGCTGTCCTAAACTGTAATGCTACGAGAGCAGCAGTAGGGGATAACTATTTTGATAAAAAAAATATATAATAAAAAAAGGGATCTAAATAAATGTAATTTTATGAAATATACAGTGGGGCAAAAAAGTATTTAGTCAGTCAGCAATAGTGCAAGTTCCACCACTTAAAAAGATGAGAGGCGTCTGTAATTCACATCATAGGTAAACCTCAACTATGGGAGACAAACTGAGAAAAAAAAATCCAGAAAATCACATTGTCTGTTTTTTTAAGATTTTATTTGCATATTATGGTGGAAAATAAGTATTTGGTCAGAAACAAAATTTCATCTCAATACTTTGTAATATATCCTTTGTTGGCAATGACAGAGGTCAAACGTTTTCTGTAAGTCTTCACAAGGTTGCCACACACTGTTGTTGGTATGTTGGCCCATTCCTCCATGCAGATCTCCTCTAGAGCAGTGATGTTTTTGGCTTTTCGCTTGGCAACACGGACTTTCAACTCCCTCCAAAGGTTTTCTATAGGGTTGAGATCTGGAGACTGGCTAGGCCACTCCAGGACCTTGAAATGCTCCTTACGAAGCCACTCCTTCGTTGCCCTGGCGGTGTGCTTTGGATCATTGTCATGTTGAAAGACCCAGCCACGTTTCATCTTCAATGCCCTTGCTGATGGAAGGAGGTTTGCACTCAAAATCTCACGATACATGGCCCCATTCATTCTTTCATGTACCCGGATCAGTCGTCCTGGCCCCTTTGCAGAGAAACAGCCCCAAAGCATGATGTTTCCACCACCATGCTTTACAGTAGGTATGGTGTTTGATAGATGCAACTCAGTATTCTTTTTCCTCCAAACACGACAAGTTGTGTTTCTACCAAACAGTTCCAGTTTGGTTTCATCAGACCATAGGACATTCTCCCAAAACTCCTCTGGATCATCCAAATGCTCTCTAGCAAACTTCAGACGGGCCCGGACATGTACTGGCTTAAGCAGTGGGACACGTCTGGCACTGCAGGATCTGAGTCCATGGTGGCGTAGTGTGTTACTTATGGTAGACCTTGTTACATTGGTCCCAGCTCTCTGCAGTTCATTCACTAGGTCCCACCGCGTGGTTCTGGGATTTTTGCTCACCGTTCTTGTGATCATTCTGACCCCACAGGGTGGGATTTTGTGTGGAGCCCCAGATCGAGGGAGATTATCAGTGGTCTTGTATGTCTTCCATTTTCTAATTATTGCTCCCACTGTTGATTTCTTCACTCCAAGCTGGTTGGCTATTGCAGATTCAGTCTTCCCAGCCTGGTGCAGGGCTACAATTTTGTTTCTGGTGTCCTTTGACAGCTCTTTGGTCTTCACCATAGTGGAGTTTGGAGTCAGACTGTTTGAGGGTGTGCACAGGTGTCTTTTTATACTGATAACAAGTTTAAACAGGTGCCATTACTACAGGTAATGAGTGGAGGAAAGAGGAGACTCTTAAAGAAGAAGTTACAGGTCTGTGAGAGCCAGAAATCTTGATTGTTTGTTTCTGACCAAATACTTATTTTCCACCATAATATGCAAATAAAATGTTAAAAAAAACAGACAATGTGATTTTCTGGATTTTTTTTTCTCAGTTTGTCTCCCATAGTTGAGGTCTACCTATGATGTAAATTACAGATGCCTCTCATCTTTTTAAGTGGTGGAACTTGCACTATTGCTGACTGACTAAATACTTTTTTGCCCCACTGTACATTTCCTTTTAAGTAGAAATTCTGTAAGATCAAATCAGGCCACTTCTTTTTTGACTTGTGTAAAAGGTTTTATTGGTCAGCGGTAGACTGATTTGGATAATTCAATTATACATTTCATCCTGGGCAGGCAATATATTCCGGTAATTGTATGTTTGGTGTGTGAATTAGGCTCATCATGGATGGTTAGGTGAGGATTATTTGTTCTTGTTATTGATGAGCTTTGCCAGGAGCTTGTCCCCAATCTGGGCTCTGCTGTTAACACCTCCCCGAGTTGGACAGGTGCGGAGCTCAAGAAGTAACGTCTCACTGGAAAATTTGGTGATATGGAGACTTGAAACGATACAGACTTGTTAAGTGAAATAATTGAGTCTCTCGGTCTGTCCACATTGCTAGACAGAAGAGGAATGATCTAATAGACTGTGAGAATTTAGATAGAGGAGCGGGTAATGTAGGTGGGCCAAGTGTTTCCGATCTGCCATCAGATTTTATGTTTTCAGATCAGTGCAGCCGAGGCTTGCAGTGCGCTGTCTGACAGTAGGATTGTTCCCTTAGGAGGAGGAATGCTTGAAAGTGAATTCATACTTTCCTCTATTAAGCATCACTTCCATGCTTTCTAAAGACTCAGACTTGATAAAAGCTGGCACATGCTGGGAGTGTAACAAGAACGTGACGGACTTCATAAGCCAGCCAACTTATTCTCCAGAGGCTGGCCAGACATGCAGATTGGACAGGATACAAAGCACAAAGATCTGCAACTTGTTCAATGAAAAACTATTGTATTATGTGTCATAACACAAATCTTTCATTTCATTCATTGTTGACCTGTCAGCATAGCTAGAGTACCACTTATCACATCATTGTGGTGTACTTTATTCTGATACACAAAGCACCATGCACAGGTAATGTTTCTACTAATTATATTTGAACAATAATTTTGAGATTGTCAGGAAAAAAAAGGAAAGGATAAATGTGTATAGTACTGTGCAACTGTTTTGGAAATAATGCTGCAAAGTAAGAATGCTTTAAATAGTTTAGTCTATTTTTAGCAATTAAAATTCCAAGTTAATGAACAAAAGAAAAATCTAAATTAAATCAGTATTTGGTTTGACCACTTGAATGCTGTTTAAGGAACTCAACTGGGAGGTTATTCCAAACATCTTGGAGAACTAATCACAGATCTTTTGTGTAGACTTCTGCAAATCCTTCTATCTCAGCATGTATTTACATTCTTGATGATGAGACCTACCTTTTCCGGCAAGCCTACAACCTGCAGTAACTACCGATAAACCAAACCACTGCACGACCAGCTCTATCCTCACCTACTGTATCCTCACCCATCCCTTGTAGATTGTGAGCCCTCGCGGGCAGGGTCCTCTCTCCTGTACCAGTTGTGACTTATATTGTTCAAGATTATTGTACCTGTTTTTATGTATACCCGTCCTCACATGTAAAGCGCCATGGAATAAATGGTGCTATAATAATAAATAATAAGATCAGGGCTCTGTGGGGTCAGCGTCGGACTGGAGCACCTTGGGCCCACCAGAGAAAATAATTCTTGGGGCCCGCTATGTAGCTACAAAGAAATAAATACAAGACCACAAATTATGCGGTAAACCAGCTAATATCAGGGTATAATATAAGGTAGTACATGTCTTAATTATGTAGCAGGGGTTGGGGTAGCCCCCCTCATAGAATATAAAGTAGCGGGGGGCGTGGCCTATCTGCCGATGGAGTAGGCTGCAAAGAGCGGGAGCTCCGTGCCCAGGAACCTTAAAGCGGCTCATATCTACCTTCCGGCGGCCTCCCTGTCCCCCATAGTGCCGACATTGGTCCCCGGAGCGGCGGTGAGTGTATGAGGAAGTCCAGAGCTGGCACCCGCGATCCCTCCAGGCGGATTATTGATTTCTTTGCGGCCTCTCCTCAGCCGCCGCAGGACCCCAAGATGGCGCCGTCCTCTCCCAGGGCTTCCCGCTCCTCACAACGCGGCGCTCAGGCGTCACTAACTGGCGCTGCAGCGTTGGATTCTGCCGATGCACCGGTGACAGCCGCTCTGCTCAGGGGTCTTCTTGGAGACCTTAGGACCTCCATACAGAAGGATATGCGTGCTATGTTAGCAGATCTGAGGGGAGAGGTGGTGGAGCTGGGGAACCGCACTGACCGCCTGGAACGCAAGATGGCGGAGCTGGTCTCTTCCCACAATGAGCTTTGGGACGCACATGAGACCCTGCAAAGTCTGGCTACTAAAACTCACTCTAAGACCCTGGACCTGGAAGACAGGTCCAGGAGGAATAACGTTAAAATCAGAGGCATTGAAGAATCTATCATGACAGGGGACTTGAGGGCTTTCCTACAGGATTTTATTTCAGCTGTTCTCCCTCAGTGTGCCTCCAAAGATATTACAATTGACCGTATTCACCGGATCCCTAAGCCGCCTGGTCTGGGTCCTTCAGTCCCAAGAGATGTGCTCGCACGCATACATTTCTATGAAATGAAGGAGGATTTTCTTCAAGCATTAAGAAAGAACCCAGCTTTACCTGAAAGATTTGCCCGCATCACTGTCTTTCCTGATCTCTCTCCGGGCACTTTGGCTCTCCGCAGGGCTTTTGGGCCTTACACTGCTATTCTCATTGAAAAGCGCATTTTATATCGCTGGGGGTTTCCCACCAAGCTTCTCATCCGTAAAGATGGATCTATCACCACCTGCCTGACTCCGTCTCACGCAGCATCTGCCCTGTCCAAATGGGGACTGACAGCTCCTGGCTCTCCGGTCTCGGCTAGTTCCTCAAAGCTTGGAAAGAACAAAAGCCTCAGGGCCCGCGTTGTGCCAGATTGGGAGGTGGCCTGAAACTCACTGCATCTCTGGTTCCTGGCTATTTTCCCGCACAGATTTGCTTGGTTCTCTTCGTTTTTTTTCCCCTAAGCTGCTCTGGCTTCCTTTTGGGAGTTTCTGCAGCGCTTTTTCGGCCCTACAGGTGAACTGTTTTTTTGAATTTCACCTCTCGGACTCGGTATTCCTGAATGAACCTTGGTCTTTTGGTTTATTTGTTACTTGTTGTCTGTCTTGTTTGTTCTCCCTCCTTCCTTCCCCTCCCCCTGGTTTCCCGATACTGGTGCTCTGACCCGCAAGTCACATGTTATCTTCTCTATCGCATAGCCCATTGGTGCTCAGGTTACTGTAAGACTGTTGATATATTTTTGTTATGAGTATTTCCTTATATTCAATTAACATAAATGGCCTCAACTCCCCGGGCAAGAGGTCTATTGTCTAGCGGCAGTTAGGTAAATCCCTTCGAGACATTCTATGTCTTCAAGAAACGCACTTATTGGAATGTGATAATATTAGAATGTACTCAGGTTTATATCCGCACCAATTTTTTGCAAATGGCCCGTCAAAAAAGGCGGGGGTTGCTATTTTCTTTAGTAAAGCTAATGCTTTCCAATTGATCCGCTCCATAGCGGACCCGATGGGTAGGTTTGTTGTTGTTCTTTGTCTTATTAATAATGTCCCTTACACCATTGCCTCGGTCTATGCTCCCAATACAGGTCAGCTTAAGTTCCTGGAGGGTTTTTTCCAAATTTTACAGGACATTCAACATGGTCACAAACTGATCGCTGGGGACTTCAATGCTCCAATGTCTAAAGTGCTGGACTGTTCTGTCTCCTCCCTGTCTAGGTGTGAGGCAGGGCCACTGTAGGGATTCGAACTGACATCTAAGAGTGGACCCTCTGGGTCGTGACTCTAGAGCCCCCGGGGTCGAGCGGACCAGATGGAGTCACCCCCTATACAGGGAGCGTTAGGAGCAGGACCTCGGGGGAATGGAGACACAACAGCTAGAGCCAAAGGGACGACCCAAGATAGAGACTACAGAGCTATTAGAATGACGGGGAATAATAGGAAAACAGGGCTTAACTGATAAAGACAGGAACACAGGCGATGACGGGCAAGGCTGGACCACAGGACTTGGCAGGAGACGGCAGGAACACGGAACTTGGCAGGTGACGGCAGGAACACGGAACTTGGCAGGAGACGGCAGAAACACGGAACTTGGTGGAACACAGCAGGAACACGGAACTTGGCAGTAGACGGCAGGAACACGGAACTTGGTGGAACACAGCAGGAACACGGAACTTGGTGGAACACAACAGGAACACGGAACTTGGCAGTAGACGGCAGGAACACGGAACTTGGTGGAACACAGCAGGAACACGGAACTTGGTGGAACACAGCAGGAACACGGAACTTGGCAGGACACAGCAGGAACACTGAACTTGGCTGGACAAAACACTGAAACAAAGCGAAGACTGAGCAGGGAAACAGGAATGGCGAAAGGGAGCCTAGGACATAGGGACACTGACGGCAGACAGTGCACCTACAAAGCAAAGGCGTCTTACCTAGGGAGACGCCGGGAAGAAATACCCGATGGGCGCCGCCATGTTGGGGCGGAGCCACCGGGTCGCGACCTCCCAGAGGGCTCAGCGGCGGAGGAGACGCGACTGCGCATGCGCAGGGAGACTGGACGCCGAGAGCCGGCGAAGGAGGAAGCAGAGCGGCGCTGGACAGGAGAGCGAGTGCGCCGAGGGATGTGAGAAGCCGGGTAAGTATGCGCAGCGATCGTAACAGCCGCTAATTAACTCCTACAATTTTCATGATGTTTGGAGATATCTGCATTGCGGCGAGAGGGACTACACGTTCATGTCACCCAGACACGGTTCCTATAGTAGGATTGACTATGTGCTGGTGAATGACGTGGCTCTTCCTCACTGCATTTCAGCAGATATAGGTAATATCACTTGGTCAGACCATGCCCCAGTGTCCCTCACTCTGAGAGATCCTCTTGCTATTAGGCCCCCCTCTCATTGGCGTCTCAACACTCATCTTCTTGCAGATCAATCAAACTCACAGTTTATAGAAAGAGCCTTGCAGGAATTCTTCTCCTCCAATGATACTCCAGATGTACGAGATGATACCCTCTGGTTCGCCCATAGGGCGGTGATCAGGGGCTGCTTTATCAAAATGGCTGCAACAGCTAAGAAGAAATATAATTCGGCCCTTCAGTCTGCCCTAGATGAAATAGCTCGTCTTGAATCGGCCCATAAAGTCTCTCCCACTCAGGTGCTCTTGGCTGATCTCTCTAAGGCCCGCATGCATGTTCGTCACCTGCTCCTGCATAAAACTGAGAATGCCCTGAGGAAAACCAGAGCCAAATTCTATGCCATGGGGGATCGGGCGGGAGCTGTTCTGGCTAGGCGTGTAAGGAGGAGAGAGGCCCAGTCCAAGATTCCATTCCTGCTTGGGTCTGACGGTTCCCACATTTACAATCCTATTCATATTGCTGAGGAGTTTGCCTCCTACTATTCCTCTCTATGATCTTGGATCTGATTTGGGGGTCCCTCAGCCCTCGCAGGAGTTAATTTTAGCATTCTTGGAAAAAGCTAATCTCCCCTCGGTCAGCACGGAGCAGCTCTCCTTTTTTTTTAATTCTCCCATTGCCGAATCTGAGCTATCTCAAATTATTAGGGATGCCAATAAGGGTTCTTCTCCTGGACCAGACGGTTTTCCTTTCCTTTATTATGCACAGTTTTTCCCTGTCCTTTCCCCTTACCTTCTACGTCTATTTAACAACTGGTTGTCGGTAGGTAGCATCAGAGCTGAGCGATTGGAGGCTTCCATTGCGACTCTTCCTAAACAGGGGAAACCTACAACCTCTCTCGCCCTATAGCCCTCCTGAACTGCGACGTTAAAATCTATGCTAAAATTTGGGCCAATAGATTACTTTCGGTGCTTCTCAGCCTTATACACCCCGACCAGGTCGAGTTTGTTCCCAGCAGACAGACCAGAGATGGCACTAGGCGGCTGATCGATCTTTAGGATGTGGTGGAGAGGGAGGGTCTCCCCAGTGTATTCCTGTCGCTTGACGCCGAAAAAGCGTTTGACAGGGTGCACTGGGGATATATTGAGCTTACGTTGGGAAAATTTGGGCTGACTGGGCAAATCTCCCGAGCCATCATGGCGTTATATTCCAACCCCTGTGCGTCGGTTCGCTCGGCCGGTTTTAAGTCTCAGACATTCCCCATTTTGAATGGCACGCGCCAGGGCTGCCCCCTCTCGCCCCTCATCTTTGCTCTGATCATGGAGCCTTTGGCTGCCTTCATTAGACAATGTGCAGACATAAAGGGAGTGAGGGTGGGGGGAACTGAACACAAAATTGGTCTCTACGCCGACGATGTGGTTTTGACATGCACCTCGCCTTTAGCCTCGTTAAATGCGATCACCTCGGGGGGCGTGTCCTAGCTGGCCATGTGAGTGGAAGCAGGGAAGAGTGCTCCTGCTTTAACCCCGATTTTCGGGTAAACTCACCTAAATCCGGCTGGCTGAAGGTCCGGAGAGTGCAGCGGTGCGGAGCAGCGGGTCCGGAGTCGGCAGCGATGACCAGGAGGCGGCAGAAAGACGCTGGCACCAGCGATGCAGGAGCCAGCCAAGATGGCTCCGATGCTAGGGAGGATGCCGAGAAGGAGAACGCCGCATGTCAGCGGCGCATGGAGGTGGCCGCAAAGCTGCAGCAGTATGCCAGAGTGGAGGCTGCTGAGGAGGCAGAACCAGGATCTGGAGCTGACCAGGAGGAGGAGGAAGCAAGCACAGCCGAGCAGCATGAGGTACAGAGGGGGAAGGAGAGAGGCAGCATGGCTGGGGCTAGTGGGGGACCTGGAGCCATATCACAGGGAGAGGAGCCGACTCTTAGAGATGTTATGACACTGATCTCTTCATGTCAGCAATCCCTGAACTCCTTGGCCCAGCAGATGCAGGAAGTTAAAGGGGACACGGCACAGATTAATGCGGCTCTGCAGAAAATGGACAAACGTATAGGAGTGGTGGAGGAGAGGGTGAGCACGGCAGAAGATCACATAGTTAAGCTACAAAAAGCTGAAAAGAAGTTCGCCCAAGCAATAGCCGAGCTCGCTGCCAAAAATGAGGATCTGCAAAATAGATCCAGAAGAAATAATATACGTATAGTGGGGCTGCCTGAAAAGACTGAGGGGAGAAATCCCACTGAGTTTGTGGAGAACTGGCTGCTGGAGAAGATTGGGAACACAGTGTTGACAAAAGTCTTTGCTGTTGAACGGGCTCATAGGGTCCCGCCGCAGCCCCCTGCCCCAGGAGCAAATCCCCGTACCATGCTTGCTAAAATACTGAACTACAGGGACAGAGACATTATCCTCAGAAAGGCTAGAGAGATGGAGGATCTGACGGCTGGAGGTCAGAAAATCGCCATTTATCCGGATTATTCCGCTGCGGTTCAGAAACAGCGGATTAAGTTTACTGGAGTCAAGCGACGACTGAGGGAGCTGGGAGTGCAGTATTCAGTGATGTTTACCGCCAAGCTGAGACTGGTGGCTTTTAATAAGACCCACTTTTTCTTGACACCGGAGGACGCTACCCAGTGGCTTGATACTCATGAGAAAAAACGTAAGGGAATGGGCGACTGACATTTCGGCGAGATCCAGTTGGGATTTGTTTTCTCTGTCGATAGAGGAGAGTTCTGCGCTCGTTAGCAATGGTTAAAGAGTTGAGCAACTGTTGGGGGTTTTGCTGGGCCATATTGAAGGAATGGCCGGAGGGGACAGTACCTACTACTAAGTACGGGGGAGGAGGGTTATGCTGGGTACTGTGAACTGGTTTGGTACTTTTTCTATATGTTAATATAAGTTGAAATGTTAAGATACAATAAAGTGAAAGTTGGGGGGGAAATTGTGATTGCTATGGCTGCGGGATGCGAATGGAGACGGTTAAGTAAGGGAGAGTGTTCGCAGTGGGCAGCCCCACTCTTGATGAGAGGAATAATGCGTTATATTGGGGGGGTTAGGGGGGCAGGTTGGGAGGGGGCAGGGGGGGTGGGAGGGTTGGGGCAGCTCATACTTGGGAAATTGGATACTTTAAGAAATGATGAGCCACATGATGGGAGATTGTATTAAAATATTGAGTTGGAATGTGAGAGGTCTGGCGGATAATACACGGCGGGCGGCAAGTCTGCAGTATGTCCGAGAACAGAAGGTCTCAATGATATGCCTGCTGGAGACACATTTAGTGCGGGAGAGGGTGAACGTATTGAATAGGCGCTGGATACAGAGGGCGTATCATTCTACTTTCTCGACGTATTCTAGGGGTGTGTCTGTGTTAATACCTGCGGGGGTGCAGTATGAGGAGGTAATGGTAAAAGAGGATGTGGATGGTCAGTATGTGGTGGTGAAATGTAAAATAAATGGAGTGTTGATGTGTATAGCGGCAATGTATATTCCGCCCCCATACTCAAGCAAGAAGATAAGAGAGGTGCTGGAGAGGGTAGAGCGCTGGGGACCGTTACCATTACTAATTATCGGCGACCTTAATAATATATGTGATGACTTTTGGGATAAGAACAAAAACCCCCAGAATAGGACGGCGGGACATACCACTATGTTTGGGACTTATGTCGGGGAAGTGGGCATGGTTGATTTATGGAGAGTTAGGCATATCGGGGAAAGGGCGTATTCATGCTACTCACCAGCTCATGGTACGCTGTCTAGGATTGATCTGGCACTGGGTAACCGATTACTAGATACGATGGTAAGGGACGTGAGATATTTACCTAGGGCTCTCTCAGACCATAGTCCAGTTGAAGTGGAATTTCGATCAGTGGGGACGCAGACCGAGAGCAGGAGGGAGTGGAAAATTCACCCTAATTGGCTACACAGTATAGACTTGGAGAAGATTAAGAAGGAATTGGTGGAATTTTTTTTAGATAAATGAGGGTAGCGTAGATGTGCTTACTGTGTGGGAAGCCATGAAAGCGTACTTGAGAGGGCTGTTGTTTAGGGATATTAGCAGGTGTAAGCGGAAATCGAGAGAGGCAGAGAGGCTGGCAATAGATGGGCTGAGGGTGGCTGAAGATGAGATGGTAATAATGGGTACTTTGGAGGCTGGGAGGGGAGGTTAAAGGCAGCTCAAAGCCAGCTAGAGGCGGTCTTGCTGAGTAAGGCTGAAAGGAAGAGGGAATTCATGAATTTGGCCTATTACCAGGAGGGTGAATCAGTGGGTCATTTGCTGTCGCTGGTGGCATCTGCCCAGAGAAATACTTCCTTTGTTCACTCTTTGGTGACTGGGAGTGGTGTTGCTGTTTCTGAGACTTCAGAGATTTTGGAGACTTTTGCAGATTTTTACGCAGACTTATACTCCTCTCGGGTAGATGGGTCAATGGAGGACACGGTGGCGTTCCTTGAGGAGTTGGAGCTCCTGAGGCTGAGTGACACAGCTAGGGAGGATTTGGAGGCTCCCATTACGGAGGAGGAACTCGGACGGGCATTGCAGTCGATGGCTAATGGGAAGGCGCCTGGCGTAGACGGATTTCCTGCCGAAATTTATAAAAGCTTGGGGGAAGTGTTAATCCCTAAATTGAAGGTGGTCTTGGAAGAGGCTACGAATGGTGGAAGGCTACCGGCATCTATGCGGGAGGCCACAATAGTGGTGATTCCAAAGGAGGGGAAAGACCCGACACAGCCGGATTCATATCGGCCAATTTCTTTGCTTACTATCGACGTTAAACTCCTGGCTAAGGTGTTGGCGATGAGGTTGACAAGTGTTATTTCTGGCCTGATATACTCAGACCAGTCTGGCTTTATGCCTGATAGGTCAACTGCGATTAATCTACAAAGGCTGTATATGAACTTACAACTCAAAGCCGATAACTGTGGCCAGAGAGTTATTGCATCTTTAGACGCTCACAAGGCGTTCGATAGTGTGGAGTGGGGGTATCTCTGGCAGGTGTTGCGAAGAATGGGGTTTGGACCGCAGTTCATATCATGGATTCAATTAATGTACTCGATGCCGATGGCCAGGGTTAGGGTAAACGGGGAGTTGTCACGGACCATACAATTGGCTAGAGGGACGAGACAGGGGTGTCCGCTTTCCCCCCTTTTGTTTGCTCTGGCGGTGGAACCACTGGCCGCTACGCTTCGACAGTCTGATGAGATGACGGGGTTTAAATATGGGGTGATTGAAGAAAGGGTGGCGTTGTATGCGGATGATATTTTGTTGTTTCTGGCTGACCCGGTTGCATCCTTGGAGGGAGCCATTGGGATTATTGAACGATTCGGATCAGTGTCGGGACTTAGGATAAATTGGAGTAAGTCTATCTTGTTTAAGGTGGACGATGTGGATGGGGAACCATTGGAGGATGGGCGACTGGAGGTGACGAGTAAATTTAAGTACCTGGGAATATGGGTATCTATGCCGGTCACTGACTATATACATGAGAATCTGACTCCAATCTTGGGTGCCCTCAAGGCAAAAGCGGATGCATGGCTTAAGCTACATTTGTCTGTGGTAGGCAGGGTGAATCTTATCAAAATGATTCTGATGCCGAAAATACTGTATATTCTTCACAATGCGCCGGTTTGGATACCACGTGGGAAATTTAGACAGATCAACTCTCTGTTTAGGAATCTGATTTGGGGGAGGCAGCATCCGCGTATCAAACTGGAGACACTTCAGCGACCCAAGGATGATGGGGGTCTGGCATTGCCTAACCCTGAGTTGTACTTTCTTACAGCCCAGAGTCAGCATTTAAGGGGCTGGGCGCATGAGGGGTCATCTGGGGCAGTACAGCGGTTGATGGAGGTGGTGACAAAAAGAAGGCCAGTGGTGCAATGTTTGGAGGATGGATCCTTGGAGAGTTTGGGGAAGCTATATCCGACTTTGCTGTTGATACGCAAGCTGTGGAGTAGATTGAGGCACATACGTGGGATCACGGACTTGACTAGATACTCGCCGCTATGGCATAATAACAATCTGAAAGAATTTGAGGCATTGGGGGTACTGATAGAGTGGTTGGGCAAAGGGATTCAGTATGTGTATCAAATAATTGAACAAGGTGAACTGAAATCATTTTCCCAATTGCAGGCGGAATTTGGTCTTGGGTCTGCAGGGGAGTATCAATATTTGCAGATGAGGCATGCCTTTGGAGCTCAGAGTAGGAACGGAGGTATTAGGATTCAAAGGGATATAGTACTGGAGTATGTGTGTAATGACGGGACGACTGGAGGAGTCATATCCACTCTGTACAGGGATCTGTTGCACACTTTTCTATTGGGGTGTCCAATAATGGCAAGAGCTAAATGGGAAAGGGATTTGGGCCCAATAGATAACGAGACTTGGGAGTCGGTGTTGGAATGGATCCCAAAACTGTCGCTGAGTGAACCGTATAGACTGTCACAGCTCTATGTGATACACAGAGTTTACAGGTCTCAGATGGTGCTATATAAGGCAGGATTGCGTAATGACTCTGAATGTCCAAGGTGTAAGTCTACGGATGCAGACATTTTCCATATGATGTGGACATGTCCGAGGTTGGCTGCCTTCTGGGTGGTAGTTTTGAGTCGTATGGAAGGTGCGTATGGATGCACGGTGCCGAGGGATCCAGTTGTCTGTTTGTTGGGATGCGTGGATGAGATTGGAGTGGATAAACACCTAAAGATAGCTATAGCCAGATTGTTATACATGGCTAGGAAGGTGATAGCTAGAAACTGGATTAGGGAAGAGCCGCCGTCAAGAGGAGAGTTCCTCCAGTATGTGAAACAGGGCCTGACACTAGAAAAAGGGATTTATAAGAAGAAAGGGAAAACTGAAACGTTCAATAAAATGTGGTCTCCATGGATTGCTATGGGATAGTAATGTGAAGTGTGGCTTATACGAATGGTTGAGGGATTACTCTATTGTTTTAATGATGGTAGTAATTAACAAGATGAGCTGCTTTTTGGGGTGGGGGTGGGGGGCTTTGGGATCGAAGGGGGCTGTTTGAAGGGGGAGGGGGGGGGAAATTCTCTATATTGAAAATGTAAATGTAACATGTTAAGTGCCTTGTTATTCTTAATAAAAATTTATTTGAATAAAAAAAAAAAAAATGCGATCACCTCGATTTTAACCCAATTTTCTGCGGTCTCGTATTACAAACTTAACCTGACTAAATCCACACTTTTTCCCATCTCCCTTCCGGTCGCTCTTCAAATTCAAATTCAATCTAAATATGCATTCATCTGGGCCCCGCTGGGCTTGACGTACCTAGGTATCCGGATAACTAGATTGGACGACATCGTTCGTTCTAACTGTGAAGAGACCCTCTCGTCGGTCAGGAAGGGCATGGATCAGTTATCGTGCTCCTCGCTTTCATGGATGGTCCGTATACAAACTTCGAAAATGTTATTCCTCCCTAAAATAATGTACCTATTTCGCTGCCTCCCCCTTTCCATCCCCTCGAAATTTATCTCGGCTTTTCAATCGCTTATTGATCGGTTCATCTGGAACAAAAAACCTCACAGGGTCAAGCGTCGTGTTATGTCCCTTCCGTACTCTATGGGTGGGCTGGGCGCTCCTTCGGTTCAGTTTTATTACAGGGCGGCGGTTCTGGAACCTCTTAAACTATGGTGGGAGGGGAATTCACTCTTACCCTGGTTTCTCATTGAGTCCCATTTTGCCCCCAAGAACTCTCTTAAATTGCTCTTAGAGCTCCAGCTACTTCGTGCCCCCCCTGGTGGCCCTTTTCTTCGTACTATCAAGACTGCTACTAAACTTTGGGCGTCACTTTGCTCCCCTCATTTCCTATTTATGTATGATTATGTCTCTGTCCAAGCTCTGGAGTATGCTATTGGGTTCATCTCCCTGTCCTCCTGGGGGGGGCGTGGGGTGCACCGGGTGGCTGACCTGTTCGGCTCGGGCGGCCTGCTGTCGTTTGAGGACCTCGCAGGTAGATTTTCTCTCTCTAACAAAGATTTTTTTCAATATCTACAACTTCGTAGTTTCCTTAGGTCACGTCGGCTGTTTGGTGCGCCCCCGCCTCGGACAGAGGACCCGGCTCACCGGTTCTTCAGACCATCTACTATATTGCCCCATGGTATCTCTATCCTTTACAATGCTCTTGTATCACATGATATTCCTGATAAGCTTCCTTTTATGACTTCCTGGGAGTCTTCGCTGGATTTCGAGGCTCCCCTGGAAGACTGGCAATTTGCCATGGTGCATCCATCTAAATTTTCCTCGTGTCTTGGCCATTTGGAACAGGCTAAAAAGATCCAGCTGCATTGGTATCTTACCCCTGTCCGTCTGGCGAAATTCACTCCTTCCTCCTCCCCTCTCTGCTGGAAGGGGTGTGGGGCTATGGGCTCTGGCTCTCATGTTTGGTGGTCTTGCCCGAAGGTTCAGGTCTTTTGGCGCCAGGTAGAATCCTTGATTGCTGAGGTAACTCGTCTTCCCCTTACCCTAAGTGGGCATCTAGCTGTTTTGGGTATTTCCCTTATAGAGCTACCCTCCCCTCTCCGTCCCATGATCTCTAACATTTTGGTCGCTGCTAGACAATGCATTGCGAGCTATTGGAAATCTTCGGGTCTCCCCTCTAGGGCCGAATTGGTTGCTAAAATCAACTTGCACTTCAGCTATGAAGTAATTATGGCTCAAGATCTCCCTAAGAAGAATAAGGTCCTCTCCTGGTGGGACCCTTGGGTGTCCTCTCCCTATGTATCCTTGTCCGCTCATACTCTCATTTAACAGTTATTTTTCTGAAATGTATGATTTGGTTTGCACTGTAACCTTGTATTTCTGTATTGGATGTGCTGTGGTTTCTTGATCACCATGTACTTTGTTTTTCCCTCTCTTCCCCTTGCTCCCTTCCTTCTTTCCCTTGATGGTGGTATGTGATATGTGATGTGTTATGTTCTCCTTTTTTTTGCTCAATAAAAAGTTAATTGGTAAAAAAAAAAAAAAAAGAATATAAAGTAGCCCCCTCATAGAATATAAAGTAGCCAACTCATAGAACATAAAGTAGCCACCTCACAGGGTACAATGCAGCCCCCTCATAGTATATAAAGTAGCCCCCTCATATAGTATGATGTAGCCCCCTCACATAATATAATGCAGCCCCCCTCATAGAATATAATGCAGCCCCCAAAGAATATAATGTAGCCCCCATAGAATATAATGCAACCAGCCTCATGCACCTCCCCAAAATATAATGCAGCCCCTCCATAGAATATAATGCAGCCCCCACACAATATAATGTAGCCCCCTCAGAGTATAATGCAGCCCCCTCAGAGTATAATGCAGCCCCCTCATAGGGCCTCATGCTGCTCCCTCATAGGGGATAATACTGCCCCCCTCAGGGTATAATTCAGCTCCCCCAATAGGGTATAATGCAGCTCCCCCAATAGGGCATAATGCAGCTCCCCCATAGGGTATAATGTAGCTCCCCCATAGGGAATAATGCGCCCTTCTCATAGGGTACAGTGCAGCTCCCCCCATAAGGTATAATGCAGCTCCCCATAGGGAATAATGATGCCCCCTCATAGGGTCTAATGTAGCTCACCCATAGGGAATACTGCTGAACCCCATAGGGTATAATGTAGCTCCCCCATAGGGAAAAATGCTGTTCTCCCCATAGGGTATAATGTTGCCCCCATAGGGTATAATGTAGCTCCCCCATAGGGTATAATGCTGCCCCCTCATAAGGTATAATGTAGGTCCCCCATAGGGAATAATGCTGCCCCCCTCATAGGGTACAATGTAGCTCCCCCATAGGTTATAATGTAGCTCCCCCATAGGGAATAATGCTGCCCCTCCATAGGGAATACTGCTGCCCTCCCATAGGGTATAATGTAGCTCCCCCATAGGGAATACTGCTGCCCCATAAGTTATAACGTAGCTCCCCCCCATAGGGAATAATGCTGTCCCAGGACTCACTGAGATATATATATATACATACATACAGTATATATTTAAAAAACACAATATTCACTTCTCCTCGCTCCCACACAGCAGGTACATGATGAAATGACATCATTGCGCACCCGTTTTGTGTCAGAGGCGATGGGAATGATGGAGAGGGAGCGTCATCTTACGCTCTCTCCTCCATTAATGGGCACTGGGGTTGGCGCTGACACTGGGTCCCCCTGGCTTACGGCCCCATAGCGGCCATGTGGGCTGGGGGCCTCTGACGAAGCAGGGGCCCTGATAGCGGGCAGTGTTAGCGGCAGCATGCAGCAAACACTGCCTGCTATTAAAGTGAAATTAAGTCACTCCTCTCCACGCCCATGGGGGCGTGGGGAAGCGTGAATATTCATTTCACTTTAGCGGGAACATTCTTTGGCTTCCTGTCACCGCTGCTTCTACGCTGGCACTGGTGGCCCCCATAGCAGCTGCTTGGTGTGCCGCTGGGGGCCCGTGGAGCAGTGGGGGCCCTAGGCAGCCGCTGGCACTGTATGCCAGCAGGTGTCAATGCCAGGACTCATTGTTGTTCTTTACGCTGAATATATTTTTTAATAACAATGGCTGTATGTTTGCTCTCTGTTTTGCGGCAGAATAAGTTTGGAGACAGACGCCTCCCTGATAGTATTACTCCATGGATAAGTATCTGCCAGTATTTCTCGTCACTGAGGGGAACGTTGCGGTCCATAGACTCTGTAGGCAGTCAAAGAAAGTTAGTCCTTCAGATGAAATGCATATCATGCTTACTTCCATTCGAGTTCTGAAGATGTTTAACAGCTTAGAACTGCAAACCGCTCAGAATCAGACTCTCGCCTACCATGGAAACCTTCAAAAATAACCTGAAGACCCACCTCTTCCGACCAGCCTACAACAACCTGCAGTAACCACCGATCCACCAAACCGCTGCACGATCAGCCCTACCCTCGCCTACTGTATTCTCACCCATCCCTTGTAGATTGTGAACCCTCACGGGCAGGGTCCTCTCTCCTTCTGTACAAATCGTGACTTGTATTGTTTAAGATTACTGTACTTGTTTCTTAGTATGTATACCCCTCTTCACATGTAAAGTGCCATGGAATAAAATGGCGCTATAATAATAATCTACTGTTTGGAGAAGTCTGACCAAAAGTGGTGTTTACAGAAGAATTGTGTGCAAAAGCCATACATACCACATGACAGAAAGACCAAGTGACTTGGCTATTCATGAAAATATAGAAACTTCAGTGCAGACAAATGGCAACTGAAGCTCTGGACTGATGCGTCAAAATTTGAAAAAATTACTGTAGCCAAAGGCAGTGTGCCACTTAAGGACTGGAGTGTGCCACAATAATGTGTCTGCAGGAACAGTGAAGCATGATGGAGGGTCTATGCAAGTTTGATGATGCATTTCAGCAAATGAAGTTAGGGATTTGGTCAAGATTAGTGATGAGCGAGTACACTCGTTACTCGATATTTCCCGAGCACGCTCCGGTGTCCTCCGATTATTTGTTAGTGTTCGGAGATTTAGTTTTCATCGCCGCAGCTGAATGATTTACATCTGTTAGCCAGCATAAGTACATGTGGGGATTCCCTAGCAACCAGGTAACCCCCCACATGTACTTATGCTGGCTAACAGATGTAAATCATTCAGCTGCGGCAATAAAAACTAAATCTCCGAGCACTAAAAAATACTCGGAGGACACCTGAGCGTGCTCAGGAAATCTCGAGTAACGAGTATATTCACTCATCACTAGTCAAGATTAATGGTGTCTGCAGTAATGAAAAATACAGACACTTATCCATGAGGCAATTCCATCAGACAGGCATCTGATCACCTCCAAATCTATTCTACAACAGTAAACCAACCCCAAACATACAGAAAATGTTACTAAAAAGAAATACAATCTCAATTAAGCATTAAGAAGAACAACGTCTTGGAACTTATGATGTGGCCCCCACAGGGCTGCCACTAGGAATTTCAGGGCCCCATACTGGCAAAATTTTCAGGGCCCCTTAAGACTCCGCCCAGGCTCCACCCCAGCCCCGCCTCCACCCCTCGAACTGTCAACAGCCCCACCGCTGTCTCTTGCCAAAACTCCACTTCTCACAAATCACACATTAACAGTTCCCATTACCAGATCAAACACATAGCCAGCAGCTTTTGTTTTGGCCAAAAGGTTTTTTTAAATTTGAGACGACAACAAGGTAGACTCTTTTGGCCGAGCCCTACTCTACTCTAATCTATTAAACATTTGTTAAAATATGCAATACAATTTAGGTGTATTTTTATTTATTTTTCAATTGACCAATAATACCACATACAAGGGACAAATACCACAACACCATGACCAGACACCATATTATCACCACATAGTGACCTATAATACTATCTACAAGGAACAAATACCGCCACACCATGTGCAGACCACATATTACCACCACAGTGACTGAACAATATCACATACAAGGGACAAATACCACCGCAGCATGTCCAGACCACATATTACCATCACATGGTGACCAACTACATACAAGGAACAAATACCAACACAACATGAACAGACCACATATTACCACCACACAGTGACCGAATAATAGCACATACAAGGAACAAATACCGCTACACCATGGCCGGACAACATATTACCACCACATTGTGACTGAATAGTACAATACTGATCATTAATAAAAAAAAAAATACTATCACCATAAGTGCCATTATACACAGGAGATCTGTACTTAGTATGCAGTGTGTGTACAGGTAATACAGTGGTCGCCGATGCCATTATACACAGGAGCTCTTCATATAGTGTCAGTGTACATGTAATACAGCGATCACTAGTGACATTATACACAAGAGCTCTGTATATAGTGTATAGTGTACATGTAATACAGCGATCACTAGTGACATTATACACAGGAGCTCTGTATATAGTGTATAGTGTACAGATAATATAGTGATCACTAGTGACATTATACACAGGAGCTCTGTATATAGGGTACAGTGTACATGTAATACAGCAATCACTAGTGACATTATACAAAGGAGCTCTGTATATAGTGTATAGTGTACAGATAGTATAGTGATCACCAGTGACATTATACACAGGAGCACTGTATACAGTATACAGTGTATGGTGTCAGTGTACAGGTAACATACTCACCAGTGACGTCTCTAGCTAAAGTCCTTCATCTTTGCGTTTCTTTTTAATCCAGTGCAGACCGCTATCACTTCTTTCTGCCAGGACTCGTCTCATCTGCATAAAATAACACAGTTATCTAGAGCACCGCTTCCAGAGCACATTCCCCATTTTTTCCCTTTCTTCTACACTACACATCTGACTACAGACGTTCACCCACCATTAATATATAATTGGTTATTATGCAACCCACCATTCCAAATATAAATTATAATCCGCCACTGTGCCCCCACTATCTGTATATAGCCACTTTCCCCATTTAACCCTGCTGTTCTGTTGGTCAAAAATGACCGTCTTTGAACTTCAATATTCTTTAAAATATTCAAGATGCGGTTCTGAAACCCGTGGCCGACCGACCCATCCTCATTTAAGTCAATCAACCACAAGTTTCAGAACCGCATCTTGAACACCCCAAAAAATACCAAAGTTCAAAATAGGTCTCCCCAGACCGAACAGCACAGCAGGGTTAATATATAAATTAATTAGCACCTGTATTCTTCCAATTTATTACCAGTTACTTTATCCTCAACGAACCCACTATGTACCTCCCGCTCTAACCCTTACCCCAATTCATTATAATTACATGCCCCTTCTGTCTCAATTCATTGCCACGTCTTCTCTCTCTCCCACCCTCTATTCATTATCAATTGATCTTCCCCACCCTCAAAATTCATTATTTGCTCTCCCCACCTTCAATACATCATTTGCTCTTCCCACCCCCAAGTTCAATTCAATTGCTGTCCACGTCCCTCACACTCACTTCATGTGCAGTCCCCATCACCCCCACTTCATCATTTAGTCCCCTATCATCATTTAGTCCCCTATCCCCCCCGTCACTTCATCTGCAGTCCCCCTTACTTCATCATTTGCAGCCCCCTATCATTTCATCATGTGCAGAACCCCCTCAAACACACTTCATCATCTGCAGTCCCTATCACTCCCACATCATTACCTATCCCCATCCCCCCCACATCATTTGCAATTCCCATCACCCCCACATCATTTGCAGTCCCCATCTCCCACATCATCATTTGCAGTCCCCATCACCCCCACATCATTTGCAGTCCCCATCACCCCCACATCATCATTTGCAGTCCCCCCACATCATTTGCAGTCCCCATCACCTCCCATCATCATCTGCAGTCCCCATCACCCCCACATCGTTTGCAGTCCCCCAACATCATTTGCAGTCCCCATCACCCCCACATCATCATTTGCAGTCCCCCAACATCATTTGCAGTCCCCATCACCCCCACATCATCATTTGCAGTCTCCATCACCCCCACATCATTTGCAGTCTCCATCACCCCCACATCATTTGCAGTTCCCATCACCCCCACATCATTTGCAGTTCCCATCACCCCCACATCATTTGCAGTCCCCATCACCCCACATCATCATTTGCAGTCCCCCAACATCATTTGCAGTCCCCATCCCCCCCACATCATCATTTGCAGTCCCCATAACCCCCACATCATTTGCAGTCCCCATCACCCCCACATCATTTGCAGTCCCCCAACATCATTTGCAGTCCCCATCACCCCCACATCATTTGCAGTCCCCATCACCCCCACATCATCATTTGCAGTCCCCATCACCCCCACATCATTTGCAGTCCCCATCACCCCCACATCATCATTTGCAGTCCCCATCACCCCCACATCATCATTTGCAGTCCCCATCACCCCCACATCATCATTTGCAGTCCCCATCACCCCCACATCATCATTTGCAGTCCCCATCACCCCCACATCATCATTTGCAGTCCTCATCACCCCCACATCATCATTTGCAGTCCCCATCACCCCCACATCATTTGCAGTCCCCATCACCCCCACATCATTTGCAGTTCCCATCACCCCCACATCATCATTTGCAGTCCCCCCACATCATTTGCAGTCCCCATCACCCCCACATCATCATTTGCAGTCCCCTATCCCCCCTTCACTTCATCTGCAGTCCCCCTTACTTCATTTGCAGCCCCAATCATTTCATGTGTAGTACCCCCTCAAATACACTTTATCATTTGCAGACCCCTATTATTTCATCATGTACAGTACTCCCTAAAACACACCCCATCATCTGCAGTCTCACTCCCCCTCACCTCACCTATTAAAAAAACAAAAATGTTTTTTATACTTACCTCAGTCGTTCCCGGGGCGTCTAGTGTTTCCAGCAGTGAAGCAGCAGCTAGAATGTATGGGCTGTAGTCAGGACCTGACAGGAGCCCCTACATTCTAGCACATTCACTACTGAGACGGCTAGAATGTATGGGCTGTAGTCAGGACCTGCAGGGAGCCCATACATTCTAGCACATTCACTACTGAGACGGCTAGAATGTATGGGCTGTAGTCAGGACCTGCAGGGAGCCCATACATTCTAGCCACAGCCGAGCAGGAGCTGTGCAGCCGACTAGGTGAGACGGCCGTGCACAGCTCCAAAAAGGCTCCCGGGCCCCAGCGCCGCAGTGCACAGTATTTTACTACATGATGGGGCCCGATCAGTAGAAGCACAACAGTGGGGCCCCGGATCTGCGGGCCCCTCTGTGTACTGCTGCTGACCGGGCCCCATACAGCAGTAATGGCTGTAATGCCCTGATGGCGGCCCTGGGCCCCCACAGAGCCCTTGATACAATCATCATCATTATCCATTCTGTCTGGAATCATAAGAAGAAACGGAAGGATTTGTGCAAGCCTCCATTCACAGTACATCTGTGGTTAGTTCTCAAAGATGTATGGAACAACCTCCCTGCTAAGTTCCTTCAAAAACTATGTACAAGTGTACCTTGAAGAATTGATGATTTGCTGCTGTTTTGAAGTCAAAGGGCACACTAAATATTGATTTGATTAAGATTTATCTTTTGTTCATTCACTTTGCATTTTGTTAATTGATAAACATAGACTATTAATATTTCTGTCAAGCATTGTTACTTTGCATAATTTATCCAGACCTCCCTACGCTATGTGTGTATATATAATATATATCTATATATACCGTATATATCTATATATATATATATATATATATATATATATCTATATATATATATATATATATATATATATAGATATATATATATATATGTATGTGCATGTGTGTATATACATATATATCCGTAATTATAAGGTATATGCGTTTTCTTAGAGTGCTGCATTGTACTTTCCCTCTGGTACTCATCATTTAAATAGTAGGAGTATGTTGACCCAGTTGGCATTTCAGCAGGGTAATTCCATTCACAGTCTGACCCGGAGTGTGCATGTACAGCTGCTGTTGACAAGAAGAATTTTAAAAACCAGATTGTCACCTGATCGCTCTTTGTATACCTGACTTCAGCAGAAATGCCCCCTTAAAAACGCTTTCATGGGGTTTTTTGTTCTGTCATAGGAACAGGACATATCGTGTATGATGATGCAAAGGTTACTTCTTTACAGTATTTCCTCATATGATTTTCTTTGAATACTGTAAACCCTTTTAAGAGTATAGTATGTGATAATTACGTCCCATGAACTTCGCCTTTTCATGAACATTGTTTTTTTCTTGACAGATTGATCGGATTTGTCAGGAGTTTTCAGTATCCGTTTCACAATGGATCTGACAACCCTTTCATGCCTAATAGCACGTTTGATAAGCCACACTATTGCTCATTACACGTATTGCTCGTGGTCGGATTATATGGGGTGTTAGATCATTCCAAACATATATAAGGTGCATGAATTGCGTGTGCTGGGTGTTACTCAGTATTATTCTTTGCTGTTGCTGGAGAACTATGCCACAGACCCTCCTTCCAAATCCTGGACACCTGCAGAACAGCACAACTTCAAACCGGGTTTTGCAGAACATCATGTGAATGCGTTAAAAGAAATCGTGTTTGAATATGAATCCCAATCACTTTCTGATGTTTGCTAATTAAAACAAAAAGCAAAAAGAACTGAAATAATTGTTTTACTGTCTGAATGAATATTAAAGTATATTACAATTCAACAGGCTAGTACATTTGCAGCTTTCTTTTATTAGGTGTGAAATCCAAGAATGCGCTGCCAACTCTGGAGGGTTCTATCCAGAATGTTGAACTGAGATTCTGCAGCACATCATTGGTCAAATGTGTCTCCGGGACCCTGGGATCAATAAAAATTTGTGCCAAAGCCCCAGGTATGTGCAGCTGGACCGTATAAAAGTTTATTGCCTGTATAGGAGAATTGGCCTTACTTTTTACAAGGAGAGTTACTGAAACAAGAATTTATTCATTGTTCCTATGAATCAGAGATTTAGCGTGTTTTAATTTTATCATGCCAAGATAATACATTAGAGCTGTGGTCGACTAAAGTGTAGTTTTAATTTTTTAATTGTATTCTGATTGTAGTTTTCCCATCCCCCGTCCCATATTTGAGCAGTTACTGTGGATCATAAAGTATAATACGAACAGCACAACAATTACCCATAATGTGATGATGTGCAAACTTCTTGCCAAGTAGCTACATTCTAGATCATTCTGGGTGATACTTGGGAGATCTGATTGGCACTTAGAAGGCAAAGATCTCTTCTCAGAATGTGAAGGGCCATGCTAAATAGAAAGGCAAGGTGAGATTTATGGTTTTTTAACACTGGCCTCTTCTGTGTTTTTTAAGCAAAAATGGAGAAGGCTGCCAAGTGCACGGCACTCCTAAAAGTACATTTGTTTGGCTTCTCTTGTAAGGTACTAACATAACAACATTATGTAATACTTTGTACCTCTAGAGATTAACAAGTTCTTTACTTGAAAAACATGAATTCATTTTACTCAATGAGTTTAATTAAACATTAACACATTACCTTCACGTGCCAGTTGTTTGCTTTTCTTTGGAAGCACACATTTGTACTGTCTCCAGGGAAGTCAGATCATCCACCATCCAATGCAACCAACAGCGATGTTCCAAACTTGCATGTGTTTGGCCATGTTCACACGATGAGTGATTGGTCCGTATTTTTAATCAGTATTTGTATCCAAAACCGGGAGTGGGTGAAAAATGCAGAAGTGGTGACGTGATTCTATTATATTTTTCCTATGAATGGATCCTGATGGTTGATACATTCTGACCAATCTACTAACCTCTCGTATCAGACAATGTTTAACTCTGAAAAGCAGAGAAATTTCAGAAAGAAATAGTTTAATAGCACCCATGGCTGAGCCATGCTGGAGACTACTCTAAGGCAGCAGGCGGGGAGTAGCTGCCGGGACCCACCTGTCTGACTAGTCTCCAGCGCGGCTTAGTCCCAGTTATTAATCCCTTAACCCCTGTGGCCATTTAGGGTTTTCGTTTTTTGCTCCCCTTCTTCCCAAAGCCATAACTTTTAAATTTTTCTGTCAAAATGTCCATGAATGTCCATGGGAGACTACAAGCTGCAGTTGTCTGATTCGGTTCTGCTACATACAGGCGATGATCAGATCGCCTGTATGTAGCACAAATGCTTACTTGATACCGGGCGGCACTCATAGCAATCCTGCTATGACAACCATAGAGGGCTGCTAGAGATCTGGTTGTCAAGCCAACCCATCGGTGACCCGTGATCACGTGACGGAGTCACCGATGGCAGGACTTCCGGCGCGCTTCCTGGAAGCGCGAATTAAATGCCGCTGTCAGAGATGGATAGCGGCATTTAACGGGTTAATAGCCTGTTAGAGGCACATGTCAGCTGTTTAAAACAAAGAGGGTTCATTAACCACATCCCGTCACTGCACTGCGCTTTTATGTCCCAATGGAAGTCTGATACATGCTGATACAGGGGCTATGTTAGTCCCTGCACGATGTGCACAATGACAGCTTGCGCTCTGTTACCTGCTCAGATCAATAGTAATGAGTCTATAACACAGCGCACTGTCAGTGTGATGTTAGAATACCTGGTGTGCAGAGACCCTTCCATTACTTCCATTAGGACATAAAAGGGCAGTGCAGTGACGGGATGTGGTTAATGAACGCACTTTATACCTGCATACCACTCATTAAAGGGAACCTGTCACCCCCAAAATCGAAGGTGAGCTAAGCCCACCAGCATCAGAGGCTTATCTACAGCATTCTGTAATGCTGTAGATAAGCCCCCAATGTATTCTAATAGATGGGAAAAAAAGGTTAGATAATACTCAACCAGGGGCGGTCCTGGTCCAGTCCAATGGGCGTTGCGGTCCGGTGCCTCCTATCTTCATCAGGTCACGTCCTCTTCTTGTCTTCACGCTGCGGCTCCGGCGCTGGCGTACTTTGTCTGCCCTGTTGAGGGCAGAGCAAAGTACTGCAGTGCGCAGGCGCTGGGCCTCTCTGACCTTTCCCGGCACCTGCCCACTGCAGTACTTTGCTCTGCCCTCAACAGGGCAGGCAAAGTACGCCTGCGCCGGAGCCGCAGCGTGAAGACAAGAAGAGGACGTCATCGTAAGAAGATGGGAGGCCCCGGACCGCGACGCCCATAGTACCAAGACTTCCCCTGGGTGAGTATAATCTAACCTCTTTTTCTCATCTTTTATTATACATCGGGGGCTTATCTACAGCATTCCAGAATGCTGTACAGTAGATAAGCCCCTGATGCTGGTGGGCTTAGCTCACCTTCGATTTTGGGGGTGACAGGTTCCCTTTAAGACTGGTGTATGAAATGCAAATTTTAATGAATGTGGCCTTAATGTCCACACCAAATAAAAGCATTTTCTGAAGATTTTCACTTCACAATCAGTCATTTATGAGAATGTTGGATTTTCATTGCTCGAATGTAACTTTCAAGTCTTTAAATGTCATTTTAATACTAGAAATAATAATGCTATATCCTGGTAGTAGCTTAGGTAAAGCTGCTGATTGAGCTGTATTGGTAAGTCCCAATAGTTATTTATTCGTAATGCATTTCGCCAGTCTTAACGGCTTCTTCTAGGGGCGAGATCTGCTGCACTCTCAGCCTATTTAAGGGCAATGGCAGAATTGACAGCGATATCAGCCAATGGGCAAATTGCTCCACAGCAGATTCAAAAAAGGACCATGTCACTTCTTTTTGCAGATGTGCTGCGTTTCTGCACCCCTTCCACAATAGAAATCTGTAGGGGTAAAAAAAGGAAGAAATCTGCATAAAAATCTGCAACGTGTGCACATAGAAAAAAAGGTGCAGATTCTGACCTGCGTTTTCTGCCAAGAAATGCAGAATCTGCACAGAAAATTACACTGTCAAATCTGCAACATGTGCATATAGCCTTACAGGTAAAAACTACTGCAACACCTTTTGCTGTGGATTAATGTCCATTGGCTGATATCACTGTCAATCAGGTCACCGCCTTCAAATAGGCTGCGATTGCAGTAGATCATCCTAGATGAAGCCCGTAATACCGGCGAAACTCGCATTGAGTAAATAATTATTTAGGCTTAACAATACTCGACAACAATTCACTCATTAGTTTTACCTGAGTTATTACCAGGATATAGCACTAATATTTTAACAAGAGCTCATGCACTAATTTTGTATCTAAGACTGTTAAATGTTATATTTTATTCCCATTTTATTACTCCTTTCCCTTCCCTAGTATTTAAATGTTATTATTTCTAGTTGTGTGCGCTTATGTTAGTATATGGTAGATTAACAAAGTTTAGATAAGCTTTGTTGTCTTAATGTTTCTTTTCCCCAATGAAGAATAATTGGCCTGTAGTCTTAAAAATAAAAGGTAGAAACACATCTTTGTAGAACCGAGCTAGAAAGAAGCAATTTTTTTCATGCAGATGTTCCATCAGCTGTAAGACAGTATTGCTAATCACCATTTAAAAAAAAAAAAAAAAAACACTGCTGGAATAATGCCTTTATGTGAGATCCTTATTAAAAATAGTCTGATTAAAAGTGGAAACTGAAGAGATTGCGCAATCGAGAATTACGGTAACTCGATTATTAGTAATCTTATCTAATGTGATGACATAAACATTATCATTTGTTAGTGTTTAATCTCCTCCAAATTGGCATCTAATAGAAATTACGAAATAACCATGAAAAATGAGAATAAATTGAAAAATGATCAAAATTATAGAAAAATATTCTTTTTGTTACCTGTATTTTAAAAATCACTGTATTGTTGATCGGGGCCAGTTTTTATAAATTCATCTTAACATGAAAACGGGTATCATCCTTGATCACATCTGCTGGTTTGAAGCCAGCAATTAATGTAGTTCTACCACACAGTTAATAAATCAATGACCATCTCAATAAATGAAGCTATAAACTCATTAGTAGCGCAGCTACTTGCTAATTTATTTTGATAGACGATAAAGCCGTTTTGGAACGGTGCCAAGATGATAAGCCCATGACTGATTTTTAACTTGCTCATACGATGGAGCTGGGAATATTATCGGGAAAGAGCATGACCAATCATATGTTTTTATGAGCCCTGTAAAATCCTGAGTTTATTTCCTTTTTTAATTTAGTATGAAATTGAATCGCACTATTTCAGCCTGGAAGGATCATTTACACATAAGCTGCTTTCATGAAATCAGTTTAATAAACAGCTCGAGTTTTTCAACTCTTCAACGTTTCAGCCTAGTGTTTGTTGAGACTTACCTTATCCCCTTTTTAAACTTCTTTTAGCTATTTAATTGCAAATTTTGAAAAATGACTAGAATTGTATAAGTTTGTTTTAGAGCTGTCAAGTTTTCATTCATTGTTTGAGTTGTTAACCCTTCAATCACAAACAAACATGTAAATATCTTTTTATCTTTTCCTCTATTTCTCTTCTACTTTTTTTAATTCATTACATTACTTAACTTACTATAGATGGGTGAATTGATTTGCAGGACTCTGGTCCATCGGCCAGATCATTAATTTGTGACCATCGGTCGGGAGCCCTGTGAATTTTTTTCTTACTTTCTGGTACTCCTGGCTCCTTCTTTCATTAGTCGTGTGTGTGTGATGCTGTAATGATGATGTTGCGCCAGCCCGGTTAATCAAACGAAGAGAAGGAGGTAAAAGGAGATTCACAGGGCTCCCGACCAGCAGTCACAGAATACTGACCTGGCCGATGAACCCAGAATCCTACAAATAGATTATTCCATCTCTCTTACCCACCTATTTAAAGATATGCATATGTAATTTTTGGATATGCAATTCTGTTCCTAAGAATATATAAAATATAATTATATTTCCCAATTTTAAATTTATTTTTGCTTATTTACATGCAAAAAATTTGTAAAATTGTACATCCTGATGTTTTAGCGTTCTTGACCTTTTTCCAGGCCACGGCCCCTTGGAACAATATACTTGTTTGTAAAGTTGTTTTTGGTTTATTGTGGTGACCGTTTCCCATCTGTACTTGTAAAGGTGATATTGGGAAAGAGAAGTTAATTCCTTTGGTGCAAGGCCCTTCTGACACAACAGATCTCCACATGAGTAAATGGTTGAAGGAGAGCAGGAAGCCTGAATCTTTGCTTGGTCCAGATTTGATAGCCTTTACAATCCAGATTCCCGAGCAGATGGACTACTGCCACAGCTCTGGTAAGTGTAAAATCTCTATAACGTTGCGATCATGTTACATCCAATTATTCAATGCTGCTCTCTTGGGAGATTTCATATAAAATGTGCCAAGTGACAAACTGTTCCTGTTTCACATACAGAACACATATATATTGCTGTATTATTACTTCCACAGTCGCACAGTAAGGCAGTGGTTCACTGCTTTGAAATGTTTCTTAAGCTAATATAAGCATGGTCAATCGGTTAGCTTTTGCTGCTGGTTTAACTTGAGAAATGACTTCTCGAGACATATTGACAGCGCTGCTACGGGATATATGCTTTTTTGTTCTGCTCAGTGCCCATGAGCTGGAAGTTGGCAGGAGCTCTTGCTTGTCTTTCAATGAATGTCACTCAAAAGTTTCTGTGACCCGGCAGCTGCCACAAGTTGTAGGTGGCAGCAACTTTTTTGTGACAGTAGCACTCCATAAAAGTCACATAGTTGAAGAACACTGTTACACTGACTACTGTGGGTTCCAGTAGAAAGTGATGCAACTGGAATCTCACAATGGTCTGATCATGTTAATCATATTACTAGTGATGAGCGAGTGTACTCGTTGCTCGGGTTTTCCTGAGCATGCTCGGGTGATCTCTGAGTATTTGTTAGTGTTCGGAGATTGTTTTCATTGCCTCAGCTGAATGATTTACAGCTATTATCCAGGGTGAGTACATGTGGGGGTTGCCTGGTTCCTAGAGAATCCCCACATGTAATTTTTACACTAAGTACTCCAGCCTCCTCAGGTTGAAGAGATTTTTATTCAATAATGTTAAGAGATTTATTAAATAGTGTATGCAATATTTTGAAATCTGAAGACAGATCTGCTTTAAGGAAAATATGCATGAATTTTTTGTTTCTTAATTTTTTGATTTGAAGGTCAAGTCCGCCGTTGCAGTAGCTCCTGCTACACTAACAAATGTGTTTGGCTCAGCTTCTCCTGTGTCACCAACCTGTGGCCAGCCGCTTGCATTAGCTTCCTACATTGAAGCACTGTACAGGAGTATACCGTACATTGCGAAGTGAGCTGTTCCAAGCTGGAGGTGGCGGTCCTCAATGACTTCTGTACCCATCAGTTCTTGCTTCATTCTTCACCCACATTGAAGGATTGTGCAGCGTGAAATGGACGCTAGCAAGCACAAGTGGAAGGTGCATGCTTAGCAACACCTGTGCTAAACGGTTCCTGCTGCCCAAGGGCTTAGTAAAAACTCCAGCAGAGTCTACAAAGTAGGCCAGTGAGGCAATACGCAAAGGGACCTCCACCTTGATGTGTCCTTAGTATGTTGTGCAATCAAAATAGCCCATATCTTTGCACTGCAACTATTACACCTAATTCCAGTAAAAAAAAGTTGTCATGAGCATGGATAAAATATACTTACCGGTAAATAATTATAAACACGAGGATCACACAACTACCACTGAAATGTTGATCTGGCCATTTACTTTACAAACTTTTTTCCCCCCCAAAACTGATAAAAATGAATGTAGGCAGCAAATGTAAAATCATTTATTCTTGTGATAGATAATCCACCTCCAGAGACTTGTTTCCCCCTTTCCCAGAAGGAACTAAAGTCAGAGAAAAGACCTACCCAAATCTTAGTTACACCGCAATTGGATTACTTTAGCAATTTGTACAGTACTAGTACACGTTTGGCCTAAATTACATTGTCTGTGTAAACGCTACCCAATGCCTACCTGAGAGTGAATCCCTAGTAAATATGTTTATGTATGTATATATATGTGTGTGTGTGTGTGTGTATATATATATATATATATGTATATATATATATATATATATATATATATATATACACACACATACAGTAGTAATTGACTCACTTAGCTGCTCAAAGAGATACACAGGAACGTTTTTTCTGCTGGTTTATTCAAACACGGCATAAACCAGTGCAGGGTTCATCAACATAAACTTGGCATTTTCTGGCAAAACAGGAAAACAAATGATAACTTATCGTACAGTCTTTAGGCCTGCAGAGATCTGTCCGCTCAGGGTACAATCAACAGAGTCCAGTGCAGTTGCACATGGAACAATTTATTGGAGCTTCCTGCCTCTAGACACCACAGAAATAGCTAACTCTAACTTGCCAAACCACACGCTTGGGGTGTAGATATGGTGAGTGGCTGTCACGCCCATCTCTTACAGCCAGTCACAAAAAAGCCCAACTTTGTCTTTGCCGATTAACTCCTCTCAGCACCTAACATGCTGGAGAGAAACTTCTGGGTTTTCACATCACAGAAAATGGCAATCTCTGTGATACTTATCCTCACTTACATTGCTAGTCACCCGGTCACTATATAAAAATACAGATTATAAATAAGTATTTCATGTCATAGCTCCTTTAGAGGATTCAGAGATCCACCAAAAATTCAGAAAAATAGCAAAAAAGGCAGAGATGCTCACCTGCCTAGGCGTCCAAACAAATGCACAAACCTTTGTTGTTGCCATCTTAACCACATGGGTCCACTGCATCCTGATAGTGCATTTGTTTAGAGGCCTATCAGGTAAGCATCTCTGCCTTTTTTGCTATTTTTCTGAATTTTTGGAGGATCTCTGAATCCTCTTTTTGTGCTAGCATTGGTTAGAGTAGGATTCGTAAGCGTGGGGACCCCTGAGGTGGGTTACGAGCTTGCGTATTTTGGCCAAAATATAAACTAATACCTCACATATTTTTTGTATGTGTTTTTTGCATTTTTTTGGGGTGGTTTCTGTGGTGTCTGTTCACATGGGAAGCATCTTAATAATAGCGCTGGGCAGCCCGCCTGAGCTAATAGAAGGGCGTCACTAATTGGCTGATAACCTGGATGCTGTGCATTCCTATTGTGTGAACAGCGCTACATACAAGTCTCTTATGTGCAGTATTATGCCAAGCAGCCACCCCCTCCATTAATTTGGTAGGCTGTGAGGGGCTGCCTCATTGGTATTTCTGCACCTGTTGTGGCAATGTTAATCACATGGGTCCACTGCATCCTTTTTTGCTATTTTTCTCAATAGCTCGTTTAGAAATCTATTTACTTAGAAAATTGGTGACGTGTCCAATGCATATTTTCACCCACAGTTTATATGGATCTACTTAAGGTCAGAGTTGGACTTATGGCAACTGTAACATATATAGCTATGTTACCGTGGGCCGTCAGCTTTCTGCAGCAGCGACCCTGCCTCCTGGGACACCGCTCAACTGTATTTGCCCAATCCAGTAAGCTACATTCGAATTATATGATGCACCACCATTTCCCCCTCAAATTTTGGGAAAAAAAGTCGTATAATCTGAAAAATATGGTATAGTATTGGGTTACGGGGCTGTAACCTGCAGGCTGGCGCCTACCAGTTGCATTTTGTCTTTGCTTGTGCTGCCTCATCTTTGGTTTTCGCTTTCTCTTTATCATGTTGCAGTCGTCCTGAGATAAAAACTCTGATCTTTAGTAGATATATGTAAGGATATATATAATATTGTAGGGATTCCTGCTCTCAAGTAGGCATTAGGTAGCATTCACACAGGCAATGCGATTTGGTCCAAAGAGGTATAGTTTTATTGCTTTCATAAAACTCCAGGGTACTCATAACAAAAATAGCCTCTTCTGGGCCCAAAGGTATAACTGCAAATAAAAAGATCATTAAGCAGGCACAGATATGTCAGTACGGGCTCACCCTAACCAATTACAGTCCTTCCTTCTGGAGCAAACTTAATACATAGAAAAGAGGTACTGCCCTCAGCTCCAACAGCTTCCAGAGCCAGACAGAAGTGTTCACATCTCCATGCACAGTTTATACTGAACAGGCTGCAGCTTCCACATGTTACTCTGCAGTTCCAACACACAGACTGCTCAGCTTTCCTAGCTGGCCCATGCAGTCTGCTTTCAGAGAGAGACTCTGGCTTGCCTCTCTCCCAGCTACAGCTCACATTTGACTGGTCACTTGCCAGCTTCAATAAACTTCACTCTGTTCAACATCCCAAACAGACTGAAAGCTTCCAAGTAAACACTTGCCCTGGTTCTTAGTCAAAGCTAGTCACATGCATCTAATCAATTTCTACAGTGCTAGGATTTATCCCAGTCCTATAGGTTGAAGTTGTCGTGAGACTAAAAAACTCTTATAAAATGAATCAGGCGAGATGTGAAGTGGTGTGTGCCTCTTGTGTACCGCTCCACAAATCTAACTCTATTCAAAAATAGAGTAAGCTTTTTTCAGCCTCTTAACATAAATTTGATGAGCATGGACTGCTATGCCTCGTCTGGCCCATTTTGTTAGTTGGGCGAAAATGATTTGAAAACGCCGAAAATCACAAAATTTCTGCCTCCAATTGTGCAACCATTTAACGACTTTACAAAACTGTTAACTCTGTATAACTGGCGTAAAAGTTTTGATGTATTCGGGCCTTTGTGTATCTCTTTGTGTGCGTAGGCTTGCAATGGCCGCTTCACACACACGTGATGTAACGGTAATCCTACTCTATTGAGTTCCTTTTTTTTTTTCTACCGCCTACAAGCTGACCACATACTTTATCTCCAATTGTTGCCAATATTTTCTTGAATTCCCACTGCAATACTAGTGTGCAACAGAAAAAAAAATCCCTCATCCTCCTGATGACAGAGCTTGCCCGAATGATTTCATGCTCCTAGGTTTTTTGTTCACGGGAATTAAGGGCAGAATGAACGTGCAGCTGAATATAGCATCTATTTTTGTAATTGAAAAGTTGAAACTGCGTTATTGGAATGAAATGAAGAGATGCAGGTGTTCCCCAGTGCTGGTCCACTGGGACTATTTGATGGTAGATGCTTGAAAAAAAAATACTGCATGTGTTTTTGGAGTCAAACAGCAGCTGTGAGATGAGGATTTATGCTTTTTCTCAGAACTTTGGGATTTCAAAATGTTACATTTAATCACAGGCACAGAAAACAGAGCAAATGTTAAAGATGTTACGTATAAAAGCAGCGGGCTGATTTCTTTACCATACCCAACCAGTTGTGGGAATACAGAAACAAAGTGATCTTTAATCTTAATATGAGCAATTTGAAAAGGATTACTGCAGTTGCCAGAACCCAGGATCCCAACTCTCTGGATTTTTTTTTTTTTTTCGTCTTGCAGTTGCACAGAATAAAGCTCTTATCCTCCTAATTACTTTAAAATCTGGTTTATTCTAATTTTTTTCAAAGTAACAGTAGTTTGAATGACAAAATCCCAGCGTGGAAAGAAAATCGCTGTAGTTTTTAGAAATCTGCTAAAAACTAAAGTGAATTGTGCTCACATCTGTGTCGGAGGCTCCATTTGGACAGATTGCTCCGCAGAATACGACTAAACATGTTGTAAGTCATTGGGGTCAGTGTGATGCTGTTGATTGATTGGAGTCTCTGTTATGAACGGACACCACTACGTAGATATGAATATTGCCTAGATATGTCTGTTAAGAACTCTTTATTTAAGATTCAACAATATGTATATACCCATTACATACATGTTCTATACAAAATAAATACAGGGTATAAATTGCACCTGTTAATAATGTGGCAGCTCTTACTCTTGTATACAAGGATAAGGTCCTATTTCTAATAATCCATTTGCAATTACTGCAACAGTGAAGGTTACTTTGAAAAAATTCCATTCTTTGGACAAATATGCGTTAACAACCCTCATACTCCCAGACTTGGTTTCACTTTTATATGCTACTTTAAAGAAACCCCAACCCATAAACAACACTCATATATGTGCATTTGAGAGCTGGTCTATAAGGTAGCTGGGACTCTTTTGTAGTGGTTGAAAATGTGGGTAACCAGACCTATGCTCTCAATTAATATTACTTCACTAGAGTCTGCTATTTCATCCTTCTTCTCCACTAGATTTCTAAAACTTAACATGGACAAAACAGAATTCATCATCTTTCCCCCATCTTACGCGACCCCCCCAACGAACCTATCCATTACAGTAAATGGCTGCCCACTCTCCCCAGTCCCACAAGCTCGCTGCCACGGGGTAATCCTTGATGCTGATCTCTCCTTCAAACCACATATCCAAGCCCTTTCCACTTCCTGCCGCTTTCAACTAAAAAATATTTCACGAATCCGTTCATTACTCAACCATGAATCTGCAAAAACCCTAGTCCATGCCCTCATCATCTCTCGCCTTGACTACTGCAACCTCCTGCTCTGTGGCCTCCCCTATAACACTCTCGCACCCCTCCAATCTATTCTAAACTCTGCTGCCCGACTAATCCACCTGTCCCCCCGCTATTCCCCGGCCTCTCCCCTCTGTCAATCCCTTCACTGGCTCCCCATTGCCCAGAGACTCCACTACAAAACCCTTACCATGACGTACAAAGCCATCCACAACCTGTGTCCTCCATACATCTGTGACCTCGTCTCCCGGTACTTACCTACCCGCAACCTCCGATCCTCACAAGATCTCCTTCTCTACTCCCCTCTTATCTCCTCTTCTCACAATCGTATACAAGATTTCTCTCGCGTATCACCCCTACTCTGGAACCCTCTACCACAACACATCAGACTCTCGCCTACCATTGAAACCTTCAAAAAAAAACCTGAAGACCCACCTCTTCAGACAAGCCTACAACCTGCAGTAACCACCGATCGACCAAACCGCTGCCTGACCAGGTCTACCCTCACCTACTGTATTCTCACTCATCCCTTGTAGATTGTGAGCCTTCGCGGGCAGGGTCCTCATTCCTCCTGTACCAGTTATGACTTGTATTGTTTAAGATTATTGTACTTGTTTTTATTATGTATACCCCTCCTCACATGTAAAGCGCCATGGAATAAATGGCGCTATAACAATAAATAATAATAATAATAATGATAATAGAGTCAGCATCTAAAGTACTAATTAAGTGATAATTTTTTCCCACTCGGATCGCCTACTAAATGCCAAGCTACCCATCTTGTTCAGAGAATGCCCAGAGCCAGGCATACCTCATACCTGGTAGCCCTAAACTAAGTAGAATTGGATTCAGAATCTATCTTAACATGAAACCTCCTCCAATGTTATATTACGCCAAGATCCTTGGGTTGCTCTCCAACTTCACAAAGCGCCACACCTACACATCATTTCAGCTCTCCCCCTCCTTACTTCTTGCCACATATTACAAGAAGTTAGAACTAGGATAATAATAATCTTTATTTTTTATATAGCGCTAACATATTCCGCAGCACTTTACAGTTTGCACATATTATCATCGCTGTCTCCGATGGGGCTCACAATCTAAATTCCCTATCAGTATGTCTTTGGAATGTGGGAGGAAACCGGAGAACCCGGAGGAAACCCACCCAAACACGGAGAGAACATACAAACTCTTTGCAGATGTTGTCCTGAGTGGGATTAGAACCCAGGACTCCGGCGCTGCAAGGCTGCGGTGCTAACCACTGCGCCACCGTGCTGCTGGGATAGATGGATTAATGAAAAATTGTCCAAATTTGTCACGATTTGACACCATTGATAGAATGTCTATGCAAGATGCCCTAACCTAGTCCACAATTATGTTAAACCCTATACTTTTGCTACACTTTTCATATCCAACACCCATATGAGGTGAACCCTGCTTTCCTTTTTTTTCCCCTCATCCTTTTTCTTTTATTCCCTATACATTTGGTTGTATTTATCCCAATTTTTTTTTTAGAAATTCTTTATTTAAAGTATTTTTTAACAAACCAGGAAAACAAAAGAACATAACATCTTTTTTGTAAGTGTAAAATAAAGGTTACTATTTGCATAACCCGTTGTTATTGACTCCTGTACCCTGTGGTTAAATACATCAGAGAAACTCCCAGGTGAAACAATCTATACTCCTTAAAACATACCTCTTTACAATTTTATTACTTCTTTACGTCTATCTAAAGATCGAATGTTTATACCCACATTTGAAAGACTGAACTTTCTAACTACTTAATCAACATCATCACTCTGAGCAGGACACCTCGGAACCCTTTATCTACCCTTCTTTCCCTTGTTCCCATCCCCCAATTCTCCCTAAGTTTTCGCCTCCGCCTTCTTTACCCCCCCCCCCCCCACTTCCAGTTAGATGACTTTGTGACTCTCTGAAAATAACATCTGGTATTTATCCAATTTTACCCTCATGTACGTGGTGACTTTGTATCAACCCAACTTTGCTCTGTATTTGTTATTGTCATAATCTTAAGCAACATTCTTCTGATTTGTTCCTTGACTTTAGTTTAGACATGTTGTATTGTACAGTATACAAATTTAACTGTGCATCCTGTTATTCTATGCAGCTATTCTTGTTACCTTGGCCTGCTTATATGTACTGTTTGTTTTTTGTCTGTTTTTTTCACATCAATAAAAAGTTTTAAAAAGACGTTTCTACTGAATGCTAAATGTTACTGTGGATCACCAGCTCCTCCTCACTATGCTCCGCTCTATAGGCCTCTAAGAAACTGCTTTCTCTTTGTTCTCCTTGTACCTCTTTGACCGCTCCTTCACTGTGTCATTTGCTGACTATTCTTCCTCTCATCTATCTTCCCCTTATTGTTGGGGTTCCTCAAGGCTCAGTCCTAGGTCTCTTCTTTTCTTCCAATATACTGCCCTGATGGGACAAACCATCAGCAGGTTGGGTTTTCAGTACTATCTCTATGCTGATGACACCCAATTATATACATTATCTCCTGACATTATTCCACCTTAATGCAAAATACCATGGAATGTCTGTCCGCTGCCTCTAACATAATGTCCTCCCTCTATCTGAAACTGAATCTCTCCAAAATGTAATTTCTCTTGTTTCCTTGCTCTACTAACCAACCTACCGTAATTTTTTTTTTGTATTTTTTGTTTTATAAGATTCTCTTCCCCCTCTTCCCAAATGGGGAGAAAATGGGGGTGCATTTTATAATCCGAATTGTAGCTGCATTGGAGCTTACCGGCTGCTGTGGAGTGGAGTCGCTGCTGACAGAAGTTTCTGGCAGAAGCAGGAGTCAGGCGATGGTTGAGGGCCCCAGGCTGGTACGACAAGATGTTCGGTGGTGCTGGGGCTCCGCTGACATTTTTTAAAAGCCCAGAACCCCTCACTTTCCATACTTTTCAATGTAGTGAACTCTGGGGAAAATGGCCGAGATCTCAATTGCACATGCGGTCCACTGCAAGTATGGAAGGTGCAGGGCTCTGGGCTGTCATAAAATCTCAGCGGAACTCCCGCACCACTAAACATCCTGTCGTACCAGCCTGGGGTCCGAAGCCAAGGCCCAGTTCCTGCCGCCACTGTACACCCTTTCCTACCAGCCTGGAGCGCGCAGCATTTCCTACCTCTGCCAGCAGCGACTCTACCACCAGGGACCCCATTCTTACACCGCTGCCCCCCAAGTAAGCTACCGCAAAAGCAGAGTATTATAACACGCACATTTTTTTTTCTTTGTAATTACCCAAAATTTGGGCTGAATCTTATAATCCGCAAAATACGGTATATGCGATATATAGCAATTTGCTTGGGGGTTTAACCATGACTCCCAAGGAGCATGCTCGCTATCTTGGGGTCATATTTGACACAAAACTTTTCTTTATTCCCTATATCCAATGACTCACTCGCTCATGTCACCTTAAAAACATCCAACTTTTTTCATTTAAAAAAAAAAAAACTCTTACTATCACTATTATTTATTATCGTCTGGACTACTGCAATGCTCTACTGATCGATATGCCTTTTACCAAGCTTTCTTTTTGTTTAAACGTCCTTAATGCAGCAACCAGGGTATTTTTTTTTTCCAGCTGCTTCACCGATGCCTCCACCTTGTGCCAGTCATTGAACTACTTACCCATCCGCTAGAGAGTACAATATAATCTTATCGCTCTCACCCATGATGCTCTCCACAGTCCTGCACCTCCTACATCTCCATCACCCTACCTGTGCTCTCTGTTCTGCAGCTGATCTAAGACTGACATCTAACATAATCCGAACCTCCCACTTCTGTCTGTAAGACTTCTCTTGCGCTGTGCTAGTTTACTGGAATGCACTACCCTGGACAATCCGATTAATATGTAGCCCTCACATTTTTTGGTGTTTTAAAAACACATCTCATTAGCCAAGCCGATCGCCTCAATTCACTATTACCTTTTTCTAATTTTTGCTCAGAATCTGGTCCCTCATTCATTTGTTTCCACATCCTCCATGCATCCAATAGCCCTTGGTAATTGTACTTGGACAGATACTGTTTGATGACCGGTTCATGTAACTTTATATGAAAACCCGTAATTATTCTATTGATGGGTGGACCATACCTGACAATCTATTGTGCCCCTCTTACCTTTTCCTTATGGATCGTATTCTTGTGAGCAGGGCCCTCATTCCTCCTGTAACTGTTGACCTGTGTGTTACTTTGTATTGTCTTTATTGTCTTCACATGACCCTGCTCAGTTATAAAATGTTAAATTATTATGTTATCCTACCTTCAGTGTGAAAACACAACTGGACTTAAGGTACCGTTACACATAGCGACGCTGCAGCGATACCGACAACGATCCGGATCGCTGCAGCGTTGCTGTTTGGTCGCTGGAGAGCTGTCACACAGACAGCTCTCCAGCGACCAACGATCCTGAGGTCCCCGGTAACCAGGGTAAACATCGGGTAACTAAGCGCAGGGCCGCGCTTAGTAACCCGATGTTTACCCTGGTTACCATCCTAAAAAGTAAAAAAACAAACGCTACATACTTACCTTCCGCTGTCTGTCCTCGGTGCTCTGCTTCTCTGGTCTGGCTGTGAGCGCCGGGCAGCCAGAAAGCAGAGCGGTGACGTCACCGCTCTGCTTTCCGGCTGACCGATGCTCACAGCCAGAGCAGGAGGAGAGCAGAGCACAGCGCTGGAGGACAGACAGCGGTAGGTAAGTATGTAGTGTTTGTTTTTTTACTTTTAGGATGGTAACCAGGGTAAACATCGGGTTACTAAGCGCGGCCCTGCGCTTAGTTACCCGATGTTTACCCTGGTTACCAGCGAAGACATCGCTGAATCGGTGTCACACACGCCGATTCAGCGATGTCTACGGGGAGTCCAGCGACGAAATAAAGTTCTGGACTTTCTTCCCCGACCAGCGATCTCCCAGCAGGGGCCTGATCGCTGCTGCCTGTCACACTTGACGATATCGCTAGCGAGGACGCTGCAACGTCACGGATCGCTAGCGATATCGTCTAGTGTGACAGTACCTTTACCCTTGTGTGCTCCTTCTTAGTGATTGAATTAAATGCTTCTCACCTGACCGATTGCAGAGTTAATCATTCATATTAAGTCTCTTATTCCCACTTAGTGAAGTAACAAGTGTAAAAGTTAATTAAGCTTTTCTGTTTGTTATGTTGCTAACAAAGCATGGCACAAGCCAGCCAGGAGGAAAGATCAAACCTACTGAACAGGTCAAATCAAGAACCACTCACTGCCCTCCTTGAATTACTCATTTATTATACCTCTGTGTTCTTCCACTTTGACATCCTGGGAAAAGGGGTCAATATTTTGAGCCGTTGTAAGCCAATATCCTTGTCAGCTGGTAGCACTGAATACCACACATATTCTTTCCAAGTAATCCTTTTTGGCATGTTTCTTTTGTATGTATGATATTATTTAGCAGGTTTATTCTTGTCTTACAACTGTGATCTCACCATGATTAACCATGATTAACCCTTTTCATATGATGTCATATGTCTACAAGCTCAAAGGGTGAAATACTAATGGTATGTTATGTGCACAATGTAACACTGCATTTCCGCAGCAATTTTATAATTTAGAATTAATGGGACGAACTTATCATGGTCGATATTTATTAAGACCGTTTTGCTGGCAGCAACTATTATGTTTGCGATGAAATCCTTAAAAAAAAGAAATTATATACATATTCAGTATATACTGTATGTGTATATATATATATATATATATGTGTGTATATATATATATATATACACACATATATATATATATATACTGTATATACACAGTATATATATAGTAAAAAAGGCAGACTATGAAGTTTCCCTCTTTATGCCTTCTCACTACTGTATTGAGATCGCACATATAATAGTGACACAATAAAATGTCACACCTATAAAAAAAATAAAATAAAATAAAGCAAAAAAGTGCTATTGGCCAAATAGTAATCTATTCCCATTTTTCTTACAAAGTTATGATAGTGTTAAAATCTGGAGAAAAAAATTCAATAAATACCGTATAGAACGTATATAATTTTGGCTTCATTGTAGTCAGTGATTTGTAAATCAACTTTGTAGGGAGGATGTCCAGCAAGAGATCCGGTGAGGTAAGTGTTAAAAAAACAACTATTTATTTCAAAATGATTTAAAAACTTTTTTTTTTTTAATTCAAAATTTTTTTTTTGTATCATATTAATAAAAATGGAATATTCCTGGGAATGCACCAGATTGACGCGTTTCGATCTACTAGTTCTTAGTCATAGCGTCAGTCTGGTGCATTCCCAGGGATATGCAATTTTTACTAATATGATATGAAAAAAATATGGAAAAAAAATTTAAAATAATTTTTTGAAATAGTTGTTTTTTTAACATTTACCTCTCCGGATCTGTTGCCGGACATCTTCCCTACCAAGTTGTCTTAAATTCCTGCTGCCGACACAGACCTTCATGTCCCTGCACTGCTAGAGGACTTCATTTTATGGGTGGGCTGGATAACCATTTTTTTCTGTGTGATTTGCAAATCGGTTTATTTTTTTAACCGTTTTCCCCCAATTTCAATACATTATATGGTAAAGTATGATAAGTATCATTCAAAACTGCCCCACAAAAAAAGCAAGCCCTCCTGCGAAAAAAAAATTGAATGTTGAAGGAAGGTTAGGAAAAAAAAACAAAAACCCCAAAAAATAAAAATCGCCCCAGGGTTAACTTTGGGAAGGAGTTGATTTTAATTACGGTTGAATGTTTTTTTTTGTTGTTTTTTTTTAACTTGAGATAAGCTCTTACTTTATGAAGAATAAGCATGAAACTAAATTGTTTTTCTCATGGGACCTAATTATGAAATAGATTTTTTGGAGGACTTTCATTGTCAGAAGAAAATTACAAGTAATGCCAAAAATCCACATTTTGTCAATGCTACTGTTACCATTTAAAAAACTTTTTTTTTTTTATTACAAGTAATTTAGCTCCAAATTGTAATCTGTTTGTAATTAAGGGGCCACATTCTAGTTTTCTTTTATCCGAATAAATAAATGACTTTGTGAGTTGTTTGGAAGTTTCTTTTCCACTTGGCAGCTCAATAAAATGACCTGAGCTGACCATATTGCCTCGTTCTGTTTCATCCTCTTCTTTTATAGCTCTGACAGTGGAAAGTGTGTTTGCTGTTCCAGTAGCATTTATTTTAAACACACTGTTAGAAATAGCACTGGCATAAAAGTGGGATTAGCTATCCTGGACTGTTCCATTGTGCTCCAGCGCTTTATGAATGGTATGAGATGCTTTATTGGACACCACTGTGTTTTCAGCTTGAGGTTGGTCGTCAGCATTGCTCACTCTTTCTGATGCCAGATACTGGCAGATGATCCCAGGCACACTCTGGGAAACAAATGGAAGCTGGAAACAGCGGCATCACTGGAAGCGGGCTACAGCACAAGACATGTGTCCTTGTGATACATGGAAAATTGGAATGCTAATGGATTTGCAATGCTCTATGATATCCGTGTGTGAAGTGCAGGCAGAGTCACTTCCGTAAGCTATTTTTGAAATGCTACATGTCTGCTAATATCCGTAGCCGCAGTCAGTTCATGGTAATCCCCACTGACCTCACAGAGGTGTGAAAAACTTACTTTCTGGGTGGCTTTATATTTTGCCTTTCCTATAAAGGAAAGCTGAACACTAAATAAATTGTACCCAAGTTGGTGGTGGGATGGGGGGAAACGGGCAAGAGTGTTTGATGCAAGTCTTTGGTCAGATAGTATGATGAATTTGGTACAAACCACTGAAAGAATGATAGATACACGTATTTCTTGTTAAGGCCACGTCACACAGTCGTTTATTCTCTCATCTGAGAGAGTTAGGTCAATTGATCAAACTCTTGTGTGAGCATAGTGTGATCCTATCGTCTTTGTTGAGGAGGAGATAGACCCTGTATGTAACCCCTTTTCACGTGTACAGCACCATGGAATTAATTGTGCTGTATAAATAATAATAATAAGCGTTCTCCATTGTTTCACTCCGCGGAAATCGAACTGCACTCAGATGTCATCCGAGTGTAGTCCAATGGTTTCACATAGTGATGAGCGAATGTACTCGTTGCTCGGGTTTTCCCGAGTATTTGTTAGTGTTCGGAGATTTCATTTTCATCGCTGCACCTGAATGATTTACAGCTACTGCGCAGCCTGATTACATGTGGGGGTTGGCTAGTAGCTGTAAGTCATTCAGCTGCCGCGATGAAAACTAAATCTCCGAGCAGTCATAATTACTCGGAGACCACCTGAGCGTGCTCGGGAAAGTTTGAGCAACGAGTATTCTCGCTCATCACTATTTCCACATACTCATTGACTTGTAGAAACGAGTGTGATCTGAATATCGGAAGAAACTCTGGCACGCAGCAATTTTTTTTTATTGATTTTTTTTTCATCAGACTGGCTTGGCTTGAGAAAACAATCCTACATGTGCACTGTCCCATAGCATTTAATTTGCCCGAGTGCAATCCATTGTTTTGTCGGATCGCAATCGGACTGAAAATACGCTGGTCTGTACCTGCCATATTTGCATGTCATGGACAAATATTTTGTGAATAATCAATTCATTTGACACATAGCTATGATGATGGTAAATAAAAAAGTAAAAAAATAAAAAAAAAAAAGTTGGCAGCACTCCCAATCAAATTCCATGCAAAATTGGGGTATTTATTGGCCCATGTGAACAGGTGGCGACGTTTCGGCTCAAGAGCAAGGGGGGAGCCTTTGCCGAGCTTGACCTTGTTTAGGTTATTACTGATGTGTTTCTTTTTTGCCATTGTGTTCACTCAAGCCTGAATTCTCCAGACCAGCAAAGTGCTAAAACTTCTGCTTTTATTGAGGTGGTCAAACTTGCTGATAAACAATCAAGTGCATTGAAGTAGTAGAATGTGTCTGCTACTTACTCCCATAATTCCTATTAAAGCTGTAAGGGTGTACTTCGTTTTTCACACACTGCTTCTGAATTCTGACAGTTTTTGGTAAATAAATAATAACACTGTGTATTCTGAGGTTTTTGGTCTATAAAAAATATACATAAATGTATATGTAAGTTCAAAGAGTATAGCAGTAGGCATGATGCCGCTATCTGCATTCACCTTGCCAAGAGTCTGTTTATCAGTTGCAGGCTTTATCTTCCATGACGGTATGGGAGGATGTTTTGTTAACTATTCATGCTTCTGATTTGTACCAGTTTAGACTTTACGCCACCTCAGTGCATTACACTGTTATACAATAACCAGTACTGGGCACTGTGTGCAGGGTACACAGGCTCTGCTTGGAAAGCCGTGCCCAGTGCTGACTCAGTTATGTCAGATGAATGGAATGCCTGGTAGTTACTGAGAGTTGTGCGAAGTCATCATCTTACTGCATTCTTCATGGCGCTACAAAGCAAAACGTGTGAGCCATTAATGTAATGCACGCTTCTAATCTAAGGTGGGAAAAATCCAGAATTTTCTAAGCTTATGCAAAGTCTATCATTAATGGGTCTGTTCAGGATGTCTTTTTATAACCTAATAACTTACAGTACATGGTGGGAGTTTGTTAGAACAGGTTTTCTGGGTAAGGACAGCTGCCTGATGGTTCTACATTCTGTATTAAAGGCTGCTTTCATGAAAAAAAAAAAACCATACAACCATTCTCAAGATCAGATTTTCAACCTTAATTTCCTTGAGATCCACATTCAGCTCTGAGAGATGGTTGTGAGCCACATCCAGTGCCCCTCTACCCCACAGGAGTGGCACCCAGAGCCCCTTATTACTGGCACAATGACAAAGCTTCCCCACACATAGCAGACCAAAACCTTGTGCCCCACCCTTACAGGTAAGGCCCTTAGTGCTTGTTTCCACTTGCGAGAAACACGTCCGTGTCTCGCATGTGAAAACCAAGCTCTGGCGCCGGTACTTGGGAGCAGAGCGTGCGGCTCCATGTGTTGCTATGCAGCCGCACGCTCCGCTCTGGAGTGCGGCGCCAGAGCTTGGTTTTCACATGCGAGACACGGACGTGTTTATCGCAAGTGGAAACAAGCCCTAACATCCAGAGATTCCCATTCAGTGTGCATCCAGCTTCAAGCATCCCACTAACTGACCGTATCAGCCTTTCAACAGCTTATATACGTATCTTTTCTTCCAGTATCGGTGCATCCAGATCTGCTCTTCTGTGCAGGGCTGCACAGAAAGTACTATTCCTCAGTCATTGTAGGGTAATACATTATCCAAATGCATATTGCTGAGTCAAAAAGAAACCCTTTAACTACAGACCTAAATTAAAAATTAACTTTTATTCTATCACTTAATAGTTCCGATAAAGTGCATTAAAGGAATTAATCTATGACCACCACCTTTCAGCCCCATGTGACTACATTCTATAAAGCTGCACATATGACTGAAATTTGCCCTGCAAGACAAAAATAAATACCTTTTATTATACTCTCTTATGGGGCGTCCCAGTCTGATAGACCTCATCTTGGTCTGGTTCCTCTTCTTACCATTCCTTCATTTTTTGTTCTTCATGTGGATGACGCCTTCTACGACTTTCACAGTTTTCCCCTTTTGCGCTTCTGCACAGGCGCACGTCTCTCTGCCCTGCTGAGGGCAGAGGAAAATACTGAAACGCGTTGGGTAAGGTAAAAAAAAGTACTAGCTCATGTGCACTGCAGTGCTTTGCTCTGCCCTGGACATGGCAGCGAGAAGTGTGCCAAAGCGCGAAGGGGAACACTGTGGATGACGTAGGAAGCGTCATCTACACAAAGACCAGCTATGCCCATCGGACTGGACCGTCACTTATATGTGCATAATAAAACAGCTCTTTTTTTGCCTTTCAGGGCGAATTAGTTATATATGCAACATTATAGAATTCTGTCACATGGAGCTGAAAGGTGGTGACAGGTTCACTTTAATTGTAAAAACACACAGTGCGATGGATAGGTGTCCTATATAGGTATTGGCTTATCTTTTTTAGGACCCTCTTCATTGTCATAGTTCCCAAATATAGGAAGGTAATTGCTCATTATTCACCTAATGTAAAGTAGGTTGTGTGGCACAGTATATTCTGATTCCTGTGCTATATGTATTGTTTAAAGCCTGCCATTGCCTATGAAATTAAAGTGGAGATCTTTAGTTTAGGGTTCTTTTTCAGGGCTACACAGAAAAGTCATCATCTGGGGTTCTACATAGCGGTTTGCTAGATCTAGCGCTAATGCATCAAGCTGGCAGACATGGAATTGCTACACATCATAAGCCCGCAAGTCACATGTGGTTTCTGAACATGTATTGGAGAATCCCCCCTTCTTCTTCACCACAATCAGGATTGAAATTTATCAGCATTTATTTTGCATAATAGTCAATACTCATTGTTGACCTTTAAAGCATTTTATCGTTTTTATTCCAAAAAGTGTTTTGTTTTTCTTCTCATTTTTATTGGTTCGTATCCTTTTATATAGGTAACAGCCGAAAGTTATACATGAACCAGCTGGTGGTATGTTTTGGTTCTGTAGTCTTGAGATTACATTCTTTTCCATTCACAGGTCATTTTTTAAGTATTTTACTTGTAAGATATTTTAATTTTTCAAGCTTTACATTACATTTCAAGTATAGTATGATGTAATAGTTGCCCTGTTCAGTTCAGATTTCACAAAGTGAATTTTTGCAGCAAATCTCCATCTACACCCCCCACCCGCTGTCATTAGCGGAACAAATTAAAGTCTTTCTGGTTGGGTGCATGCAGCTAAACAGCCAAGTGTGGGAGATTATCAGTCCGTTAGGTTGATTGGTTTATTGGCAGTGGCTCAGTTTTGTATCACATTTTCCCATGTCAGTTGGTATACACACGGAAACCCCAGAAGTTGTAGAAAATTTATAGTGGGTTGTGACAGCAAGTTGCTGAGAAGCCATCAAAGGGAACCTGTTATTAATTGGCAATTCATTCACTTCGTTTAGCGTTTTAAGTTTCTATTCACCCTTTGAAAACTGTGTGAGGTCTGTGAAATCTGTCTTCTAAAGTGTAATTATTGAACAAATGTAAGAAAAGTAAGAAAAACCTTCATGACATTTAAAAACCCAACAAATGCAAAAAAGAAAAGTTGAGTAGCTGAAAATTGTAACTATATGAGCATCAATCATAGTAAAATTTCGTTTTTTGCATTACTTAATAGACAGTAAAATAATGTGGTACTGTCTTCAGCAGAGATAAGTAAGTTTAGTGTAAAAAGAAGGGAGAAACCAACCACCAAAGAGAACGTGAAGTGATTCCAAAATAGTAAAAATTAGTTTTCATTAAGTGGCAATGGAAAGACATATATAGCCAACAAGACAGAGAAAAATAAAATTATGTTGGCTGGTGCAAGGGAATCCCCGGTATAGAGTAAAATAAATTACCATGAACAAGTAATGTGTAAAATGGCAAATATGCGGAAGAACATATTATGATCAATGAAATAGTACAATATCAAGTATTAATGATGCTTAAGTTGATTGGGATTGGAGTGCCACTAAGTAGTAATTCACTGAAAGGGAAATGATCCCTGATGAAGCATTTGTGAAACGTACCTCCAGTGTTTGGTGGGTGATTCTCTCTACCTCTTTGCTAATACTGTTTGCACTTCTTGTACTTTATACGATTTCCCTCTCGGCAAATTACTACTTGCTGAGACTCCAATCTTAATTAACTTATACACTCTAAAGGTACCTTCACACATATCGATTTCGTTAACGATATCGTTGCTTTTTGTGATGTAGCAACGATATCGTTAACGAAACCGTTATGCGTGACAGCGACCAACGATCAGGCCCCTGCTGGGAGATCGTTGGTCGCTGGGAGTGATCAGGACCTTTTTTTTGGTCGCTGATCACCCGCCGTCATCGCTGGTTACCATTGTAAAAGTTAAAAAAAAAAAAACAGTACATACTCACATTCCGATGTCTGTCACGTCCCCCGGCGTCAGCTTCCCGCACTGACTGTGTCAGCCGTAAAGAAGAGCACAGCGGTGACGTCACCGCTGTGCTCTGCTTTACGGCCGGCGCTGACACAGTTAGTGCGGGAAGCTGACGCCGGGGGACATGACAGACAACAGAATGTGAGTATGTAGTGTTTTTTTTTTTTAACTTTTACAATGGTAACTAGGGTAAATATCTGGTTACTAGGCGCGGCCCTGCGGTTAGTAACCCGATATTTACTTTGGTTACCCGGGGACTTCGGCATCATTGAAGACAGTTTCAACGATGCCGAAGTTTTTCCCCGGATCGTTGGTCGCTGGAAGAGCTGTCTGTGTGGCAGCTCCCCAGCGACCACACAAAGACTTACCAACGATCACGGCCAGGTCGTATCGCTGGTCGTGATCGTTGGTAAGTCGTTTAGTGTAACGATACCTTTATTTAATTCTGTACTCTTTCATGGTGTGCCTCTGTCTTGTTGGCCGTATATATATCGTTCAATTGATACTAAATAAAACTTTTTTTTTTTACTGTTTTGTAATCACTTCAGTCGCTGATTTTCCTTTTTGGTTATTGGTTTCTCTTCTGTAGTTTTTCTTTTTGGACTTAATATTTGGCCTGAGATTGCAATTTTCCTTTTCAGATTTAATTTCAAGATAGGCAAAAGGATTACAGGAGTGATAATTTTTCTGATTCGCTAATAAAGGTATCTCTCGTATAAAACTTTTGTTTGTTTTTGACACACAAGTATTGAGGGATTGTCCACTATTGTTAAGAGATGATCTTAATGTGTCCAGGGTGGTGCTGGTGCGCCCACCTGGATGTCGATGCCAGGAACCAGCAGCCTGGGGCACAACCAGGTCGGCAAGTGAGTATATTTTTGTTTTGCTTCCACCAATCTGGAACTATTTACGGTAGATTAAAGGAGTTGTCCAGGCTTCAGATTAAAGTTTGCAGTCACTTTGTAGCTGCAGACTCATGACTCTGCATAGTATGCGCACTGAACGCTGTAAGTTTTCTCCTGTGCTGGCGTCGGGCTGACACATGGCTGCAAGTATGCGATTTGCATATCTCTGTCCACATTCCCACTAGATGCTGAATCGGATTGATAAGAGTTGGTTAAAATTATTGGAAAATTTCATGTGAAGGCACTAAGAATATTACCGTATATAGAAATTGATGACGGAATCACTTATGAACATGCAGCTTGTCTAGCAAATACCGCACTTTGTTTATCATTGCAGTGGAAATTACATAATGTCAAAAATGTCGTTCACTAAAAAAAACAAAAAAAAAAAATCTTTAGCAACATACAGGTCCTTCTCAAAAAATTAGCATATAGTGTTAAATTTCATTATTTCCCATAATGTAATGATTACAATTAAACTTTCATATATTATAGATTCATTATCCACCAACTGAAATTTGTCAGGTCTTTTATTGTTTTAATACTGATGATTTTGGCATACAACTCCTGATCATGATGTGCCTTGTTATCTGCTCATGTTTAATGTATTTGTCTATATTTGCCCCGTATTCACATGTAAAGCGCCATGGAATAAATGGCGCTATAAAAATGTATAATAATAATAATAATAATAATAATAACCCAAAAAACCTGTCTCAATAAATTAGCATATTTCACCCATCCAATCAAATAAAAGTGTTTTTTAATAACAAACAAAAAAACCAACAAATAATAATGTTCAGTTATGCACTCAATACTTGGTCGGGAATCCTTTCGCAGAAATGACTGCTTCAATGCGGCGTGGCATGGAGGCAATCAGCCTGTGACACTGCTGAGATGTTATGGAGGCCCAGGATGCTTCAATAGCGGCCTTAAGCTCATCCAGAGTGTTGGGTCTTGCGTCTCTCAACTTTCTCTTCACAATATCCCACAGATTCTCTATGGGGTTCAGGTCAGGAGAGTTGGCAGGCCAATTGAGCACAGTAATACCATGGTCAGTAAACCATTTACCAGTGGTTTTGGCACTGTGAGCAGGTGCCAGGTCGTGCTGAAAAATGAAATCTTCATCTCCATAAAGCATTTCAGCCGATGGAAGCATGAAGTGCTCCAAAATCTCCTGATAGCTAGCTGCATTGACCCTGCCCTTGATGAAACACAGTGGACCAACACCAGCAGCTGACATGGCACCCCACACCATCACTGACTGTGGGTACTTGACACTGGACTTCAGGCATTTTGGCATTTCCTTCTCCCCAGTCTTCCTCCAGACTCTGGCACCTTGATTTCCGAATGACATGCAAAATTTGCTTTCATCAGAAAAAAGTACTTGGGACCACTTAGCAACAGTCCAGTGCTGCTTCTCTGTAGCCCAGGTCAGGCGCCTCTGCCGCTGTTTATGGTTCAAAAGTGGCTTTACCTGGGGAATGCGGCACCTGTAGCCCATTTCCTGCACACGCCTGTGCACGGTGGCTCTGGATGTTTCCACACCAGACTCAGTCCACTGCTTCCTCAGGTTCCCCAAGGTCTGGAATCGGTCCTTCTCCACAATCTTCCTCAGGGTCCGGTCTCCTCTTCTCGTTGTACAGCGTTTTCTGCCACATTGTTTCCTTCCAACAGACTTACCATTGAGGTGCCTTGATACAGCACTCTGGGAACAGCCTATTTGTTGAGAAATTTCTTTCTGGGTCTTACCCTCTTGCTTGAGGGTGTCAATGATGGCCTTCTTGACATCTGTCAGGTCGCTAGTCTTACCCATGATGGGGGTTTTGAGTAATGAACCAGGCAGGGAGTTTATAAAAGCCTCAGGTATCTTTTGCATGTGTTTAGAGTTAATTAGTTGATTCAGAAGATTAGGATAATAGGTCGTTTAGAGAACCTTTTCTTGATATGCTAATTTATTGAGACAGGTTTTTTGGGTTATCAGGAGTTGTATGCCAAAATCATCAGTATTAAAACAATAAAAGACCTGACAAATTTCAGTTGGTGGATAATGAATCTATAATATATGAAAGTTTAATTGTAATCATTACATTATGGTAAATAATGAAATTTAACCCTATATGCTAATTTTTTGAGAAGGACCTGTATAACGTATAGTCCAAAAGTAAAAATTATCCTTTTTATTTAATGAAAGTCAAGTCAGCAGGTACATTATTTAATGACACCTTTTACTTGATTTCTATTAAAGGCTTAATTATCATATCATATTTGTACGTCAGGGGTGTTTGTCATATTCCTTCTTTTATGGAGAAAAAAAGCATAAGGAAATCCAGGCCGGGTACGTAAATGGACAGCAGTGAAACATGAAAATAAACAGCTTTGTGGTTTGTTTAACTAAATCAGTTGAACTGTCACACTAGTAAGTTTTAAAGCATTTCCATATGAGACAGGTAAAATTAAGCAGTTAGCAATGTTGGTGGGCAGAAGGCAGTGGGAATGGAATTTAGGTCTTGATCGCTTTATTAGGTCATTTGTAATTTTTACAGCAGACTGAATTGGAAAGTGTCAGGGGGACCTCAAAACATGCACTAAGCAACGATACCTTCAGTTCATTTTATTATCAAGAGATGAGGCTGATGGCCCTTAAGGTACCGTCACACTTAGCGACGCTGCAGCGATACCGACAACGATCCGGATCGCTGCAGCGTCGCTGTTTGGTCGCTGGAGAGCTGTCACACAGACAGCTCTCCAGCGACCAACAATGCCGGTAACCAGGGTAAACATCGGGTAACTAAGCGCAGGGCCGCGCTTAGTAACCCGATGTTTACCCTGGTTACCATCCTAAAAGTAAAAAAAAACAAACAGTACATACTTACCTACAGCCGTCTGTCCTCCAGCGCTGTGCTCTGCTCTCCTCCTGTACTGTCTGTGAGCACAGCGGCCGGAAAGCAGAGCGGTGACGTCACCGCTCTGCTTTCCGGCTGACAGACGCTCACAGCCAGTACAGGAGGAGTGCAGAGCACAGCGCTGGAGGACAGACGGCTGTAGGTAAGTATGTACTGTTTGTTTTTTTTTACTTTTAGGATGGTAACCAGGGTAAACATCGGGTTACTAAGCGCGGCCCTGCGCTTAGTTACCCGATGTTTACCCTGGTTACCAGTGAAGACATCGCTGGATCGGTGTCACACACGCCGATTCAGCGATGTCTCCAGGGAGTCCAGCGACGAAATAAAGTTCTGGACTTTATTCAGCCACCAACGATCTCCCAGCAGGGGCCTGATCGTTGGTCGCTGTCACACATAACGATTTCATTAACGATATCGTTGCTACGTCACAAAAAGCAACGATATCGTTAACAATATCGTTATGTGTGAAGGTACCTTTATTCTGATTCTTATATAAATTTCATAGAAGTACCATTGTCTACTAGAACAGTGTGACCTTAGTAAGAACAAACAGTGAAGTCCTAAAAATAACATGTCAAATTCTACAATTTATTCAGGCTTTTATAAGCCAAATTGAAATATGAGTTTACCCCGATGGTTTCTTATCAAGAGTTTTGTCATCCTTTCATTCTTTTACTACTAGCACTAGATTATTATTTTTTTTTAACTAAAATTCTTTTGAATTTAAAGAAAATATAATCTGCCAAACGGTGATGGATTAAGGTAAATTTATTGCCAGTTAATATTGGCACTTTGCAAATGTGGAAGATAGAATAATTTTTATCTCTTGAATGCTTCATTGGAGGACATAAGTATCATGGGTTATTTGCTGACACTAAGAACTCATCTTAAAAAAAACAAACAAAAAAAAAACAACTCATTCCTCCCCAACAGCCTACACCTTTACAGCTGACACCCAGCTATTCAATTTAGCTTAGTGTCACTTTGGAAGCAGACACTGATCTGAGGTTCAGACATGTCTCTACCTTGAATTTGTTAGTTTAGAACCAACCTTTCTATTTTTTTCCCTTTTGGACAGGTAACAGAGTAGAATAGTGCTGATCTGGTTCACCCCACTGAGCGACAGAGAGTACAGCCTGTACTGGTCAGCCTGTATCCTCTTTCGTCAGGATGGTAAGACCTTGTACCTCGACACAGTTGGCAATAATGTATCTTGCATGGTTGGTCCTTTTATCGTTTAACTCCTGCCCGCCCTACATAGTGGTGTGCTTTTCACAGAGCAAAAGATGTTGCCCAGACTTCCAGATGCTTAGCCACAGGATCAAACCTCTTCAAGACAGCTAAGTATGTCCCTTTCTGCAAGTCCTGTGTTGCGCTGTCTCCCCTACGACCGCTTTGTGGAGTCTCCGGCATTCTGGCATTGAGGTCTTGGTTGGGCTCTAATGTGGGTGCCCTCTGCTCGGTTCCCTAGTCTTCTTGTGTCCAGATGCAGCTCCCATCCATCCTCGGGGTCTTCAGTAGGTCCATTGGATCCCATAACGAGGAGGGGTCGCTCCTTTACCCTCCTGGTTATTCCCTCCATTTTCTGCGGAGCTTTTTCTGGTATTTTGGGGGGATGTAACTCTAATTGAGTTCTCTGGTTTCCTGCTGTCGGCCATCAATCAGATTAGCCATAGAGCTCCCATCCGACAGCCAATCGGTGCGACCAGCGAGCTCCTGCTAATCATCTACTTTCTTTATACTGGGTGGCGCCATTTTTCTGGATACTTTTACCGGTGCTGTTTTCTCTGGACCCTTCCGAAGTCTCCTCGTTTCTACACTCTGCCCGTTGGCGATCACATCATGCAGCTTATAGGGCCGCACTTCCGCTGACACCTGTCGTATTTTGGGTACACCTAGCTGCTAACATCTCCACAGTCCCTTTCTGGCCTATCCCCTTTTCACAATTTCAGTATGTCTTTAGGCACCATCTGGTCTTGCCAAGCAGTGGTCTATTGTATTCGGAAGGCCGTCGTTCATTCACTCTAGGCCACAACCATCCAGCTTCATCATTCTGCCATCCAGCCTTAATTCAGTCTCTCCAGGCCGCCATCTGGTCTCAGCTCGTGGCTTCACCTCAAGCCGCTGCCCCACCAAAGGCTGCCCGCAGCTATGCGGTCACCCTCCAGGAATCAGTTATGCTGTAAGTTAGCTGGGCGACCTACAATAGCAGTGCTCCTTCAACTGTGTCACTAGTTTTTCCACCCAAGGGACTGCTTTAGTTCATCCTGAGTCCCTCAATGAAGCATCCGAAAAAAGGACATTTTTGGTACTTTAAATAAATCTCTCATAGCTTTCAGCACAACTATCTCCCTTGGTTGAGTGGTGTCATAGTTTTGCTCCTCCTACTGCTTTTGCACTAACTGTATAGCTGGATATTGGCTGGTCAACTGTAGGCTGTTAGGGAGGAGTTAACTTTTTTTCAAAATGTATTTAGTGTCAGCCTCCAGGTGGCATCATATAACACACGGTTCCCGTGTCCTCCAATCAAGGGTGTGACAGATTTTTTTTTTAAAGTGAGCGCTGCGGAATATGTTAGCGCTATATAAAAAAATAAAGATTAAAGAATAAAGATTACCAAAAAAACCTTCATTTACAGTTAGGGCCAGAAATATTTGGACAGTGACACAATTTTCGCGAGTTGGGCTCTGCATGCCACCACATTGGATTTGAAATGAAACCTCTACAACAGAATTCAAGTGCAGATTGTAACGTTTAATTTGAAGGGTTGAACAAAAATATCTGATAGAAAATGTAGGAATTGTACACATTTCTTTACAAACACTCCACATTTTAGGAGGTCAAAAGTAATTGGACAAATAAACATAACCCAAACAAAATATTTTTATTTTCAATATTTTGTTGCAAATCCTTTGGAGGCAATCACTGCCTTAAGTCTGGAACCCATGGACATCACCAAACGCTGGGTTTCCTCCTTCTTAATGCTTTGCCAGGCCTTTACAGCCGCAGCCTTCAGGTCTTGCTTGTTTGTGTGTCTTTCCGTCTTAAGTCTGGATTTGAGCAAGTGAAATGCATGCTCAATTGGGTTTAGATCTGGAGATTGACTTGGCCATTGCAGAATGTTCCACTTTTTGGCATTCATGAACTCCTGGGTAGCTTTGGCTGTATGCTTGGGGTCATTGTCCATCTGTACTATGAAGCGCCGTCCAATCAACTTTGCAGCATTTGGCTGAATCTGGGCTGAAAGTATATCCCGGTACACTTCAGAATTCATCCGGCTACTCTTGTCTGCTCTTATGTCATCAATAAACACAAGTGACCCAGTGCCATTGAAAGCCATGCATGCCCATGCCATCACGTTGCCTCCACCATGTTTTACAGAGGATGTGTTGTGCCTTGGATCATGTGCCGTTCCCTTTCTTCTTCAAACTTTTTTCTTCCCATCATTCTGGTACAGGTTGATCTTTGTCTCATCTGTCCATAGAATACTTTTCCAGAACTGAGCTGGCTTCTTGAGGTGTTTTTCTGCAAATTTAACTCTGGCCTGTCTATTTTTGGTATTGATGAATGGTTTGCATCTAGATGTGAACCCTTTGTATTTACTGTCATGGAGTCTTCTCTTTACTGTTGACTTAGAGACAGATACACCTACTTCACTGAGAGTGTTCTGGACTTCAGTTGATGTTGTGAACGGGTTCTTCTTCACCAAATTAAGTATGCGGCGATCATCCACCACTGTTGTCATCCGTGGACGCCCAGGCCTTTTTGAGTTCCCAAGCTCACCAGTCAAATTCCTTTTTTCTCAGAATGTACCCAACTGTTGATTTTGCTACTCCAAGCATGTCTGCTATCTCTCTGATGGATTTTTTCTTTTTTTTCAGCCTCAGGATGTTCTGCTTCACCTCAATTGAGAGTTCCTTTGACCGCATGTTGTCTGCTCACAGCAACAGCTTCCAAATGCAAAACCACACACCTGGAATCCACCCCTGACCTTTTAACTACTTCATTGATTATTACAGGTTAACGAGGGAGACGCCTTCAGAGTTAATTGCAGCCCTTAGAGTCCATTGTCCAATTACTTTTGGTCCCTTGAAAAAGAGGACGCTATGCATTACAGAGCTATGATTCCTAAACCCTTTCTCCGATTTGGATGTGGAAACTATCATATTGCAGCTGGGAGTGTGCACTTTCAGCCCATATTATATATATATAATTGTATTTCTAAACATGTTTTTGTAAACAGCTAAAATAACAAAACTTGTGTCACTGTCCAAATATTTCTGGCCCTAACTGTATGTAGCGCAACATATTCTGCAGCACTTTACATACAATTAAGAGGATACATGTACAAACAATATCACAGAGTAACATGTAATTAAACAATTCAAGCAAGAGAAGTGAGTCCTGCTCAAAAGAGCATACAATCGCTCAGGAAGTAGGGGTGATGCAATGGTAAAAAGTGCTGATATTATATGGTCCAGCCATTTTTTATAAGAAATAAAGTTATATATTTAAAGCTGCAGGAACCTAAGTTAATGAAGTGTAGGGAAAACTGTTGAAAGAAAGGACTAGTTCCCGAGATAGATAAGTGAGGAGTTGTGATAGTCATGCATAAGAAAAGTGTTTAGGACATGCTTAATACTGCAGGCGCTGGAATTTATTAGATTCTATAGCAGATGGATAACTTGTACAATGACTGGCAAAGCGTAGAGGCATCAGTGTAGGGAATGGACAGAAATTTGAGCGGGCTACTGCATTCAGGATAGATTTAAGAAGGAAGCATTTAGTCGGGAAGGACCACTTAGTAGCGAGTTGCTGTACTTGAGATTAGATTGAATTGGATTTTTCGCAGTCTTGATGGTAAGAAAAGGGCATATTCATGAGATGCTTTTAAAGTTCAGCTGACAAGAGCTTGCAAGTGATTAGATATAGGGAATGAAACGTTCCAGTAGTTTAGAGATGGAGATTACAGACTGGTTTGTATTTAACAGAGCAAGTCAGGTCAAGATGTGGTTGTTTTTATGTAATGTTGTTATGATGCCATGTTTTAAAGCTGAGTGAAAGTTACCAGAAGAATTGCAAAGAGAAATTAAATATTTTAGTTAGGTGGGTAATAATGAAGAAGAGAGAAGAGGAACAGGAGAAGATACAAAGGCATGGAATCACTAGTGGTGATTTCATTGAGTTTTTGCATATGAGACTTGTTTTGGCTGGCACATTAACCTGCAAAAACATGACTTTACCTTTTCTGTTAAGACTTATCATTTTAACTTGTCAAAATTGGTCTGCTAGAAATACTCAATGCATTCTACTTCTGTCTCCACCACAGCTTCTTACTGTGAAAGGAGATGTCAGGGGTTGGTGATTGAAGTAGGGTAAGTGACACTAGCACTTTTCCCCCACCTGAGGATGATTTGTTTGAGGGCTGTGATAAAAGCAGTGAAGCGCGCTGGTGTTACTGGCACTATTTCATTTACTGCCCCATGGCATCTCCTTTCACAGAAGAAGGGTGCCAGTGCCTTCGGTCTCTTCTCCCACTGGATCTCTCAGCACCATGGATTCAGGACAGCGATGAAAGAAGCTGTAGTAAGTTACGACAGCACTGCCCCCTGATGACGTCCTGTTCCAGGAGGGCTGATAGAAGCTGCGGGAAAGTGAGTTCAGCCGCCAGTCTCCTGGTGAACCTTCGTTTGAGACTCCTTTCAAACAAAATGTCACAAGTGAAGTGTAAAAGTACATTTAGCTAGTTAGGGAGACATGTAGGGTATTTTATTATAAAGCTAATTACAAAATGCCTAGTTTGTAAAAATAGATATTTAGAAAGTACATTTTAGGTGTTTGACCGACCAATGCTGTTTTACGATTTACATGGGCTGTGGTTTTCCTTGTGCTTGCAGTTGATCGTCATCCTTAATTTTCCCTTTTTCAAGGAAAGTGAAATCACATTGCTTGTGTCTTGTACTAAACAATCCGGTAGTTACAAAAATATTTTGCTTTCCTATACTACGCAGTGATATTACATTAGCACTAACTACTACAGAAAAAAATTCCATTTGAATAGTTGGCGCTTCACCCTTGATTTTGAAAATATGCTGTAAACACCACTAAAAAAACAACATTGTAATATATTGTTAGTAACCCATTAGAGTCAATGTTCGTATCTGACAAATATTGCCCTCTCTGTTCTGGTCTGGAACATAGCTGACTATAGAGGAGCATATGGCCAGACCTGTCCATCATCAGCCTCCATGGACTATCATGTGCGATATTCAAATGACATGCACAGTTTTAATTTATTTTAGGCCACTGATAGACAAATCTCTTGATAAACTGCCGACTAAGGCTATGTTAGAGAATCTGTCAGATCTATCCAACTTTTTAAAATGTTTATATTGTTACTAGCTATTGAACCCATTCTACGCCCGGGTGGTGAGCATTAATATTGGTATATGGTCTCCATCCTGGTATGTGCTGCTTCCATCCTGCACCCTAATCTTGTCATGTGCTGCTACCATCTGGCGCCCCCTTCCTGTCATGTGCAGCCCCCATCCTGCGCCCTCATCCTGTTTTGTGCTCCTCCATCTTGTCATGTGCTACTCTCTTCCTGCGTCCCAATCCTGTCATGTGCTTCCATCCTGCGCCCCAATCCTGTCATGTGCTCCCATCCTGCGCCCCAATCCTGTCATGTGCTCCCATTCTGCGCCCCAATCCTGTCATGAGCTCCCATCCTGCGCCCCAATCCTGTCATGTGGTGCTCCCATCCTATGCCCCAATCCTGTCATGTGCTCCCATTCTGCGCCCCAATCCTGTCATGAGCTCCCATCCTGCGCCCCAATGCTGTCATGTGGTGCTCCCATCCTGCGCCCCAATCCTGTCATGTGGTGCTCCCATCCTGTGCCCCCATGCTGTCATGTGCTGTTCCCATCCTGCACCCCTATTCTGGCATGTGCTGACCCCATCCTGCACCCCCATTCTGGCATGTTCTGCCCCCATCCTGGTATGTGCTACTCCAACTCTGCACCTCCATCCTGTCATGTGGTACTCCCATCCTATCATGTGCTACTCCCATCCTGCACCCCCATCTTGTCATGTGCAGCTCCCATCCTGCACCCCCATTCTGTCATGTACTGCTCCCATCCTGCGCCCCCATTCTGTCATGTGCTGCTCCCATCCTACACCCCCATTCTGTAATGTGCTGCTCCTATCCTGCGCCCCCATTCTGTCGTGCTACACCCATTTTGCACCCCCATTCTGTCATGTGCTGCTCCATCCTCCGCCCCCATTCTGTCATGTGCAGTAAAAAGTCACTGGCTTGCTGCGCTGATGTATTTTCTATATATATTCAGTAGAAAGTGGCTGGATTGCTCCCCTGACGTATTATATATAGATTCAGTATAAAAATGGCGCCGGAAAGCATGGACTGCCCAGGCACCGATTTCGGCGCCACAACCCTCCTGGGTCACAATCCTCATCCTCTGATGTGTAACTCTGTGGGGTCCATACTGCGCAGGCGCATTGCTCTTGCGCAGTCTATAAAGGCTTCGGACAGAGTGACTCTCCTAGCATTATACTATAGATGTTGCGTTCTGAAAGATATTGTCTTTGCTTGTTCAGTCTTTTGCTCCCTGATTGAAGAGTTACTATTTTAAATAATATGCAAATGAGACTTTAGTGCTCTGGGTGAGGTCAGAGCAGTTCCCAAACCTCTGCTTACCTGGCTCTATTTCCCTCCAAGACCCACTTTCCTCTGTTTGACTGACGGCTCACAGGACTAATGCTGCTGATCAAGTAGGGGAGGGTTTAGCTGAGAGGGGAATAATGCCAAGGAGTCAGATGTTTGGGAAGTGCTCTTATCACACCCAGAGCACGTAAACCTGGTTTTGCATATTATTATTCTTTCTTTATATAGGACCATTGATTCCATGGTGCTCTACATGAGGAGGGGTTATATCAAAATTTAAATATCTGTTAGAGTAGACAAACTAACAATGGTAGACTGGTACAGAGGGGCGAGGACCCTGCCCTTGCGGGCTTACATTCTACATGATTATGGGGAAGGAGACAGTAGGCTGGGGGTTGCAGTAGCTCCGATGGTGTTGAGGTGGCAGTGTGGTCATTGCAGGCTGTAGACTTTCTTGATGAGATGAGTTTTCAGGTTCCATTTCAAGGATCCGAATATGGTCGATATTCTGATGTTCTGCGGCACAGAATTCCAAGGGATGGGGGATATTCGGGAGAAATCTTTGAGGCGATTGGGTGAGGAGCAAATAAGTGTGGAGGAGAGAAGGAGGTCTTGGGAAGCTATCGGGAGATTAGTTGGGAGATATACGGAGGATAAAGGATATGGATGGCTTTGTAGGACCTTGTTAGCATTTTGAACTGGATATTCTGGGGATTTGGGATCCGGTGAAGGGATTTGTGTAGGGGGGAGGCATATGAATTAAAACTGCTATTTTTCCGTCTGTGAGCAACAGTTTGCATAAGTAAAAGGTGTGGATAACATGATCTTTTCAGAGAAAACATAACTATATAAACTGTTTTGGAAATGGATTCCCTTATAAAGAACATATTTCCTTGTTTGCAAATAAGTGAAGTTTTGGATAAAAAAAAAAATTACAGTAAAAATATGTTGTATCATTTATTTCATTCTCACTTTGGCAGCTTTCAAAGAAAGAAATATTTTAACATAGTACATTCTGGTGTTTTTTTCTTTATTACTAACATACCTAAGAAAGGAACTAGAACCAAATCTCCGCTATGCAGTTGTCATGATTTCGAATTGTTCCCTTGAGTTCCCATTGTCCTGTGTCAGAAAGCTTTGCGCGGCAGTAGTTTGGACATACCCGTCTTTAGGACTGCACATGCTTCCAATCTCCGAGTTCACTGCACATTGTGCGCTGCGTGGGGTTCTATTTTATAGACTGATGTGTCTGTGACTTGCAACATTTCTCATTTATGATCAGTGTTTTGTGACCATCACATGTGCTTCCAATCCACATGCTAATCAAATGCACAGGTGAGATGGCTACATACCCAAGCAACACACACTGCTCATCAGAAGTCGTCCATGGTCCCAGTGCACCATCATTATTTCTATAAAATACCGAGGATTATATAGACTGAGATAATGCATTGTCCAGATGCTCTTCTGTTAGTCTTGACAATGCTGCTTGTCTGGCTTTATGAAGTGAATTGCAGGCTGAATACGGCATAATGTTATGATTCATATCTTCAGATATATAAGGATTTGTTTGCAAAAGCCTGTAAGACAGGAATTAGCGATTACCTAATTTTGGGAGGCAATTTCCTTTTGCATTCTTCTAATTACTACACTGTGGAATTGCTTTATGGCAAAGTATTCTTTTGACTATGAAGTTAAAATTGATGATCTGCCTGGTGTTCTACTTACTGGATATCATCAATGTTTTATGTTTTATTTCATTTTACAGCTTTTGAATAAACTCATTAACTTAATCATGGATACAATTACACAGGTCTGCAAGGGTAAAATTGTTTGAAAAGTAAGAGGTGATTTTTTTATATACATTTGATCTCTGAACTCCATAAAAATATTGAAAAAATTCTATCACATACAGATTTTTTTTTTTACAAACACTGACTCCATAGCCTTTTTCTTCCACCATGCTTGACCTTTGGTGGATCATTTTAGTGTCATTAGATTGGTTAGAAATTAATGGAGTCTGTGCTGCGATTGGCTTATGTGGGCAGAGAAGATTTCTTTGACCCAATTACCAAAAGATTGTTGGAGTGTCCATAGCATCCAGTCATAGCATACCTTTCAGTAAAGACATACATTTTTTTTCAGTCACAGTTCATATGTGTGGTGGTGTCTATAGCAACCAATCAGAGCACAGCTGTCATTTTACCCCAGCAGTATAAGAACTGAAAACTAATTGGTTGCTATGAGGAGCAAAGTCAGATTTTCTTTTAGACAGAGTTCATAAGAACGTGGTGGTTTGCTTAGTACGGTTTCTTTCATTATTTAGTGGTTGTGGTGGATTAAGCTTCTGTTTCTAACAACATGATCGAAATTTCTACAAGGGGGTGTCTTTTTCTGCATTTGCAGTTGTTTTTGTAGTGACGAAACAACAATGAAACACTATGGACTTCATTAGAAAAATGTATTATGTATTATTTGTACTTTGGTGTACATCCATTTTTATGCCCTTAACCCTGCTGTTCTGTTGGTCAAAAATGACCGACTTTGAACTTCAATATTCTTTAAAATATTCAAGATGCGGCTCTGAAACCCGTGGCCGACCGACCCATCCTCATTTAAGTCAATCAACCACAAGTTTCAGAACCGCATCTTGAACACCCCAAAAAATACCAAAGTTCAAAATAGGTCTCCCCAGACCGAACAGAACAGCAGGGTTAAACCAAAGAGTTACCGTATGTCACACAATTTATTAAATGACATTTCCCACATGTCTAATTTATATCAGCACAATTTTTTAAACTTTTTTTTTTGATAGGAAGTTAGAAGTGTTGTGAATTCTGTTGTCAAGCTCCCTCCTGTGGTCATGAATGGTACTTCGGCTGGTTCTGTCCATGGGCTTCCTCTGGTGGTTGTGAGTGGGGCTGCGGCTTCTGAGTTTCCTTCCACAGGTTACGAGGTTAATTCGTTAGCTGGCTGCTCTATTTAACTCCACTTAGATCATTGCTCCATTCCACCTGTCAATGTTCTAGTATTGGTCTAGATCGCTTCTGGATCGTTCTGGTGACCTGTCTTCTCCAGCAGACGCTAAGTTCCTGCTTGTTTTTCTCTTGTTTGCTATTTTTCTGTCCAGCTTGCTATTTTGATTTTTGTCTTGCTTGCTGGAAGCTCTGGGATGCAGAGGGGCGCCTCCGCACCGTGAGTCGGTGCGGAGGGTCTTTTTGCGCCCTCTGCGTGGTCTTTTGTAGGTTTTTGTGCTGATCGCAAAGTTACCTTTCCTATCCTCGGTCTGTTCAGTAAGTCTGGCCTCTCTTTGCTAAAATCTATTTCATCTCTGTGTTTGTAATTTTCATCTTTACTCACAGTCATTATATGTGGGGGGCTGCCTTTTCCTTTGGGGAATTTCTCTGAGGAAAGGTAGGCTTTATTTTTCTATCTTTAGGGCTAGCTAGTTCTTAGGCTGTGTCGAGTTGCATAGGGAGCGTTAGGAGCAATCCACGGCTATTTCTAGTGTGTGTGATAGGATTAGGGATTGCGGTCAGCAGAGTTCCCACGTTCCAGAGCTGGTCCTGTATTATTGTAACTATCAGGTCTTCCCGTGTGCTCTTAACCACCAGGTCCATTATTGTCCTAACCACCAGGTCATAACAGTACAGGTGGCCCAAAGTATTAATGCATCTCAATAGAGGGATAAGAGAAGTTCTGAGACCATTTTTTTTTCTTTGCACTGTGTTTTGCCTTTCTTTTCCCCTAGACCTCTGGGTGGTTCATGATACAGGTGTAGATATGGACATTCAAGGTCTGTCCTCTTGGATGGATAATCTCACTGCAAAGGTACAAAACATCCAAGATTTTGTGGTCCAGAATCCGATGTCAGAGCCTAGGATTCCTATTCCTGATTTGTTTTTTGGGGATAGATCTAAGTTTCTGAATTTCAAAAATAATTGTAAATTGTTTCTTGCTTTGAAACCTCGCTCCTCAGGTGACCCTGTTCAACAAGTGAAAATCATTATTTCTTTGTTACGTGGCGACCCTCAAGACTGGGCATTTTCCCTTGCGCCAGGAGATCCGCCATTGCGTGATGTTGATGCATTTTTTCTGGCGCTCGGATTGCTTTATGATGAACCTAATTCAGTGGATCAGGCAGAGAAAATCTTGCTGGCTCTGTGTCAGGGTCAGGATGAGGTAGAGATATATTGTCAGAAGTTTAGGAAGTGGTCTGTACTCACTCAGTGGAATGAATGTGCCCTGGCAGCAATTTTCAGAAAGGGTCTCTCTGAAGCCCTTAAGGATGTCATGGTGGGATTTCCCATGCCTGCTGGTCTGAATGAGTCTATGTCCTTGGCCATTCAGATCGATTCGATCGACGCCTGCGTGAGCGTAAAGCTGTGCACCATTTGGCGGTATTATCTGAGCATAGACATAGTAACATAGTAACATAGTTAGTAAGGCCGAAAAAATATATTTGTCCATCCAGTTCAGCCTATATTCCATCATAATAAATCCCCAGATCTACGTCCTTCTACAGAACCTAATAATTGTATGATACAATATTGTTCTGCTCCAGGAAGACATCCAGGCCTCTCTTGAACCCCTCGACTGAGTTCGTCATCACCACCTCCTCAGGCAAGCAATTCCAGATTCTCACTGCCCTAACAGTAAAGAATCCTCTTCTATATAATTTGTAAAGCGCTGCGGAATATGTTGGCGCTATATAAATAAAAATTATTATTATTATTATGTTGGTGGAAAAACCTTATCTCCTCCAGACGCAAAGAATGCCCCCTTGTGCCCGTCACCTTCCTTGGTATAAACAGATCCTCAGCAAGATATTTGTATTGTCCCCTTATATACTTATACATGGTTATTAGATCGCCCCTCAGTCGTCTTTTTTCTAGACTAAATAATCCTAATTTCGCTAATCTATCTGGGTATTGTAGTTCTCCCATCCCCTTTATTAATTTTGTTGCCCTCCTTTGTACTCTCTCTAGTTCCATTATATCCTTCCTGAGCACCGGTGCCCAAAACTGGACACAGTACTCCATGTGCGGTCTAACTAGGGATTTGTACAGAGGCAGTATAATGCTCTCATCATGTGTATCCAGACCTCTTTTAATGCACCCCATGATCCTGTTTGCCTTGGCAGCTGCTGCCTGGCACTGGCTGCTCCAGGTAAGTTTATCATTAACTAGGATCCCCAAGTCCTTCTCCCTGTCAGATTTACCCAGTGGTTTCCCATTCAGTGTGTAATGGTGATATTGATTCCTTCTTCCCATGTGTATAACCTTACATTTATCATTGTTAAACCTCATCTGCCACCTTTCAGCCCAAGTTTCCAACTTATCCAGATCCATCTGTAGCAGAATACTATCTTCTCTTGTATTAACTGCTTTACATAGTTTTGTATCATCTGCAAATATCGATATTTTACTGTGTAAACCTTCTACCAGATCATTAATGAATATGTTGAAGAGAACAGGTCCCAATACTGACCCCTGCGGTACCCCACTGGTCACAGCGACCCAGTTAGAGACTATACCATTTATAACCACCCTCTGCTTTCTATCACTAAGCCAGTTACTAACCCATTTACACACATTTTCCCCCAGACCAAGCATTCTCATTTTGTGTACCAACCTCTTGTGCGGCACGGTATCAAACGCTTTGGAAAAATCGAGATATACCACGTCCAATGACTCACCGTGGTCCAGCCTATAGCTTACCTCTTCATAAAAACTGATTAGATTGGTTTGACAGGAGCGATTTCTCATAAACCCATGCTGATATGGAGTTAAACAGTTATTCTCATTGAGATAATCCAGAATAACATCCCTCAGAAACCCTTCAAATATTTTACCAACAATAGAGGTTAGACTTACTGGCCTATAATTTCCAGGTTCACTTTTAGAGCCCTTTTTGAATATTGGCACCACATTTGCTATGCGCTAGTCCTGCGGAACAGACCCTGTCGCTATAGAGTCCCTAAAAATAAGAAATAATGGTTTATCTATTACATTACTTAGTTCTCTTAGTACTCGTGGGTGTATGCCATCCGGACCCGGAGATTTATCTATTTTAATCTTATTTAGCCGGTTTCGCACCTCTTCTTGGGTTAGATTGGTGACCCTTAATATAGGGTTTTCATTGTTTCTTGGGATTTCACCTAGCATTTCATTTTCCACCGTGAATACCGTGGAGAAGAAGGTGTTTAATATGTTAGCTTTTTCCTCGTCATCTACAACCATTCTTACCTCACTATTTTTTAAGGGGCCTACATTTTCAGTTTTTATTCTTTTACTATTGATATAGTTGAAGAATAGTTTGGGATTAGTTTTACTCTCCTTAGCAATGTGCTTCTCTGTTTCCTTTTTGGCAGCTTTAATTAGTTTTTTAGATAAAGTATTTTTCTCCCTATAGTTTTTTAGAGCTTCAATGGTGCCATCCTGCTTTAGTAGTGCAAATGCTTTCTTTTTACTGTTAATTGCCTGTCTTACTTCTTTGTTTAGCCACATTGGGTTTTTCCTATTTCTAGTCCTTTTATTCCCACAAGGTATAAACCGCTTACACTGCCTATTTAGGATGTTCTTAAACATTTCCCATTTATTATCTGTATTCTTATTTCTGAGGATATTGTCCCAGTCTACCAGATTAAGGGCATCTCTAAGCTGTTCAAACTTTGCCTTCCTAAAGTTCAGTGTTTTTGTGACTCCCTGACAAGTCCCCCTAGTGAAAGACAGGTGAAACTGCACAATATTGTGGTCGCTATTTCCTAGATGCCCAACCACCTGCAGATTTGTTATTCTGTCAGGTCTATTACATAGTATTAGGTCTAAAAGTGCTGCTCTTCTGGTTTGATTCTGCACCAATTGTGAAAGATAATTTTTCTTGGTTATTAGCAGAAACCTGTTGCCTTTATGGGTTTCACAGGTTTCTGTTTCCCAGTTAATATCCGGGTAGTTAAAGTCCCCCATAACCAGGACCTCATTATGGGTTGCAGCTTCATCTATCTGCTTTAGAAGTAGACTTTCCATGGTTTCTGTTATATTTGGGGGTTTGTAACAGACCCCAATGAGAATTTTGTTACCATTTTTCCCTCCATGAATTTCGACCCATATGGACTCGACATCCTCATTTCCTTCGCTAATATCCTCCCTTAAAGTGGACTTTAGACAAGACTTTACATAGAGACAAACCCCTCCTCCTCTCCGATTTTTACGATCCTTTCTAAACAGACTGTAACCCTGTAAGTTAACTGCCCAGTCATAGCTTTCATCTAACCATGTCTCGGTTATTCCCACTATGTCAAAGTTACCTGTAGATATTTCTGCTTCTAGTTCTTCCATCTTGTTTGTCAGGCTTCTGGCATTTGCGAGCATGCAGTTTAGAGGATTTTGTTTTGTTCCAATCTCCTCGCTGTGGATTGTTTTAGAAATGTTCTTACCTCCCATCTGAGTATGATTTCCTGGGTCTTCTTTGTTCAAGTCTAATGTTTTTCTTCCCGTCCCCTCTTCTTCTAGTTTAACGCCCTCCTTATGAGTGTAGCGAGTCTTCTGGCGAATGTGTGTTTCCCTGGTTTGTTGAGGTGTAGTCCGTCTCTGGCGAGGAGTCCATCGTACCAGTAATTCACACCGTGGTCCAGGAATCCGAATCCTTGTTGTCTGCACCATCGTCTTAGCCAGTTGTTTGCATCAAGGATCCTGTTCCATCTCCTGGTGCCATGCCCGTCTACTGGAAGGATAGAAGAAAAAACTACCTGTGCATCCAGTTCCTTTACTTTCTTCCCCAACTCTTCAAAGTCTTTGCAGATTGTCGGTAGGTCCTTCCTTGCCGTGTCATTGGTGCCAACATGTATCAGAAGAAATGGGTGGACGTCCTTGGAGCTGAAGAGCTTTGGTATCCTATCGGTCACATCCTTGATCATCGCACCTGGAAGGCAGCATACTTCTCTTGCAGTTATGTCCGGTCTGCAGATGGCTGCTTCTGTGCCTTTCAGTAGTGAGTCTCCCACCACCACCACTCTTCGTTGCTTCTTGGCTGTACTGAGCCTATGCAATGTGATAGGACTTTGACCAGAGCTGAACGGCAAGAACACAGACGTTGGAATGGGCTGTGTTTTTACTGTGGTGATTCCACTCATGCTATCTCCGATTGTCCTAAGCGCACTAAGCGGTTCGCTAGGTCTGCCACCATTGGTACGGTACAGTCGAAATTTCTTTTGTCCGTTACTCTGATTTGCTCTTTGTCATCCTATTCTGTTATGGCATTTGTGGATTCAGGCGCTGCCCTGAATTTGATGGACTTGGAGTTTGCTAGGCGCTGTGGTTTTTTCTTGGAGCCCTTGCAGTATCCTATTCCATTGAGAGGAATTGATGCTACGCCTTTGGCCAAGAATAAGCCTCAGTACTGGACCCAATTGACTATGTACATGGCTCCTGCACATCAGGAGGATATTCGCTTTTTGGTGTTGCATAATCTGCATGATGTGGTCGTTTTGGGGTTGCCATGGCTACAGGTCCATAATCCAGTATTGGATTGGAAATCTATGTCTGTGTCCAGCTGGGGTTGCCAGGGGGTACATGGTGATGTTCCATTTTTGTCTATTTCATCGTCCACTCCTTCTGAAGTCCCGGAGTTTTTGTCGGATTACCGGGATGTATTTGATGAGCCCAAATCCAGTGCCCTACCTCCTCATAGGGATAGCGATTGTGCTATTAATTTGATTCCTGGTAGTAAGTTTCCTAAGGGCCGACTGTTTAATTTAAAGACCAAAAAGAGAGAGAGAGCGGCACAGCTCTGAAAGATAGAGAAAACCGGTGACAAACCAACGAGGTATGTAGCAGTCTAAGAAATGAACCAGGAGGTGCAATCTGCAGAAAAATAGTCCATGACAATCCAGAAAAAAGAAGAAAGCAGATGCACTCACCAGATGCAGTTACAAAGCGTCCTTTATTTCAGTGCCAGCCGGCACATAATTCACGGCACGGGGGAGAGGGAAGTGGACAGGGAGAGTGCGACAGGTAAGACGACGGCCGTTTCGCGCTGCCTGAGAGCGCTTCTACGGGTCCCGTAGAAGCGCTCCCAGGCAGCGCGAAATGGCCGTCGTCTTACCTGTCGCACTCTCCCTGTCCACTTCCCTCTCCCCCGTGCCGTGAATTATGTGCCGGCTGGCACTGAAATAAAGGACGCTTAGTAACTGCATCTGGTGAGTGCATCTGCTTTCTTCTTTTTTCTCGACTGTTTAATTTATCTGTGCCAGAACACGCCGCTATGCGGAGTTATATAAAGGAATCCTTGGAGAAAGGTCATATTCGCCCGTCGTCATCACCGTTAGGAGCATGGTTCTTTTTTGTGGCCAAGAAGGATGGTTCTTTGAGACCTTGTTTTGATTACCGCCTTCTTAATAAAATCACAGTCAGGTTTCAGTATCCTTTGCCGCTGCTGTCTGATTTGTTTGCTCGTATTAAAGGGGCTAGTTGGTTCACCAAGATAGATCTTCGAGGGGCGTATAATCTTGAACGTATTAAACAGGGCGATGAATGGAAAACAGCATTTAATACGCCCGAGGGCCAGTTTGAGTACCTGGTTATGCCATTCGGGCTTTCCAATGCTCCATCAGTATTTCAGTCCTTTATGCATGACATCTTCCGAGAGTACCTGTATAAATTCCTGATTGTATATTTGGATGATATTTTGGTCTTTTCGGATGATTGGGAGTCTCACGTCAATCAGTCAGAATGGTGTTCCAGGTCCTTCGTGCGAATTCTTTGTTTGTGAAGGGGTCAAAGTGTCTCTTTGAAGTTCAGAAGGTTTCATTTTTTCCCCTTCTACTATCGAGATGGACCCTGTTAAAGTCCAGGCCATTTATGATTGGACTCAGCCAACATCTGTGAAGAGTCTGCAAAAGTTCCTGGGCTTTGCTAATTTTTATCGTCGCTTCATCAGTAATTTTTCTAGTGTTGCTAAACCGTTGACTGATTTGACCAAGAAGGGTGCTGATGTGGTCAATTGGTCTTTTGCGGCTGTGGAAGCTTTTCAGGAGTTGAAGCGTCGTTTTTCTTCTGCCCCTGTGTTGTGCCAGCCAGATGTTTCGCTCCCGTTTCAGGTCTAGGTTGATGCTTCTGAGATTGGAGCAGGGGCTGTTTTGTCGCAAAGAAGTTCTGATGGCTCGGTGATGAAACCATGTGCCTTCTTTTCTAGAAAGTTTTCACCTGCTGAGCGCAATTATGATGTTGGGAATCGAGAGTTGTTGGCCATGAAGTGGGCATTCGAGGATTGGCGTCATTGGCTTGAAGGAGCCAAACATCGCGTGGTGGTCTTGACGGATCACAAGAATTTGACTTATCTCGAGTCTGCCAAACGGTTGAATCCTAGACAGGCTCGTTGGTCGCTATTTTTCTCCCGTTTTGATTTTCTGGTTTCGTACCTTCCGGGCTCTAAGAATGTGAAGGCTGATGCCCTGTCAAGGAGTTTTGTGCCCGACTCTCCGGGTGTTCCTGAGCCGGCGGGTATTCTCTGAGAGGGGGTAATTTTGTCTGCCATCTCCCCTGATTTGCGGCGGGTGCTGCAAAAATTTCAGGCTGATAGACCTGACCGTTGCCCAGCGGAGAAACTGTTTGTCCCTGATAAATGGACTAGTAGAGTTATCTCTGAGGTTCATTGTTCGGTGTTGGCTGGTCATCCTGGAATCTTTGGTACCAGAGATTTGGTGGCTAGATCCTTTTGGTGGCCGTCTTTGTCACGGGATGTGCGTTCTTTTGTGCAGTCCTGTGGGACTTGTGCTCGGGCTAAGCCCTGCTGTTCTCGTGCCAGTGGGTTGCTTTTGCCCTTGCCGGTCCCGAAGAGGCCCTGGACGCATATTTCTATGGATTTTATTTCGGATCTCCCTGTCTCTCAAAAGATGTCGGTCATTTGGGTGGTTTGTGATCGCTTCTCTAAGATGGTCCATTTGGTACCCTTGTCTAAATTGCCTTCCTCCTCTGATTTGGTGCCATTGTTTTTCCAGCATGTGGTTCGTTTACATGGCATTCCGGAGAACATCGTTTCGGACAGAGGTTCCCAGTTTGTTTCGAGGTTTTGGCGATCCTTTTGTGCTAGGATGGGCATTGATTTGTCTTTTTCCTCAGCTCCAAACCGAACAAACTAATCAGACTTTGGAAACATATCTGAGATGCTTTGTTTCTGCTGATCAGGATGATTGGGTGTCCTTTTTGCCTTTGGCTGAGTTCGCCCTTAATAATCGGGCCAGCTCGGCTACTTTGGTTTCGCCGTTTTTCTGCAATTCTGGTTTCCATCCTCGTTTCTCTTCAGGGCAGGTTGAGTCTTCGGACTGTCCTGGTGTAGATACTGTGGTGGATAGGTTGCAGCAGATTTGGACTCATGTGGTGGATAATTTGACATTGTCCCAGGAGAAGGCTCAACGTTTCGCTAACCGCCGGCGCTGTGTGGGTCCCCGACTTCGTGTTGGGGATTTGGTTTGGTTGTCGTCTCGTTATGTTCCTATGAAGGTTTCCTCTCCTAAGTTTAAGCCTCGTTTCATTGGTCCGTATAAGATTTCTGAGGTTCTCAATCCTGTGTCATTTCATTTGACCCTTCCAGCTTCTTTTGCCATCCATAATGTGTTCCATAGGTTGTTGTTGCGGAGATACGTGGCGCCTGTGGTTCCATCCGTTGATCCTCCTGTCCCGGTGTTGGTTGAGGGGGAGTTGGAGTATGTGGTAGAGAAGATTTTGGATTCTCGTATTTCGAGACGGAAACTCCAGTACCTGGTCAAGTGGAAGGGTTATGGTCAGGAAGATAATTCCTAGGTCTTTGCCTCTGATGTTCATGCTGCCGATCTGGTTCGTGCCTTTCATTTGGCTCGTCCTGGTCGGCCTGGGGGCTCTGGTGAGGGTTCGGTGACCCCTCCTCAAGGGGGGGGGTATTGTTGTGAATTCTGTTGTCAAGCTCCCTCCTGTGGTCATGAATGGTACTTCGGCTGGTTCTGTGCATGGGCTTCCTCTGGTGGTTGTGAGTGGGGCTGCGGCTTCTGAGTTTCCTTCCACAGGTGACGAGGTTAATTCGTTAGCTGGCTGCTCTATTTAACTCCACTTAGATCATTGCTCCATGCCACCTGTCAATGTTCTAGTATTGGTCTAGTTCGCTCCTGGATCGTTCTGGTGACCTGTCTTCTCTAGCAGAAGCTAAGTTCCTGCTTGTTTTTCTCTTGTTTGCTATTTTTCTGTCCAGCTTGCTATTTTGATTTTTGTCTTGCTTGTTGGATGGTCTGGGATGCAGAGGGGCGCCTCCGCACCGTGAGTCGGTGCGGAGGGTCTTTTTGCGCCCTCTGCGTGGTCTTTTGTAGGTTTTTGTGCTGATCGCAAAATTACCTTTCCTATCCTCGGTCTGTTCAGTAAGTCTGGCCTCTCTTTGCTAAAATCTATTTCATCTCTGTGTTTTTGATTTTCATCTTAACTCACAGTCATTATATGTGGGGGGCTGCCTTTTCCTTTGGGGAATTTCTCTGAGGCAAGGTAGGCTTTATTTTTCTATCTTTAGGGCTAGCTAGTTCTTAGGCTGTGTCGAGTTGCATAGGGAGCGTTAGGAGCAATCCACGGCTATTTCTAGTGTGTGTGATAGGATTAGGGATTGCGGTCAGCAGAGTTCCCACGTTCCAGAGCTGGTCCTGTATTATTGTAATTATCAGGTCTTCCCGTGTGCTCTTAACCACCAGGTCCATTATTGTCCTAACCACCAGGTCATAACATAGAAGGGTTAAAAGTTGACCAGCGATTTCTCATTTTTCCAACAAAATTTACAAAATAATTTTTTAGGGACCACATAACATTTGAAGTGACTTTCTATATGATAGAAAATACCCCAAATTAACACCATTCTAAAAACTGCATCCCTCAAAGTACTCAAAACCACATTCAATAAGTTTATTAACCCTTCAGGTGCTTCACAGGAATTAATGTGGAATGAAAAAAATAAACGTTTTTTCACTAAAATTTTAATTTAGACCCAATTTTTTACTTTCCCGAGGCTATTAGGAGAAAACAGACCACAAAATTTTTTGTCATTTCTGCTGATCATGCTGCTACCCCATATATGGGGGGAAACTACTATTTGGATGCAGGGTAGGGCTCGGAAAGGAAGGAGCTCCATTTGACTTTTTGAATGCAAAATTGTCTGGAATCGTGAGGGAATGCCATGTTGCAATTGGAGAGCTCCTGATGAGCCTAAACAGTGGAGACCCCCCACAAGTGACCCCATTCTGGAAACTAGACCCCTGAAAGAACTTATCTAGATGTGTGTTGAGCACCTTGATCCCCCTGGTGCTTCACAGAAATTTATAAAGTTGAGCTATGAAAACAAAAAAATCAAATTTCCCAACAAAACTTTTAGCCCAAAATGTAGCATTTTCACAATGGTATCAAGAGAAAATTCACCTCACACTTTGTTATACAATATCTCCTGAGTGCAACGATTCCCAATATGTGAAGGAAAACTACTGTTTGGGCGCACATTTGACTTTTGAATAAAAAATTAGCTGAGGTGCGGTGATAATATTGACACAACAGGTGTATCATAGAATTTTACCCAACTGGGCAGTGAAGAAAAAATAATTAAATTATCACCAAAATTGTGTTTTAGCCCCAGAGTTTACACTGGGAAATAGGTAAATTTGTCTCACACTTTCTGCTGAATGTAGAAAAGCCCCATATATGACTTCACAGTCTTGTTTAGCGAGACATCGAGACTCTGGAGGGACAGAGCACTATTTGCCTCCTGGAGCTCAGATTATCCTAGAATAGTTTGCAGACTCCATATTCAGATCCCCTACGTGCAGAATCTGCAGAGCAGAATCTCCCCTCAAGTGACCCCATTTTACCCTTTTGGGAATTTTTCTACAGGTGTAGTGATAACTTTGACTCCATGGGGGTTTTCCAGAAACAAGCAGCAGTTGATGTTGGCGAGTGATAATTGTAAACTGCCATTGTAGTGCCCAGTACGTTGTAGTTACCAGCTCATGCTTCTTGAGACACACACCTGTAAATTAGGGAGGCATTCATCGCTGCAGAAATGCCAAACATGTGGGCTCTAAATGTGGTTTAGGCACACTGGGGCTCAGAAGGGAGGGGTGGTTTGGATTTGAGAGTACAGAATTTGCTGAATTTCTTTGGAGGAGCAAGGAGCCATTTAGCTTTTCCAGAGCCTTTGTGCTACCAGTAACGTGGAAGCCCCTATATTTCCGTTAGCAGGGGACAGACCTGAGTGGGGACTTGCTTTTTTGTGGATTGGTTTGAAGCATTTTAAGGGAACATTTTACATATTATTTGGGATCACATTTGTCCTGCACTTTACGCTGAGCTCTAACTTTGGGTTTTCCATCTAAATCTGTGAGTGACATGATTCAGATGAAACCCCCGAGGGATGGATTCACTATAATGAAGCAGCAGAGTTTCTCTCGACTCCGTCTGGCCTCTGTTCAGCGGTGTCCTCCTTTTCAAAAGCACACAAAACTGGCAGACCACGCTTTTATGCATGCTTAAAAAGACAGATACCGCCAGATCACAGGTCAGACAGCGTCCACAGTGACTACCACTGCCTCATTATAGGGAATCTTCCGCAGGAGATTACGTCTGAATCACATATTTCAGAGATTTATACTGAAGCCTTGTTGTAGTCGGAGAGCGAAGGATAAATGTCAGCCGAGACTTATGATCTTTGGGAGAGAGAATGAGCAGATCAACAGCAGGTGAAGAATTTTTTTTTTTTACGCCTTTCCTAGTGCGGCATAAGTGATTAGACTACTTTATTCTTTAGGTCGGTGCGAGTACAACAAAACTAGATTTGTATAACTTTTTATATGTCTGGCTGTTGTCACATACTAAAACATATATTAAAGAAAACAGCCGCACTCGGGTTTGGATTTTTTGAATGCATAACAGGAGCAAAAAGTTTGGCTGTTTTCTTCAATATATGACTTTGTTTGGATCATTTCCACGTCCAGCCAGCACCTACCTAATCATACACTGAGTGTACGCCTTCTTCTCTATAACTTGTCACATACTAAAAGACGCTTTTTATTGCTAAAACAAACACATTACCCCGATTGCTAACGCACCAGGGCAATCAGGAGGAGCCGAGGCAAAGTACCAAAATTGATGAATCTAACGGATGCGGCAATTTTGGCATGGTTGTGGGCTAGTGTTTTTAGACTGGGAAGGGCCATATAACCATTTTTTTTTTCTTTTTTGCACTCATTGAGTTGCATTGACCAGTGCGATACGAGTCTCTCAAACAATCATAGCATGCTGCAATTTTTTAATACGTTTGGTCCAAGCTTAAAAAAAAAAACCCTTGTAGATAGATGAACACAGATTCATTTAGCAACATTGGTCACTGTGATGCTTTCTCGCATTGCACTGCTCCATATTATACACCAGTGTGAGTGAGCCGTAAATGAAACAGCATGGCCCACTTGTTTAAGTGTAATTATACATACATACATACATACATACGTAGCTAAAAAGTCATATATTTTACAGCAAAAAAAGAGGTTAAAATTTAATTTTGCCCTAATCTCTTTGTGACATGTTTTCATAGTCGATACAATAAAAACCACAACTTGACTGATAAAAGTTCTGAAAGTTCATGGGGCACACAACACCATAAATATATTGTTGAGCATTTTTTGCAGACTGCTATTCATTTTGATCTTTCAAAAGAGTTGTTACCAGATGGGAGCGTAGGCTTTCCATCTGTGGCATATAGATTTATGCAGGCACAATATGGTATCCAGAAATGGAATACAGGTGGATGAGTAATGTATTTTTGGATTACACAGTAGATTAATGCTAGTGAATCTAGAAAAGTTGTGTTTTACCATTGCTTTGTTCCATGACTTAATTATGTTCTTGGTTGCAACTGGGCCGCTAACCTTGATGGGTGAACGAATCCCCTCACCACCATTGGTCACATTTAGCTGTTGGGCAGCGCAAGTTCAAAATTCTGTTCTGCGTTCTCTTTGATTGGTCAGAGGGCATATGAAACTTTGACAAATTGTAGAACGAACTATGTATGTGACAGTTCTCGCTCTCGCCTTCCCTGGTCAGTACTGTGTTATCGAGATTTATTATCAATGATTGCACAGTGTCAAAGCATTAGGACACAACCATCGGAGTAGTTATGCTTAATTGTCAAATTTTTTCTAGCATATCTATTTCTAAGAAAAAATGCTCTTAAGTTGTTTATGGGTAACTTGAGTATTTACTAAAGTAGGCATGTCAGTAAAATGTTCTTGAAACTCTTAAATCTTGAGTGGCTCAGATCAGTGACTTGTAAGCACAGAGTCCCAGTAATGAACCTGTCCGTATCCTCACATGGCAGTGTATAAACCAGCATCCTTTGTTTTTTCTGCTGCTGTTGATAGCCCTTTACAACCTTTAAGCTGTAAGATTTCAGCGATAGAAGGTTGTGCTTCTGGGTGAACAAGATTAACTGTGATAATGTAATCCTAGGTAAAGGGAATGGCACGGCATGCAACCATATAAATAGATTGGCAGGAGGTCATGTTACAATTGGGCACATTGCTTTCTGTAAAGGTAAAGAGCAGCTTTCAGGGTTTTATGGGCTATGTATTTAGACATGCTTGGCTTATAGTAAAATCAGTCCTAAATTGTTTGGGGAGGTAATTATTACTATACTATTTTGTATGTAAACACTTACTCACAGGGTTTTTGCTAATAAAGAATGTTGTTTTCAGGGAGAAGAAAACACCCCTGTGTCATATAAGTTTAGATTTCCATTAATTAAAAGAAATGTAATCTGTATAGCAAAAGGGAAAGAACACAAGCCTACAAAGAGAGGTCACACTTAATGGAGACCTACCAGAAGAAATTAATAAAAGGACCCCCTAGCCTGGGGTTACATGAATACTTCTTGGTGTTACGTGAGTTTTCAAATCAAGATACTGCCTTTCAAATGTGAAGTTAGGCTGTAATTCCCGCTTGGGGCCCCATTTATTAGATGAGGTTGAGCGTGATTCTGGTGGACCTTGACTGTCTATGTATTATCTGGACAGCCCAGGTCAGAACCTTTCCTCTAATCGCCAGGGTTCCATGGACTGAAAAATTGGAACAGGCAGTTACTTTCACTAGACAAAAACTTCTACGATGTTCTAGACAAAGAAAGATCTCTTAATATTGTTTGGTGTATATATACTGAATGGTCACTTTATTAGAGACACTGCTTCTTCTTTCACAATGTGTCCACTGTATGAGTATTAGACATATGACTTCAGATAACCTTTCAGTGCGCATATTTTCATACATCACTCTGTGTGAATTCACATTGAAATGACAGAATTAAGCAATCTAAGCAAAATTATATACGGTATGGTCATTTGTGCTAGACTTGCCAGGGATAGTGTTTTAAAAATTGCCAATCTCGTGGTGTTTTCTTATGCAATGGTGTTGAGAGTACCGGAAATGGTTACATAGTTACGTAGGTTGAAAAAAGACCTAGGTCCATCAAGTTCAACCTTTCCCCACCAAATGCACATTTTGTCACTAATTTACCGTAACTAGTGGTGAGCGAATATACTCGTTACACGAGATTTCCCGAGCATGCTCGGGTGTCCTCTGACTATTTTTTTAGTGCTCGTTAATGTAGTTTTTATTGCCGCAGCTGAATGATTTACATCTGTTAGCCAGCATAAGTACATGTGGGGGTTGCCTGGTTGCTAGGGAATCCCCACATGTACTTATGCTGGCTAACAGATGTAAATCATTCAGCTGCGGCAATTAAAACTAAATTTCTGAGCACTAAAAAATACTCGGAGGACACCCGAGCATGCTCGTGAAATCTCTAGTAACGAGTATATTCGCTCATCACTAACCGTAACTATAACCCACAATGTTATGTGTATCAAGGAAATCATCCAGCCCTTTTTTGAAAGCTGTTATAGTGTCAGCCATTACTACCTCTTGTGTTAAAACATTCTACAGTCTGTCTGCTCTAACTGTAAAGAACCCTTTTTTATTTAGGTGACGGAATTGCCTTATTTCCACCCGTAATGAGTGTCCCCTGGTCCTCAGTATGGTCTTTGGAAGGAAAAAGTCCTGTGCCAGTATTTGTATATGGATCAAGAAAAAAACATCCTGCAAAATGGGATCTTGTGAGAGGCCAAAGGAGAACATTAAAGGGAACCTGTCACCCCCCTCAGGCGTTTGTAACTAAAAGAGCCACCTTGTGCAGCACAAATGCTGCATTCTGACAAGGTGGCTCTTTTAGTTATGATGCCTGCACACGCTGAAATAATCAATGTGCCCACTCTTACCCTGAAATCGCCAGGGAGGCGGGTCTTTCCTTCCTAATCATACACAGCACAGCCGTCACTCCGGGCCTGTGCGTGCCGGGCGCCGCCTCCTCAGCGTTGTTTGAATCTGTCCCTGAGCCTGCGCTGTGTTGTTAACCCTTGGGCCTTTCACAGTGTCAGAAGACACTGCGGGGCGGGATGTCTGGCAGGGCGGCCGCACATGCGCAGTCAGCTAGACTGCAAATGAGGACAGAGGACGGGCAGCGATCACTGCGCATGCCCAAAGGTTAACAACACAGCGCAGGCTCCGGGACAGATTCAAACAATGCTGAGGAGGCGGCGCCCGGCGCGCACAAGCCCGGAGTGACGGCTGTGCTGCGTCTGATTAGGAAGGAAAGACCCGCCTCCCTGGCGATTTCAGGGTAAGAGGGGGCCCATTTTATAAGTGATTATTTCAGCGTGTGCAGGCATCATAACTAAAAGAGCCACCTTGTCAGAATGCAGCATTTGTGCTGCACAAGGTGGCTCTTTTAGTTACAAACGCCTGAGGGGGTGACAGGTTCCCTTTAAGAATCATTCCATTGAAGAATCAAGCTAATTGTTTCCTAATTTGTCCAAACTAAACCTAGGATAAAATGGATGCCCTGCAGTAAATAAATAGTAAAACATATATATATATATATATATGTATATATATATAAAAAGTTGTCCTCATCAAACTGTGTACCCAATCATGATGGCTCCTAACTCTAGTAACTCACCTCGCTATCTGCCAGCAGTCCTAAAAATAGAGGGGGGCAGAGCAGGACCTGGACCTGACTGTGTTTTGCACTTGCCTCTGTTACAAGCTAACTAAACAAGCGTACAGCCCAAAGATGAGTGACCCCCCCACTAAGTATACCAAGTACAAGAAAGAAACTAGACCCAAACCGAAATCATGGGCCAGCGTACCGGTTAGTGCAGTGTCTAGGTACCCATTCACACTATGGCTATTGACAGACTACGCCCAGAATAAATCAATAAATTGATGAATAAATAGTAGTAATAATACCCTTCAGTAAGTAATTAGTACTTAGTTTATACCATTTTGATCAAAAGAGCGTAAAGGCTATCCCACTGCGACAAGGTGTACCCAATCAGGATGATCCTAATTTGTCCAGTGACACATTCCGATTTTCCTAAGCATGGATGTGCAACAGCAGCAGACAACAGTTGGAGCTCCATTGCTTTTTATGGCTGTGCTCACATGCTGCATTTGTTTGCTGCTTTCTACTGAAAGTGCATTAAAGACAGTAGGACACTTTCAGCAGGACGATGCAGCTTACCATAAGCGTTATATAGTAATGGATTGGTTCCAGTGTGTTTTTCTTGCTTTTCTGTTCTTCATTGTCCCAGATCTTAATCCCAGAGAGTCTCTCTGTAATAAGTTACAATGGCTGTTGAAAAAAACCAACAAAGAAGGAACCGAGAACAGGTTTGAACAGAGAGTTCAAAATATATAGTGCAAACAAAAAAGTATTATGACTAAAATAGCCTTTGTTGAATAGTATACGGGCAAGTGGTGGTACAGGAGGCGCACACAAAGAATAAAAATGATTAAAATGGAGGATCCGATGTAAGTGAACACACAGCCTCAAATTGTTAAATCTATCAAATCACTTGTGAAAGTACCAATTAAGAATCTATACTCATTTACCATATATATGACCAGATAATGAAAAATTATGGTAGAAAAGGTAATGTATATAAGTTCACAAAAGATGGACTAGTGTTGCTAAGAGAAGATATATAGTGCGGAGTTGCATGAGCAGTTAAAGTGCATATACGTGGCCGAAAGCTATTGGTGAAAAATACCACGGTATAATGATTGATGGTTTACTACTTAAAAATAATCACAGAGGTATAGAGTACATAGTTGTGAACACCATGATGCAAGATGCTAATGGTGTGTATACTACATGGGAGAGTTACCACAAAGCATTTTAACCTATCAATGAGAGGCCTAAGATGTAAGCCAAGTGACTAACATAAATGAGCTGTATGGCACATGTGTGCGTGAGGGTACTTGCCAGGAGGCTATGCAGTGTTCAAGATTGTGGAGCCGAACCACGATGCACGTTTTGGACCTAACCAGACCTGTGTCAGGGGTCTGGTAAGGTCCGAAATGCGTGACCGGGTTCAGAGAATCTTTCTGAAGGTGTTTTCAGTCAAGCAGGGTTTCTGACTTGCCTCTCTAGCAATCCTACGGTCAGCTCTCACTGGAATTTTGCTTGGTATTCTAGACCTTATCTTGACCTCCACTGTTCATCTTAACTGCCATTTCTTAATTACATTTCCAACTGAGGAAAGGGCAACTTAAAAACACATTTCTATCTTCTTGTAGCCTTCTCCTGCTTTGTTGGCCTCCACCATTTTCATTTTCAGGGTGCTAGGCAACAGCTTATAACCCATTGCTGCTGTTTTTTGACACAAGGTTACAGGTTCCTGGGTTTTTAAAAAGTTGAGGAATTTGCCTCCCCTGGCCTTTCCTAATGATGATAGTGAATGAGCCCTAAAGGTACCTTCACACTGAGCAACTTTCCAACGAGAACGACAGCGATCCGTGACGTTGCAGCGTCCTGGATAGCGATCTCGTTGTGTTTGACACGCAGCAGCTATCTGGATCCCGCTGTGACATCGCTGGTCGGAGCTAGAAGTCCGGAACTTTATTTGGTCGTCAGGTCGGCGTGTATCGTCATGTTTGACAGCAAAAGCAATGATGCCTGCAATGTTTTTTCATGGAGCAAACAACCAGCGAGAACGATAAGTACGTCACTGGATCGCTCCTGCATCGTTCTGGTGTTGCCGTGTTTGACGTCTCCTAGCGACCTAAACAGCGACGCTGCAGCGATCGGATCGTTGTCTATATCGCTGCAGCGTCGCTTAATGTGACGGTACCTTAACCCTAACAGGCTAATGTCTGAAACATTGGCCAAAGTTATCTGAGCACACTAATCTCCAACAGTGCCCAAACGTTTGCATCGGACCATTTTCCTTTATCTAATTTTTAAAATGTAAAAAATGACATTTTTTTTTGCCTAAAATACTAAGGAAATTTGTCATTTTGGCATTTTTAGAGACCATTTTATCTACAACTAGCTTAACTGTTCACAATAAGTTATTTTGACCAGGGGTGCCCAAACTTTTACATATAACTGTACATAGCTATTCTAGATGCATACTGGCCTGAGGTGCATAAAGGATTAATACCGTATGTTTGTTTGTGCCAGTGCTATACTAAAAGGGAACCTGTCACCTCCCCCCCCCCCATCCCCCAGCAGGGGGGGAAAGACCTGCCTCCAGGACTGAAGAAAGGTATTTCAGACAAATTACAACACGGATTATTTCTGCATTTACAGCACCAATAACTAAAAGAGCCACCTTGTCAGAATGCAGCATTACTGCTGCACAAGGTGGCTCTTTTAGTTTCAAACGCCTGGGGGGGGGGGGACAGGTTCCCTTTAAGTAAGGGTTAGCGTTTCATTTTCGGAGATATATGATGGACAATGTGTTTTGTGATTGCCTTATGTTTTAAGATGCCTTTGTTTTACTTTTTGGCATAGTGCATATTAAAGGAGAATGTATTGTTTTTAGCTCTAGATACAGAATAGTAGAGATGCCGCTGTAGATGTAAGGGGAGAGTGGTCTATATAAACTGTGATAAATAGGAATCACTAGGTCTACCGTGACCTGAGGTCTGTGGTCGCATGACCTGTGTTTTAGGCCTGGAAAGGGCACTCAATAAACCTAGCTTGTGATTGCTCTTATCAGCAGAGATTCTGTTAAGAAAGAATTCCTTTTTCAATTAAGTAATCCCAAAAGTAAGCATTATTTCCTTGTACAAATTGAAATCCTTAGAAAAGCCGAGGTTAAACTGACCCTTTTTACAATGCAATAAACTATCATGAAACAAGCCGAGATCGACAATCCTCCTCAGCTACATGCTTTATCTATATACATATCGATGACTTCCCAATTTATTTGCAGAAAAATATGGCAGATATTGTCTAGTAATGGAAAGTATTTTTCAAATTGTATGAATTTCTTAAAGACCTCCTGTCACCAGGTAGCAAATGGCCAAACTGTGTTATTTTATTCCTTTTTTTTCCCTGAGAAATCCATTTTTGTTTTTTGTTGGTTTTTTTAAGATCCACCATACAACTCTTGTAATATGGACTTTATTTTTTAAATTCTTAGTCTTTAACAAGGGGGCATTGCTCACAGGTTTATCTAGGAGTATGCTTTTAGTTTGATCTGCATTATTTACCTTAGAATAGATTATGAAACGTTTCAACAAAAAAAACACTATGCCGAATGACAAAACAAAACTGCAGTCTGGGGAGGAGCAAGAATAATATACCGTAAGAGCAAAAACTGCTTACTTTTGACCTGGTGACAAATCCTCCATAATTTGTTCAGTGATTCATACTACAGGTTACAAGGCGAAAATCCCACCATTGTAGACGGTTGGTTGAGATTACTTGCCTTTTACTGAAATTAATCTGTGATTGTGACATTAGTATCCCTGATGCCTCATACTGTCACTCTATGGCCCCTCGGCACTGCCTTAAGGATATGTGCCCAAGACGTCTTTGAGACACCGGAGCACCTGCTGAAGTTTTTCTAGGCAAAGCTGCTTCAAGAAAAAGCCAGCCATCTTTTTCCTGAAGCTACACGGCTGGTGGTTTTATCTCTATTTCCGGCAGCTCTGCCGTTGGCATCTTTTTTTATTATTATTATTAATTTTACTACATCCCGCCATCAGCTGCTCCTTTTAACCACTTCATGGCATCTGAATCCGGAAGCATTTTAAGGAAGGAAAAATAGACGGAACATGTGCACAGCAATGTTGTTTTTTTTATTATTATTGCTGCGCAGTATGTTCATTTTCTGCAGCGCTTTTTCTGGTGGATTCCAGGTGGAAAAATGTGAAAAACAAATTATTGACGACTTCTAATTACCTAGATTCACTTGTGACTTTGACATCATGCACAGGACATAGAGCAGACCTGTAGAAGATCTGGTACCTGACCCAAACTTTACTCCAAAGTTCAGGTCAGGTACCAGAACTGTACTCGAACGTAAAAACAATGGTGACCTGAACTTTTGGGCTGGAAAAATCTTTTTCTCCTGACTTCCTCCCGAACTCCGAACATTGCAACAGACTTCCAGGTGAAGTCTGTTTTTGGTGTTTAGCACCGGACATGTTAAAATTATGTGCACACGTATTCTTGGCCACTGCGGAATTTTCCATAGCAGATTTGATAAATCTGCAGGGCAAAAACGCTGCGTTTTTGCTGCAGATTTATCGTGGATTTATAGCGGTTTCTCTGCGGTTTTCCATAGGGGCATCTGTAAAATTGCTGTGGAATCCGCAGAAAGGAGTGACATGCTGCGGAATGTAAACCGCTCCATTTCCGCGTGTTTTTTTCCACAGCATGTGCACAGCGTTTTTGGTTTCCCATAGGTTTACATTGAACTGTAAACTCATGGGAAACTGCTGCGGACCCGCAGCTACAGAAACGCTGCAGATCCGCAGCGTTTTCTGCAGCGTGTGCACATACCCTTACAGCCTTACCACTCCTTCCAAAAGTAAAAACAAAACATTTATTCTGACCTGTTCCCTTCAAGGATGATCGTATGCACAATAGTCTCTCGATGCGCTAATACTTTTTGATTGCTTTAGTTTTTGCATTTTTTAGAAATCGTAACATTATTCTTTTTCTCTGCGGTTACAGACTACCTAGAAATGACATAAACAGCACTTAGTGAGTTGCAAAATACTGCGGTCACATGGAAGCGCACAGGACACAGATGAAAGGATTAAAAGTTGCTTTGTTTATTGAAATCCACAACGTGTTTTGACGGAACAGCTCCGTCTTCATCAGGTGGCAGCCTGGCGCTCCGTTAGCCTGTCCTTTCTGTATCTATTTGCAATAAAGAGCACTTAGGTCAAACTGGGCTCTATCAAGCAGTACATAGAGCAGTCTGCAACTTGAGATCAATATTTAGCACAGTCTTGGGTGACGTATTGGATAATTGTCTGCCCCTAACACGAGAAGTGTCTATAAATAAAGAGTTCGCCGCTGTCGTACTTTACACAACTTTTATTAGGTTAGTGAGAAGTAAATAGAGATTGTGCAATGTTGTCACTGCCGTCCGTCTGAAAAGAGCCCAGATTAAAGTCCAAACAAGCTGCATCATGTCATAAAATAGCAGGGCAGTCCGTATTAATTCAGACTGTTGCTTAAAGTAATAATAGATCAAGCATATGAGTCTTCTGCAAATATTCAATCTTATTACCCCCCTTAGAGAGCCAGCAGTGTGTCCGCTATGCAGGCAGGAACGTCTGGTCCAAACATAACTGTCTTCAGCGTGTTTACTCGAGCAGAGCCGTTGCCAGACCCAACGTGTACATAGACATCAATTAAACTTCTGCTTTTATGCTGTTGTCTTTAGAAAGTCTTGATTTTCTTTGCATTTGCTGCTCATATATATTCGTCAGTGCTATGTCCTGTGCACGTTGCCAAAATTAGAAGTGGATCTAGGTAACTAGAAGTCGTCATTAATTTGTATTTCACATTTTTCCTACCTCTTCTTGCATGTCCGTTTTATTAAAGGAAATTTGTCTATACTGTTAAACCTCCTAAGCCGTCTTTATGGGCATTCGGGTCATAGAAAGTTGAATAATATGATGATACCTTGAGATCTGCGATAACTGTTTTATTCCAGAGAAATCCACATTTTTCTTTGTGAACTTTTTTCCAATTATTTTTTTATTAGCTTTAACAGTAACAAAATAGATTTTCAAATATAACTCTTAATAATAATTTTTAGCTATAAAATAACAGGGTTGGGAGGGTAGTAAAAAGAAATCTAAGTTGTAAGGATAAAGGTATGAACAAAATATCTGGGTTGGGGGAAGGAAACAGGAAAACAGATAAAGATGGGAAGAAGAAATGGGGAGGCAGAACTACTTAATGGTAGAACAATTGACCAATAAATATTATAATAAACAATTATACCTAAATTCTGATGTTTCTAGGATACCTATAAGGTTGGCATCTGCCTCAGAGGTGGTACTGCTAAGTAGTTAGCTCAAAGTTCTCCGAAATTTTCTATTCCAGACAGACCAATTTTTTTTCGTATAAATCCTCATTTTTCTTAAGACGTAAATGAGCTATTAAAATCTATGGGCTATACACAAATCACCCTGAGAATCTGTCTCTAGATCTTATTTTAATTTAAGGGAGCATTACCAGTGTGAGACATGTAATGACTGACCGTCTGTTATCCTGATCAACCAATCCATCCCTTAGTAACTTTTAGGGACACTTATTGGATAGTGAAGAGATGACACACAGATAATAAGTCGTCAAGTGACATCCGCAAGTGTAATTGGAAATATCCCGCGCTCTTGGCTATCTCTGACATGACAGCTAATTAACGTGACGCCTAGTGTAAGATCAGAGTAAGTGCGCTCTCCGCGAGACACCACATGACGCTTCGATATCCAAGTGTTTCAGCCATCATGTAGCCACTGATGAGCAGGGGGACATCCGTGCAGAATTTGAAGAGTCATTACATTTGTCTGGACCCTACAGTACATATTAAAAAAAAATCAGTCTTGGAAAACCCTTTTAATATTTGCTACATCTTGATGTGCCCAAAACACATGGTTTTCGATCATGCAAAACTTTATATAGTCAAAATTGTTGACGAGAAAATCTTGGGCTTTTTTTGGTTGTTTATGACGGCAAATAAAAGTTTGGCCTCCATGTTCCTATATTCATGGATTATTTGAACAAATTTTGCATATGTACACTCTGATTTTCTGATTTTCATTTTGTGCCAGTGATGCATATTGCACTGCACGGTTCATAAAGCGCTTGGCACTAGAAAACAAAAGTGCATGGTGCCTGACGTTATCTACTGACTGTTAAACAAGCATCTTGTGTTGGTTCTCACATGTGGGGGCTTTAAGGTCCTCATAAATCTGACAGTGTTACCTTGTGCTGGAATGTTAATAGAGATCAGTAAAGTGCACAGCCTGGCCTGCCTGAAGGATCAAGCCGCCAGGGCAGTCATATGTGCTGACAGTAGCTTTACCATAGATAAAAGCTGCAGGGTGCCTGGTAAACCCAGCAGTGGTCTGTGTACTGTTCCCCCTAGCCCAGGATGTAGCAGTCCTAGAAAAAAAGTTATCTGCAAAGGAAGAAGAGTGAAAATAAAGACACTTCTTTAATTAACCTTGTTTATTATAGATAACTTGTGGAAAATGGAGCCATGTAAGGTGTACTGCTTATGGAGGATATCTACAGCACAATTAGATTCTTTAGACTAATTAGATTCTTTAGACTAAGTAAGGGTACCGTCACACAGTGGCATTTTGATCGCTACGACGGCACGATCCGTGACGCTCCAGCATCGTAACAATATCGCTCCAGCGTCGTAGACTGCTGTCACACTTTGCAATGTACGACGCTGGAGCGATAATTTCATGACGTATTTGCGATGTAGAAGCCGTTGGTTACTATGCGCACATCGTATACAATATCGTGCACACCTTTGTTACACCATGCGATCATGCCGCCACAGCGGGACACTAGACAACGAAAGAAAGTTTCAAACGATCTGCTACGACGTACGATTCTCAGCGGGGTCCCTGATCGCAGGAGCGTGTCAGACACCGTGAGATCGCTGGAACGTCACGGATATATCGCTGGAACGTCACAAATCGTGCCGTCGTAGCGATCAAAATGCCACTGTGTGACGGTACCCTAAGGGTGCTTTCACATTACTTCTAGTTATCTGTTCAGTGGCTCACATCGGGCTTATGTCCAAACCTCCCCCCATCAAAACCATATTCAGACCTATGTCCCTACACTTAAACGTGATCTCTGCTTTCAACATTTTCGGGCTTGTATTTCTACTGGAGGTGGACACTGGGTTGTAGTAGACTGTCTGAGTGTCCACTTCCAGTAGGCATATACACCTGAAAATGATGCACAGCAGAGATTGTTCACTCTGTTGGCACCATTATAGTCTATGGCCCTGCTTGCGAAAACTCCCAAATCCAGTTTTGCAGGGCGTTCACAATGGGAAAGCACCCTAAGGCTATGTGCACACGTTCAGGCTTTTTCAAGTTTTTTTCACTTTTTTCCGTGCTAAAAAGCTATAAAAACTCATTAAAAACGCATACATTATGCATTCTATCATTTAGAATGCATTCTGCATGTTTTGTGCACATGGATGCGTTTTTTTCCGTGAAAAAAACGCATCGCGGTAAAAAAATGAGCATGTTCATTATTTTTGCGGATTTTCTGCATTTTTCCCGCAATTCTATGCATTTGGGAAAAAACGCACAAAAAACGCGTCAAAAACGCGTGAAAAACGCTGTAAAATCGCGGTAAAACGCATGCGGATTTCTGGCAGAAATGTCCGGTTTTTGTCAGGAAAATTTCTGCAAGAAATCCTGATGTGTGCACATAGCCTAAGGCTATGTTTACATGTCTAGCAAATAGTCTGCTAAAACAGACCCTGCAGCAATCCGTTGACAAAAAGTTGGGCTGACTCAACTTTTTTGTCCGACTAAATGAACGGATTGCAACTGGATCTGGTTTTTTGTTTGTTTTTTTCACATTAAACCCTATGAAAAATGGATCCATTCAAAAGGCATCCATATCTTCCAATGTAAATTGATCGAGTAAGCAAAAATGGATCCTTCTCCAGTGAAGGAAATACAATGGCTAATCAACAAATCTTTTTTCCATAGTCTTAGGGTACCTTCACACTGAGCAACTTTAGAACGATAGCGATCCGTGACGTTGCAGCGTCCTGGATAGCGATATCGTTGTGTTTGACACGCAGCAGAGATCAGGATCCTGCTGTGACATCGCTGGTCGGAGCTAGAAGGCCAGAACTTTGTTTCGTTGCTGGATCACCCGCTGACATCGCTGAATCGGCGTGTGTGACGCCGATCCAGCGATGTGTTCACTTGTAACCAGGGTAAATATCGGGTTACTAAGCGCAGGGCCACGCTTAGTAACCCGACCCTGGTTACCATTGTAAATGTAAAAAATAGAAAACACTACATACTTACATTCCGGTGTCTGTCGCGTCCCCCGGCGTCAGCGTCCCTGCACTCTGTCAGCGCCGGCTGTAAAGCTGAGCACAGCGGTGACGTCACCGCTCTGCTTTACGGCCGGCGCTTACACAGTGCAGGGAAGCTGACGCCGGGGGACGCGACAGACACCGGAATGTAAGTATGTAGTGTTTTTTTTTTTTTTTTAACATTTACAATGGTAACCAGGGTAAACATCGGGTTACTAGGCGCGGCCCTGCGCTTACTATTTTTATATCTACTGGCTAACACGGTACCAAGATATATTTCTTTCCTGTACATAATTAATTTGCAGTTTATTGCATGATATAAGTATTTGATATAATAGAAAATAGAACTTATTTAATACAGAAACCTTTGTTTGCAATTACAGAGCTCAGACGTTTCTTGCGGTTCTTGACCAAGTTTGCACGCACTGCAGCAGGGACTTTGGCCCACTCCTCCATACAGATCTTTTCCAGATCTTTTAGGTTTCGGGGCTGTTTCTGGACAACATTGAGTTTCAGCTCTTTCCAAAGATTTTCTATTGGGTTCAGGTCTTGCAGACTGGCTAGGCCACTCCAGATCCTTGAAATGCTTTTTGCCACTCCTTTGTTGCCCCGGCTGTGTGTTTTGGGTCATTGTCATGCTGGAAGAACCAGCCGTGACCCATCTTCAATGCTCTTACTGAGGGGAGGAGGTTGTTGGCCAAAATCACGCGATTCATGACCCCATCCATCCTCCCTTCAGTACGATGCAGCGGTCCTGTCTCCTATGCAGAAAAGCATCCCCAAAGTATGATATTTCCCCCATCATGCTTAATGGTTGGGATGGTGTTCTTGGGATTGTACTCCTCCTTCTTCTTCCTCCAAACACTGCGAGTGAAGTTGATACCAAAACTTCTATTTTTGTCTCATCTTATCACATGACCTTCTCCCATGCTTCCTCTGGATCATCCAGATGGTCATTGGCAAACTTCAAACGAGCCTGGACATGTGCTGGTGTGAGCAGGAGGACCTTGGATGCCCTGCAGAATTTTAATCATGATGGCGTAGTGTGTTACTAATGGTAATGTTTGATACTGTTGTTACAGTTTTCTTCAGGTCATTGGTCAGGTCCCCTATGTAGTTCTGGTCTGATTCCTTACCTTTCTTAGAATCATTCATACACCACAAGGCGAGATCTTGCATGGAGCCCAGACCAAGGAAGATCGACAGTCTTACTTGTGTGTCTTCCATTTTCTAATAATTGTGCCAAAAGTTGTCCTGTAGCCAATCCCAGCCTTGTGCAGGTCTACAATTTTGGCCCTGTTGTTCTTAGACATCTGTTTAGTCTTGGATATGGTGGAGAGGATGGAGTGTGTGAACAGGTGTCTTATATACCGGTAACGAGTTCAAACCGGTGCAATTAATGTAAGTAATGAGTGTAGAGTAGGAGGGATTCTTCTTAAAGAAAAACTATCAGGTCTGTGAGAGACAGAATTCTTGCTGGATGGTTGGTGATCAAATACTTATTTAATGCAATAAAATGCTATTTAAAAATCATGCAATGTGATTTCCTGGGTTTTATTTTTAGATTCTGCCTCTCACAGTTGAAGGGTACTTATTGGAAGTTCTCACGCTAGTTTCTCCCATCTCCACCAAAATAGGCGCTTGTGTGGGGTAGGTCGGTGTCGGAGTAGAGACTGGACACCACCCATTGTCTAATTTATGACATATTGTGGCATTTCTTATTCTTGAAATCTTACTCCAGTCAGGGAATAGAGTAAGATTTCTGAAGTGGTGCCTGGAGGCGCATGTCACTTGTGAAACCCTCCTGATACTTTGAGTCGCCCGCCCTCTTAATGAATCAGGAGGGTCTCACTTATACACACCTCCTCATCTTGAGGAATGGGGGCCCAGATCTAGAAGGCAAACAGCTGTCTCTGTTATGAGACCACAGGGCCAAATACAGTGACTGCATGGTTTTGCAAGATTAAAGGGAACCTGTCACCCCCAAAATCGAAGGTGAGCTAAGTCCACCGGCATCAGGGGCTTATCTACAGCATTCTGTAATGAAAATCCGATAAGAAAAAATGTACACAAGAACAAAATATATAAAATACAAATTTTATTAGAGAAAAGACACAAAAACACAAAAGCACAAAAAAAAAAAAAAAAAAACTAAACCTGGTAGGTATTCAAAAGTGGGAAACCAAAGAACGGCGCAGGAACCCACCATACTAAGTAAAGAGGCACTACAAAAAATCTAAACAGACCAGTATGGTGCACATAGTAGGTCTATAACTATGGTACAGAAAAACATCGCTAAACATGAAAGTCCTCCAAGAGCAGTTTACCTATGTCGATGTGCAAGTAGATACCTCCGGTGGGTGCCAATGCCTGCCCCTACGCACGTTGCGGCAATCAGCCTTCTTCTGGGGGTGGCATCACACCAGTAGGACCAAGGTTATATAGTTTAAGACAGCCAATCAGAAAAGACATAACACACAAACATAAAGTAACGGGTTCTCTCTATGGCCAGGAAGCCGCCGGAACTTGATACACAGGGGTGTTATATCTATGCACACCAATCATAAAGCTGTATGGCTACACATGGCCTATAGTGACCGGGTGTCCGCCCATCTAATTTAAATATCAGTATATACAACCACAACAGAATGGGTTACACCCAATACAACAAGTGACCAATCAAAGAACCTAAAAGGTGTGTCCTAGGATGCCAATCATCCAGAACAAAGTGCCCCCATATAAGAAGATAGCCATTATGTTGCGGGAGAGCTGCAAATGGAGATGTAAACTGCAGATATTAACGGCGCACGTCGCCCCGCCTGATGGGGAGAGAGGCATCAGGGAGCGCGTCAAAATCGGCGATACGACCACTAACCAGACCCCGCCCGCTGGGCGAAGGTCAGGTCACATGATCGGAGCGCCGAGTCGAGAGACACGCCCAGCAATGCTCCCAAACCACACCGGCAATGGTGCGTGCGCACATCTGCACACTAAAACCAGCGCGTAGCTGCAAGGAAAAACCCAAGGAGTTTTTTAATATTCAGCCACTGTAATATCAACAATCATACACCATACACTACACATGCATACATAAGAATGGGATACATATTCCACTAGAAGAAATACAAAAGAAAGAGTGAGAAAAATGTGTAAGTGTCCAGAAATGTAAAAAAACCTATAAAAAATCTAACTGTATGAAAAAATGCACAATGCAGTGGACCAAAAAGTGAAACCACCATCATACCTTAAACACGATCATGTATCCATAAGAATGGGACAAATATCCCCATAAAAAAGTGCATGACAAATTGTAATAAGGATATATAAATGGAAAAAACAAAAAATAAACCTAATTAGGTGATCTGACTATAGGTAAAAAGTGCAGTGCAATAAGCACCAATAATATAAAATGCTCGATTATGACCAGAAAAATGTGCGATGCAATGAACAATACAGAATGCACAATTATAATACGTGAAGATGGGCCGAAAAAAACAGCCATTACATACATTAATAAAATAGCCGTACAAAATATACCATAATAAATAGTGCAATAATGAACACCTAAATATATACAAAAGGAATATATGCAATAAATATACACAACATGCGCATACAAAACCCCCCAAAAGTCCAAAAACAATAATAATAATAATACAGATTCTTTAAAAGGAAAATCTTCATCCATGCAGAAAAACGGACATCTCCAAGGCAACATATGGAAATAATGGCAGCAAACCCCGAGAACCCGACATCCAGATGGAAAGTATATACATCTTAACCAATTGACTCTAAAAATAAAAATATAGAAAGACATAATGAATAAAATGACATACAGGCATGATTAAAAATGATGTGGAATGATCAGAGAAAAGGAACAAAGCTAAGGGCTTCATTAAGTCCATTTGGATGCATTGACCCCAGGGTCCAGATCCACCTCGTCTCCAAGCGGGCTAAGGATCGACTAACTTCCCCTCCCCTAACTCCCAACACAATACGATCTATGCCCATTACCCGAAGGCCTGTTGGATCACATTGATAAAAAAGTTTAAAGTGTCTAAGCAAAGTGCGTAAACGATCCACATCTCTCTCTTCTTTGGCAGCAACAATATCGCGAACATGCTCTCTTGTTCGAACTTTTAGCGCCCTGGTAGTTAGGCCTGTATAGATTTTATTACATAGACAACGGGCCAGATAGACAACAGCCTTTGTTGAACATGTAATTGCGTAATTTTAAATTCTTTGCTGCCATCGGAGGAGTGGAACGTGGTAGCACATTCAATGTTGGGACAAGCCACACATTTAACGCAAGGAGAACATCCCCATTTGGGCTTACAAGGCTGTATAAAGGGGAGCACAGACTGATCACTTTTGTTATAATGGCTCTGTACAAGGATGTCTTTAAAATTACGAGCCCTTCTTGCAGTAATACTTGGTTTAGGGGGCAGGTATACCTGGAGTGTTTGATCCGCCAACAAAATTGGCCAATACTTTGCAACAATTTTTTGCATCAAAGTCCATTGTGAGTGATACCTAGTAATCAACCTAACCTTGTTGTTTTCCGTATCACCATTGACCTTCCCCGAATTTGATGTATACAAGAGATCGTACCTATTTTGTTTCCGGTCACGATTATAGGCCATTTTGATTTGTCTATTGCTATAACCCCTTGCACGGAAACGGTCCTTCAAATCCAATGCTCTTTTCTCAAAGTCAGCATCTGATGAGCATAGCCGACGAATCCTCAAAAATTGTCCAGTGGGTATAGATTTAATAACCTGTGGAGGATGTGCAGACTGCGCATGTAAAACTGAATTGACCGATGTCTCCTTGCGAAACAAATCTGTCTGCAAGAACCCATCGTCATCTCGCTTGACCGTTACATCCAGGAAATCAATTGCTTCCATATGGAATTTATATGTGAAATGCAAGTTGATAGCATTGATATTAAGATCTTCTTTGGTTTCCCACTTTTGAATACCTACCAGGTTTAGTTTTTTGTTTTTTGTGCTTTTGTGTTTTTTCTCTAATAAAATTTGTATTTTATATATTTTGTTCTTGTGTACATTATTTCTTATTGGATTTTCATGTTTCTTTGTACTGAACAGTTATTGTGTCCATCCAATGGGTAAAATAGGTTTAGAATTTGGTTATCATTTTGGTATAATTAGATTTTTATTTGGTATGTGTATATCCCTATTGTTGTTGACCCGACTTTTTCTGTTAGCATTCTGTAATGCTGTAGATAAGCCCCCGATGTATCCTGAAAGATGAGAAAAAGAGGTTAGATTATACTCACCCAGGGGCGGTCCTGGTACGATGGGAGTCGCGGTCCGGGCTGGGGCCTCCCATCTTCTTACGATGACGTCCTCTTCTTGTCTAAACGCTGCGGCTCTGGCACAGGCGTACTTTGTCTGCCCTGTTGAGGACACAGCAAAGTTCTGCAGTGCGCAGGCGCCGGGAAACGTTAGAGGGGCCCGGCGCCTGCGCACTGCAGTACTTTGCTCTGCCTCAACAGGGCAGACAAAGTACGCCTGTGCCTGGAGCTGTAGCGTGAAGACAAGAAGAGGACGTCATCCTATGAAGATGGGAGGCCCCGGACCGCGATGCCCATCGGACCGGACCACCCCGCCCCCCCAGATGAGTATAATCTAACCTCTTTTTCTCATCTTTTAGGATACATCGGGGGCTTATCTGCAGCATTACAGAATTCTGTAGATAAGCCCCTGATACCGGTGGGCTTAGCTCACCTTTGATTTTGGGGGTGACAGTTTCCCTTTAAGTGATTGTGAAGGGAAACCGTAAAAAAAACGCAGCATAACAGGGCTGCTGTGGTTGAAAACTGCAGCCTGACATCTGTGTGTGAACGCAGCCAGCTTTAAATTTTAAAATAAATGAAAAAATAAATCCCGAAACCCCCTAGATTTCCATAGTAATAAAGATGGTTAACAGTATATGAAAAGTTCACAATGAGGTGAAATGTGCTAATTGTTTTATTGCAGGATTGATGGTGGAGACCAGGAGTCTTTAAAATGAAATAATAACATGAGCCTGAAGCACCCACTTAGTTATTCTCCTGTTGGGTTTAAGAGTGTTTGTTTGTTTTTGGGGGGCAGAAGTGGGATTCCTGACTCTGCCTTAGCTCCTGCAGTAAGGTTTGACAGAGGTCATCCAAACAGCAACAAAAACAAACAGTTCAGCATTGAATAACCAGCTTAGCAGTTGGCATAGTGTCCCCATGTTGCATCCTATCAAGTTATCAATGTCTTAGCCAACCCATCTCTGTTACCTAGTCAGAGACTTTCCACCATGGAAATAAAGAAATGTTCCCTTGACCTCCTGCTGTGTTTTACATGTGAGGTATGAAGGGTTAACACCAAATTTATCTCATCTAGCAATTTGAGTATAACAGACATCTAGCGGACAATTTGATATACTTGCACCATTTCTTTCCCTACTATATCATGTTATAACTTATTTTTTTTTTATACGTACTGCAGCAAATTGGATAATTCAGTATTTTACTCGCTACGACTTCATATAAGCCTTTAGGCTGTGTACTAAAAGAAGCTTGTTGTAATGTTATGATAAAATCGTTCATAGTACAGTGTATAGTGTAATAGTTTGTTGTTTTGTTTACAAATAATTAGCAGGTTTTTGTAAACCACACCCAAACATACCCATTCCGGGGAGGGCATTAAAAGCAGGGCAGCATCTATCACCCACACGCTCCGATTACAAATACAAAAACATGGTGTGTTTTTTTTATACCTTAGTGGATATGGTTATATAGAAGAGCATCTCATACTCTGTTCAATATTATTGTTTTGTTTTTTCAAGTATACCAACTGACAAATACCAGTATATTCCTTCTTTTGGCCTACATTGTGTTAGTAGACTTTATGTAACAACCCTGCCGGCATCACTGCATGGCCTTCCATTCCCCACCTGCCTGTTACATCTACTCACTCACCCAGTGCCATGCTGTGAGATCTGTCTGCTGCTGGTTCCATGCCATGTGCTTCATGGCGGCCTGCTCTGTGTACACTTCCTGGCTGTGTGCATAGGGGGGCGGCGCCAGCCACTCCGGATTCTTATTGAGACTGTGTGCACCTCCCTAAGGTGCTTCTGGCCAATAGCCTTGAGGCCTCTGATACTTAAGGCATCCTCACCCATTGGAGGATGCCTGAGCAAACTTCCCCTCAGTTTGCATTTGCTACTGAGCTGCCAGGTCGTGTGTTTCCTGTCTCTGAGGGCTGCACTATTGCAGGCCTTCATCTGTGTTCTGTTTGTGTATCCGTGTCCGTTCCTGTCTGTACTCTTGTCTATGTCCGTCCCTGCTCCTTCTTTGTCATTAGTCATTTCCCACTCTGCTGTGTGTACCTCTGCCTTATCTTTCTGCTCTGTTCGCCACTGTCTGTGGCTCTTCTTCTCTCTGCTCAGTTCTACCACAACCTGTGGTTCTGTGTGTCTCAGCTTTTCTCTCAGCTCTGCTCTCTGACCTTGCTCCGCACTCTGTGGCTTTGCTCTGCGGCTCCGCTCCTTGCGGTTCCACCTGGCACCGCTGCTTGCGGTTCTACGTCTTTAGCTCTTGGCGTTACCTCCTGCGGTTCCGCTCCTGGCTCCGCCTCCAGCATCTCCGCTCTTGGCTCCGCCTCCAGCGTCTCCGCTCTTGGCTCCGCCTCCAGCGTCTCCGCCTCCAGCGTCTCCGCTCTTGGCTCCGCCTCCAGCGTCTCCGCTCTTGGCTCCGCCTCCAGCGTCTCCGCTCTTGGCTCCGCCTCCAGCGTCTCAGCTCTTGGCTCCGCCTCCAGCGTCTCCTCTCTTGGCTCCGCCTCCAGCGTCTCCGCTCTTGGCTCTGCCTCCAGCGTCTCTGCTCTTGGCTCCGCCTCCTGCGGCTCCGTCCTTGGCTCTGCCTTCTCCTTCTCTACTCTCTGCTCTGCCTTCTCCTCTACTCTGCCTTCTCCTTCTCTGCTCATAGCTCTGCCTTCTCCTTCTCTTCTCTTAGCTCCGCCTTCTACTCGTACTCCGCCTCCTGCGATTCAGCTTTGCTTCCACTCTTGCTCTATCTTTATTCTGCAACTTTCCATACAGGTCTCTACCTGTTGCTTTATATTCTCCAGTCTGAACAGGTTCTTACCTGTTTCCACACATCCATCAGAATCCCAGTTCCTACCAGAGTATCAGTCCTGTCTGCCAGTGCCAGCCGTGCCCGCCTGTCTGCCTGAGTGCCAGCCGCGCCCGTCTGCCTGCCTGTATCTCCGTCAAGCCAGTCCGCCCATCAGGGCCTCTGCCACACCCGTCTGTCAGCCAGTGTCACAGCCGTGCCTGCCACAGTCCGACTCCACCCTGGAGTGGTACCTGGTAGCTTCCTATTGCACAAGTCTGACCTCACCATCAGAGGCTCCAGCGAACACCTAGGAAGCTACTTAGTTACGCCCCTTCCAGGGAAGTTCGGTCTGTGGTCCAGTGGGGCCACACCCCCAGGCGCCCGCGCCAACCAGTCTCGGTGCGAGCGTTACACTTTATCTGATTATTTCTGTCCACTTAAGACCTTCGTACACATTCAATAAAAGTTGTCCAAGCCCGGTAAATGTCAGTGGGATTTGCCAGCCATCTTTATTATATGGGGGCCTCCCATACATGGTCAGCATTTCAGTGGTCATTCATTTTTTTCTCAAAGAGAACGTAAGAGATTTTGCCCGATCTGAGTGTGTTCGTATGTAGCGTCAGTCAGGAAAGAAAGCTGTCAAATGGAATTATGTTTTTTTTCTGACAGCTGTCTAATGTGTATAGCCAGATTTCGACCAATATTGCTCTAAACTCTAAACTTGGGTATGAAAATGGCCAGTTCATCATTCCGAGGGTATCATAAGGACGACTCCAATATAGTGATTAGAAAGCTGTTACTTTCGGACAATCACGAGCAATGGTCAGGAACATGAGAATTGTTTCTCTCCTGAAGAAGCATACTGTCAAAGCCACCTGTTCATCTTCTTTAGGCTACGGTCACACTCTCAGTATTTGGTCAGTATTTGTTAGCAAAAACCAAGAGTGGTTCAAAAATACAGACTTGGTGACATGTTTCTATTATAGCTTTCCCCTCTATTTGTTCCACTCCTGATTTTTACTTACATATACTGATGTAAAATACTGACGACATACTGATAGTCTGACCGTACCCTTAAGATCATTCTGGTTGGACAGAAACCTCTGTGTAAACCCAATTTAAATTGCTGTGTGTACATGGCCAATTGATCAGTTTGGTTTCTTCGCTCATCTGACAGAAGATTGGTCTGTCATGCTCAAAAATCTGCTTATTGCCATGGTTGTAGTGTGTGAGGCTGGCCATACGCATTAGACAAATTTTGTACCAACTGAACGACTTTGACCAAATTGATTTTTCCTTGTATGGGTTTTAGGTGGCAAGCGATCGTAGTTGTCTGAAAGATCAATCGGTTATGTCTGATATTTTATTACAACTATTATGCATGGCATGATGTGTACGTGCTTAGTTCTCTGTTCATCGGACATGTATGGCTTCATCTATGCCTAGGGTCAAGCAAGCAAATATTTTCTCACCAAAGAATATCGGGTCTATACGTAATGCAAATCACACTCTGATCAAACTCTGATCAGTGATTGGTGTGAGTGTGATTAATGTGTGATCCAATTCTCTTTGATGTGGAGAAATGATTTATCTTCTCCATTTTATCAAGAAATCAGATTGCCCTTAGATGTTTTCCACAGATTCATCGACTTGCATAATTGAGTTCAATCCGAATATTGGATCAAACTTCAACATGTTGCAAGTTTTTTTTTTTCTTGGACCAGCTTGGTTCAGGGGTAGAAATTGGACATATACAGTACAAACCAAAAGTTTGGACACACCTTCTCATTTAAAGATTTTTCTGTATTTTCATGACTACGAAAATTGTAAATTCACACTGAAGGCATCAAAACTATGAATTAACACATGTGGAATTATATCTTTAACAAAAAAAGTGTGAAACAACTGAAAATGTGTTATAGTCTAGGTTCTTCGAAGTAGCCACCTTTGCTTTGATGTCTGCTTTGCACACTCTTGGCATTCTCTTGATGAGCTTCAAGACGTGGTATTCCAAAAAACTTGAAGGAGTTCCCAGAGATGCTTAGCACTTGTTGGCCCTTTTGCCTTCACTCTGCGGTCCAGCTCACCCCAAACCATCTCGATTGGGTTCAGATCTGGTGACTGTGGAGGCCAGGTCATCTGGCATAGGACCCCATCACGCTCCTTCTTGGTCAAATAGCCCTTGCACAGCCTGGAGGTATAGTATAACATTGGTCCGAGTATGATCCGATGTTTTGTTGGATCACACACGGACCGATATTACGGTGTTGTGCTCGAGCCTTAAAAGATATTTGTACAATTTAATTGGAAATGTGTATGATGCCGTCTTGCAAACAAAGGTTCTAACGAGCAACAGATGATCTTTAGTGTTTCAATTGTCATCTCTTAGGCTGGGGTCACACTGCGTTATGGCAGACTGTTAGTTAGTCATTAACACTGCATTAACCCCTATTATCGGCATGCGCAAGCAATGTGCCATCATTCAGTGACTGAGCCTCGGATGTGGGCTGCAGCGTCTGAGGGTCCGTCACCGCTAGCGCAGATGAATCATCTGCTCTAGCGGTATAGCATAACGCGATGGCCTGTATTCTATAGTGTTAACGCAGCTCGTCAACGCTATGCGTTGAACGTGCTGCTTTAACGCAGTATGACCCTGGCCTTATGTATGGCCTTGATTAGAGCCCATTTAGACAGGCTGATTGGGAGCAGTATTCCTAGCAATGCTGTTTATCTAGGCTTGAAATCGCCATTCGAATGAGAGATAATGCTTATTTGTTGGTACGCTGTCCTGTGTAAACAGTACATGTGCTGCTTAGAACGTCATGTTTGCATACAGAACGATCGTATTACCTATCATTTTCTATACGTAGAAGTGCGGTTGGCATGTATAAAATTAAATGACCACCAATTGGCTTGCATATAGTCGATCGGCAATCGTTTAGTAGCCGTGATTGGCTTCTGTAAATGTTATTTAAACTGCATTTTTTAATATACGACATACAGCAAAATTGTCATGACCAGTTTGTCTTAGAAAGTTGAGGAAGATGAGAATTGAGTCTAACTGAACGAAATAGTATTGTCTGCTTGGAGCAATTGTAGTATCTGTAAGATCCATCTGGTTGACATCAAATTGTGTGGAAACTCCTTTTAAGAAGAAGCCGACAGCGAGATGTGAACCTTGCCTAACTTAGGCTATTATTGTTTATTAGGAATGGCAGATCCAAGAAATGGTTGGAATTGCAGATGCTTCTTTATCTTGGTTGTTAGCTTCTTAATTGATAAGTAGCTAATTAATATTATCATGCTTGAATAATACCACTACTAGATGCTACAGGACCCCAGAACGCCTGTTTCATTGCCTTCTGATTTATTGATCTTGATAAGCAAAATAAGGAATCATGGAGATAAGCTAGGAACGGTTCTTTTTTTCTGCTACATCTCCTTGAGAGAAAACAGACTCCCCTGCCTTTAATGTCTTCTCAAGGTAAGAAGTCCCACTTATTTTGCAATGTTGTCTCTTGAAGTAATTACCAGCAATAGCAAATTCCATTGTTGACACCTACCTTATCAACTTTTTGGTGGTGCAGTGGTAATTCATTTCTGCTCCCTCTGGAGCCAAGGTCTACTGAGATGGTTTGGACTTCTGAGGGTCTGAAGACTTGTCACTAGTAGCTCTTTCTAACTTTTTATACAACCAAAAGGAGAAACAGCAGCATGCTAAATAAACTTGGGCTGGGGAGCTTAACCTACCACCAGCAGAGTATGAGTCTATGGTCATATAAGTGTTTTTCTTGTCCACTGAGAATGGAAAGTAAGGCCATGACCCCCTGGAGGGTCGGAGTCTATTAGCTCCACTGCTCTTTATGTCTGATGGGTCACTCTGTGGGTTTTGTTTTGTTTGAAGTGTTTGTTTTTGTTTGTTCTTAGCAAATTTAGAAAGGAGTAAAAGATCTCTGCTTTCCATTGAGGAAAAAGGCAATCAGAAAATGTTTTATTGGGGGGAGATCTGTTTATTGTTAAATTCCTGACCCGGCATTGGACACCTCTTGCCACCAAGGCACATCTCTCATTATCTCTGCTATCAGTCCTAAAGCCCATAAACCCTCTCATCTGCTTCTTATCAGAAATCACAATCTGTTATATTTTCCATTCAATGTGTACACATTCAGGTCAGACACATGTTGAAATTTAAGACATTCTCTATTGAGTGTTACTCAGTGTAAAATTAGCCATACACATAAGATAGCTGCAGGCTGAACCAGTTGCTTTCTCCTCCTCCCCCAATTCATTCAAGTGCCCATCAACTGAGCATGTTGATATACAGCTACTAGAAATGGAATTAATTGCTTTCCCTTGCTACAATTGTCTGTAGCAAATTAAAGGTAGACATACACATTAGGTGGCAAATGAACAATGAAAGATCAATCTTCGTTTGCATGACTGCACCATAGACATGTCCAATCACATTGTACAAATATCTTTTAGATGAATCCATACATTTTCGATGTATAGCGTAAAAAAACACAGATTGACATGCATGATAATCAAACGAAAATATCAGACATATCAAACGTCACACAAAAGTCGAATGCTTGCTGCCTAAAAAAAGCAAACAAACAATCGATTTGGTCAAAATCATCTATTTTGTACAACTTTAGTCTGTGTAGTAGGCCCCCAAACATAGCTGAAGGCCTCCTATGTTGGCAGAATCAGCCGGCAATCTAATGTGTAAGGGGCCTCCCTGCATCATCTGTTGGAGGGAGTGAAGGGTCCATAGCGCTGGATTTTCAACTGCCGAATAGTGATGAGCGAATATACTTGTTGTTCGGGTTTTCCCGAGCACGCTCGGGTGGTCTCTGAGTATTTGTGACTGTTCGGAGATTTAGTTTTTGTTGACACAGCTGCATGATTTACAGCTACTAGCCAGCCTGAGTACATGTGGGGGTTGCCTGTTTGCTAGGTAATCCCCACATGTACTCAGGCTGTCTATCAGCTGTAAATCATGCAGCTACGACAACAAAAACTAAATCTCTGAGCAGTTACAAATACTTGGAGATCACCCGAGTGTGCTCGGTAAAACCCGAGCAATGAGTACACTCACTCGTCACTACTGGTAATCCTTTTGTTCTCTAGGTGATAAGCCACTGCCAAAGAACACAAGACCGCTCAGCCAAGCTGAGCATTTCTGTGTATGGGGGACTTGGTAGAGATAGCTGTCGGCCAAACGATAATTCAACCAATAAGTACCCAATGTGTATGGGTTTTTTTAACTGGTTATACACGTTTTAGTATATCGACCATGTTACGACTGGCCAATGTTTATAGGGTCTCCCAACCCTGTCCTTTCAGCAGATACCAATGGGAATAAAAAAAGCAGTTGGTTTTTTTCTGCTGTACCCTTCAAAACTTTACTCTTCTCCTACTACTGATAACACAGGCATTTGTATGGGGCACGTAGTTGAGAGTGAAAACTGTTGGCCAATTGAGAGTTTGGCTGACATGTAAGGCTATGTTCACATTTGCGTTGTGTGCTGCGTCGGCGACGCAACGCACAACGCACGCAAAAACGCATGCAAAACACTGCGTTTTGTGACGCATGCATTCATTTTTATAGCGCAAAAAAATGCAACAAGCAGCGTCCTCTGCGCCCTGACGCTTGCGCCCAGAAAACGCATGCGTCACAAAACGCAACAAAACACATGTCCATGCGCCCCCCATGTTAAATATAGGCACGCATGGCGCATGCATCGTCGCGCTTGTGCCTGACACACCGCAAATGTGAACGTAGCCTAATATGTATGACCAGCTTCTGAACTTTCTCCAATGTGATGATCCTGTTTGTGGTGTGCTCACAATTTATATCCCAGGTTTTAACCTTTTTCACATCTCCATGTCCCAGATGTCCATGGCACTTCCTGTATACAGCACTCAGCCAGTGTTTTATCACTACATGATTAGGTGAGCTTTCCTGGTGAGCAGGCCTCTGATAACGTGATTTCCCAGACAGACTGCAGTAGCTACAGCTTGGATCACACTAGCTACCCTCACAGGCCACCAGCAGGACCTGCTACTTGCAGTTGATAGATTTACTTATAACCATCTTGTAACACAATCTCCTGATGACTCTGGAGTCTAAATACTGTCCTAAATACCGGCTGTCAGATCCTTCAGAGTTTTTGGAGTCGTGATAGATTATAACTAGCTTACTTTATTCACTTGTGGACGAAAGTTAAATCCCTTATACTGCTGCACATACAAGTTTTATAGCGATATTGATCTTGGGCTGCAGCATTGCAGTTGGCAGAGTCCATTAATATGTTAGTCTATAACTGAATGGAGTTTGACTTTCATGACTAGAGAACCAAGAAAATTAATTGTCCCTTTCTGATCATGGAGGAAGAGTGTTTATAACTACAAGAAAGCATTGCTGAATATTCAAATAAATTTATTTGATGGGGTTCCCAACAAACACATTTTACACCAAAGACAAAAATGATGCTTTAAAATTATTTCTACAGTAGTCCTCAGTGTATACATGCACAAGTCTGTATATCTACTATATTCTGCGCTCTTTTAGCCGAGAGCCATGGGAATTTGTGCCTCGGGAGCAGTTTTGGGAATGCCCGGAGCTCTCCTGTAGGAGGCAAACTGTGTCCATGCATCATAGAAAGCATTTTTAAACATCTTTTTCCAGGTGTATGTAGAAAAAAAAGATAATAGAGAAGATGGTAAGTACTCTTTTAAATGACTAGAGCTTTAAGGGAATCTGTCAGCAGGATTTCACACACCAAATTATATGCGCATGTAGCTCTTTCAAAGAAACGTCCAGCAATGCCTTTACATGGCCCATCTATTCCTCCATTACTGAGAAATCAGGCTTTGAATTGGTTTGCAAATGAGACTGAAGAGCTAGTGTAGATCTGAAGGCTCATGTCGCGCCAGCTCTATTCTCCACCCAGCACCGCCGCCTCCTGCTTGACTGACAACCTCTTTTCTGTGTGAATTAAGGCAAGGTAGCTATCAGTCAAGCAGGATAAAGCAGTACTGGAGGGAATTAGAGCTGGAGTGACAGAGGCTTCAGATCTACATGAGCTATTCGGCCTCATTTGCATATCAATTCAATTGCCGATCACTACAGCGTCGCTGTTTAGGTCGTTGTGTGGTCGCTGGAGAGCTGTCACACAGACAGCTCTCCAGCGACCAACGATGCCGAAGTCCCCGGGTAACCAGGGTAAACATCGGGTTACTAAGCACAGGGCCGCGCTTAGTAACCCGATGTTTACCCTGGTTACCGTTGTAAAAGTAAAAAAAAAAAAAAAACAGTACATACTTACATTCCGGTGTCTTTCCCCCGGCGTCAGCTTCCCTGCACTGTGTCAGCGCCGGCCGTAAAGCAGAGTGGTGACGTCACCGCTGTGCTCTGCTTTACGGCCGGCGCTGACACAGTGCAGGGAAGCTGACGCCGGGGGACAGACACCGGAATGTAAGTATGTACTGTTTTTTTTTTTTTTTACTTTTACAACGGTAACCAGGGTAAACATGGGGTTACTAAGCGCGGCCCTGCGCTTAGTAACCCGATGTTTACCCTGGTTACCAGTGAACACATCGCTGGATCGGCATCACACACGCCTATTCAGCTATGACAGCGGGTGATCAGCGACCAAATAAAGGTCCTGATCATTCCCCAAAGACCAACGATCTCCCAGCAGGGGCCTGATCGTTGGTCGCTGTCACGCATAACGATTTCGTTAACGATATCGTTGCTACGTCACAAAAAGCAACGATATCGTTAATGAAATCGTCATGTGTGAAGGTACCTTTAACAGTTAGTTTGATGAGGCAACCACTTTTAAGAAAAGCATCAAGTTAAAGTTCCTTTAATAGATAGATTTCTTTGATATTCTAAAATTTATTTGACCATTTTTCTTTTTACAAATGTTACAGCTGCCAGCACTACAGCAATATCATATTGTGGCTACGCTTTTTTTGCACAGCGTCATTCTTATTATAAGGGAATGAGATGGCTACACTACACAGATAGCTTACAGCAAACCAAAGAAAGGGGCCAGAACATAAGGTAGTATACAGGCAAAGTGTTAGAGCATGGTCACACTGTGGCCATTTCACAGGCAAAACCCAAGAAAAAAGCAAGATGAGCATATACTCTATAGTAAGCAAAGAAGTAACTACTAATAGTAAATGCAAATAACACAGGGTAAAGATTAAAAAAACAAATAGCTTTTAGCATCATGGATGGGCGTCAACGCAGCATTGGGGAACTGTGCGTATCCTAAGAGCCAATGTTTATTTTTCACAAGGAAAAAAAATCGTCTTTTGATAGCATTTGTCTTTCTTCCTAGTTGACAGCAGTGCGTGTGATATTTTGTTTCCAGGTGCACAATTTCCATAGGAGCAAACAAGCAGCCGTACGTTTATATCTGGCCATCAGATGAGCAGACGGGACGTTTCCATGTTGTTTTTGGTTTATGATGTAACTTAAAGCATGGAATAATTAACAGCTCATCACCTCACAAAGAAACATTTGGACATCACAGGTTCATATGAGATCTTCCACTTCAGTAGATCACCACATTTCCAAAAACAGAAATAGCAGAAGTTGCAACTAAATCAAGTACTTGCCTAATTAAGATGAACTTGGCACCTTCTGCTGACATTGCATAGACAGTGTCCTGAAACTAGAGCTACTCTTTGACACAGGATGAATACAGTCCATGCGATTCTCATGTCCTTTAAAAGTCATGAAAATCTCAGCAGAGTTACTATTGCATATTGTTTAATTCGACTACTACTATAATTAGTATTTATACTGTGACATCAGTTTTGATTCCTGGTGGCAATTTAATGGACACATGTCTGCATTTAAATACACAGAGGCTCATTCAGATGTCAGTGGTTTTTTTTGTTGTATGCAAAAAAAAAAAGATACATTTTTATCAGTGTTTGCTCAGGGTATCAATCTTTACCATCATAGTTTAATTTGTTTTCTTACATAAAAAAAAAAAATGCAGATTTCTTAAGCTTATAGCAAACAGTGAAAAAACGGACAGCGTACAGATTGAATCTGAGTGCTGTCAGATCTTTTTCACTGACCCATATGCTTCCATGGTAAGTTTGATCTGTGATTCAGATCAAAGTCAGGCATGTCTCCATGATATAATTGAAGGAAGATAGGCCGGCACTCCGTGTAGCAAGTAGTCCTGCTCATTGGAAAGTCCATGCAGACTAATGGAAGCCAGGTCCCGGCACTCACGTGTTGGAGAATTGCTTTTTTATTTCCATGCACGAATGCAAATTTCAGGCCATCCCATTTTTTTCAATAGTCATTATAATATTGAAATAAGCCTGGGATGGTCTAGTTGGATTTGTGCATTGAAATAAAAAAAAAAAAAAAACAATTCTCCAACATGTGAGTGTCGGGACCTGGCTTCCTTTATTCTGTCTCGATAATATATCATGGACATCTAAATAGTCCCATAGACGAGGTGTAGGGAACCTTTTTTCTGTCAATGACCATTTGGATATTTATTTTCTTTTTCACAAGCCATACAAAATTATCAAGTTAATAATTAGCCTGCTACATTTAGTCGCTAACAATGAGAATACATTACATAGTACATACAGAGTGTGCTGTAAACATCACATATGTATTGAGATTCTGCTGCATACATCACAAAGGATACACTGAGGCTGCTGTATATGCATCTCATAGGATACCCTGAGACTCTGTTGTAAACCTCACATAAGGTCTCAGTCACGCATCCTTGCTTAAACACATACATAACAAAAAATGGTACTTGTATCTTTAGGGTTTTTTATAAGTGTGTTATCAGTGTTTGGTCCTTGTGTCTCTTTTTACAATCAGTGTGTTATCAGTGTCTTTCATGTATGGATAAATTGCGATATGCGTCACAGAAAATATACTGAGACTCTGCTGTATACACCCCACATAAGGTACACTGAAATTCTCCTGTATGTACATAATTGAGACTGCTGTATGTACATCACATAGGATGCACTGACTGATTTATACATCCAATAGAAGACAGAGACTACTGTATAAATCACAAAATACAGACTCTGCTGTATCTACACACGTGGTCAAAATTGTTGGTACCCCTCGTTTAATGACAGAAAAACCCGTAATGGGCACAGAAATAATTTGAATCTGACAAAAGTAATAATATGCAAATTGCCTCTTCTGGGAAAAAGAGGACTTAAACTCTATAGCGCCACCTGTTGGAAGTAGCGATCCTACAAGTCACAATCAACTCTTTAACGAGTCGTGCAATATGACTTAGGATTAAAGCCAAATCAGTATCTCAATTCGCAGACACGGTGTTTCGGGCTGTTGGCCCTCGTCAGTGCGAAGCATGAGAACTGATTTGGCTAGATGAGAGGCTCTGGACTGGGGTCTGAGGGGTATCGTTTCTCTTTATGGAGAGTGACATACCGTCTCTGGCTTGTCAAGGTAAGGAGGCTTTTCAACCATGCTTCCACAGAATTAAATAAATAAATAAATAAAACTCATGAAATTGGCCTGGACAGAAATGATGGTACCCCTGAAAATAATTTAATAAAAGGGACATGTTAGATCGCGGTGTGTCCAGTAATCCGCATCACAGGTGTCTACAATCTTGGAATCAGTGAGTGGCCTGTTTGTAGGGCTACAGATACTCACTGTGCTGTTTGGTGACATGGTGTGTATCACACTCGACATGGACCAGAGGAAGCGAAGGAAAGAGTTGTCTCAGGAGATTAGAAAGAAAATTATAGACAAGCATGTTAAAGGTAATAGTTATATGACCATCTCCAGCTTGATTTTTTTTAAATTCTGTGGGAGCATGGTTGAAAAGCAATGTCTGACATTCGTTTGTTCATTTTCATAGATTTTTAATTTATTAAGGTACCGTCACACTAGACGATATCACTAGCGATCCGTGACGTTGCAGCGTCCTCACTAGCGATATCGTCCAGTGTGACAGGCAGCAGCGATCAGGCCCCTGCTGTGCTGTCGCTGGTCGGGGAAGAAAGTCCAGAACTTTATTTCGTCGCTGGACTCCCCGTAGACATCGCTGAATCGGCGTGTGTGACACCGATTCAGCGATGTCTTCACTGGTAACCAGGGTAAACATTGGGTAACTAAGCGCAGGGCCGCGCTTAGTAACCCGATGTTTACCCTGGTTACCATCCTAAAAGTAAAAAAAACAAACACTACATACTTACCTACAGCCGTCTGTCCTCCAGCGCTGTGCTCTGCACTCCTCCTGTACTGTCTGTGAGCGTCGGTCAGCCGGATAGCAGAGCGGTGACGTCACCGCTCTGCTTTCCGGCCGCTGTGCTCACACAGACAGTACAGGAGGAGAGCAGAGCACAGCGCTGGAGGACAGACGGCTGTAGGTAAGTATGTACTGTTTGTTTTTTTTTACTTTTAGGATGGTAACCAGGGTAAACATCGGGTTACTAAGCGCGGCCCTGCACTTAGTTACCCGATGTTTACCCTGGTTACCGGCATCGTTGGTCGCTGGAGAGCTGTCTGTGTGACAGCTCTCCAGCGACCAAACAGCGACGCTGCAGCGATCCGGATCGTTGTCGGTATCGCTGCAGCGTCGCTAAGTGTGACGGTACCTTTACTACTTTTGTCAGATTCAAGTTAGTTTTGTGACCATTGTGCGTTTTTCTGTCAATAAATGAGGGTACCAACAATTTTGACCACGTGTATATATCACATAGAATTTACTGTGACCCTGCTGTATATCACAAAAGATACTGTGACTGCTGTATACATCACATAGAACCCATCTCTCTAACTCACCTAGACCTTAGAGGGGTGGAGAAAAAATACAGGCTGCCTGCACGACGTCTGCAGGAGCTAGTAATTGAATAAAAGATGGATGTCACATGTATGTTAAAATTAAACACATGGATCACAGTACGGATGAAAATTGTACTGGTTTCTGGATGAAAATCAGATGATTTTTCATATTCTTGCTGTTAGGAGGAGGAAGTTAAACTAAGACATGTGAAGTCAACTTAAAGCTCCAATCAACCACAGTTGATTTTTTTTTTTTCATCCATTTTTGGCCTCTTTATTATCATTATTATTATTAATATTATACATTTATATAGCGCCATTTTGTCCATGGCACTTTACATGTGAAAGGGGCAAATATAGACAAGCACAATAAACATGAGCAAAACAAGGCACACACAAGTACAGAAGGAGAGAGGACCCTGCCCGCTAGGGCTCACAGTATACAGGGGACGGGTGAGGATACATTAGGAGAGGGTAGAGCTGGTCGTGCGCCGGTTCAGCAGACTAAGGATCACTGCAGGTTGTAGGCTTGTCAGAAGAGGTGAGTCTTCAGGTTATTTTTGAAGGTTTCTGTGGTAGGCGAGAGTTTGATGTGTTGGAGTAGAGAGTTCCAGAGTAGGGGGGAAGCACGGGAGAAGTCTTCTATGTGGTTGTGGGAAAAAGAGATAAGAGGGGAGTAGAGAAGGAGATCTTGAGAGGAACGAAGGTTGCGTGTGGTAAGTACCAGGAGACCATGTCACAGATGTATGGAGGAGACAGGTTGTGGATGGCTTTGTATGTCATAGTTAGGGTTAGTGCTAGGGGGGAGGCCAGAGAGTAGGAGGTTGCAGTAATCGAGGCGGGAGATAAGGGCGTGCACTAGCGTTTTTGTGGTTTCACTTGAGTAGTGATGAGCAAACATGCTCAAATAAGGTGTAATCTGATTATGCTCCGGTGCTAACTGAGTGACTTTGGTATATTCGAATAATATGTTCGAGTCCCCACAGCTGTTCGACACAAATAGACAGTCCCTGCATGGGTTGCGGCTGTCAAACAAGCGCGAGACATGCAGCCACAGGGACTCAAACATATTTTTCAAGCTCGCCAAAGACGGAGTTAACAAACGAGTATGCTCGGATAACACATTATCCAAGCACGTTCACTCATCACTACTCTTACGTCAATTTCTGCCATCAGTGTGGCATCTGTTTTCCTTGAATAAAAATAATAATAAGAAAACTTCTCAAACATTTACTATCCATCATAAAGTAGGAAAAGAAACAACAGTATTAGGATGCAACATGTATGGCGTGTGTGTGCTGGTAGTTTTGACTTGAATGGGAGATTTTGATTGGCAAAGTGGACACTGCTAATTACCGTAGATGATATTTTAAACATCCCATCTCCACTCTGAATACTTTCCACTTTTAGATTGACTTGTAGTGTGCAGATTTATATAAACAGTTATTCCTTAATACAGATTTTCACTGTAGATTCAATCTTTGCAATGCATAGGGTGAAATGTAAATACACTTGGGAATATCTGTGCCAACTCTGCTTTTTGTACAGCAAGTTCCTGTAAGCCACAAAAACAGCAGATTTTCCATCCAGATTTTAAGAAATATGATGCACCTACTGCAAGAATGTCTGCAACATAACTTGACCAGTGCTGCAGATTTGTAATCTGCAGATTATTCCCATGGATTTCACCCTTTGAAATGCGAAGGTTAAAATCTGCGGCTTAATCAAAGGATGCTCACTGCCGCTCCAGTGGGTGTTTTAGGTATATTTTCAAAAATTGAAAGCTACAGACTGCTGATTTTCTTAAAAATCTGAATAATATATTGAATTTTAGTGTTTTTATTTGGAAAGTCTTTCAGCGATTTTGACACTGTCAAAGTATAAGTTATTCCAAATATTCACCTGTTTCTTAGCTTGCATCATTATAAATACTTTTCTTCCCAAAAATGACAAAAGTGTTCTAGGAGCGATACCTCCTTTATCACTCCTAGAAAACTTTTATCATTTTGGGGTAAATAAATATTTATATGGATTTTCCAGGCTAACATTGTACCACAATATAATTTTTTATTGTACATCATAATTAGCTCACATCAGAAATTGCAAACCCAAGTCAAACAGTTCCATGAGTCTTGTCAGTGGTAAAGATTTCTGAGAGCATTCGTTTGTTGGGTTGCTTTACTTTAATGGACGATGCTAATTCATTTTTCTGATGCACAGTGTTATAAAGAATGGACTCTAAACATCCTGCAAGAGCACTGTCTCCCAACGATCCAGGAGCGATTTGACGATGAATAGTGTTGATTGAGCACTGAAATGCTCAGTACTCGAATCAAGCACCTCGGACGTGCTTGACTCGAGTAGCGAGCATTATGTAAGTGAATAGCAAGCTCAAGCATTTTTCCACAGGATGGAAAAATATTTTCTCTCTCTGTACCCAGCTCAGATAATTCACTTACGGAGATCCGAGCACCAGGCCACACTCTGCACTTCTAGCTACTTAGTCTAGCTCCCAGATGTTAAATCAAGTATTGAGCATTCCCGAGCATGTTCACCCATCGCTATTGATAATTGATTCTTTTTTCCAGCATGATGGAGACCATGTCACATGCCAAAAGCGATAACTTGTGTGGCTTGGTGAACCAAATATTGACATTTTGGGTCTATGACCAGGAAACTCAATCCCATTGAGAACATGTAGTCAAACCTCAAAAAGAAAGTGGACAAACAAAACCCCCAAAATTGGCACAAACCCCAAGGACAGATTAGACAATAATGTGTGGTCATCAGTCAGAATTTGTCCCTGAAGCAGATATTCAGCTGTCTGGGCAAAGGGCAGAAGTCTTGAAAAATAAGGGTCAACACTGCAAATATTGAGTCTTTACATAAATTTGATGTACACTGCTCAAAAAAATAAAGGGAACACTAAAATCCCACATCCTAGATATCACTGAATTCAATTATTCCAGTTGTAAATCTTTATTCATTACATAGTGGAATGTGTTGAGAACAATAAAATGTAAAAATGATCAACGTAAATCACAACTAATATCCCACGGAGGTTTGGAGTTGGAATGATGCTCAAAATCAAAGTGGAAAATGAAGTTACAGGCTGATCAATCTTCAGTGGAAATGCCTCAAGAAAAGGAAATGATGCTCAATAGTGTGTGTGGCTTCCACATGCCAGTATGATCTCCCTACAACACCTGGGCATGCTCCTGATGAGGCGGCGGATGGTCTCCTGAGGGATCTCCTCCCAGACCTGGACTAAAGCATCCGACAACTCCTGGACAGTCTGTGGTGCAACGTGACGTTGGTGGATGGAGCGAGGCATAATTGTGTTCCTCCTGTTCCTCATTGCACAACTGCTGAGCTAGCGGTCCTGCTGCTGGGTTGTTGCCCTCCTACGGCCCCCTCCACGTCTCCTGGTGTTCTGGCCTGTCTCCTGGTAGCGCGACCAGCCTCTGGACACTACGCTGACAGCCACAGCAATCCTTGCCACAGCTCGCATTGATGTGTCATCCTGGATGAGCTGCGCTACCTGAGCCACTTGTGTGGGCTGTAGAGTCCTTCTCATGCTAAAACGAGTGTAAAAGCACAACCAACATTCAAAAGTGACCAAAACATCAGCCAGAAAGCATTGGTATTGAGATGTGGTCTGTGGTCCCCACCTGCAGAACCACTCCTTTATTGAGTGTGTCTTGATAGTTGCCAATCATTTCCATCTGTTGTCTATTCCATTTGCACATTAGCATTTGAAATTGATTGTCAAACAGTGTTGCTTCCTAAGTAGACAGTTTGATTTCGCAGAAGTTTGATTTACTTGGAGTTATATTCTGTTGTTAAAGTGTGCCCTTTATTTTTGAGCAGTGTATTTGTCAATAAAACTTATAAAAACTTGTGAAATGATAATGTCTGTAAAGCGCTGTGGAATTAATGGTGCTATATAAGTACCGTATTTTCTGGTGTATAAGACGACTGGGCTTATAAGACAACCCCCAACTTTTCCATATAAAATATGGAATTTGGGATATTCCCGCCGTATAAGACGGGGGTCATCTTATACGCCCAGTCATCTTATACGGCGTGTGGTTCCCAGGGTCTGGAGGAGAGGAGACTCTCCTTCAGGCCCTGAGATCCATATTCATGTAAAAAATAAAGCATAAAAATAAAAAACATGGATATACTCACCCTCGGATGGGCCCTGGCTCACAGCGCTGCTAGCGTCTCCCTCCGTTCCTAAGGAATGCAGTGAGTGAAGGACCTTCGATGACTTCGCGGTCAGGTGACCGGTCACCTGACCGCTCATGTGACCGCGACGTCATTAAAGGTCCTTCACTCACCGCATTTTCAGGAACGGAGGGAGACGCTAGCAGCGCTGTGAGCCAGGGCCCGTCCGAGGGTGAGTATTTCCATGTTTTTTATTTTTATTCTTTATTTTTTACTTGAATATGGATCTCAGGGCCTGAAGGAGAGTCTCCTCTCCTCCTGACCCTGGGAACCACACGCCGAAATGCAGGATCGCTCCCTGCACACGTCGTACCCGGCGTATAAGACGACTCCCGACTTTTGGGACAATTTTTAGGGGTCAAAAAGTCGTCTTATATGCTGGAAAATACGGTAAGTAAAATAAATAAAATGTTGAGAATTGTAGTTCAGTAGCCATAGAAACATCATCTAAAAGATCTTAAAACACTGAATCAGCAAATTCTGAAAACCAAAATTTGTGTCAGTCTCAAAACTTTTTGGCCACGACTCTACTGAGAAAAAAAACAACCTATAAATCTTACCTAAGAAGTGTAAGTGAATTGACTTCTTTTGACAAAAAATGTAAGACTTGTTTTGCATTTTGCAACCCATGTATAAAAGAGGTTTTACACTTTAAGTCAAACGTATTACAGCAACTAGTAAGTCTTAAAGGGAACTTGTCAACAGTTTTGTCCTGTCAACTAAAACTATGACCTTAATCAGTGCTTGTGCAGCAGTCCATCAGTGGTGGGCAGAGCCGAAAATGTACATGCACGAGATTTCTCCTGGACCCACTGGATTACCATACAGCGCAGGGAACTTTAAAAGGTTTTTTGGAGGTTATACAGGGGGAGTCTGGGGTTTATATCACCATTGATGGACTGCAGCACAAGCACTGATTAAGATCATAGTTTTAGTTGACACAGGATAAAACTTGTGGCAGGTTCCCTTTAACCCCTTACCGGCATCGGACGTACTATACCGTCCGATGCCGGCTCCCCTGCTTTGATGCAGGGCTCCGCGGTGAGCCCGCACCAAAGCCGGGACATGTCAGCTGTTTTGAACAGCTGACATGTGCCCGTAATAGGCGCGGGCAGAATCGCGATCTGCCCGCACCTATTAACTAGTTAAATGCCGCTGTCAAACGCAGACAGCGGCATTTAACTACCGCTTCCGGCCGGGTGGCCGGAAATGACGTCATCGCCGACCCCCGTCACATGATCGGGGGTCGGCGATGCTTGTGAATGGTAACCATAGAGGTCCTTGAGACCTCTATGGTTACTGATTGCCCGTCGCTGTGAGCGCCACCCTGTGGTCGGCGCTCACAGCACACGTGCAATTCTGCTACATAGCAGCGATCAGCAGATCGCTGCTATGTAGCAGAGCCGATCGTGCTATGCCTGCTTCTAGCCTCTCATGGAGGCTATTGAAGCATGGCAAAAGTAAAAAAAAAAAGTTTAAAAAAATGTGAAAAAAATAAAAAAAACATAAAAGTTTAAATCACCCCCCTTTCGCCCCAATCAAAATAAATCAATAAAAAAAAATATCAAATCTACGCATATTTGGTATCGCCGCGCTCAGAATCGCCCGATCTATCAATTAAAAAAAAGTATTAACCTGATCGCTAAACAGCGTAGCGGGAAAAAAATTTGAAACGCCAGAATTACGTTTTTTTGGTCGCCGCGACATTGCATTAAAATGCAATAACGGGCGATCAAAAGAACGTATCTGCACCGAAATGCTGTCATTAAAAACGTCATCTCGGCACGCAAAAAATAAGCCCTCAACCGACCCCAGATGATGAAAAATGGAGACGCTACGAGTATCGGAAAATGGCACAATTTTTTTTTTTTTTTTTTTTTTAGCAAAGTTTGGAATTTTTTTTCACCACTTAGATAAAAAATAACCTAGTCATGTTTGGTGTCTATGAACTCGTACTGACCTGGAGAATCATAATGGCAGGTCAGTTTTAGCATTTAGTGAACCTAGCAAAAAAGCCAAACAAAAAACCAATGTGGGATTGCACTTTTTTTGCAATTTCACCGCACTTGGAATTTTTTTCCCGTTTTCTAGTACATGACATGCTAAAACCAATGATGTCGTTCAAAAGTACAACTCGTCCCACAAAAAATAAGCCCTCACATGGCCAAATTGACAGAAAAATAAAAAAGTTATGGCTCTGGGAAGGAGGGGAGCGAAAAACGAACACGGAAAAACGAAAAATCCCCCGGTCATGAAGGGGTTAAATGCTTTTTGGTGTGATGGATTGTTTATGGTATGTGAGACCTTTTAAGTAGATATTTTTGTGTAAAATAAAATACGGATTTCCATCCCAAAGACTTTAAATTTTTTTTAAACATTGAAATAAATTTTTTTACATTTTGGGAGTGAAAACTGTAAGATGTATGATGATGGTGATCATTGGGACTATTGAAAAAGGGAAAAGCACCAGTGAAGATACATTTTGAAAAAATATATATACCCCAAAATGCATTATTACGTGTCAATTTTATTTCTTATGAGTGTGGAAAATTCTATATAAAAATATATATGAATCATAAAAAGCTTCTTAATTTTTTTTTTTAACAATAGAAATTTCTGTAAATATTTTTGTCTAATTTTCTTTTTTTATTTTTAATCTTTTTCTTTTTCTGTTGGGTTGTCTTTGTGGGCAGTAACCGCCCGGCATACATCTGCAGGCTTTTCTTCGTGTTTAGGCAATATGCACTTGTAATGATATTCATTGTTCTCTCCGGCCTTCGCGCAGATCCTCGTGTGATGTTATGATTAGACTCCCTCCGCTCATTAACAGTTTAAATCAGCACCACATCTTGCTGAATGTAAGCGCGCAATGTAGCCGGCTTCATGGGGAAGGCAATGACTAACCAGCTTTAGGAGAGTAGTGTAAATTAGAGAGAATATTTCATGCTTTCAGAAGCTGTCATCCACTGGGTGGTCCTCGAAAAAACGCTCCCGTGGTAACATTATAAAGGGGAGTTTGTTTGACAGGCAATAACCTTAATCTTTTGTGTTATTTCCTTTCAGCTTATGGTTGTATATCTTTAGAATTTCATTGATTGTTTTGAAAGCGTTTCATCTGAACAAGTTAATTAAGGCTCATGGAGGGCACTGCCTTCCTATAGCCTAAACATGACTGCCCTCACATGGAGATCAGGAGCAGATGCGGCCTCTCGCCGCTGACGTTCATCACTAAATTGGCTGGTTTTTTTTTGTTTTTTTTCAAGGCGAGATAAAATCCTTAGATGTATTATTTCATGCTGTTTTCAGGCATGTGGTTATTGATAGATTTCTCTAGATAATTCATAATGATTTATTTCGGTTAGACCGGCCATCATGAAATCTTCATAATATGAAACAAATGCTGCCGTGGTCAATTCGTAAAGAATTCTTGCAGCGTTTTCTACTGTTTTAATTTATTTAGTTCTTTGTGCTGCTTCAGAGTTTTCCTGCAACAGGTCGAGTTTTAGTTATAGATGTATGCGTGATATGACTTCTACTTTGTATGCGGTTATAAAGTACGGATGATGGTTTTATATTATTATAATTACTTACATATTTTATGTACAGGCTAATTACTTTGCTTTGATGTATTATGCTTAAGACAGAAAAAGAATATCTACGATTTGTGGGAGCGTAGACCAAATTCCAGAACCCACTCAAGCACATAATGCCCCTAGCATACATTCAACAGAAATAAATTTGGCCATATTTTTAACGTATTGTATATATATTTTTTTTTTTCCAAAAATCAACACTGACAGATATACATTTATGATAAATATTTGTATAATCAAATTTCGGCACTAATTATTGAACTCTTATGTCACAGTTACTGCCAGAGTTCCAGTTAAAGGTGTCATCCAGGACTATTTTATTTTTTCCTATGGGTCTAAAAACTTACTTCTGCCCGGGGCCAGTCATTGCCGTGTCAGAGTGGTCACAGACCGCTCCTGTCAGCGATTCTACAGCTTCTGTTGGCGTCACGTTGACGGAGAAACTGCATCTCTTCGGCTGTGCTTTGACGGGGTGTGACTGGTAGCGTCATGCTGATTGATAGTTGGCTCCTTGCTGCCTAACTGCGCGGAGATGGCTGTCAATCAGCATGACTCTAGCAGTCACGCCCCATCACTAGAGTAGTCTGGAAGCGAAAGAGTTGCTCTGTTGACGTGAGGTCAAGTGAAGCCGCAGAATCGCTGGCAGGAGTATTCTGTGATTGCTCTGAGATGGCTCTGGGCAGAACAGGCAGGTAGTTAGCAACTACCTTCATCTAAGTTCTTAGCTCCAGGAGGAAAAAAATACATATTCCTGTATAACCCCCTTAATTAAGAAGTATCCAAATGTTCGTATAAATTAAACTGTCAGATCGGTTTAAGAAATGTTTGTAACGGTTATAGGGTTATAAAGCAATCTGTACGCATACTACTGAAGCTGCTCCATTCAGATGTGTGGAATTGGTTTATTATTGGACATGTTTAAAGGCTTCCATGCATATTAGAGCCAAGTCAGCCACTAATTTTGTCAAGGTTGTCTGGGAATCTGATGTTTTTAGGTAGCCTTCCTACTCTCTCCTAACAAGATGTCAGGAGAGGAGAATCCTATCCAATTTCTCTGTTTCAATAGCCGCACCTTTACTTCTCCATAGAAATAAGCTGCCCCCAGAGGAATCTGGCTATGTCTCTCTGAGGATTGAGGAGCACTTTGCCCAGCCAGGCATTCTTCTGTATGTACAGTAGTAGTTGGGAGATATATGTCAGCTGAATGATCTATCGAATGTGTATGACAAGGCTGAAATGTGTAAGAATGGTCTCTATGGTTCCCTGAATGGATTGTAATATGGACGAAGAAAAATAATTTTTGCTTCAGCTAGCCAAGTGTTGCAACTTAAAGTTTAATTGGATTTTGCCTATAAATCCCATCTCCGGGTGATGGTAAATGCACGGGCAGCAGTGAATGAATAGTTGAGCTGACTATACCCCCGTGTTTGCAGAATGGATTTTCCAGTTGTAGAGGTTTTTGCTACTAATCTGGCCTGTATGAGCATATGACAAAAAACGAATGTTCTCATGTCATTAGCACTATATCGGGTTATTACATGACCTGATGATGTTTTAAAATCTGCTTTTGTCCATAAAATTCATAAAATCTATTTTAAAATAAATAAATAAATAACATGCGCTATGTGAAAATTTCAATTATCGTATCATCTGGGGGTTGACAATACTTGGAAGAATCTGTCAGTCTGGTCTCCAACCCAACCCTTCCTGGCTTGAGTAACATGTATCCATCCATATCGCATGCTTGTATACCATGTATACCTTGTACCTTGTATACCATGGATATGTGCAGTACAGTGAGTAGAATTGCACCCAGCTTCATCACTGTACTGTGCAAAAGTGCACGCAGATTCTTTTTAAGGTTAATATACCAAAAAAGAGAATAGACAGCACCTCCAAAAATCACATATTAATCTAATGGCGCTAGGCAAAAATATAACTGAACCTGAGGTTCTTAGTTTAACATTATGATCTTATGATAAAGGCTCGTTCACATGACCGTTTTCTCCACATTCGATTCTTCTGATCACAATGGCATCAGTTTTTCTTGGAGAAAAAAAAAAAAGATTCTCCACTTTCTGTATTCTATTAGTCCATGAAAATCGGATCACACTTCGAGTTCTGTTCAATTTTTTTAATGAACCGATAGACTTGCATTGCCGACTTGGATCCAACACTCGAATCAAAATTGGACACCGATATTTTTTTCCGCTGACCACTCTTTCCAAGGAAAAAATCTGACAAGTGCAATAGCCTCAAAGAATATCATAGCACTCATCCAAGAAAATTGGTTGTTCCTGTTCACAAAATGACAGCAAAGCAACTGGAACGTTACACCTAAACCAAAAGTACTGTTTTTCTTAGTTATAAAGCCTTGAAATTTTGGATAACACAACATAGTTTGGCGTCAAAACTAAAAAGAAAAAAAGTTGATTTCTGAAAAAAATAGTTTGAATTGGACCTGAATCTTTTAAAATATAAATGTGTGAATAAACTTTGCATGTCAAGAAGATGAAATTGTATATGCTACAATCTTTAGGTTTAGAGATGCCTCAAAGGTAGTTTTGTCATGTCATATGTCATGACATATTTGTTGGTAGAATATGCCATTATCAGATGAGTGGGAGTGTGCATCCTCTGAGATCCTCTGTTCCCTTTGAGTTTAACCTACCACCACTTTTTACCTGGTTCTGTACAGAGACTACAACTTGACACTATTCACCTGAAAAGCACCCTATTTCCTATGGGTTAGGCTTCATTCACACACCCATGTGACATGTCCATAGAGTAGAATGGTTGGATTCACACATTTCTTAAAATCATGGTTCCGAGAGCGAGACTCGTTCTTTTCTGATCAGATTTTGCGGAACTAATTTTACTATTTTAATTGCTTATATAGCTCTATTTATTTCCAAAGCTCTGTACGGACATCATCATCATTGTCCCCATTTGGGGCTCACAATCTAAATTTTCTATCAGTATGTCTTTGTAATGTGGGAGGAAACCGGAGAATTAGGAGGAAATCCACTTTAACAAGGGGAGAACATACAAACTTCTTGCAGATGTTGTCCTTGGTGGGATTTGGCCATTAAAGTCTACGAGGATCCATGAGACATGGAAGTTTTCCGATTTGCTTCAGTTTTTCATCCGTGTCTCATAGATCTGTTGCTCAATGAAAAATGCAGAGAATATGAATGATAACACCAAAACTTTTTCTCCACTCATGGAAATAAAAATGTGGCCTTCCAAGGGTATGTTTCTTGGCGTGAAAGAAAGCACAACTGCAGTGGAAAAAAAAACTTGAAGCAACAACTAAGAACACATGAAAAATATTGGTCTGTTTTTCTCAGATGGTAACGCTGACGAATATGTGAGTGGACCCTAAGTGAGGGCTCGAGTGTTTAGATGCCAACTAATTAGATGAAGAAATTCTTAGCCATGACAGTATTGTAGATAAAGTCTGTTAATAGTGTCAAATTTCAGCTATAACTGTACATCAACCATGCCTGTCTGTCCTACTCATTAAACATTGGGGAACTCTAGTAAGCTTCAACCGTAGCGAAGACATTTTCGTTTGGTCATTAGTTCTCTGTAACGTTCCAGCTTATTATATGTGCTGTCACTTTAAGTGTTGAGGCATTTTCTGCTTCAATGTGCTACTGCTGTTTGAAGGAAGCACGAGGGGAGGATTATTCTCATAATCGCTCTTGGGGAATGGTGCTTTGAATTTCCAATAAGTTTCCAGTAGAGAAAACTTCATCAAGGGTATCATAACATAAAAACATCTCTTTTTCCCACAAACATTAACCATTGCTGTAAGGCTTTGTTCAGTTCACATTTATGGCCTCCGTTAATATATTCGCCAGGACATTATTATTATTTATTTATATAGCACCATTAATTCCATGGTGCAGTACATGAGAAGGGTTTACATACAGGGTTATAGATATAGTTTACAGTAAGCAGGTTTACAGTGACGGACTGGTACAGAGGGGAGAGAACCCTGTCCTTGCGGACTTACATTCTATGGGATAGTGGGGAAGAGACAAAAGGTAGGGGTGAGGCGGCGGCTCTGGCGGTGGTGAGGCGGCGGCTCTGGCGGTGGTGAGGCGGCGGCTCTGGCGGTGGTGAAGCGGCGGCTCTGGCGGTGGTGAGGCGGACATTAAGTTTAAGAGAATATCTCTGACCGATGCCGTAACGTATGCTGTGGATACTCTAGTACTGCAAAGCTTATTCTATTCTGTAAAATGTTGTTTGTTTTCTGAAAAATGAAGCATACTGGAAAGATATCGACCTAATGTACATGGTTCGCCTGTGCGTTGGAAACTTGTCCTAAGGCTGGGGACTATGTGGCGACTTTGAAACTTCAAAAAACTGACCGTCACATCCAACCATAGACTAAGTGTGAACAGGTGCTGAACCTTGAGTCACCAACTCATATACAGTCAAATAAATAAGCAGCACACTGTAGTGCCAAAACCTACAATCATGAAACATGAAAATTGCATTACTGCACTAGAAATATGAAAAATTGAGAAAGTTTAGCGCATAAATTGGCCAATTCATGTGTACTTTGTAGCCACGATAAGGCGTTTCTCATATACAAGGGCATTTCCTCTCTGAGAATAAAGTCTTCATGTGAATGGGAACCTAATGCGAGTCGTCTCTGACAAAAATCTTTCTCTCTCTGTGGAGGGGTAGTGGTCCTGCTGTGATAATAAATTTTTAGTAGCCCCAGCTAAAATGTACATGACCAATATGATGGGCACAGTAAGTACCTGCTGTACTGGCCGACTACACAGTTGGTCTAACTAGTCCCCGGCTTTTGTGTGAGATCCGGTGTATGGAGTTTATCATGTGATTGTATCAGTTTCATATGTGAATACAGGACAATGGTGATTTGTGCCTTTGCTCTAGGCCCTGCGGATGATTTGATTCAGCTTTCTGCTGCTCTGTATTTTTCTTGTTCCTCTCACCAGATATATTAAAAGGTTTTTGTTTTGTTTTTCCATATAAACTTTTTAACTCGTAAACCAATTCTCGTCATTGTCTTTTTGATGTCTCTTCCATTTAGCAAGAATATAAAGTAATTTCCTCTGTTCCGTTTATTTGTTTGCAGAAGGTAGTGGTATATGCATTTTTTTCCCCCTCAAGTAAATGAGTTCCTTCATGAAAATGTTCCATGGGTTTATCGTAAAGCTCCATTGTGGAACCTCTTTAAAGTTACAGCATATAAATGATATACAATATATTTTATCTGCTGCATGGAAGTTAAAGGTATCTTTTCATAATTAAACATCATTCAAACGTTCATTTTTCACATTCTATCAATGATTTTCACATAAAGAAGATCCATGTAAGAAGAGTTTCCCATTGTAGTCTATGGGGCTGTTAACACATCTTTTTTTTTTGTATATAGTTTTTGATCCTGCTCATGAATCAAATCTACCAATGCATGTGTACGAGTCAAAGATGGAACGTTTCTCATTGTGGAGCGTTCCAAGTTGGTGTAAGAGACTTGTAGACTAATTTCAAAATGTCGCTTTAAATTACCAAGTGGAACTTGTATGTCCGTATAAAATCACTTCCAATTAAAAAGGCTGTGGTCCTTACAGAAAAATCCAGATGAAACAGAATGGAAGATGTGGCACTCGCCAACCTTCTTCTTGAACCTTTATGGCATTAAAATGGCGTTCACTAGTGAGACCCACGGTGGCACCATGCAAAATGGCCGCTACCTTAATGCACTGGCCTCTCCATTTTTATGTTTATGCCACTTTAAAGCTATACTGGATTAAAGGGAACCTGTCATCTCGTTTTTTCAAGAAGAGCTAAAAATAGCGTTAAATAGGGGCAGAGCTGTGCTTTACATTAGTGTATTTTGGAGCCTTTATTCCCCACCTATGCTGCCGAAATACCTTTGTAAAGTCGCTGTTTTGGGCTGTCACTCATGCTGGTCAGGTCATATGGGCGTGGTGACAGCGCTGTTTCTCCCCCAGATCTCCGTTGGTGGCGTAGTGGTGTGCGCATGTCCAAGTGGCGAATCCACTGCGCAGCTTCAAGGAAAATAGCGCGATCTGCGCTATTCAGCCGTTTATCGGTGGGCGCGGCCATCTTTGTGAGGCCGCGCGTGCGCAGATGGTTCTTCTCGGCTTTCCGGGGCTTCAGGAAAATGGCCGTGGGATGCCGCGCGTGCGCAGATGGAGATCGCGGCGGCCATTTTCCTGCAGCCGAGATGCGAATGGCCGTCACTTCAAGTGCACAAGCCCCTGTCCTTAATTATTCAGGAAAATCCTGATCCCAAGATGATGAGGAAGGAGATATTTCAATTAGGACTTGTACAGATGACCATATTTTCGGCCCAAGAGCAATCTGACAAAGATCTGATCGCACTCGCAGCGATATTATTCTATGGGGCCGTGCACATGTCTGAGTCAAACCGAGGAAAAAAAATCACAGCATGCACGATTGACATCTGATATATACATTGCACTCAGGCATGCAAGTCAATGTCATCCAAGTGTGGTGCGATTTTTCACGGACAGATTGAATGGAGAAGATAGAGACATTTATTCATCTCCTCATCCAACACTCTGATCACCGTGTGATGAGCATAATTGGCCCGATTCTCTCGGATGAGTGAAAATACGCTTTTGTGACCTTAGCCTTCCAGCGGATAGTCTCTGAAATTTAATGTCCACATGTTTTCTCTGCGATTTCACCCTTTTTACATCTGGAAGAAATATGCGCAGTGTTGTAGTATCATGGCACCTTATAAATGGTATTCTGTAAAACCTAAATCTATATATATTAAGATTAATTTACCAAACTATTGCATAGTATTCTCGCTTTCTGCGCACAAAGCTGGCCTTTCTGAGAGATGAAGCCCAGTACTTTGCTTACTGTACTCCCTTGGCTACTTTAGAGCTATATCGGATAAAATGAAGTGCTTGAAGTATTCCTTTCTGCACACATGACTTCTGTTTTTTCTTGAGATTCGATTGTGGTTCCTGGGATAAGCACAGTATTCCCATTTTTGGAATACTTAGGTTCAAAAGATTACCTTTAACAAGGCTCATGTATGTGCAAGGAAATCCAATAATAGGGCTATTAATAAAGCTGAGATTTAGTATGACCACATCAGCCGCCTTCTGAGAAATTCTTAGGAGAGAATATTTCACTGCAGTCAGGGCTTTTTCAAGAACCTTTATTAATATCCGCCAAACGTGGCTGCAGTGAAGTATTTTATGTGCATTGTATCATCACTACTTTTAAGACTTTATTTTATTATACCTTTTGAAATTTAAGAGGTAGTACAACAACTTAATTTGATAGGTCATCAGTATCTTAGGTCCTGTGGATAGGTCATCAAATATCAGATCAGTAGGTGCAGGAGAAAGGCCAAGTTCTGGTGCCCTCACCGATGAGGTTTTACCACTTCCAGCAGCCGGATATAAACCCTTAGGCCGGAATCACAATACCGTATAACACGGCCGAGTACTATGTGATTAAACACTGCATAGCACTCGGCCCATTGTTATTCTGTGGGGCAGCTCAGATCTGCTATCATTTTCTCATGCCGATTCAGCAGCATGCAGCAAATTGCAGCGAGACTCAGCTGACTCGCACCCATACAAGTCTATGGGTGCAAGTGAAACATCGGACTGTACTCGAATGTCACCCCAGTGCAGTCCCATGTACGCAGTGTCAGACCATGGAGGAGATGGAGAAATTACTTTCTACGTCTCCCCCCCAGCAGTGCCCCGATCCTGTCATGCGATGGGCTTATATGGATAAAAAATTGGAATAAAGTTGCACAATCTTGCACACAATCACTAATAAGGCTTAGGTTGCTGCAGACCCAAAAAGAGAAATCAAGAGAACCTGGAAAAGAATGGGATAACCCGCACTGCTGTCAAATGATAAGATCGTATTTCAAGAATAGGTGGTTTATGTCCACGGTTTTCGAAGTATACAGCTTCTTCATCGATCACCATGGTTTGTTCTGATAAAGTTGTATACTTCGAAACGCGTTGACTAATAAACTGCATATCCTTGGAATCCGGTCTTCTCATCATTATTTGATGGCAGTGCAGGTTAACCCATCCTTTACCAGTTTCTCTTAATATCTCAATATAGATATTGTGCCTTGATTAGGGGCTACAAGGACAGTTTTTCTGTGACCGTTGAAATAGGGTGTTATATGTAGGACAGTATTCTAGTAGCTTGGTGTTATTTATTTTCCTAATGTACCTTTTTTTTTTTTTTAAAGATTAGTAAATGCATCTTCGCTGTATAATTAAATTTATATTGACCTGGTTTAAATAAAAAATAAAATAAAAAATGAGTGGCCTTATTACTGATATCATTGATGCCATCACTGAGCGGTGATGATGGTAACACAGCACGTGACTGCTGAGATCACCGAGTGGCTCCTGATGTGGTGCCCCGCTGGTGATAAAAAAAAATCTGGGAGCGCCATCTGCCCCCTCTCCTGACTGGAGCATCTTACCTTTCAGTCACCATACTTGTTCCTCATATACCTCTCAGAAATGTATGAATTAATTTACAGCAGAATGTTAAGGGGCGGTAGCTCTGCACCATAATTGTGCAGTCTGAACAGGCTGACAATCACAAAAAACAAATTGGCAGAATGGTTGTCAAATTGTGATCTTTTTCGCCAATGCATTTTTCTGTGTAAATATGACCAAGAACAATGGCTTGCCTATACGCATTGAAGCGCTGGCAGACTGTGTGTCTGAAGTATTGTGTGCATGTGTAATCAATCTATTAAAGGACCACAAATCCGCAAACCAGTAACTGATCAGAGTTTTGTTAGTGCCACCGGTTGGTTAGTGTAAATGGGCCTTTAAAAAATGGTACTGACATTGTCCAGTCAGTTCTACAAGTGTCAGACATTGCTCCTTGAACTATAAACGGTATCAGATTTGCAGGACCTGGTCCATGGGCCATGTCATTAATCAGTGGTCGCCTGTTGGGAGCCCTGAGAACCTCCTCTCGTTCTCTTCTTTAATTTAGCTAGGTTGGAACAATGTCACTGTTGCAGCGTGATGCACATGTGATGTTGCAAAAGCCGGCTAATCAAAAGAGGAGCAGCAGATGGCTGGTGGTAGAAGGTGATTCTCAGGGCTCCTGTCTAGTGACCACAGATTAGTCAAAAGGCCGACAAACAGTAACAATTATCTGTTTAAATATAAATATCTAGATGAATAACAGAGGAACAATACAACAGAGTTACAAGAAAAAATAGTTCAGAATTGGTATTTCATGGGGAAAACAAGTATCTACTTAAATAGATGTCATGAGTTGTGTTGATCGCGTGCTGGAATGCTCAAGTGCTCGGTACTCGAATCGAGCATGTTGGACACTCAGACGTGTTCGACTCATGTAGCGAGCATAATGAAAGTGAATGACAAACTCAAGCATTTTTTCTGGAGGGGGTCTCTCTTTCATGGTTCAGATAATTCAATTCTTACTGGGGCTTGAGTACAATGCGCTACTTGACACTGCTCAATATTTGATCAAGCACCCCAATGCTGGATCGAGCAGTGGCAAGCACGCTCGCCCATCACTAGTCAGGAGAGCTGACTTACCTTCTTTAAATTTTAGTTTTGGAATAATAAATGCTACCTATCATGTCCTGCAGATCGATGGTTCCCTTTACACCTACCGATAAGCTAAAAAAGCTGCTGTGAGCACCACATCTCGTCAGGCAGAAATGCTTAACATTTGCCAGAGCATATGCACGTGTACAGCCTCAATAGAAGGTCTACAAGCTTGTACTCAATTCTTCCTTCTGATGAGCTTTGTGTTAAGGCCCCTTCACATTAAGCGACGCTGCAGCGATACCGACAACGATCCGGATCGCTGCAGCGTCGCTGTTTGGTCGCTGGAGAGCTGTCACACAGACCGCTCTCCAGCGACCAACGATGCCGGTAACCAGGGTAAACATCGGGTAACTAAGCGCAGGGCCGCGCTTAGTAACCCGATGTTTACCCTGGTTACCATGCTAAAAGTAAAAAAAAACAAACACTAGATACTTACCTACAGCTGTCTGTCCTCCAGCGCTGCGCTCTGCTTCTCTGCTCTCCTCCTGTACTGGCTGGGAGCCGGAAAGCACAGCGGTGACGTCACCGCTCTGCTTTCCGGCTCACAGCCAGTACAGGAGGAGTGCAGAGCGCAGCGCTGGAGGACAGACAGCGTTAGGAAAGTATCTAGTGTTTGTTTTTTTTTACTTTTAGCATGGTAACCAGGGTAAACATCGGGTTACTAAGCGCGGCCCTGCGCTTAGTTACCCGATGTTTACCCTGGTTACCAGTGAAGACATCGCTGGATCGGTGTCACACACGCCGATCCAGCGATGTCTGCAGGGAGTCCAGCGACGAAATAAAGTTCTGGACTTTATTCAGCGACCAACGATCTCCCAGCAGGGGCCTGATCGTTGGTCGCTGTCACAGATAACGATTTCATTAACGATATCGTTGCTACGTCACAAATAGCAACGATATCGTTAACAATATCGTTATGTGTGAAGGTACCTTAACAGTGGCTCTTTGAGCTATCAGAAGGGTCTTGTTACCAGGACCCCTCCATCTATCTGCATGACTTGTTAGGTAGTAACTATTATTGGGCGTCACGGTGGCTCAGCAGTTAGCACTGCAGCCTTGCAGCGCTGGAGTCCTGGGTTCAAATCCCACCAAGGACAACATCTGCAAGGAGCTTGTATGTTCTCCCAGTGTTTGTGTGGGTTTCCTCCAGCTTCTCCAGTTTCCTCCCACATTCCATAGACATACTGATAGGGAATTTATATTGTGAGCGCTGTGGAATATGTTGGCACTATATAAAAATAAAGATTATTATAATTATTTAAATAAATAAAAACTATCTGGAAAGTGCTGTGAAATATGATGGCACCAAATAAGTAAGTATAATAAAAATAAAGATGGATACGGTTCATGGTTATAAACAATATATTTATAGCCGTGACTTAAAATGTTTTTGACTGTGTTGACATTCCAGCCATGGCTGCCTTGCAATGATTTTTCTGTTTGCAGTCTGTGTTTTAGCTGCTGTGATCTCTATTGTTCTTAATTAACTATTTTTACATCTAATAAATGGGCTCCAGCTGCTTTAGTAAATATAGCTCTATAGTTAAAATGCTTGCCATGCTTACCCGTCACTTTAAATAAAGATTCTGTAAACAAATATAGGACACATTTTCTAAGTTTAGCAGCAATTTGGCACAGGAGACGTGTGAAATAACAGAATAAAATGCACATTACCAAATTGAAGGAAACCGGGTTATATGAGAGAACCATGTGTTTAAGAAACAAGATGTTCACCAAATTACAAGGTACAGAGTTCACTGATCTTACGTCAATGAGGCTCGCCTTAAGCAGGTTGCCCAATAAAAATACGGTAAGTTATATAACCTATGACTTGTTGATTGCTGGTTGTCCAACCATTGGGACTCGCACCAATCCACAGAACGGGGAATTTTTATCCCTGTTACTAAATGTAGCAGCGGGTTGGGCACCCAAACTCCGCTCCATTCATTCTCTATGGAGCTGCCAGACAAAACCTGGGCGCACCGCTTGGTAGCCCCACAGGGAATGGATGGAGCCGCAGTTGCACAGGCGTACTACTGCTCCAATCTAAGGGTGGCTTCACATGACCACATTTTTGGTCTGTCATTGAAAGACTGGATAGCACTTAGACCAATGTTATTCAGTGGGGCAGTGCAGATGAGATGGTTTTTTTCTTTCACGGACTGAATCTTTGTGTAAATATATCGCAGTATGCACTAGTTTTTTCCATAAAAAAGAGGAGACTCACTCATTCAAATAGATGTGCAAGCAAAAAAAACTCATGCCATACGGAGCCCCAATATAGCATTCGATTTTTACAGCTATATTGCAACTCTTTGACATCAACTGCATATAATCTTGTAAATTTTTAATAACTGCTTCGGTATAACAACATATGGCATACTGTCTGCACACAGATAGCATATGGAAAATCCAACATTCACTGATGCAGTTTTCTGGATAAAACTCTATTTTTTCTATACTCTTGTGTGAACCCGGCCTAACCGAGATAACAATTTCCTGTTCTGCTGAATGATGCTGGTCCCAGTGGTTGGACCCCCACCGATCATCAAGTTATCACTTATCTCGTGAACAGGTGTCTAGTTTTCACCAGCCAACCCTTTTATTGTATATGTGAGAGGCGAGAGCCTCATCGTTTTTAAGAGCAAGGAACCACCTTGTCTTCATCATTAGTTTCATTAGTAAGAAAAGCTCTTGAAAATGTTCAAATATAGCTCTACCTGCTCTGATTGCCTCTTGCTTCATTTGGAATCGACTTGGTGAGGCCATTATATTTTATTGCCCTGCAGTTTCTTCCTTGTAAAGCACTTCAGCCCCATTATTCTGGTGAATGGTAGAACTATTACCATCCAGATTGGAACTGGAACTAAACCTTAGATAACTGAAGGCCAAATTCTTATTTGACTGACCAGTATCTCTCCTTAGTACCCCATACACACGCATAAATGAAGGACTGATCACTTGTGTTCTTTATGGAGAGTACTAAGTAAGCCGCTCCTTATGTGTCTTAGGAACAAAGGAATTGGGAAAATAAATTCAAGCCAAGTAATTCTTATTTCCCCAACTTCATCTGTCGAGGAAGAGTCAGAACACCCCAATTTGCAGTAGATGATCCGATGATCCCAGTGAAATTGGTGGGTTTCGACTATGTTTATCTAATGTGTATGGTAGCATTTATCATCTACATGCGGAATAGATGATAATTGCTAGATTAATTGATCACAGCTTCAAGTTTCTTAAGGGGACTATTAAGCACAGTAAGAGGTAAAAAAAAAAGTTACATTATTTAAAAATGAGTCATTCCCCCCCACAAAAGTTCAGATCACCCCCTTTTCTCGCATTAAAAGTTAACCAGTTACAAAAAATATATATATAATTTTTTTTTCCATACATACAGGTGCTTCTCACTAAATTAGAATATCATCAAAAAGTTAATTTCAGTTCTTCAATACAAAAAGTGAAACTCACATATATAGAGTCATTACAAACAGAGTAATCTAGTTCACATAGTTCTGTTAGGCTATGTGCACACGTTCAGGATTTTTCAGTTTTTTTTCGCATTTTTTTCAGCCATTTTCCACGGAAAAAAACGCATACATAAGCATCCCATCATTTTTAATGCATTCTGCAATTTTTGTGCACCTAATGTATTGGGAAGCTCCGGGAAAAAAAAATGCACGCTGATTTCCTGCAGAAAAAATCCGGTTTTGTTCAGAAAAATTCTGCAGAAAATCCTGATGTGTGCACATAGCCTTAATGTTGAAGATTATGGCTTACAGCCAATGAAAACTCAAATCGTTATCTCAGTAAATTAGAATACTTTATAACACCAGCTTGAAAAAATTATTTTAAAATCCGAAATGTTGGCCGACTGAAATGTATATTCAGTAAATGCACTCAATACTTGGTCAATATCAGTATTGATATTGCGTCAATTACTGCATCAATGTGGCATGGAGGTGATCAGCCTGTGGCACTGCTGAGGTGTTATGGAAGCCCAGGTTGCTTTGATAACAGTCTTCAGCTCATCTGCATTTTTGGGCCTGGTGTTTCTCATCTTATTTTTGACAATATATTGAAGAACTGAAATAAATTAACTTTATGACTATATTCTAATTTAGTGAGAAGCACTTGCATTTTGTATTGCTGCTTTCAGCAATGTCTTATCTTTCAAAATATAAAATAAATGAATTTGATCAGTAAGCAACGTAAAAAAAAATCTAAACCCCAGAATTTCAATTTTTTGGGCCGCCACGATACTGAAATAAAATGCAATAAGTGGTGAAAAAAACATGGTACCAGCCCCCATTTTTATCAGTAAAAATATCAGCTCAGAGTGTAAACAGTAAGTCTTAACTCAACCCCAGATCCCGAAAAATGAAAACGTTTATGCTCTCGGAAAATGATGACAAAAAACAACTTATTATTTTACAAATGTACAAATTTTTTTTCACCTAAATAAAAATTAAAAAAAACTATGTAGGTTTGGTATCTGTCACTCGAGTCATATTGCCCGTTCAGTTTTACCATATAGTGAACAAGGCAAATTAAAAAAAAAATTGTGGAATTACACTTTTTTTGCAATTTTAACGCACTTGGAATTTTTTCTCATTTTCCAGTACACTATACGGTAAAATTAATATTGTTGTTCAAAAGTCCCAACACATCTAGCAAAAACCAAGCCCTCATGTTGCTATGTGGCCAGAAAAAAAACAGATAGCTCTTGGGATAAAAAGAGGAAAAAAATTAAAACAGAAAATCGCCGGGTAATGAAGAGGTTAAACTAATCTTTTATTTCCTTTACTTGTCAACAGATTTTTGTGCAATGTTACATCATCCTCAGAATACATAAGCTTTTTCCTACCTGCATTCAGAAAATTTGCTAAGTAAATAGTTATCAATATACCGACTCTAAAGGTACCTTCACACTGAGCGACTTTAGAACGATAACGATAGCAATCCGTGACGTTGCAGCGTCATGGATAGCGATCTCATTGTGTTTGACTCGCAGCAGCGATCGGGATCCTGCTGTGATATCGCTGGTCGGAGCTAGAAGACCAGAACTTTATTTTGTCGCTGGATCTCCCGCTGTCATCGCTGAATCGGCATGTGTGACGCCGATTCAGCGATGTCTTCACTTGTAACCAGGGTAAACATCGGGTTACTAAGTGCAGGGCCGCACTTAGTAACCCAATATTTACCATGGTTACCTAAAAAAAACAAACACTACATACTTACATTCCGGTGTCTGTCACGTCCCTCGCCGTCAGCTTTCCGCACTGACTGTGAGCGCCGGCCGTAAAGCACAGTGGTGACGTCACCGCTGTGCTTTGCTTTACGGCCGGCCGGCACTCACAGTCAGTGCGGGAAGCTGACGGCGAGGAACGTGACAGACACCGGAATGTAAGTATGTAGTGTTTTTTTTTTTTTTTTTTTTAGGTAACCAGGGTAAATATCGGGTTACTAAGCGCGGCCCTGCGTTTAGTAACCCGATGTTTACCCTGGTTACCTGGGGATCTCGGCATCGTTGGTCGCTGGAGAGCTGTCTGTGTGACAGCTCTCCAGCGACCACACAGCGACGCTGCAGCGATCGGCGTCGTTGTCTATATCGCTGCAGCGTCGCTTAATGTGACGGTACCCTAAGTTGTCACCATTGTGATGCAGCGATGTCCTTGCTGTGCAGTGAAAAGGCAGTGACCCATATAAAGTTCAAAATAGTGTCTTGTTTATTTTATCGCATACTCACAAACCGGAAAAATAAGCAAACAAGTCCTTCGGCATGCAGCCGGGAAAATAAAGTTAGTCCACAATCCGTTGCCGTGAACGTAAACACCACCGTGTACGTTGGGGTGTCCGGCTTTTTAGGCTCTGCCTGCCCCGTGTTGCTCCACACGGAAAGAGCTCCTCTTAAGCCTCCTGCTAAGTCTGACTCCCAGACCAATACTGACACACCCAAACTCTTGCAGGGTTTTTTTTTTTTTCTTTCCTCCAGATTCTATGGCCATGGGTCACTATAAGATCTGGGCTGGAGGAAACGGACCGGCCCCAATACCTTCCTGCAGTCCGTTTAAAAAATAAAAGCCCATACCGGGTTTTCCTGAATAATTTCTGGGTCAAATAACATGACCCAGTTCACACTCACTTTTATTTTTCCCTGTGTCTCACAGGCAACCTGCTGTGAGCACAGGGCACTCCAGCGGATCTAATATGCTTCTAAGCACATCCTGGGGGATACATAGCGACCCTGGCATATGACACCGGTCACTGCCTCACACCATTTACATTATAAAAGTTGACAGATTTTGTGTTGCTCAATGGACGATTGTGAGAGTATAGATATTTAATTTTGCCGCCGCTTCCTACTATTTTATTCACTTTTACTCATAAAGGGAGTGGTTTAGGAAATCTGTATATTCACTTCCTAAATAGAGATGAGCGGTGTTCGAGTTCGCCAATTTCAAATTCGAGCTGTTTTGGGCGGTGTTCGAGTCGTTTGTCGAACTCAAACAATTTGCTTAAAATTCGGCTGTTCGAGTTTCTGTTCGATAACTGTTCGTTCACCAAAAGCCTAACTTGATTTTCACTTTAAATCTGTTTATCAATGTGAATAGACCGCTTCAGTGTATAGTGTGCTGGGGGGGGGGGGGGGGGGGAGGGGGATAGATCTGTGCTGAAATAATGCCGATCTCCATATTTTTTCTTTCCCGTATTTACAGTGGGGCGATGTAGTCTCTCAGCCTATCAGCAGTGCGCACACATACACAGCAAAGTGCATATGATGCACACAAGCAAGGGCATGTGTCATTGGCTGTGTATGTCACATGTCCTTGCCCTATAAGAACCAGCCATTTTCCCCGTCGCCACCATTTCCTCACTGCTGCAGCTTAGTGCTAGACGGCACCGCTGCTGCTGTGGGCGCTATACAGTCTGAGTGTTAATTGATAGAGAATTGCAGTTATTATTTATTAATATAGCACCATTAATTCTATGGTGCTGTACATGTGAAAAGGGGTTGCATACAGGGTTATAGATATCGTGAACATTAAACAAATTTACAGTGTCAGACAGGTACAGAGGGGAGAGGACCCTGTCCTTGCGGACTTACATTCTTCGGTTAGAGAGAGAGGTTTAGGGAGTCGGGACTAGTTGTAATATCAGCCCTTTTCAGGGTAGGTTACAGCAGTTCATAGCACTTTTTGCCAGGCAGGTCTGTGCCAGTGCTGTGCAAGTGTTTCCACAGCATTTGTTGTAATCTAGCTCAGCTAATCCTTTTGGGCTAGTAGCATTGTCTGGTAGTGATCTGAGTAGCCCACATGTGAAGCTAGCTACACCGCCTGTGTATCTAATAATTTTTTACTGCATCTAACCCAGTAAATCCTTTTGGGCTTAGTAGCACTGTCTGCACGTCAGCGGCGTAGCCCGCTTTTGTAGCTAGCTACACCGCCTGTGTATCAAAATTTTTACTGCATCTCACCCAGTAAATCATTTTCGGCTTAGTAGCAGTGTCTGCAAGTCAGCGGAGTAGACCGCCTGTGAAGCAAGCTACACCACTTTTGTATCTAATAATTTTTTGCTGCATCTAACCCAGTAAATCGTTTTGGGATTAGTAGCAGTAGCTGCACGTCAGTGGAGTAGCCCGCCTGTGACGCTAGCTACACCGCCTGTGTATCTAATAATTTTTTACTGCATCTAACCCAGTAAGTCGTTTTGGGCTAGTACCACAGTTTGGCCACTCAGCTCTGCTCATTTTTCATCCATCATTTTTTGTGCCAACAACTACAGAGTTGCCAATTAGTTAAGCACCAAAATGAGTGGCAAACGGCCTGCTGCTGGGGAATAGGCGTGTTTGAAAGGGAAAAAAAAAAGGTTCTGACCGTGGGGTAGGTGGTAAAGCAACAGTAACATCTGCAGAAGAAAGACCATCTTCCAGCCAAAGTAAGATGTCTACTTCTTTTCGTGGACAATCTGATATGCTCCCTTTCTTACAACCATTGCTACGACCATCGCTACAAATTCCAGATGAGGCACAAAACGAGCAGGTGTTTGAACGGATATCAAGTGCTTCTTCAAGTGGCCTCTCCTCCACCTCAACTTCAACATCACAAATACTCCAGTCCTCAGAGGTGTCACCCCAATCGCACTTGCTTCCTCACAGCTCCGAAGTCTCCAGCCGCCCGTATTGAGTATGGGGTAACACAGATGGTTGAGTCTGCAGAGCTGTTTACTCATACTTTAGCCTGGGAATCAGAGGTCTGCTCCAGAGCTTCTGTGAATCCAGACTAGGAAATGATGTGCACTGATGCCCAGAATCTTTGTGAGTTGGATCCAGGCCCAGATGAAGAAGGTTCTGAGCATAATGTAGACCCTCGTTCCCAAACTGTAACTCCTGTTGGTGGAGACAATGAGGAAGATGATAATGAGATACCTGATTGGAACGGAAACTTTGACTTTTCGGTCAGGGCAGGAAGAGGTTGGCTCTGAGGACGACAGGTGTGAGAACACACAGGGTGATGATGACGAGGTTGTAGACCCCACTTAGTGTCAACCCACAAATCCGCCAGTCCATGAGGTCAGCAGAGGAGGTGGAGGAGGATGCTAGTGACGACAAGGTTAGGTTGCGCCTTCCTGGACAGAGACGGAGTACTGGTAGCACGTCAACAACTGCATCCTCAACCACAACTGTGCCTCTGAGCACAAGTCGCGGTGGCTCTTCAGGTCGCATGGGCTCCAAGCCTTGCATAGCCTGGGCATTTTTTGAGATCACAAAGGATGACCCAACTCTTGTTGTCTGTAAGATTTGTCACCAAAATCTCAGTAGAGGCCAAAAAATGAATAGTTTGAGTACTTCATGCATGAACAGTCACATGGATATGAGGCAGAAGTTGCAGTGGCAAGCTCACGGTGCTACAATGCGGCCTAGTGGGTCGGGCCAACCACCATCTGCCCCATCAAGTGCATCCGCAGACTCTTCATCCTCTGTGACTGTGGGGACAGCAGTCGCACATGGTTTTGGATGCAGACCTTCCACCTCTTAAACTGCAACAGCCAGTGTGATTGGCAGGTTGTCAGGACATTTGCTGGTGTTGAGCACTCTCCGACTTCATGACCACCTCATTTTGATCAAGACAACATAATATCTCCGCCTACACCTTTCTCACAGACCAGCAGTTTGCCGGGGACACCCTACTCAACCCCGTCTAAGCACGGCAGCCAGCCCTCGGTCCCTCAGATGTGGACAAGTAATATACAATTTCCTCCTAGCCATGAGAAAGTTAAGAGGTTGAATTTCACCATCTGCATGCTGTTGGCTACAGTGGTAATGCCACCCACGTTCTAACTGCGTAGAAGGAATCCTGCACACCTCCTCACTATGCTGTCACCAGGGCTCAACGGCATCAGGCAGTGTTTACATTGAAATGTCTGGGAAATGTGAGTCACACAGCTGAGAAGTTGTAGTCAGCTCTGAAGACCAAGTTCCATCAATGGTTGTCTCTACTGAGCCTGCAGCCAGGGAAGGCCGTGTGCGACAATGCTGCAAACTTGGGTGCGGCCCTTCGCTGGGGCAGTGTTACACACGTGCCTTGTATGGCTCATGTTTTGAACCTGGTTGTCCAGGAATTTTTATCCCACTATCCCGGACTAGATGGGCTTCTGCAGAGGGCACCGTCGCTGTGTGCTCACTTCCGCCATTCGCATCCCACAGCTCAATGACTTACATCTCTACAGAAGTCGTTGGGCCTGCCAGTTAACCGGCTGAAATGCGATGTGTGGAATTCAACTCTGCACATGTTGCAACGACTGTGGCAGCACCGATGAGCTTTTGTGCAATACTTTATGACGTATAGCCTGGGGCAATGAGATCCAGAGGTGGGGCAAATCATGCTGCAGGAGTGGTCTCAGATCAGGGACCTTTGCTCCCTTCTGCACAGTTTTGAAATAGCATTGAAGATGTTTAGTGCTGACGATGCCATTATCAGCATGACTATTCTGGTCATTTACATGCTGGAGCACACCTTAAACAGTATTCGGAGTCAGGTGGTGGGACAAGAGGAGGATGAACAGAAGGAGTTGTATGCAGAAGGGATAATATCTCCAAGGTCCAGACTGTCGGCAGCACCAAGGTGGCTGGCATTAGAGGGTATGGGAGAGGGATTACTGAGTGAGCATGGTAGCAGCCAAACTGTTGAGGAAGGTGCTGGAGCCAAGGAAGAAGTGGAGGACGAACTGGCGCTGGGCATCAAAAACTCATCAGATGAGGGAGACCTTGATCACAATTCTGTTGTGTGAGGTTGGGGGGAGAGGGCAGAGGAAGGAAGCATGATTCTCACCTCGTCGCCACCAAGACAACAAGGACTTGTTCCTCCTGGATGCGCAAGATACATGAGTGCCTTCTTGCTGCACTACCTGCAACATGACCCTCGGATTGTCAGAATCCGAAGTAATGCCGACTACAGGGTTGTCACACTCTTAGATCCCTGGTACAAAAGTAAATTTGGCAAAATAATTCCTGCCATAGAAAGGGATTCACGCATGCAGGAGTATCAGCAGAGACTGTTACAGAATCTTACATCTGCTTTTCCTCAAAACACCAGTGGTGCACATAGTGAATCTCTGAGTTCTAACTTGCCAACCGTGGGACTGTCGAGTCATCACTCAAATCGTAACAGTAACATCGTATCTGGTGGTAACAGCAATTTTTTCCAATCGTTTCAAGAATTTTTTAAACCGTCACAGGCCTCAGGAGAAAAGAAGCCTGACGCATAGCCAATGCCTAGAGAGGATGGTACAGGAGTATCTTCAAGTTAATATCGATGCCATGACTGTAGAACTGGACCTTTGCTCATTTTGGGCTTCCAATCTGGAAAAATGGCCTGAGCTCGCCACACACGCCTTGGAGATCTTGTCATGCCCCGCAGCCAGCGTTCTCTCTGAACGTGTGTTCAGAGCTGCTGGTGGTGTGCTGACAGATAAGCGCACACGGCTGTCCAGTGAGAATGTAGACAGACTTAAGTTCATCAAGATGAACAAATCCTAGATCCGCACAGACTTTTCTACCCCTGTGTCATCTTGGGGAGACTAAAAGCTTGATGATTTTTGAAAATCACCTAACCAACCATTTTAAGAAACTTTGGGGAAATTGATGCCACTAAAGTGGTGTCTGTGGCCTAATTTTTGGAAAAAAATCCCCCTTGGATATGACAAATGGTGGATTAGTCTGAATGTATTGGGTTCCTTTTTTGGCACGACTCCCAACAGGGATAACACTACCTCTTCTAAGGAAAGTGTTCTGAATTCTACCTAAAGATATTTCTTTTTTAAATTTTTTTTGTCACGATGTCTGGGTATTGGTAGGCTGATATTAGATTTTTACTCCAGCCTTTCTTGATTTTAGAAGGGCATGATATGCCTATATCTGTCTCTCCTCTTTTTACTCCTCCACCTTTTTTCTTTTCTCATGACTATATGTGCTTGTGACTTTTCCATGTGTTTGTTGTGTCTTCTGAACAGTTTGTCAGCTTTTGGACACCTTTTAAGGTGTTTTCTATGTGTTTGTATGTGTTTGTCTGCCATTGGTTTCAATGGGGTTCGACGAACATGCCCCAATTCGATGAACTGAACTCGAACACTAGGGGGGTGGCTCAACACTATTCCTAAATTTGTGTGATAACATGGCTGTAGGGTTCTGTTTAGTTTTCTGTATTCTATGAAGTGTGCTCACAATGGAGGGAGAGGGGCCGCATTTACATCCCATATGTACAGTCACATGAGCTGTACTTTTCTTTTTCTGCCAACAGTCTCTAATAATAGAGGATACTGGAATATATGATACAGATAATGTTTTCAGTGGTGTTATTACAGTTCTATGAAGATATTGTTCCAGTATTGGCACACTAGACAAAGGAACATGTAGATACAAAACAGATGCACATTTGTGGCGGTTTGGTGAAGTTTAATGCCTTACAGAAAGAATGCATGGATTTAACCACAGCAGCGACATATTCTATATTTCAGATCGTGGTTATGTCATCTACCTATATTGTCAATAATGAACATGTCTGGAATAATCACATTTGATATAAATGTAGGCATTCAAGCTCCATCTTTTAGGGACACTGTTTTTCTCTAATATTTAAAAAAGAGCAAGAACAGCAGCCTGTTTCCGATATAGACTGAAGTCAATATTTTGGAATGCTGAACTCTACATATCGTTCAAACTGCCTAGTGAATGTTTATGAAGATGTCTAACAAAGACAATATGTTAGGTCCCATTTATACAGGGCAATGATTGGGGAAGGAACATTCGTAGCAACGGTCTTTCTGACTGTTGGCATGTCGAAACATGCAAAACACTAGTTCGTCCTTTGATTTTGTAACCTCATTCTTGGCAGCACATTGTCCTCTGTAAACGGGTTGTGCTGACGATGAAATCTGTGTGCATAGAATTGTTATTGAACAACCATTCAATAAATCCCAATCAGAGATTTATTAACGGCCACTGTTGTCATGTCTAAACCCTGCATTAAATTCCCTTCATTTTACTTTACATATAAACCAGCAAGTTGACCTGCTGGTATTTGCGGATCAAGTCATGCTTGCCATTTTCTTCCTTGCTGGCTAGTTTAGTCAACAGCCAACCATGTAATCCATAGTTAACTAGAGTGAATCTTCATCCAGGTTAGCAGAGAATCCCCATTTATGCTGTCTGTGTGCCCCATATGTTGGTATATTGGCTTGGGTACTTTTATACTTGCCATACTTGCCGTTAGCAGTTAGATTAATCATAACTTGGAGGTTCCTCCTGCACCGCTCCTGGATCTCTGAATTCCATTGCTCCAGGACAATCGCAAAGGAAGGGTAGACGCAAATATGTGCTGTATCTGATCTTCTCCCAGCTTTGCACCGTAAATGATTTTTATTAACTCCCCTCTCCCACTTTCTGACCTCAACCTTATCTCATTCTCTGTCAAGAACTATTACCCTGCTCAGGACACCCCCACTTATCACAAGTATAGGAAGATACCTGCCAATAATACCCTGAAACTTATGAAGAATTTGCAATTATCATTGGCCCCAATCTTCTCCCTCTCATGTCCCGACTCCATTTTTAAACATTATAATAAAACACTGCAAACTGTCCTGGATGAAGCTGCACCTTCTACACATAGAACATCTCTGCAAAGATGGTGACAACCCTGGCACATGCTGCAGACATGTCTACTACAGCGGTGCTCCTAATCTCTGTGGAGAAATTCCAATCTCACTGAAGATTTCATCCATTGTAAGTTTATACTTACAATATGCAAATCTGGCCTTTATAGCCAACGATCCTAAACGAGTATTTGACACTTTTTATTTTCTCCTCAATCCAAGAGTGCATCAATCACAGCACTGACGATCTGGACAATTATTCCAAAGAAAAAATTGATCACATCCTACAGTAATTTTTTTTTACAATTCCCTAATATTATGCATTCTCTTCCCTCTTGCACTGCATCTTGCTCACTTTCTGTCTTTGAACCTGTCACGGAATAATTTACCATGTTCCTCCCATTTTCTTACCCTACTTCCATTCATCAGTGACTCTATTCCCTCACATTTACTTCTGCCCCTTTCCCCAGCTGTCACCACTCACCTAACTGAAATATTTAATTTCTCTCTCACTTATCTGGTATCTTTCCCTCCTCCTTTAAACACACCAGCATACATCCATTACTTAACCCCTTAAGCCCCGAGGGTGGTTTGCACGTTAATGACCGGGCCAATTTTTGAAGTCATTTTGAGGGGTCTATATGATAGAAAATACCCAAGTGTGACACCATTCTAAAAACTGCACCCCTCAAGGTGCTCAAAACCACATTCAAGAAGTGTATTAACCCTTCAGGGGTTTCACAGGAATTTTTGGAATGTTTAAATAAATGAATATTTAACTTTTTTTCACACAAAATTTATTTCAGCTCCAATTTGTTTTATGTTACCAAGGGTAACAGGATAAAATGGATGCCAAACGTTGTTGTACAATCTGTCCTGAGTACGCTGATACCCCATATGTGAGGGTTAACCACTGTTTGGGCGCATGGCAGAGCTCAGAAGGAAAGGAGCGCCATTTGACTTTTCAATGCAAAATTGACAGGAATTGAGATGGGACGCCATGTTGCGTTTGGAGAGCCCCTCATGTGCCTAAACATTGAAACCCCCCACAAGTGACACCATTTTGGAAAGTAGACCCCCTAAGGAACTTATCTAGAGGTGTGGTGAGCACTTTGACCCACCAAGTGCTTCACAGAAGTTTATAATGCAGAGCCGTAAAAATAAAAAATCATATTTTTTCACAAAAATGATCTTTTCGCCCCCAATTTTTTATTTTCCCAAGGGTAAGAGAAGAAATTAGACCACAAAAGTTGTTGCGCAATTTGTCCTGAGTGCGACGATACCCCATATGTGGGGGTAAACCACTGTTTGGGCGCATGGCAGAGCTCGGAAGGAAAGGAGCGCCATTTGACTTTTCAATGCAAAATTGACTGGAATTGAGATGGGACGCCATGTTGCGTTTGGAGAGCCCCTGATGTGCCTAAACATTGGAACCCCTCACAAGTGACACCATTTTGGAAAGTAGACCCCCTAAGGAACTTATCTAGATGTGTTTTGAGAGCTTTGAACCCCCAAGTGTTTCACTACAGTTTATAACGCAGAGCTGTGAAAATAATTTTTTTTTTTCACAAAAATGATTTTTTAGCCCACAGCTTTGTATTTTTACAAGGGTAACAGAATAAATTGGACCCTAAAAGTTGTTGTCCAATTTGTCCTGAGTACGCTGATACCCCATATGTGGGGGGAACCACTGTTTGGGCGCATGGCAGAGCTCGGAAGCGAAGGAGCGCCATTTGGAATGCAGACTTAGATGGATTGGTCTGCAGGAGTCACGTTGCATTTGCAGAGCCCCTGATGTACCCAAACAGTACAAACCCCCCAAAAGTGACCTCATATTGGAAACTAGACCTCCCAAGGAACTTATTTAGATGTGTTGTGAAAACTTTGATCCCCAAAGTGTTTCACTACAGTTTACAACGCAGAGCCATGAAAATAAAAAATCTTTTTTTTTTCCACAAAAATGATTTTTAGCCCCCCAAATTTTTATTTTCCCAAGGATAACAAGAGAACTTGGACCCAAAAAGTTGTTGTCCAATTTGTCTCGAGTACGCTGATACCCTATATGTTGGGGTAAACCCCTGTTTGGGCGCACGGGAGAGCTCGGAAGTGAAGGAGCACTGTTTTACTTTTTCAATGCAGAATTGGCTGGAATTGAGATCGGACGCCATGTCGCGTTTGGAAAGCCCCTGATGTGCCTAAACAGTGGAAACCCCCCAATTATAACTGAAACCCTAATCCAAACGCACCCCTAACCCTAATCCCAACTGTAACCCTAACCACACACCTAACCCTGACACACCCCTAATTCTAATCCCAACCCTAATCCCAACCGTAAATGTAATCCAAACCCTAACCCTAGCCCTAACCCTAGCCCTAACCCTAATATGAAAATGGAAATAAATACATTTTTTTTAATTTTATTATTTTTCCCTAAGGCTAGGTTCACATTGCGTTAGGGAAATCCGTTTAGCGCTAGCGGATTGCGCTAACGCAATGTCTTTTTAGGTGTCGCGTTTAGTGGTCGCGTTAACGTCCCCGCTCTGGAAGATCGGGGATCGGACCTCGGGTGCGCCGCGGACGCTGCAAGCAGCGTCCGAGGCGCGCCACAATAGAACGGCACCTTGCTAGCGCGAGCCGAAAATGGCACGCTCTAGCGATGCGCTACACCCGAAAATCACATTGCTGTCAATGGGTGTGCTAACTGACCCGTTGCACATCGTTAATTGTGACATTTTCGCCGTGCAACGCTGTCCGTTAGCATTAACCCATTAACGCAATGTGAACCTAGCCTAACTAAGGGGGTGATGAAGGGGGGTTTGATTTACTTTTATAGCGTTTTTTATATCGGATTTTTATGATTGGCAGCCGTCACACACTAAAAGATGCTTTTTATAGCAAAAAAGTTTTTGCGTCTCCACATTTTGAGACCTATAATTTTTCCATATTTTGGTCCACAGAGTCATGTGAGGTCTTGTTTTTTGCGGGACGAGTTGACGTTTTTATTGGTAACATTTTCGGACACGTGACAGTTTTTGATCGCTTTTTATTCCGATTTTTTGTGAGGCAGAATGACCAAAAACCAGCTATTCATGAATTTCTTTTGGGGGAGGCGTTTATACCGTTCCCCGTTTGGTAAAATTGATAAATCAGTTTTATTCTTCGGGTCAGTACGATTACAGCGATACCTCATTTATATAATTTTTTTTATGTTTTGGCGCTTTTATACGATAAAAGCTATTTTATAGAAAATATAATTATTTTGGCATCGCTTTATTCTGAGGACTATAACTTTTTTATTTTTTTGGTTATGATGCTATATGGCGGCTCGTTTTTTTGCGGGACAAGATGACGTTTTCAGCGGTACCATGGATATTTATATCCGTCTTTTTGATCGCGTGTTATTCCACTTTTTGTTCAGCGTTATGATAATAAAGCGTTGTTTTTTGGCTCGTTTTTTTTTTTTTTTTTTCTTACGGTGTTCACTGAAGGGGTTAACTAGTGGGCCAGTTTTATAGGTTGGATCGTTACGGACGCGGCGATACTAAATATGTTTACGTTTATTGTTTTTTTTTTTTTAGATAAAGAAATGTATTTATGGGAATAATATATATTTTTTTTCTTCTTTATTTAGGATTTTTTTTTTTTACTTTTTCACTTTGTCCCAGGGGGGACATCACAGATCACCGGTCTGACAGTGTGCACAGCACCGTGTACCGATCGTCTCAGGGAAGCACGCAGAGAGCCCCCTCCCTGCGCGATGCTTCCCTGCACCGCCGGCACACCGCGATCATCTTTGATCGCGGTGTGCCGGGGGTTAATGTGCCGGGAGCGGTCCGTGACCACTCCTGGCACATAGTGCCGGATGTCAGCTGCGATAGGCAGCTGACACCCGGCCGCGATCGGCCGCGCTCCCCCCGTGAGCGCGGCCGATCGCATATGACGTACTATCCCGTCACTGGGAATTAAGTCCCAGGTCACCTTGACGGGATAGTACGTCATATGGGATTAAGGGGTTAAAAAAGCATTCCTCAACCAGAACTGTTCTGATAGTCCTGTCTCTGATCTTCCCTTCATCTCTAAACTCCTGGAACGCTTGGTCCACTCCAATGTGAACCGCTGTCTCTCTGATAACACTATTCTTGATCCTTTTCAATCTGGTTTCCACGTTTTACACTTTACTGAAACTACCCTAACTAAAGTCTCTTATGACCAGCTAACAACTAAATCTAATGTTCCCTTCTCCATGCTCATTCTTCTGGATCTCTCTGCAGCATTCGACACTGTGAATCACCAGCTCTTCCCCACTATGTTCAATTCCATCGGGCTCAAGGATACTGCTCTCTCTTGGTTTTTCTCCTACCTCTCTGACCACTCTTTCATGATGTCATGTGCTGGCTCCTCTTACCCTCCTCTTCCTCTAATGCTTCCTCAGGGCTTAGTTCTAGGTGCCCTCTTCTTCTCCTTATATATCACCCCTATTGGAGAAACAATCAGTAGATTAGGTTTTCAGTACCATCTTTATGCTCTTGACACCCAATTATATACCTCGTCTTCTGAAATCAACCCTTTATTGCTACAAAATACCAGTCACTGTCTTTCCGCTGTCTTATGTCCTCCCTCTATCTAAAATGGAATATGTAAAAAACTGAACTCCTTGCGTTTCCTCCATCCCCTAACTTACCTATGCTTGATATTGCCATCTCTGTGTGTGGTTCAACCATTACTCCCCAGTAACATGCCAACTGTCTTGTTATCATATTTGATTCAGATAATTCATTCACCCCTTACATTCGATCACTCGTACCTCAAAAAATCTCTAGAATTCAACCTTTTCTTACTTTTGACTTTGAATCAAATGCAAGTCTATGGGTCAGTGAAAAAGTCAGACTACATTCAGATGCCATAGGAAAAGATAGAATCATTCTTTTTCTTGGTTGTTTTTCATCCGAGAAAAAACTGATTTGCAAATTGTCTCATCAGAGAGGAATAGGTCTTGAATTGTAGTGTCTCCTATTGGAATTAGCAATACTACAACTCAATACTGACCCTTTAATGAGCCTTGCAATATCACTTAGGATAAAAGCCAAACCAGAATCTCAATTTGCAGACAGTGTTTCGTGGTATTTCCTTTCATCAGTGAAAAGTATGAGATCTGATTTGGCTAGATGAGAAGCTAATACTGAGATGTAAGGGGTGAGATTTCGCCTCGTGGAGAGTGATAAGCTAGGCTAGGCATTCAAGAATGAGGAGCCTTAGGCCTCTTTCACACTTCAGTTATTTGGCGTCAGTCTAAAACCGCCATTTTCCTCAAATAACGGATCCGTCATTTTTTTTGACGGATCCGTTATTTTCCCATAGACTTGCATTAGTGACGGATTGTGACGGATGGTCGTCCGTTCCATCCGTCATGCGACAGATCCGTCGAAATTTGGCGGACGTTTTCTGAAAATAGACGGACATTGGAACGTTTTTTGTCAACGCCGAAATGGCGGATCGCGACGGATCTGTCGCGTCCGCCATTCCATAGAATGGGCGCCTATGGGCGACGGATCTGCCGCAACCGTTTTTTCGGCGGATCCGTCGCCCCAATCCGTTTTTTCAATTGCGCATGCTCCAAAAAGTAGATACTTCTCCCAGACAACCCCCAAGTAACGGATCCGTCAAAAAAACGGATCCGTTAGAACAGTTTTCGCAACAATTGTGACGGATCCGTCAATCCGTCACTATGTCGGTAGTGACTGATGCCAAAAGACTGAAGTGTGAAAGAGGCCTTAAACACCTTATTTCCATACTGGCATGCCAGGCCTGTGTTGTCACTCTTTACAAGGAGAAACCTGATGAAACTCTTCCCAAACTCTGATGGTAAAAATGGTCACACTGACCAATCTCTGATGGAACCTTTACGGTATGTGCACACGTTCACTTTTTTTGCACTTTTTCGGACGTTTTCCACAGAAAAAAAGCTAAAAAAAACGCATACATAAGCATCCCATCATTTTTCATGCATTCTGCAACTTTTGTGCACATGCTGCGTTTTTTTTTCCGCAAAACAAATGCACCGTGGTAAAAAATACAGCATGCTCATTAATTTTGAGGATTTTTCGCGTTTTTCCCGCTATATTATTGCATTGGGAAGCTCCAGAAAAAAACGCGAAAAATCCGCAAAAAAAGCGCTATAAACGCATGCGGAATTCCTATGGATTAAGTCCGAATTTGCTTAGGAAAATTCTGCACACTTTCCTGAACGTGTGCACATAGCCTTATAGAATAAAACACTACGGAAACTGACTGATTTTCTCTTACAAGAACATCGCTTAGGTCCTTCAATTTCTTCTCATAAATCAGCGCCAACTATATATATACAGTACAGACCCAAAGTTTGGACACACCTTCTCATTTAAAGATTTTTCTATATTTTCAGGACTATGAAAATTGTACATTCACACTGAAGGCATCAAAACTATGAATTAACACATGTGGAATTATATACTTAACAAAAAAGTGTGAAACAACTGAAAATATGTCTTATATTCTAGGTTCTTTAAAGTAGCCACCTTTTGCTTTGATGACTGCTTTGCACACTCTTGGCATTCTCTTGATGAGCTTTAAGAGGTAGTCACCGGGAATGGTTTTCACAACACAGGTGTGCCCTGTCAGGTTTAATAAGTGGGATTTCTTGCATTATAAATGGGGTTGGGACCATCAGTTGTGTTGTGCAGAAGTCTGGTAGATACACAGCCGATAATCCTGCTGAATAGACTGTTAGAATTTGTATTATGGCAAGAAAAAAGAAGCTAAGTAAAGAAAAACGAGTGGCCATCATTACTTTAACCCTTTCACGACATGCGCCGTATATGTACGCATGCCGTGAATCCCCCTTTGATGTGGGCTCCGGCGGTGAGCCCGCATCAAAGTCGCGACATGTCAGCTGTTTTGTACAGCTGACATGTGCGCGCAATAGCGGCGGGTGAAATCGCTATTCACCCGCCGCTATTAACCTGTTAAATGCCGCTGTCAAACACAGACAGCGACATTTAACTACCGCATCCGGCCGGTATGTAGCAGAGCCGATCAGGCTATGCCAGCTTCTAGCCTCCCATGGAGGCTATTGAAGCATGGCACAAGTAAAGAAAAAATGTTTTTAAAAATATGAAAAAAATATAAAAAATATAAAAGTTTAAATCACCCCCCTTTCGCCTCATCCTAAATAAAACAATAAAAAAAAAATCAAACATACACATATTTGGTATCGCCGCGTTCAGAATCACCCGATCTATCAATTAAAAAAAAGCATTAACCTGATCGCTAAATGGCGTAGTGGGAAAAAAATCCAAAACGCCAGAATTACGTTTTTGGTCGCCGCGACATTGTATTAAAATGCAATAACGGGCGATCAAAAGAACGTATCTGCGCAAAAATGGTATCATTAAAAACATCAGCTCGGCACGCAAAAAATAAGCCCTCACCCGACCCCAGTTCACGAAAAATGGAGACGCTACGGGTATCGGAAAATTGCACTTTTTTTTTTTAAGTTTGGATTTTTTTTTCACCACTTGGATAAAAAATAAACTAGACATGTTAGGTGTCTATGAACTCGTAATGACCTAGAGAATAATAAAGGCAGGTTAGTTTTAGCATTTAGTGAACCTAGCAAAAAGTCCAAACAAAAAACAAGTGTGGGATTGCACTTTTTTTGCAATTTCACCGCACTTGGAATTTTTTTCCCGTTTTCTAGTAAAAGACATAGTAAAACCAATGGTGTCGTTCAAAAGTACAACTTGTCCCGCAAAAAATAAGCCCTCACATGACCATATTGACGGAAAAATAAAAAAGTAATGGCTCAGGGAAGGAGGGAAGTGAAAAACGAAAATGCAAAAATGAAAAAGGGCCGCGACTTGAAGGGGTTAAGAAATGAAGGCCAGTCAGTCTGAAAAATTGGGAAAACTTTGAAAATGTCACCAAGTGCAGTGGCAAAAACCATCAAGCGCTACAAAGAAACTGGCTCACATGAGGACCGCACCAGGAAAGGAAGACCAAGAGTCACCTCTGCTTCTGAGGATAAGTTTATCCGAGTCACCAGCCTCAGAAATCGCAGGTTAACAGCAGCTCAGATTAGAGACCAGGTCAATGCCACACAGAGTTCTAGCAGCAGACACATCTCTACAACAACTGATAAGAGGAGACTTTGTGCAGCAGGCCTTCATGGTAAAATAACTGCTAGGAAACCACTGCTAAGGACAGGCAACAAGCAGAAGAGACTTGTTTGGACTAAAGAACACAAGGAATGGACATTAGACCAGTGGAAATCTCTGCTTTGGTCTAATGAGTCCAAATTTGAGATCTTTGGTTCCAACCACCATGTCTTTGTGCGATGCAGAAAAGGTGAACGGATGGACTCTACATGCCTGGTTCCCACCGTGAAGCATGGAGGAGGAGGTGTGGGGGTGCTTTGCTGGTGACAGTGTTTGGGATTTATTCAAAATTGAAGGCATACTGAACCAGCATGGCTACCACAGCATCTTGCAGCGGCATGCTATTCCATCCGGTTTGTGTTTAGTTGGACCATCATTTATTTTTCAACAGGACAATGACCCCAAACAAACCTCCAGGCTGTGTAAGGGCTATTTGACCAAGAAGGAGAGTGATGTGGTGCTACGCCAGACCTGAACCCAATCGAGGTGGTTTGAGGTGAGCTGGACCGCAGAGTGAAGGCAAAAGGGCCAGCAAATGCTAAGCATCTCTGGGAACTCCTTCTAGATTGTTGGAAGACCATTTCCGGTGACTTTCTCTTGAAGCTCATCAAGAGAATGCCAAGAGTGTGCAAAGCGGTCATCAAAGCAAAAGGTGGCTACTTTGGAGAACCTAGAATATAAGACATATTTTCAGTTGTTTTACACTTTTTTATTAAGTATATAATTTCACATGTGTTAATTCATAGTTCTGATGCATTCAGTGTGAATTTACAATTTTCATAGTGATGAAAATACAGAAAAATCTTTGCATGAGAAGGTGTGTCCAAACTTTGGGTCTGTACTGTATATATATCCTGAATATTCTTTCATAACGTCTACCATATGTCAGCTATGGTTGGCCAAAAAGATTGTGCACACATGGCACTTGTATTCCAAAAGGATTTGCAGACACAAGCACATGATGCCTCGCTGCCAATCTCATAATTAGCACGTAATGCACACTCTTAATGAAGAAGTGATCAGGAGCCCAGGAATCTGGTCAATAGGGGCAGTTGCACATTAGCATGCTGCACTTCATTAGAAGTGTCTAATGTCAGATTCCCTTTAGCTATAGAAGGATTGAGTGTGTGTGAGCACTGACATGTGTCTAACCCCAATCATGATGGAAGAACTCCCTCTTTCCTTGATTGTGCAGACTCTGTGCTTGGCGCTCAGCAGAGGCCATTCGCCTGCTATTAGCTCTTCGCTGAGAGTTTATATAGTAATGTTGTGAAGAACAAACACTGATAGATTCGCCAGAAAGCAGCAAAGGTTAAAGTGATTTCTGTTAGTCTTTTACATTTTCTTTTTCCTGGAATGCTTCATCCAGAAGAAAAAGCTGCTTCCACTTAAACATCCATTTTTCTCAGGGTTTTCACACTTAAAAATCTACCATGTTCGCCTTCTGCTAAAGTAGTCATAGTCATGAGTTTTATGATGGGTCTTACATGACTGGACATCCTAATTGGGCTGCATACAGTGCGAGAGGTCTTCTGTGTGACTGTGCAGCCATTAGGAGTTAGGACTTTGGAATAGAAATCTTTCTTTTAGTTTGGCTATTCACATCCATTAGCTATTTGTTACATTTCTCTCAATGCCACCATAAACATTCACACTTGACTGAGTATGCATTCTTATTTCAGCGGAGGAAGAAAAATCAGCCGCTCCCAGACACCATTTGCACTCAGTAATCTCCGATGAAAACAAAGTGATTGTGCATGTTGAAATCCCATGGGTGCAATCCCTTTTTTCCCTACAACATTTGCAGTCAGAGGGTAGTCTTTGTCAGGCCTCCACTTGAGATGGTAGGCAGATCCTGTTAATATTTGCATGTTCAGCTTACTTTTTTCTCTTGTACAACCAAGTTTTCGGTTTTCTGCCTGAAAAAGCCATGTGAAAAAAATGCTTCAAAAACATTTCATTTTCAGCATCTTTTTTATTGCATAGTGTTTAACCCCTTCATGACCCAGCCTATTTTGACCTTAATGACCTGGCCGTTTTTTGCAATTCTGACCAGTGTCCCTTTATGAGGTAATAACTCAGGAACGCTTCAACGGATCCTAGCGGTTCTGAGATTGTTTTTTCGTGACATATTGGGCTTCATGTTAGTGGTAAATTTAGGTCAATAAATTCTGCGTTTATTTGTGATAAAAACGGAAATTTGGCGAAAATTTTGAAAATTTCGCAATTTTCACATTTTGAATTTTTATTCTGTTAAACCAGAGAGTTATGTGACACAAAATAGTTAATAAATAACATTTCCCACATGTCTACTTTACACCAGCACAATTTTGGAAACAAAATTTTTTTTTGCTAGGAAGTTATAAGAGTTAAAATTTGACCAGCGATTTCTCATTTTTACAACGAAATTTACAAAACCATTTTTTTTAGGGACCACCTCACATTTGAAGTCAGTTTGAGGGGTCTATATGGCTGAAAATACCCAAAAGTGACACCATTCTAAAAAATGCACCCCTCAAGGTGCTCAAAACCACATTCAAGAAGTTTTTTAACCCTTCAGGTGCTTCACAGCAGCAGAAGCAACATGGAAGGAAAAAATGAACATTTAACTTTTTAGTCACAAAAATTATCTTTTAGCAACATTTTTTTTATTTTCCCAATGGTACAAGGAGAAACTGAACCACGAAAGTTGTTGTCCAATTTGTCCTGAGTACGCTGATACCTCATATGTGGGGGTAAACCACTGTTTGGGCGCACGGCAGGGCTTGGAAGGGAAGGAGCGCCATTTGACTTTTTGAATGAAAAATTGGCTCCACTCTTTAGCGGACACCATGTCACGTTTGGAGAGCCCCCGTGTGCCTAAAAATTGGAGCTCCCCCACACGTGACCCCATTTTGGAAACTAGACGCCCCAAGGAACTTATCTAGATGCATAGTGAGAACTTTGAACCCCCGGGGGCTTCACAAATTGATCCGTAAAAATGAAAAAATACTTTTTTTTCACAAAAAAATTCTTTTAGCCTCAATTTTTTTCATTTTCACATGGGCAACAGGATAAAATGGATCCTAAAATTTGTTGGGCAATTTCTCATGAGTACACCGATACCTCACATGTGGGGGTAAACCACTGTTTGGGCACATGGTAAGGTTCGGAAGGGAAGGAGCGCCATTTGACTTTTTGAATGAAAAATTATCTCCATCGTTAGCGGACACCATGTCGTGTTTGGAGAGCCCCCGTGTGCCTAAACATTGGAGCTCCCCCAGAAATGACCCCATTTTGGAAACTAGACCCCCCAAGGAACTTATCTAGATGCATATTGAGCACTTTAAACCCTCAGGTGCTTCACAAATTGATCTGTAAAAATGAAAAAGTACTTTTTTTTTCACAAAAAAAATTCTTTTCGCCTCAGTTTTTCATTTTCACATGGGCAATAGGATAAAATGAATCCTAAAATTTGTTGGGCAATTTCTCCCGAGTACGCCGATACCTCATATGTGGGGGTAAACCACTGTTTGGGCACACGGCAGGGCTCGGAAGGGAAGGCGCGCCATTTGACTTTTTGAATGGAAAATTAGCTCCAATTGTTAGCGGACACCATGTCGCGTTTAGAGAGCCCCTGTGTGCCTATGCATTGGAGCTCCCCCACAAGTGACCCCATTTTGGAAACTAGACCCCCCAAGGAACTTATCTAGATGCATATTGAGCACTTTAAACCCCCAGGTGCTTCACAGAAGTTTATAATGCAGAGCCATGAAAATAAAAAATAATTTTTCTTTCCTCAAAAATGATTTTTAGCCTGGAATTTCCTATTTTGCCAAGGGTAATAGGAGAAATTGGACCGCAAATGTTGTTGTCCAGTTTGTCCTGAGTACGCTGATACCCCATATGTGGGGGTAAACCACTGTTTGGGCGCACGGCAGGGCTCGGAAGGGAAGGCACGCCAATTGGCTTTTTAAATGGAAAATTAGCTCCAATCATTAGCGGACACCATGTCACGTTTGGAGAGCCCCTGTGTGCCTAAACATTGGAGATCCCCCACATATGACCCCATTTTGGAAACTAGACCCCCAAAGGAACTAATCTAGATGTGTGGTGAGGACTTTGAACTTCCAAGTGCTTCACAGAAGTTTATAACGCAGAGCCATGAAAATAAAATAAAAATTTTATTTTCTCTAAAATGATTTTTTAGCCTGCAATTTATTATTTTCCCAAGGGTAACAGGAGAAATTTGACCCCAAAAGTTGTTGTACAGTTTCTCCTGAGTACGCTGATACCCCATATGTGGGGGTAAACCACTGTTTGGGCACACGTCGGGGCTCAGAAGGGAAGTAGTGACTTTTGAAATGCAGACTTTGATGGAATGGTCTGCGGGCGTCACGTTGCGTTTGCAGAGCCCCTGGTGTGCCTAAACAGTAGAAACCCCCCACAAGTGACCCCATTTTGGAAACTAGACCCCCCAAGGAACTTATCTAGATATGTGGTGAGCACTTTGAACCCCCAAGTGCTTCACAGACGTTTACAACGCAGAGCCGTGAAAATAAAAAATCATTTTTCTTTCCTCAAAAATGATGTTTTAGCAAGCAATTTTTTATTTTCTCAAGGGTAACAGGAGAAATTGGACCCCAGTAATTGTTGCCCAGTTTGTCCTGAGTACGCTGATACCCCATATGTGGGGGTAAACCACTGTTTGGGCACATGTCGGGGCTCGGAAGTCAAGTAGTGACGTTTTGAAATGCAGACTTTGATGGAATGGTCTGCGGGCGTCACGTTGCGTTTGCAGAGCCCCTGGTGTGCCTAAACAGTAGAAACCCCCCACAAGTGACTCCATTTTGGAAACTAGACCCCCCAAGGAACTTATCTAGATATGTGGTGAGCACTTTGAACCCCCAAGTGCTTCACAGACGTTTACAACGCAGAGCCGTGAAAATAAAAAATCATTTTTCTTTCCTCAAAAATGATGTTTTAGCAAGCAATTTTTTATTTTCTCAAGGGTAACAGGAGAAATTGGACCCCAGTAATTGTTGCCCAGTTTGTCCTGAGTACACTGATACCCCATATGTGGGGGTAAACCACTGTTTGGGCACACGTCGGGGCTCGGAAGGGAAGGAGCACCATTTGACTTTTTGAATAAAAGATTGGCTGGAATCAATGGTGGCGCCATGTTGCGTTTGGAGACCCCCTGATGTGCCTAAACAGTGGAAACCCCTCAATTCTAACGCCAACACACCCCTAACCCTTATCCCAACTGTAGCCGTAACCCTAACCACAACCCTAACCGCAACACACCCCTAACCACAACCCTAACCCCAACACACCCCTAACCCTAACCACAACCCTAATTCCAACCCAACCCTAACCCTAAGGCTATGTACCCACGTTGCGGATTCGTGTGAGATTTTTCCGCACCATTTTTGAAAAATCCGCGGGTAAAAGGCACTGCGTTTTACCTGCGGATTTACCGCGGATTTCACCTGCGGATTCCTATTGAGGAATAGGTGTAAAACGCTGCGGAATCCGCACAAAGAATTGACATGCTGCGGAAAATACAACGCAGCGTTTCCGTGCGGTATTTTCCGCACCATGGGCACAGCGGATTTGGTTTTCCATAGGTTTACATGGTACTGTAAACCTGATGGAACACTGCTGCGGATCCGCAGCGGCCAATCCGCTGCGGATCCGCAGCCAAATCCGCACCGTGTGCACATAGCCTAATTCTAAAGGTATGTGCACACGCTTCGGAAAACGCTGCGGATCCGCAGCAGTTTCCCATGAGTTTACATTTCAATGTAAACCTATGGGAAACAAAAATCGCTGTACACATGCTGCGGAAAAACTGCACGGAAACGCAGCGGTTTACATTCCGCAGCATGTCACTTCTTTCTGCGGATTCCACAGCGGTTTTACAACTGCTCCAATAGAAAATCGCAGTTGTAAAACCGCAGTGAAATGCGCAGAAAAACCGCGGTAAATCTGCCATAAATCCGCAGCGGTTTAGCACTGCGGATTTATCAAATCCGCTGCGGAAAAATCCACAGAGGACCAGAATACGTGTACACATACCGAAACCCTAACCCTAGCCCTAACCCTACCCCTAACCCTACCCCTAACCCTAACCCTACCCCTACCCCTAACCCTACCCCTAACCCTACCCCTACCCCTAACCCTACCCCTACCCCTAACCCTACCCCTAACCCTAACCCTAACCCTAGTTCTAACTCCAACCTTAGTGAAAAAAAAAAAAATTCTTTATTTTATTATTGTCCCTATCTATGGGGGACAAATGGGGGGGGTCATTTACTGTTTTTTTATTTTGACCACTGTGATAGATTATATCACAGTGATCAAAATTCACATTGGAACGAATCTGCCGGCCGGCAGATTCGGCGGGCGCACTGCGCATGCGCCCGCCATTTTGGAACATGGCGGCGCCCGGGGAAGAAGACGGACGGACCCCGCCAGGATCGGTAAGTATAAGGGGGGGAGATCAGGGCTCAGGGGGGGGAGATCAGGGCACGGGGGGGCGTCGGAGCACGGGGGGGGGAGGGATCGGAGCATGGGGGAGAGTGATCGGTGTGCGGGCGGGTGGATCGGTGTGCAGGGGGGGTGGATCGGTGTGCAGGGGGGGTGGATCGGAGCACGGGGGGGGATCGGAGTGCGGGGGGGTTTGATTGGAGCACGGGGGGGTGTGATTGGAGCACGGGGGGAGCGGACAGGAGGACGGGGGAGCGGAGCACAGGACGGAGGGGAGCGGGCCACAGATCGGGGGGCTGGGGGGGGCGATCGGTGGGGTGGGGTGGGGGCACATTAGTATTTCCAGCCATGGCCGATGATATTGCAGCATCGGCCATGGCTGGATTGTAATATTTCACCATTTTTTTAGGTGAAATATTACAAATCGCTCTGATTGGCAGTTTCACTTTCAACAGCCAATCAGAGCGATCGTAGCCACGAGGGGGTGAAGCCACCCCCCCTGGGCTAAACTACCACTCCCCCTGTCCCTGCAGGCCGGGTGAAATTGGAGTTAACCCTTTCACCCGGCCTGCAGGGACGCGATCTTTCTGTGACACAGCATATGCGTCACAGGTCGGATTGGCACCGACTTTCATGACGCATACGCTGTGTCACAGGTCGGGAAGGGGTTAATGTGGTTTTCATGTATAGAGTGTTTTTTTTCTTCTTCATTTGATACCAATATCAAATTTGGAGTGTTTTGTTTTTTTCAAGCAGAAACACCTGAAAAGTTGTTAGGATATAGTGACATAGGCCCAGTTTCATCTTTGCATTGCACCTGTTTTTTTGTGAAGTTTTGTGTCTTTTACTCCTATTTTTTGTTAGCACTAAATTCATTATTCTATTTGCACCTGTTTTTAAATATATTTTTTTATGTATCCCCCCTCCTGCTTTGTGAGCATAATTTAGTAAGTCGTCAATTGCAACTACGGTATTTAAAAAGTTGCGCAATTTCCCTCCAGTCCCCTCGGTGTATTTTCAAGTATGCCAAATATTTGGTGCAGGTTTTATTTGCAACTTTTGGTGTCAAAAGCCATTCATGAATGGAAAATAGCCCTTTTTTGATTTTGCACAAAATCTTTGAATCATATACTCAATGTTGATGAATTTGGAATCCAAAACGGCAACTAATGCCATAAGACAAAAAAGGAAAGTGGCTTATAAAGCTTAAATGATGAGTTGGGGGCATGGTGGGGTTTTTTTTGTGGTGGATTTTTGAAAATCCACTTAATAACTGATTCATCTACTCTTTAAATACTTTTATGTGGATTTTGAAGCAGCTTCTCTTCAAAACTCACTTAAAAAAATGCAGTGTGAACATACAGGTCCTTCTCAAAAAATTAGCATATAGTGTTAAATTTCATTATTTACCATAATGTAATGATTACAATTAAACTTTCATATATTATAGATTCATTATCCACCAACTGAAATTTGTCAGGTCTTTTATTGTTTTAATACTGATGATTTTGGCATACGACTCCTGATAACCCAAAAAACCTGTCTCAATAAATTAGCATATCAAGAAAAGGTTCTCTAAACGACCTATTACCCTAATCTTCTGAATCAACTAATTAACTCTAAACACATGCAAAAGATACCTGAGGCTTTTATAAACTCCCTGCCTGGTTCATTACTCAAAACCCCCATCATGGGTAAGACTAGCGACCTGACAGATGTCAAGAAGGCCATCATTGACACCCTCAAGCAAGAGGGTAAGACCCAGAAAGAAATTTCTCAACAAATAGGCTGTTCCCAGAGTGCTGTATCAAGGTACCTCAATGGTAAGTCTGTTGGAAGGAAACAATGTGGCAGAAAACGCTGTACAACGAGAAGAGGAGACCGGACCCTGAGGAAGATTGTGGAGAAGGACCGATTCCAGACCTTGGGGAACCTGAGGAAGCAGTGGACTGAGTCTGGTGTGGAAACATCCAGAGCCACCGTGCACAGGCGTGTGCAGGAAATGGGCTACAGGTGCCGCATTCCCCAGGTAAAGCCACTTTTGAACCATAAACAGCGGCAGAGGCGCCTGACCTGGGCTACAGAGAAGCAGCACTGGACTGTTGCTAAGTGGTCCCAAGTACTTTTTTCTGATGAAAGCAAATTTTGCATGTCATTCGGAAATCAAGGTGCCAGAGTCTGGAGGAAGACTGGGGAGAAGGAAATGCCAAAATGCCTGAAGTCCAGTGTCAAGTACCCACAGTCAGTGATGGTGTGGGGTGCCATGTCAGCTGCTGGTGTTGGTCCACTGTGTTTCATCAAGGGCAGGGTCAATGCAGCTAGCTATCAGGAGATTTTGGAGCACTTCATGCTTCCATCGGCTGAAATGCTTTATGGAGATGAAGATTTCATTTTTCAGCACGACCTGGCACCTGCTCACAGTGCCAAAACCACTGGTAAATGGTTTACTGACCATGGTATTACTGTGCTCAATTGGCCTGCCAACTCTCCTGACCTGAACCCCATAGAGAATCTGTGGGATATTGTGAAGAGAAAGTTGAGAGACGCAAGACCCAACACTCTGGATGAGCTTAAGGCCGCTATTGAAGCATCCCGGGCCTCCATAACATCTCAGCAGTGTCACAGGCTGATTGCCTCCATGCCACGCCGCATTGAAGCAGTCATTTCTGCCAAAGGATTCCCGACCAAGTATTGAGTGCATAACTGAACATTATTATTTGATGGTTTTTTTGTTTGTTATTAAAAAACACTTTTATTTGATTGGATGGGTGAAATATGCTAATTTATTGAGACAGGTTTTTTGGGTTATCAGGAGTTGTATGCCAAAATCATCAGTATTAAAACAATAAAAGACCTGACAAATTTCAGTTGGTGGATAATGAATCTATAATATATGAAAGTTTAATTGTAATCATTACATTATGGTAAATAATGAAATTTAACACTATATGCTAATTTTTTGAGAAGGACCTGTATACGGCACCTGTGTTTTGTTTTGTTTTTTAATAAAAGTTTGCTGAGATTATGTTCTGTTTCTCTCGTCCACTCCAAATTACGCTTAAAAAAAAAACAACTAAAAAGCAAGTCCACGTTTGCAGAGTATGTTTTGTCTTTAACATTTTTTCATTCGATTCTGTAGTCAAGTGGTCGCCAACCTTTTGCAGAAGAGAACAGAAATTCTGAGCATGCCGTTATATTTTTCTTATCCAGAAGTTGCAGCCCATAGTTGTAGTGTACACACAGGTACTGATCGTTGATCTGCTGCCAACAGCTATCTCTTCCGATTCTCCACTATAAAAGAACATTCAGCCATCTGTTTTTCCTGGGAAGAGGGGAGAACAAAATGACTGGACATATGAATTCCAAGTCCCGAATCTATCTCAAATTAGAAGACACCCCCCCCACCCTACACTTTAGATAGCCAGATGGTCTTCCTTTTACCTGTTCTTAAAAGGAACCTGTCAGCAGGATTGTGCACAGTAATCTACAGTGTCGGGTCGACGTCATTGTACTGATCAAGATGATACCTTTGTTGATGATATCCATCTTGTGGTTGTTTAATCTTTATTTTCAGTTTTGTGTTAATGATATGCCCGAGAACAATATCTTTTTTGCACTAAAAGTGCATTTGCATTGGCTGATTATCCGGAAAAGCTTTCCTATTAATGCTCTTTTCCTGATTATCGGCCAGCGTCAACAGGCTGCCAATCACACAACAAATGAGCAAAATCTTAGTCAGGTGAAATGTAGTTTAAAGCTCACTTAAAAATCATTGTACTCGGCAGCACATGGTCTTGTGTAAGCAGGACAAGTGCTGCCGAGAACAATGACATTCTGCGCTCACATAGTGATCATTGTTCTGCGAAGTGTGGTCGGCTATTAAACGACCGCCGTTCAGCTTCCAAGTAGCCAATCTGCGGTTATTTAACAGCTGCGGTCGGCCGGTATAGCTGCTCCCATAGTGACTCACCATTTTATTTCAGTACGGTTGGGTAGGAAGGGGAGTTAATGAGTCTGATGAAATCTAAACTTAGATTTTGTTCCCTTGCAGATTATTTCCTTTAACAATGCCTCGGATTCCGCACAGCGGTGTTCTGTGTGTACTGATTGTTATTCTGGGCTCTGGATTAGTGCTTAATAAATCTAAAATGATTGGGAAAATCATTTATAAAGCTCTCACCCTGACTGTTGGCAGCGTCTGGTAACGCTGTGTGATTGATGCTTGTAGTTAATAGTTTTCTGATTTAGACTCATTTGTCACTGATGCATGTGTTAGTAATCTGCATACAATGTACGGTATTATTGTCATTCTGGCTTTCAGATGAGTTACTAATTCTGGTCGAAGACTTAAGCTGGAAAGCTGGAACCAACTTTTTTTTTTTATGCCATCAGTTAAAATGGCAGAAGCAGAAAGTGCATGTAGGTGAGTGCCAACATTTATGTTGGGGAGACACTAAGATTGGATACGTTTTGGGGAACAGAGCCTGCTGAGTAATGAAGCAAAGATATGACTTTAAAGCCGATCAATCTCAAGATTTAATTATACAAACTGCATACATTAGCATATATTACTCTTGGACTACATGAGGCTGGTACACTTTTAATATCTGGATCATAAAGCCATTCTAACTTGGATGTTTCAAAGCAAGTATACCTGCCTCATCAGGTCAAAGAGATCTATTCAGTAATGTTTAACATTTGTAATGAGAAATTCAGGGACAGATCTGCTTTAATGTTTCGTAATAGAAACGGTACCCATCTCATTTTTTTTCTTGCCATGTGGTCCCATGGTGGCATCCTTTAAGACCATGACCCCCATCAGATGTATATACCTGACAGATGCTAAATCCTATGCTAGGATATAATTGACAAATATGTTCTTTAAAGAGTAATCTTTAAATCATTTTTGTATATTTTGTAGACACTTTCCATGTCTGCAGATTGGTGAGCGGGGCAGGTTCTGAGCTCACCCAATCCCCACCCATTCGCCCAAAAGAAAGCTGAATATTATGCAGCGTGTGGGAGAGGACAGTGCACCTATGGGCATTACACCAACAGCCTAATGATTTCAATGGGAGATGGGTAATATTTAATTTCCTGAGTGGTAACACAGGAATGATATGGAGTACCTGCTGCTTGGTTTACAAGTAGTTTACATCTGATAATGGGGGCACAGCAGAAGGATATCCTGTAAATGTCTTCATCGGGGGAGCATGCTAACTATGAAAGGGATAGTCCGGAGCACATAGTCTCTTTTGCATTCTCACTCTCTTCTGATATGCAGATCATGAATCTACATACCTCCCATTTTTTTAAATACAGGAAAGAGGGACAGACTCCATGGCACACCAGCAAGCTGCGGAAATTTTTAATCTGCCCCGTCCTTGTGGACCCACACAAAAAATATTGTTCCTTGTGAAACCTATTAGTATTTACACACAGTACAGTACCACTATCAGGGCGCAACTTTCATAGTGTGATGCCTCCTCAGTCTCTCCTACATACACGCAGTATGATGTCCTCCACATACATACATTTTCCCACACTGTATGATGCTCCCCAGCAGTAAATTCCCATGCACCCAGTATAATTTCCACACAGCACCCTACACACTCAGTATTATGTCCACACAGTATGATGCTCCACACAAAATATGATGCCTGTGTAATAAGCAGTGATACCTCTCAAAAACTGTTGCAGAATGTACCATTAATGAGGAGAGGCTGGTCACCTAAAATCAAGCGGAACCAAATTGTGCTGGAAAATTTGCAAGGGGAGCGACTTTGTGTGCTGGACTGGATCAGGTGACCCACAGGAAGGACTTCCCTGATATAAAAGCCCTGCGAGCCAAACCACAAGGAGATTTGGCGCCAGGCAAGAGAGCGGAACAGATGTGCTCCAGAGACACCACTGAGACCATTGTGACAGGCGTCAGTGGGAAGTCTTCACCACTCAGGTGCCGGTCGCCACCTGGCAAGGTCCAGATTCCCCACATTAGACTTCCAACTACGGCCTACGCTGGTCAGAGCCAGGATCTGCTCTCTGCGCTGGTGCAGCCTCCGAGGTCCAATGTCGCCTGTCAAGAACCGAGGCTAAGTCCTGTCTGCCGACTTCCGACAACTGTCAACCCAAGAAGAGCCGTGAGGAGACCGACAGGAGAGGCACATCTGCGATTACAGAGAGACAGCGGGAATGAACAGGGCCGTCACTTCCAGTTATCATCTACGGTACATGGGCTAGTTGGACTAGGATTACAGGTTGGGAGGGGGCGGATGGTGCGTGAGAGGATCAACTGGCTTTGATTCACTGTCAGAAAGTGACTTGCAGCCCAGCGGAAAAACCCAGAGACCCCTGCTAGGGCCAGTGCTTCTGTGAGAACTTACATGGTCACTCCCATGACTGGGCGCACCACCTTTCTGAAAAGAACAATAATGTTAAGTAGTGAAAGACTTTCTTGGTTATTCTAAACTTTTTGTTAGTCCTTATACTGTTGATTTACATAGTTACTTACACTAACTATTTAAAGTTACTGCTGTATATAGATAGAGTTCTATCTACCCCTGGCTGTTCCTGCCTCGTGATCGCTGTTCCTTGCATCCAGCCACCTGCACAGTACATTCCCCACACACAGTATGATGCCCTCACAGATCCGCACACAGTATAATGCTCATACAGTGGCCCTCACAGCACTCCTACAGAGAATAATGCCCAGATGTCCCACTTACACAGTATGATGCCACTGCAATCCCCATCACACAGTATGATGCCCACGCAATTCCCCTTACACAGTATGATGCCCCTCCAGAGCCCTCCACGCCCACAAAGCGTCTTATATTTAACCATATCTGTGTTCTGAGGACACAGATTCAGTTGAAGTCAGGATATAGCCTCACCCTTGCAGGACAGCTACCCAAATTTGGGTGTCTCTGGCCGAATCTGGGACAGTTGGGAGATGAGAATATAGCTGAGTAATACATACAGTCAGGTACAAATGTTAATCAGTGACTTTATCCAAGTCTACATGATAGTTGCACTGCTTTTCTTTTATCAGTGTCCCTGGCCGTTAATACAACAGGAAAGCAAATACGGATTTAGGAAGTAGACCTAAAATCGCCTAGATTTGTGCATTTATTTTGCCAAAACATTCCTCCTGTGCACTTGCTTCAGCCTCCAACTATGAAATAAAATTACTTAGCAGAAAAAGTCAAAATCAAACATTTGTGTTTCCGCGTTGGAGGGATTTATTCATGGATGTGTATATGCGTAGCTCCCACCGGCAAGAAGTGCATCTTTTTATAAATTCTTGTGTCTGTTATGTGTCCAAAATAAATGTTAGGGCACTTACTGGTTGTCCTGCCACATACCTGAAGGATGAACAGAGTCCTGTGTAACAGGAAGCATGCACGTTTTCATTGCCGACCATCTTTTATAGCCGTGTATAAACATTTTTTTATTACTTTAATCCCCGTTCTATAGATAAATAGAAGGACAATTTCTTACATTTCATGGTTGGAACAAGAACCTTGAGTCATCTTGTTCCTGCCTAGGATTTATGGCAATGTGAGATAGCCTTGGATCTTTTCTGTTTTTCAAAGAGTTGCTGGCACATTCTGTCTTCACTAATCTGACATGAACGCACACTTGTTCTCCAAGGAGATCTATCACTGCACTGTGTCTGTTACTCAGTCCCACTGTGTTCCAGGGAGGTTATAAAGAACTACACTATTTAGGAGCTTCATGGATGCATATACCAGTTCTTTGCTTCTAATAACCTAGAATAATCAAATTATTTGCTATGATATGACCAAAGCTTGGGCAGTAATTGCTCGACTCTATCACCCTGAATAGTATAGTCTCATGTTATTAAATTGCTTGAGTTAGTAGCATGAAAATAAGTTTTTAATTGACTTGTTTTTTTCTATCTGTTTTCATTCTCCTGCTGTGAAAGCTTGTGTCTTACATAGTGTACAGTTTGTTTCCATGGAACTTGGCCACTGGCTAAGTGTGCATAATATTTATATTCCAGGAAAGGTATTAACTCCTAACATCCCAGCAGCTCACCTTCCTTCTCTACCTCTCCGCTCTTGTCTGAGCTTTTTATCAGTCTGCAAAGCTATGAGACAACTTGAGAATACCAGTTTAAAAACCAATCTTAAAGTGGTATTGCAATTTTAGAAAAATAAATGTAATTTACTTCATATTGAACAGTCATTCAGTTGCCTAAAATATTTCCTTCATTCATCTTTTTTTAAAGATATTTTGCTGACTTTTAAAAAAAAAAAATTCATTATTTACTCCTAGTACTTAAAAACTTGTCCTGGTCATTTGATGTACAAACCGATGCAGGACTCGTTCCATAATGTGCAGTAGCGTATCTTGAAACACGTGGGTCCCAATGCTAAATCTTCAACAGGTCCGCCAATACCATAGGTCTTTAATAGTAATAGTCTTTTCAAGTTGACCAAAGGGACTTTTTGAGCTCCAAGGCTCGGGTGCTTTGCTAATCCCTGCACCTATTACAGTCACACCCCTGAGCTTTTATAACAGAGCCGTGCACCTGGATATCAATCACATGGCCATCAGGCAGAGATTTTGAGAACCAAGGGGAATTTTTAAAAAAAATTCTGTTTCATGTAAAGCTAGTATTCATTTTCTGAATCATAACTCTGGAATGGAAAGTCGCAGGACAAAAAAAAAAAAAGACTGTTCTAGATTTAGTGGAGCAGCGCAAATGGGGGAGGTATTCAGTTTAAATAAATTAAAAAATGAGAAAGTGGTTCTGTTTATTAGAGTTTTCACTGGTTCTTTCATATGTACACTATGAAGCTAATTACGTGCCTAGAAAATTTGTGGTACTACCTTCTAATTTTTTGGAAACCGGACTCTGCGTGTTTGGAATGAATCAGGGCTGATGGGTTTTGTAAATTGACTTACTATGGTTAGCTAAATGGCTGAGTCAGTTCAGACAAGGTCATATGGAAGAAAACATTTCCAGCTTCTAAAGTGGCACATCAAAATGTTGTTTTCAAAATTGCACCCGCCACTGTCATTAAAGTATCTTAGAGATGACAATGTGATGCAGCCATGTTTTAAATTAATTATTTTAGTTTTCAAGTTTTCTCCTATGGATCTTTTATTTTTTAGTTTTGATTTTATTAAAAGAAATTTTGAAACGTATGAAACTGCAAAAGAAAAATACATAAAACATGCATAAAGCACTGACATTTTTCTGTCCCTTTTCTATTTGGCATGGGGCCGAGCGATGAGAAGCATTGAAGGCCTATTGTTAGGATAGAACATAAGTTTCTCCATTTTAGAGAACCATTTTGTGCAGTTCTTTATCGTTATATGAAGATTTCACCAATCATCGTTTAGTTATTTGTATACGGCAACCCTAGTCTTATATAGACTATGTACAGTAGAATTTACACCTCTGCACAGCATGGACTTTCTCCTCTCTCTTCTGTCGTCTCTCTCCAGATAAAGCCCTGAAATGCACACATGTTGAAGTAATTGTTCTGGCACACTGACAGCTTGTCAGCAGAAAGACAACATATTTATCTGGGAGCAAAAACTGCTCAGCAAAACTTTGCCAAAACACTGTCATTTCACAGACCATTTTTTAGAAAACAAGTTTTACCTGAATTTCCCCAAAACATTACAATAGAGGCATAACAGATATGGAAAACCGCCCGTAAATCTTTGCCATATGTATATAGCGTGCTTTACCCATTAATGTTCAATATGGTAATATTAAGGGGTTATTCTCATGTTTTTTGATTAGGAGGACACAACTAGCTGGCTTGTGTTTCTCGTATTTTCTACAATATGAACTCCCAGCCAGCATCCATAGGAAAAAAAGCAGATGTCCTGCCGCAACGCCGAGGCTGCAGTGGTGGCCATTGACTTTCTTGCGAGCTATAAACATTGAAAAGGAGGACTTGGACAAATAGATAAAGGAAGTCATTTAGTAAATTGTTTACTTTTAGGCATCGTTCACACGCACAGTGCTTTACATCCATATTTGTAAGCTAATATCTGTTGAGGAGCATTCAAAGAAAAAGTTAAATAGAAAGACGTGCTGTGGATTTGGAATCTTGTCAATGTATGCCGTGAATATTGTGGGGGATTTTACAGCCACACTACTTTTACATCTGCGCAATTTATTCTGCGGGTGCACAGCAGAAATACTTTGTGGGTACATACCCTTACGTGAAAAGGATTCCCCCATACCTATTCGATAGCAGTTGGCCAAGCAATCTCCCCACTCCCCCATACACAGGAACCCTTGGCCTGGCTAAGCTGTGTTCTCCACGAGAGTTCTCCGCAGATTTTATCGAAGTGTTACAAAATGAATGGCGGCTAAAATTCACCAAGCTGGGTCCTTCACTCCTTCAACATTATCTTTTGGAGGTGAGATTGGAAGCCCCCAAACAAATTAGATTGTTGGCCCATTCTGGCGATATTGGTGGGCTCACAGACTTTAGTCTAATATGTATGAGGGCTTAAAGTATGATGTGATTCAAGCAACAATTGAGACCATAAAGGTATTTGCTGGTGGTGCCAGGAATGTGGCCTGTCTGCACATAATCTATAAAGCACAAATAACGTAAAGTTTTGACGTGTATTTGCAGTGACGTTCATAGAATCCTTAATCTAAAACATTTCTGCTCTGGCCTCTTCTAAATTGCTGATCTTGTTGGCTATTGGGCTTCTTTTTCAGTCTGTGACAGTTTTGGCAAGTGTGGAAGAAAGTAATAAAGAGCCAGCAAGCCATGGGGGTCAGTGACAGATTCCTATCTTTTTTGTTTGGCACGTTAACGCTGGGATTTACCAGAATGCATAAAACATAATCGATATTTAGAAGACATTTTCATTTTGCTCTATAATACTTTTCTTTTTGGGTGATTTGTCTTTGTGATTGATGTTCGCATCTATTCTGTTTGCAGAGACAACTTTTTGTCATGCTTAACCTTACTCCTGCCAACTCCACTACTTATTCAGCACTACAGCTTGTATGTCCTCCCCTATGTGTTGAAATCCACCATTCCACCTCTGGTTAGTTAACTGGAAAATGTCCTTTCAGAAATTCCTATTGTAAAGTTAAAGGGGTTGTCCACTATTTGTTCTTCGTATAAAAATTGACTTATTGTAGTGCTAGAATGGAAAAAAAATTCCACTTACTCACCCTCTTTGCTCCTACCACTCATCCGTACTGCTTCCAATGTCCCCCACCGATCTCTCGGCTTCCTCCTTCAGCAGCCATTGATTGACTGCAGCAGTAATATTCTTTCAAGGCATGAAGAAAGAGCTAGGGATGGTAGATTAAAAACTGGCCCAAAGTGGTTTTAACACAAGTAGAAGTAATGGTCAATCCTTTTAAATGGAGCACCTTTTCCCTATTATTGCCCGTGTAAAATTTCCAAGGGATCAGATTGTTGACAATTGAACACTAATTGGAAATCTTATATACGTGCTTAAAAATCATCAGTTTTCGACTGTACACCCCTTAGTGCAAACAGGGATGTGTTGCCTACGGTAAAGACTCGGCACAATAATTACTACATGTAAAACTTTTGCCGAATGGCATCCCTTTGATTGACTTCCTCTCGGCAGCTCATCTGCTCGTGTAAAAGTGGCCGTAGTTTGCTGTAATGACTTGGATGTAGATAGCTGGTATAGAGCTTGCCATACATTTATTATACAACATAATTATAATTTATAGCAATGTATGGATGATGATGTACATGTGTATTGTACATCTTATGTGGGGAACAGACATGAATCAGTTTGTGTTCATTTTATATCTGGCATGTTGTGAGATCTTGTGAAGAGAGGTTGTCAGGCGCACAATATGGGAATCATTATAAAATATATCCCAGAGCATTCCCTCAGCTTGCTTGAGTTTGCTAAAGATTAATATTTTGTAGGAAGCCGAAGCCGGCCAGCGTCCAGAATTTAATCAAGATTTGTTGAATGAAAATATTTGCATTGGCAATGTCAGGGTGAAGCTTTGCATCTCCCACCTTCGTCTGTAGAGCCCTTGCGCGCCACTTGTGAGCTTATATGGTCACCTGTTGAACATCATGTATGGAAATTTCACTCGCACACAGCCTTGATATATTCTGCAAATATTAAATCTGCGTGGGAAAAATCAAAAGCTGGTTTTAGCATGCATTCCCATGTCAAATGCTCTAAAATGCACATTTGTTAGTAAAGCAGCTGAGTGGAGCACATCATTGGAACAAATATAGATTTTATTTCTAGTCGCTGAGTTACTTGAATGCTTAAGAAAACAATACTGGTTGAAAATGAATAATTAGGCCCCGGGGCATCCATAGAAATCATGGGGCCCTATAATAGGCGTAGTCACAGAAGGGCATTCTTTCCATCTCTTAGATCGGGAGAGGGATAAGTATTAGTGCATACAGACCAGTGCCTCTACTGAAGTACCTTAGAGCTTTACTCAACTGATATTTCATGACCACCTTAAAATATCATGCCCCTAAATACAGTATTAAACCCTACAGTGAACACAATTTGCCCTGACAGTATTCCAAAAAATAACTTTTAATATAATCCATTAAAAAGCCCTCAGGCCTAGAAGACACAGACGTACATACCACCAAAAAACCCACACAATATACATATAACGTCAAATATTCCATGGAAGAAAACAACAACCCGAACTACCGGTCAGACACACTGTGGCTCTTACTGGTTAATTAACCATCGCTGGTCCGCAGATCTCGGGTGCCATAAGCCAGAAAAACATACATATAACGTCAGACGCCCCTGCAGAGCGCTGTAAATCTCATAGCTCGGTGAAGTTTATCAAAACCTTAGCTTAAAAAGCCCTCCACCATACAGCAAAATACCATCAGGCCTCATTTACTGCTTACCCTGCCATCTACATAGAGGAGCTCCTCTATTTGTGATGTGCGGTGGATAGCACACACCATCTCTAATTTGAAGAGGCTTCTCCCCTGATGACTAAGGCTTCTTTCACACTAGCGTCGGAATCTCCCCGTCGCAATGCGTCGGGGAGAGATTCCGACGCTAGCGTTTAATGCATTGCACAATGGAGGCAGCGGATGCATTTTTCCGGCGCATCCGCTGCCCTATTGTAAGGTGCGGGGAGGTGGGGGCGGAGTTCCGGCCGCGCATGCGCGGTCGGAAAAAGCGGTCCGTCAGGAGCAAAAAACGTTACATGTAGCGTTTTTTGCTCCCGACGGTCCACCAAAGCACAACGCATCCGTCGCTCGACGGATGCGACGTGTGGCAATCCGTCGCAAATGTGTGGTCAATACAAGTCTATGGGGAAAAAACGCATCCTGCAAGCACTTTTGCAGGATGCGTTTTTTCTGCAAAACGACGCATTGTGACGGATTGCAGAAAACGCTAGTGTGAAAGTAGCCTAAGCCGTAAGAAACGCGTCGGGAGACATACTAAGGAGGGAGGATGGAAATGCAGTTCGGGTGCAACCTAAAGGAATGGGATCTTTAATGGGCATGAAAAGGGCCTCTCCCATGAACATTGGCATCTCGTACTAGCCCATCTCACGCTGTGAAGGAAGGAGTCTATATCTCGGGTGAGATTGTTCCTTAATATACTGTGGCAGAAAAGTTACTGGCTTCCTTGTTCTCTAAAGAAATTTGAAATTGGTGTATGTAGATGGCAGGGTAAGCAGTAAATGAGGCCTGATGGTATTTTGCTGTATGGTGGAGGGCTTTTTAAGCTAAGGTTTTGATAAACTTCACCGAGCTATGAGATTTACAGCGCTCTGCAGGGGCGTCTGACGTTATATGTATATTGTGTGTTTTTTTGTGGTATGTACATCTGTGTCTTCTAGGCCTGAGGGCTTTTTAATGGATTATATTAAAAGTTATTTTTTATAATTTACCTACAGTTCTACCTTGCTGGTCACACTTTCTACCTGATTGGTGGTGCTATTTAAATAACCTGACAGTATCCCCCATACGAACAATATGATGCCACCTCAGTGATCCCAGCAGAATATGATGTCTGTACAGCACACCTCCCCACATAGTATGATGCCCACAGTAACCCCAACACAATCTAATGCACCCACAGTGAATTATCCCTCACAATTTTCTTAACCGTATCCCCTATAAGCATTGTATGATGCTACCTCAATGATCCCAGTATAATATGATGCCCCCACGTTGCCCCTCCCCATACAGTGACCGTGTGATGCTTCCATACTGCCCCCAACACACTGTGTGCCACCCACACAGTGACCCCAGTACAACTAATGCCCCCTCAGTGAACCTCACACATTATGATGCCACCTCAGTGCATACCCCTCACGTACAATAATACCCCTACAATGCCCCCCAACAAAAAACAAAAACCCACAATGATGCCCCTCAGTACATACCCATCCATAATATGAAGTCCCTACGGTTTCCCCCATACACATTGAGGCAATACATTGCCCTCCAACACAAGTACTGATTGACAAAATGAAAAAAATTGCTCACTTACCCCATTTCCCTAATGCGCTGTTCGTGTATGAAGGCTCCATTCAGCTGGCACAATCTTGTGATATGATGCCTTATGCTGTGCCGAGACTCCAACACACAGGCTGAATGGTGGAGCCGTGGTGGCTCTCTGTTCCATAATTGTATTCAACTGTATCTGCGTCCTGAGGAGGCATCAGGTGGTAGGGCGCATCCCCTCCCATCACTGGCCACATGGTATGCCGCTCTTGGCAGTAGGCCACCGATGAGACCCTCAGGGCAACATCTATTCAATTACCCTTTACAGAAATATTGCTTTACTGACTTTATTGAAATCCACAAGCGATCTGTGTAACGTATGAACATGCCGTGCCCTTCAGAGAGTTTTTACTGTACTTTTATTCTGTAGTTAAGGGGTCTGAGCTGGTGACCCCTCTCCAGTAACTCACAGCTCTAGACAGAGATGAGTAAGGTAGTGATCTGTAAGGAAATCAGAAGGTGCAGCAGCCATTGCTAAAGTTATTGCTGCTGGTTAACAAAGTAAGCAATACCTTCCATAAGAATTTTGTGCCACCTCTGATCTACGCCCTGCTGGATTTTACTTATAGGTGGCAGCTGGGATCGACCGCCTACATCTCTTAACTGCTGCTGCAAATTGGTCTCAACATGATGAAGCAGTAGACGGCAAACGGCAAAGGACAGAACTTTAAAAATGTAGCAAAATTTTCAGTGGTCAAAAACGTCTAGACAGATTTGATCAATTGATTTTTGCACAAAAAACATGCCTTTTGACAGGAAAAACACTGCTTAAAGTGAATCTGTCATCCCTAAAATCATATATGAGCTAAGGCCACCGGCATCAGGGGCTCACGATGTATCCAGAAAAGTAAGAAAAACAGGTTAGATTATACTCACCCAGGGGAGGTTCTGGTTCGTTTCGGGTCCGATGGGAGTCGCGGTCCGTGTCCGGCGCCTCCTAGCTTTATACAATGATGTCCTCTTCTTGTCTTCCTGCCGCGGCTCCAGCGCAGGTGTACTTTGTCTGCCCTGTTGGGGGCAAAGCAAAGTACTGCAGTGCGCATGCGCCGGGCCTCTGACCTTTCCCGGTGCCTGCGCACTGCAGTACTTTTCTCTTCCCTCAACTGGGCAGACAAAGTACGCCTGCGCAGGAGCCGCAGCAGGAAGCAAAGAAGAGGACGTCATCATATGAAGACGGGAGGCGCCAGACTCGGACAACAATGCCCATCGGACCGGATCGAAGTGGGACCGCCCCTGGGTGAGTATAATATAATAATATTTTTTTTTTTATATGACAAATCCAGCTCTCTCTATCCTCAACAGTATAGTTGGCTAATCATCCTTACACAATTTCTAATGCAAATTTTAAAGGGTTTGCCAAGGGTATATCTTAATAATAATAATAATAATAATAATAATCTTTATTTCTCAGTCGCCCATGACAGCACTACCAGAGAGAGGGGATCCGCCCTTCAGGGACAGGAAACCTATAGGATAAAAGGGCGGTACCTCTCCCCTGCATCAGTTTGGTTTCCTGTCCCTGACTGGGAACCTTCTCGGACAGTACCTGTCATGACCGACCGGAACGTGAAGACCAACCTGGCGATGATCCGGAGCTGGCCAGTCCGGGTTCTGGCAGCGGGGAGGCCCCTGCCACGGCTGGCCCGGTATCCAAGGCCGCCATGGCTTCGACCGATGGGTCCGAAAGCGTGAGCGGGGGGAAGCGCAGCCGCCACTCCGGATAGGAGTTGGGGCGCTCCAGCACTCTGCCGCACACAGGACACCGGATTCCAAGATGGCGCCGCATCGGAAGTAGTGGAGGAACTTCCGGTGCGAGGGCAGTGAGGTGAATGACTACACCAAGATGGCGCTGCCCCGGAACCGGAATCCTTCATTTCCGGGTCACTGACTGCGCACGCATGCGCAGGAGCTGCAGGAGAAAAAAAAAAACGTTTCCTGTAACAACGCAGCCACGGGGGGAGGGGATAAGCTCCATCCTTTAAAAAGAAGGTGCGCATGGAATCCCCTTCCTGCATGCCGTCCCAAGGTAGTAAGCCATGGAAGACAGCGATCAGCAGCTCCAGCCGCCGCAGCAGCAGCGCCATCATCAGGCCATCATCAGCGGCAGAAGTCGGACGCTCAGGGAAAGCGAACTTCTGCGGATAACCGGAGTTCTCGATCCGGTAGCTATTCCACACAGCGTAGAAAGAATTCCAGTGTGGTTAACCTGATGCCAGCTACGGATCATAGACCTTAGGATCCTGCCCCTCCTCCAGAACCGGTACCTGTGGCTGCGTCAGATTGGTTAGTGATCTTCGTGAAAGCTCACTTTTTGTGATTGGGGTTCCCCTTCTCCATTATCTTAGGCAAAGAAGAGAATGGGGAAGACAAAACATAGAACCTGCCCCTTATGCGAGAAAGCCCTACCACAGTCCTGGGAGAAGAAGCTATGTGACTCCTGTATTGAGCGAGTCTTCTGTGAGGAGACCCCAAACTTCGCCTCTGAGTTACGTTCTGTAATTAAATCAGAGGTTGAGACGGTGTTTAACTCCCTTAAAGGCGAAAGGAGAGCTAGTAGGAAACAATTAGTTCCTGATAGGAATTCTGACTCTTCCAGCTCCGAGAGTAAAAACTCGGATACGCAGGATTCCTCCTTCTCTTCTTCAGTTAATGAGAGTGGAGGTTGTCATTGCTTCCCCCTAGATGAGGTTTTTGGCCTTGTAAAAGCAGTGAGATCAACAATGGGGGTGTTGGATCCTCGTCCTGACAAAACTGTGCAGGACATTATGTTTTGAGGGCTATCCCAAAAAAAGCGTAAGGTGTTTCCCCTTAATGAAAACATTCAAGCATTAATTAAAAAGGAGTGTCCCTTCTTAGGCGGGTGTCCCTTCTTATGCTGCTGTTCTTTGTGATCACTGAGTACTGTGTTTCATTCATTCCCCTCCCTTGGCAATGCTACATTCTCTCTGAGCAGCACGGTGGCCCAGTGGAAAGGACTGGTGCTTTACGGCATAGGAGTCCAGAGTTCTAATCCCATGAGAAGTTGCTAATAAACCTGCTTTTAATACAAGAGAAGATAGTATTCTGCTACAGATGGATCTGGATAAGTTGGAAACTTGGGCTGAAAGGTGGAAGATGAGGTTTAACAATGATAAATGTAAGGTTATACACATGGGAAGAAGGAATCAATATCCCCATTACACACTGAACGGGAAACCACTGGATAAATCTAACAGGGAGAAGGACTTGGGGATCCTAGTTAATGATAAACTTACCTGGAGCAGCCAGTGCCAGGCAGCAGCTGCCAAGGCAAACAGGATCATGGGGTGCATTAAAAGAGGTCTGGATACACATGATGCCTCTGTACAAATCCCTAGTTAGACCTCACATGGAGTACTGTGTCCAGTTTTGGGCACCGGTGCTCAGGAAGGATATAATGGAACTAGAGAGAGTACAAAGGAGGGCAACAAAATTAACCTTTTCCCGACCTGTGACACAGCGTATGCGTCATGAAAGTCGGTGCCAATCCGACCTGTGACGCATATGCTGTGTCACAGAAAGATCGCGTCCCTGCAGATCCGGTGAAAGGGTTAACTCCCATTTCACCCGATCTGCAGGGACAGGGGGAGCGGTAGTACAGCCCAGGGGGGGTGGCTTCACCCCCCCGTGGCTACGATCGCTCTGATTGGCTTTTGAAAGTGAAACTGCCAATCAGAGCGATTTGTAATATTTCACCTAAAAAACTGGTGAAATATTACAATGCAGCCATGGCCGATGCTGCAATATCATCGGCCATGGCTGGAAACACTGATTTGCACCCCCCCACCGCCACCGATCGCCCCCCCAGCCCTCTGATCTCTGGTCCGCTCCCCTCCGTCCTGTGCTCCGCTCCCCCGTCCTCCTGTCCGCTCCCCCCGTGCTCCAATCACACCCCCCGTGCTCCAATCACACCCCCGTGCTCCAATCCAACCCCCCTGCACTCTGATCCCCCCGTGCTCCGATCCACCCCCCCCCGCACAGCGATCCCCCACCCCGTGCTCCAATCCACCCCTCCGTGTTCCGATCCACCCCCCCATGCTCCGATCCACCCCCCGTGCTCCGACCCCCCCCCCCCCCCGTGCCCTGATCTCCCCCCCTTATACTTACCTAGCCTCCCGGGGTCCGTCCGTCTTCTTTCCTGGGTGCCGCCATCTTCCAAAATGGCGGGCGCATGTGCAGTGCGCCCGCCGAATCTGCCGGCCGGCAGATTCGTTCCAGAGTGAATTTTGATCACTGAGAGGTTATATCTCAGTGATCAAAATAACAAAAATAGTAAATGATTCCCCCCCCCCCCCCCCCTTTGTCACCCCCATAGGTAGGGACAATAAAAAAATAAAGATTTTTTTTTTCCACTAAGGTTGGGGTTAGGGGTAGGGTTAGGGGTAGGGTTAGGAATGTGCACACGTATTCTGGTCCTCTGTGGATTTTTCCGCAGAGGATTTGATAAATCCGCAGTGCTAAACCGCTGTGGATTTACCGCGGTTTTTCTGTGCATTTCACTGCGGTTTTACAACTGCGATTTTCTATTGGAGCAGTTGTAAAACCGCTGCGGAATCCGCAGAAAGAAGTGACATGCTGCGGAATGTAAACCGCTGCGTTTCCGTGCAGTTTTTCTGCAGCATGTGTTCAGCGATTTCTGTTTCCCATAGGTTTACATTGAACTGTAAACTCATGGGAAACTGCTGCGGATCCGCAGCGTTTTCCGCAGCGTGTGCACATACCTTTAGAATTAGGCCATGTGCACACGGTGCGGATTTGGCTGCGGATCCGCAGCAGTGGTCCATCAGGTTTACAGTACCATGTAAACATATGGAAAACCAAATCCGCTGTGCCCATGGTGCGGAAAATACCACGCGGAAACGCTGCGTTGTATTTTCCGCAGCATGTCAATTCTTTGTGCGGATTCCGCAGCGTTTTACACCTGTTCCTCAATAGGAATCCACAGGTGAAATCCGCACAAAAAACACTGGCAATCCGCGGTAAATCCGCAGGTAAAACGCAGTGCCTTTTACCCGCGGATTTTTCAAAAATAGTGATGAAAAATCTCACACGAATCCGCAACGTTGGCACATAGCCTTAGGGTTGGGTTGGAATTTGGGTTGTGGTTAGGGGTGTGTTGGGGTTAGGGTTGTGATTAGGGTTACGGCTACAGTTGGGATAAGGGTTAGGGGTGTGTTGGAGTTAGAATTGAGGGGTATCCACTGTTTAGGCACATCAGGGGGTCTCCAAACGCAACATGGCGCCACCGTTGATTCCAGCCAATCTTGTATTCAAAAAGTCAAATGGTGCTCCCTCACTTCCGAGCCCCGACGTGTGCCCAAACAGTGGTTTACCCCCACATATGGGGTACCAGCATACTCAGGACAAACTGCGCAACAATTACTGGGGTCCAATTTCTCCTGTTACCCTTGAGAAAATAAAAAATTGCTTGCTAAAACATCATTTTTGAGGAAAGAAAAATGATTTTTTATTTTCACGGCTCTGCGTTGTAAACGTCTGTGAAGCACTTGGGGGTTCAAAGTGCTCACCACATAACTAGATAAGTTCCTTGGGGGGTCTAGTTTCCAAAATGGGGTCACTTGTGGGGGGCTTCTACTGTTTAGGCACATCAGGGGCTCTGCAAACGCAACGTGACGTCCGCAGACCATTCCATCAAAGTCTGCATTTCAAAAGTCACTACTTCCCCTCCGAGCCCCGACGTGTGCCCAAACAGTGGTTTACCCCCACACATGGGGTATCACCGTACTCAGGAGAAACTGGACAACAACTTTTGGGGTCCAATTTCTCCTGTAACTCTTGGGAAAATAAAAAATTCTGGGCTAAAAAATTATTTTTGAGGAAAGAAAACGTATTTATTATTTTCACGGCTCTGCGTTATAAACTTCTGTGAAGCACTTGGGGGTTGAAAGTGCTCACCACATATCTAGATAATTTCATTTCGGGGTCTAGTTTACGAAATGGGGTCACTTGTGGGGGGTTTCTACTGTTTAGCCACATCAGGGGCTCTGCAAACGCAACGTGACGCCCGCAGAGCATTCCATCAAAGTCTGCATTTCAAAACGTCACTACTTCACTTCCGAGCCCCGGCAAGTGCCCAAATAGTAGTTTACCCCCACATATGGGGTATCACCGTACTCAGGAGAAACTGGACAACAAATATTGGGGTCAAATTTCTCCTGTTACCCTTGGGAAAATTAAAAAATTCTGGGCTAAAAAATTATTTTTGAGCAAAGAAAACGTATTTATTATTTTCACTGCTCTGTGTTATGAACTTCTGTGAAGCACTTGGGGGTTCAAAGTGCTCACCTCACATCTAGATAAGTTCCTTTCGGGGTCTAGTTTCCAAAATGGGGTCACTTGTGGGGGGTTTCTACTGTTTAGCCACATCAGGGGCTCTGCAAACGCAACGTGACGCCCGCAGAGCATTCCATCAAAGTCTGCATTTCAAAACGTCACTACTTCACTTCCGAGCCCCAGCATGTGCCTAAACAGTGGTTTACCCCCACATATGGGGTATCAGCGTACTCAGGAGAAACTGGACAACAACTTTTGGGGTCAAATTTCTCCTGTTACCCTTGGGAAAATAAAAAATTGCGGGTTAAAAAATCATTTTTGAGAAAAGATTTTTTTTTTTTCATGGCTCTGCGTTATAAAATTCTGTGAAGCACTTGAGGGTTCAAAGTGCTCCCCACACATCTAGATTAGTTCCTCTGGGGGTCTAGTTTCCAAAATGGGGTCATTTGTGGGGGATCTCCAATGTTTAGGCACACAGGGGCTCTCCAAACGCGACATGGTGTCCGCTAATGATTGGAGCTAATTTTCCATTTAAAAAGCCAAATGGCGTGCCTTCCCTTCTGAGCCCTGCCGTGCGCCCAAACAGTGGTTTACCCCCACATATGGGGTATCTGCGTACTCAGGACAAACTGGACAACAACATTTGTGGTCCAATTTCTCCTATTACCATTGTCAGGATAAAAAAATCATTTTTGAGGAAATAAAAATTATTTTTTATTTTCATGGCTCTGCATTATAAACTTCTGTGAAGCACCTGGGGGTTTAAAGTGCTCAGTATGCATCTAGATAAGTTCCTTGGGGGGGTCTAGTTTCCAAAATGGGGTCACTTGTGGGGGAGCTCCAATGCATAGGCACACAGGGGCTCTCCAAACGCGACATGGTGTCCGCTAACAATTGGAGCTTATTTTTCATTCAAAAAGTCAAATGGCGCTCCTTCCCTTCCGAGCCTTACCATGTGCCCAAACAGTGGTTTACCCCCACATGTGAGGTATCGGTGTACTCAGGAGAAATTGCCCAACAAATTTTAGGATCCATTTTATCCTGTTGTCCATGTGAAAATGAAAAAATTGAGGCTAAAATTTTTTTTTTGTGAAAAAAAAGTACTTTTTCATTTTTACGGATCAATTTGGGAAGCACCTGGGGGTTTAAAGGGCTCACTATGCATCTAGATAAGTTCCTTGGGGCGTCTAGTTTCCAAAATGGGGTCACTTGTGGGGGAGCTCCAATTTTTAGGCACACGGGGGCTCTCCAAACGTGACATGGTGTCCGCTAAAGAGTGCAGCCAATTTTTCATTCAAAAAGTCAAATGGCGCTCCTTCCTTTCCAAGCCCTGCCGTGCGCCCAAACAGTGGTTTACCCCCACATATGAGGTATCAGCGTACTCTGGACAAATTGGACAACTTTCATTGTTCAGTTTCTCCTTTTACCATTGGGAAAATAAAAAAATTGTTGCTGAAAAATCATTTTTGTGACTAAAAAGTTAATGTTTATTTTTTCCTTCCATGTTGCTTCTGCTGCTGTGAAGCACCTGAAGGGTTAATAAACTTCTTGAATGTGGTTTTGTGCACCTTGAGGGGTGCAGTTTTTAGAATGGTGTCACTTTTGGGTATTTTCAGCCATATAGACCCCTCAAACTGACTTCAAATGTGAGGTGGTCCCTAAAAAAAATGGTTTTGTAAATTTCGTTGTAAAAATGAGAAATCGCTGGTCAAATTTTAACCCTTATAACTTCCTAGCAAAAAAAAATTTTGTTTCCAAAATTGTGCTGATGTAAAGTAGACGTGTGGGCAATGTTATTTATTAACTATTTTGTGTCACATAACTCTCTGGCTTAACAGAATAAAAATTCAAAATGTGAAAATTGCGAAATTTTCAAAATTTTCGCCAAATTTCTGTTTTTATCACAAATAAACACAGAATTTATTGACCTAAATTTACCACTAACATGAAGCCCAATATGTCACGAAAAAACAATCTCAGAACCGCTAGGATCCGTTGAAGCGTTCCTGAGTTATTACCTCATAAAGAGACACTGGTCAGAATTGCAAAAAACGGCAAGGTCTTTAAGGTCAAAATAGGCTGGGTCATGAAGGGGTTCATAAAGGGGATGGGAGAACTACAATACCCAGATAGATTAGCGAAATTAGGATTATTTAGTCTAGAAAAAGACGACGGAGGGGCGATCTAATAACCATGTATAAGTATATAAGGGGACAATACAAATATCTCGCTGAGGATCTGTTTATACCAAGGAAGGTGACGGGCACAAGGGGGCATTCTTTGCGTCTGGAGGAGAGAAGGTTTTTCCACCAACATAGAAGAGGATTCTTTACTGTTAGGGCAGTGAGAATCTGGAATTGGTTGCCTGAGGAGGTTGTGATGGCGAACTCAGTCAAGGGGTTCAAGAGAGGCCTGGATGTCTTCCTGGAGCAGAACAATATTGTATCATACAATTATTAGGTTCTGTAGAAGGACGTAGATCTGGGGATTTATTATGATGGAATATAGGCTGAACTGGATGGACAAATGTCTTTTTTCGGCCTTACTAACTATGTTACTATAGTTAATACAAGAGTGGGAGAAACCTGAAAGGAAAAATGCATCGGTTCCCTCTATTAAAAGGAAATACTCCTTTGAAGAAGAGGCTTCTGTCTCGTGGGATAAAGCCCCCAAAACTAGACGTTGCGGTAGCTAAGGCCTCGAAAAAGTTCGCATTGCCATTCGAGGATATGGGAACCCTGAAAGATCCTCTTGATAAAAGAGCAGATACTTTTCTTAAAGGGGCCTGGCAGTCAGCAGGGGGATGCTTAAGGCCAACCATAGCAGCCGCTTGCACGTCACGATCTTTAATGATCTGGGTTGGCAACCTAGAGAAACAGCTTAGGAATGGGGTCCCCAGAAATAAAATTTTAGACTCTATCCCTATGATTAGGGGAGCCGCGGCATTCTTGGCAGATTCATCGGCCGACTCAATTAGATTGACGTCTAAATCTGCAGCTCTCTCAAATGCGGTGCGTAGAACCTTATGGCTAAAAAGCTGGCCGGGGGACTTACAAACTAAGCAAAAACTGTGTTCAATCCCCTGTGAGGGCAAGTTTCTTTTTGGAGAGACTTTGGACGATATCCTGCAAAAAGCAGGTGATAAAAAGAAAGGGTTTCCCATCCTGGCCCCGACATATAATAAGCGGCCCTTTCGGAATATGAAGTTTTTTAGAAGGAGACCACCAAGGGAGCAAAACCGATGGGATGACGGGAGAAGGAAAGACAGGGGATTCCTTTTTGGTAACTCCCCTCGGGATAGAAACCCTCCTCCCCCAAGTGACAATCTCCCTCCCACCCTGCGGAAGATATCTCAATTCCTCCCTGCCTGGGAGAAAATTTCAACCAGCCCTTGGATATTAAAATTAATAGGAGAAGGGCTTCGCATAGAATTTCTATCCCTACCCCCACGGAACTATGTGGTAACACCACTGAGATCATCTCCTCAACAACAAGAAGCTCTAGAATTAGAAATCTTAAAACTGATAGACAAAGCTGTCATCCAAGAAGTCCCCCCTCTGGAGAAAGGGAAAGGATTTTACTCTCCATTGTTCTTAGTTCCCAAACCGGACGGAACCTTCCGGACTATAATAAACTTACGGAGGTTGAATACTTATGTAAAAAAACAAAGCTTCAAAATGGAGTCAATAAAGTCAACAAAAAAAAATCTGTTTCCAAACTGTTTTATGATAGTTCTAGATCTCAGCGACGCGTATTATCACGTCCCCATCCGCAAGACCTCTCAGAAATTCCTCAGACTGGCAGTAGTCATAAAAGGACAGACCAGGGAATACCAATACAGGGCTCTTCCCTTTGGCATATCAATTGCTCCCCGCATCTTCACCAAGTTGATAGCGGAGATGATGGCACATCTGAGAGAGGAAGACGTCTTGATTATTCTGTATCTAGACGACTTTCTGATTGTGAGCAACTCAGCTGAACTCTGCCGTCAGCAATGCGACAGAGTGATAGACACCTTAAAAAAATTGGGCTGGCTGGTGAACCTCCAAAAGTCAAAACTGGAACCAACCAGGGTTCAAGAATTCTTGGGTCTCACCTTGGACTCAAGTTCTCAAGTGTGTCACCTTCCAGACAAGAAAAAACAAAAGATAATCCACCTAGTATCAGAAGCGCGTGCAAACCCTACCATGACTCTAAGAAAGGTGATGTCATTACTGGGGTCCCTCTCTGCCTGTCTCCCAGCGGTTCAGTGGGCACAGCTCCACACAAGAACACTCCAGTGGGATATTTTAAGAAACCAAAAAATACTAGGAGGGCGGTTAGAGAGTCGAATGACTCTAAGTTTACCTACTATTCATTCCCTAGTCTGGTGGTTAAATCCCAGCAACTTATCAAAAGGGATTCCCTGGGTGATAGAGGCGTCTCAGATAGTCACCACAGATGCAAGTCCCACAGGGTGGGGGGCTCACCTGGACAACAAAGTCGCTCAGGGGATATGGACAATTCAGGAGCTCAGGTTTTCCTCAAATCAAAAAGAGCTGAGGGCCATAAATCATGCACTACTATACTTCCTAGACCAGCTACAAGGCCATCATGTCCGAGTATTCTCGGACAACAAAGTAGTAGTAGCTTACTTAAACCACCAGGGGGGAACCAGGTCTCAATCATTAATGAAAACCACCTCCGAAATTTTCAGCTTGGTACAAAACAACTTCCTGTCCCTATCGGCCCTACATATAAAGGGTGTAGAAAACCAGAAAGCGGACTTCCTGAGTCGTACCCAACTAAAGCAGGGGGAGTGGTCTCTGAATCAGGGCATCTTCAACAAAATTACAGGTCTGTGGGGAATCCCTGTAATAGACCTCTTTGCCAATGTGCACAACAGGAAAGTGGAAACTTTCTGCTCCCTAGATTCCAGGGGGAACCCTCAGGCTGTGGATGCGTTCACAATTCTCTGGACACAGACCCTGGCGTATGCCTTTCCCCCTACTGTTCTCATTCCAGCAGTCCTGTGGAAAATCAGACAGGACAAATCCAGACTCATCTTAATAGCCCCCTTCTGGCCCAAGAGAGCCTGGTTCTCATGGCTTGTAGGATGCTATCGATCACCGATCCCTGGGTTCTTCCGAACCTCCTGTCTCAGGGACCGGTGTTCCACCCTCAGTCAGAGAATCTCCATCTGACAGCGTGGAATTTGAGAGGTCATTATTGAGAGAAAGAGGGTTTTCTAACAAACTAGTATCCACACTAATGAAAAGTAGAAAACCTGTGACCACAAAAATATACGGCAAAACCTGGAAAAATTTTTTGTCCTCCTCCGGGGTAAGGTTGCAAGACGGGGTTCCAGTTGCTGAAATATTAGAATTTCTACAAAAGGGGTTAGACCTAGGCCTTTCAGTAAATACCTTAAAGGTACAGATAGCAGCTCTAGGAGCATTATACTGTGAAAACATAGCGGCCAACTGTTGGGTAATACGGTTTGTCAGAGCAGCCGCAAGGTCTAAACCTGTAACTATACATAGATTACCAACCTGGGATTTGAATTTAGTATTGTCAGCCCTAACAGAATCCCCGTTTGAGCCTATAGAATTGGTACCCCTTAGGATTCTTTCACTTAAAATGGCCCTCCTAATAGCCCTGACATCGGCCCGTAGGATAAGTGACCTCCAAGCCCTGTCTGCAAACCCTCCCTTTACTCAAATCCTGGACGATAAGGTTATACTAAAAACAGACCCTGCCTATCTACCAAAAGTTGTGTCCACATTCCATAGATCTCAGGAAATAATCCTTCCTTCCTTCTGTCCAGACCCTAAAAATAAGAAAGAAGAAAAATTCCATACACTAGATGTAAAAAGGTGTCTAGTCCAATACATTAAAATCACCCAGCAGTATAGGAAGGGAAGGGTCTCTTTTTATCTGCTTCCAGGGGCCCAGAAAAGGACTCAAAGCTTCTAAGAGCACTATAGCTCGATGGGTCACAGACGCAATAGCCTTGACGTACTCATCCACCGGGAACGCCGTTCCGCAGGGACTGAAGGCCCACTCTACAAGGACTATGGCGACCTCCTGGGCCGAAAGGTCAGAGGTACCATTAGATCAAATTTGTAAGGCGGCCACCTGGTCATCACCTTCAACCTTCTTCAGACCTAGCCTCTTCGTCTGACCTAACCTTCGGAAGAAGGGTTCTGCAGCCTGTGGTCCCTCCCTAAGCAATGATCTCTGCAATTCTTTCTGGTAGTGCTGTCATGGGCGACTGAGAAAAGTGTAGTTACTCACCGATAACTGTGTTTCTCAGAGCCCATGACAGCATCTGCTTATTCCCCCCCTCATCACGTGTGCGGTGAGCACATTATTTTGTGTGAAGTGGTTTTCCATGTAGACACGGTGTTCACTTGTTAAGCATTATGATTAAATTGCATATTTTTTGTGTTGTTGTGACTAACCTGGAGGACCTCCGATGCTCTGTAAACAAAACTGATGCAGGGGAGAGACCTTTGCATTTTTGCAGCAAGTAAAAAAAAAAAATGTGTAAAAAGAAAAAAAAAACTAAAGCCCCTTAAACTTTTTTTTTTTTTTTTTAAACCCAAGTTATGACTTCTGGGAGCTCATTTTACTTTGATACTGAATGTTAAACGTAGGCAAAGTCTGTGAGCGCAGCGTTAGGGCTGAGATTTTATTTAAGATGTATGTGGAAAATGCCTTACTAAAACAAATTCCATGGGTCACAAGTGTGTTCAGATTATTTACTGTTTAGGCATATTTACTTTGTGTATAAGTCAGTCGCTGATATGATATCTGTCATTGTGAGCAGACCCCATGCACTTTGTATATAATCATCTGGTGCAATAGAATTAGCAACAATGGAGGAGAACATTAGGCATAATAATAACCCTCCACTCCAAAAATAAACTCTGTGGCTGTATCCAAATATTTACTCCACATGAGGCTCCAATTGCTGTAGGACAACCGGCGGATAGCTTGGATCTTTCAATTTCTTCTTGTATCGCTGTTCAGTAAAGTACAGTATATTGTTTTCTCTCCATCATCGCAGAGAACGTTGTGGACTGAGGATGGAGATCATTAGGACACACTATACTATTGTTTATTAAGGTGACCCAGGTGTTTACACTATTCTGCAGCACTGGGGTCCTGGGTTCGAATCCCATCAAGTACATCCTATGTAAGGAGTCTATGTCCTTCTCCATGTTTGCGTGGATTTCCTCCGGGTTCCTCCTACAATTCAAAGACATACTGATAGGAGATGTAGATTGTGAGCCCCAATGGGAACAACGATGATTGTCTGTCTGTAAAGTGCTGCGGAATATGATTTTTTTATTATGCGTTTCTTATGTAGCGAGATCATATTTTTCAGCGCTTTATAGACAATATCATCACTGTCGCTCATTTTCTTTGGAGTGTGGGAGGAGATCTGAGAACCCAGAGGAAACCCATACAAACTCCTTGCAGACGTTTTCCTTGTAATTTGAGCCCACTACCCCAGCGCTGCAAAGCAACATTGCTAACCACTGAGCCACTGTGCTGCCACATACTATGGCACTATATAACAATGCATGTTTACGTCTACATAAACATGATACCTATTAATGTGACAGCACTGGTGTGATAAAGTATTTATATATGTATACAGTATGCTGGAGTGCTTGTAGCTACTATTGAGCAGCCATTTCACATTTTATGGCTAATTATGTTGTCATAGATAGGGTCTAAAATTTCCCCTTTAAAGGGAACTTATGACTGTTTTATTTCTGAATCTAATTTCTTGTTTGTACAGGCACATTCATGACGATTAAATCCATACCTTGATTGTAGAAATCCATTTTGCGGTTTCTAAGAAATCCAGCTTTCAAATTATATGTAAATGAGCTGCAAGTGCTTCAGGATGGGACCTTGCACTTGCAGCTCTCCTGCCCTTCCTTCCTATGTCCTGCCTCCTGTGTCTGCCTCCTTGTTTCCTACCTGCCACCACTGACCTGACGCCGACAATTCATCACTGCAGCTAGCTCTCACACCACTCGTTTCCCCAGATAGGGTGGCTCATGCACAGATTGATACACTGGGTCTAGTGACGTCATAAGGATCTTGCACCGACACTGTTGCCCCTTGTCCAAGCTCTTGGCCAGTGGAGGCAGGTTACTGAGACAAGAGTGACTTGTCAGTCAGACACAGGAGGCATGCGTTGGGTGGGGAATAGGGGAGGTAGGGTGGAGAGATGGAAGAGTTTAGTCCCACCCAAAGCACTTGACACTAATTTAAATGCGATTTGAGCTCTGGATTTTTCATTTCTGCAATCAAAGTATATGTCTTTAATCAGCATAAACGTGCCTGTATAATAGAGTACATGATATTAGTTTCCAGCTCTAATGTCCTCCCGTTAGGTTATCTTTGGTGGCACATTTACAAAATCTTTGGGCCTTATTCATTGTTGAATTTGCGCTTTATGTGCTGTTCTTGTTGTTCTTCACCTTCATTTGTGCCGTATTCTTTTATTTGTTTTTTTAAGTCTATTTTATATGTTTTTCCCTGTTTATTGTGTTTTATATTCTCCATTGCGGGCAGGATTTTGGGTTTGCAGATGTTTTTTTTTGGCTGATTCTTCAGTTGCATCTTTTAAAAAAGTCTCAATTTTTTTTTTTTTTTTTTTGCACAAATGTACTCTAGATACATCTGGAGTGATTTTCACTGTCTTTGCTTGAATTTTGCAACTTTTTAGTAGAACATTCGACTTTTTTGGATTAAAGTAAAACATATATCATTTAGGATTTTTTGGAATGGTTGAGAACCAAGTGCACCATTTTGAAGAATTTGGCATTAAAAGGTCAATGAATACCACAAGGCATAAACAAGAAAAGGGAATGAAATAAATGCAAATGATGAATCTAACCCTTTCTTTCTTCATTTAGGCAGCTCAGAACCATACCAAATTTATTACAGTGACTCAAACTTCAGACACTCTTGTCTAATTGCTTGCCACTTCTTGATTAACTAAAGTTAAACTCATTTTTTATGCTATAATTGCAGTGCACAATTTTCAATACAAGAGACCTCCTTGTGTAGCGAGGCTCAAAAAGCATCAAAATCATATAATAAATCTGACTCCAGACACGTACACCATTTTGTGGTGCAAATTGTAGCCCCAATTCACAATTATCTTTGTAAAACTGTCCTATAACTTTTGTTCGGGCAAGAATTTCTTCAGAAACTTGCAGTAAACCTGACAGATGGGTATTTTCGAATGTCTCGTTTTACAGACCAATTCTTCTAAACCCTAAATATTCATCTAACTAGTGTTGATGTAAATAAATGTTATGAATTTTTTTAATGAAAATTGTACCTTTTTTTTTGTAGGAGCCGTGCTGCTAGCGAATGTACAAGGATTAGCTCTGAATGTCGATCCTGTGTTGTATACATGGCTTCTCTACCAACCCCAGAGAAAAGGTGACCGACAGCCACAACAGGTAACAGGGCGAGACATTAGACTATTTTAGCTGTTTTGTTTAACTAAATTAGGCTATACACTTCAAAAGCGGCAGATTTTGCTCTTTTTTTAAACCCACCATACGGTTCCAGAGATATGGGCTTTTTTATCTAATGCAAAATTTTTTGTCTTTATCAATGGGGCGTAACTCACAGGATTCTCTGGGAGCTTGTCTTTACGCTTCTCTAGGTAGAAAATCCATCTTCACAAACTTTTTTTGTTAATATTTTCTCTATTCGTGAAGGTCTTGAAGCTGAATTTTCTACCTTTTCCTGCCACTGATTTCATCCAAACTACATGTGAATCCTATGATGGTGAGATGTGTCTTTTTCTCATTGTTTAGGCTGCTCTGCATTATTATCCTGTGAACATCGTCCCCTTGGTAAAGACCATAAAGTTAGCACTAAATGAAAAGGGCCCACAGCTATAAAACCATATCGCTGATTTTTAAAAGACTAAAAATTAGGGGAATTGTCTATTCAGAGAGGAAGAGGACTAGAGCTCTAGTGCCACCTATCACAATTAGTAATTCTTCATCAATTAGCAATTCAAAATCAGCCCTCTAACGAGCCTTTCCAGATGACTCAGAGTAACAGCCAAACCCAGAATCTCAATTTGCAGACAATTATTTGCGCAAACCTTTTGCAACATTTGCCTGTTATAAACTGTTCAGTTATTTGGGCCCTAAATATCTACATACTCTCAAAATAAAAATGTATCAGCCACTATTAAAGTAATTCATATAAACATGGATAAGGTGGCATCAACGAGATGATTGCCACAAAAGGGGCACAATACACATAAGTACATGGTCTGTGCTGTCTTCTGATTTTCGGCCTCCAGTGTTTTATACCCACATTATGTCTTACATCACAGGAGACAAAGTACTAAGGCTTCATTCAGACGTCTGTTTTTCACGTACGTATTTTCACAGATAGCACTCGTACCTGTAATAGTCTTTGGAGCCATTCATGTGTCCATGACTTTTCAGAGACCTAGTGGTCCCCTGGAAAATTTCAGAGACATGTCTGATTTTGATTCGAGGGTTGTACCAAAATCGGCAATACAACTCTACGGGTCCGTGAAAAAAATCAGACAGCACTTTGATGACATTACGGACTGTTACAAAAGAGAAATTAGAGAAACTTTTTTTATCCACGTATGAGAAAACTGATCAAAGTCTGATGAATCACTCTGTTTTGCTCACATGTGAGAAAATCTGACGTATGAATGAGGCATTAAAGGGAAGCTGTCAGCAGATTTTGCGGCCACTGCCTTTCAGGGCTTATCTACAGCATTCTATAATGCTGTGTATGCCCCCAGTCCGACATGCAAGTGAAGAAAAATAAGTTATATTATATTGACCCGGGGGATCGGTCTGGTCCGATGAGTGTCGCAGGTCTGGGTCCGGCGCATCCCATCTTCTTGGGACGCCACCCTCCTGCTTCTTCATGGCTCCCTGGCATCGCGCTCCTGCCTAGGCGTACTTATCTGCCTTGAGGGAAGAGCAAAGTACTGCAGTTCGCAGGCGCCGGGCCTCTCTGACCTTTCCCAGTGCCTGCGCACTGCAGTACTTTGCTCTTCCCTTAGCGGGGCAGATAAGTACGCCTGGGCAGCAGTGCCGATTCCGGGGAGCGATGAAGAAGCAGGAGGGTGACGTCCCAAGAAGATGGGAGGCGCCGGACCCAGACCTGCGACACCCGTTGGACCGGACCGCCCCCCCGGGTGAGTATAATATAACTTATTTTTCTTCACTTGCAGGTTGGACTGGGGGCATCTTATAGCCACAAAATCTACTGACAGGTTCCCTTTAATGACCATTTAAAAGCCCGGGCTGGTCTGCCATAGTGGGAGACATTCATATTTTAGGGACTTTATTTTTTTCATTTTTCTGGCCCATAAAGTTTGGTTTCAAGCAAAGAATACCCTTTTTTTTTTACTCTGTGCCCTAACACTAACATGTAAACTGTTTTTTTACTGCTTAATTGAAATAACCTTCTTATAGTGGTTTGTGGTTTTGTTAATAATAATTGTTCTGATTTTCAAAAACAATTCATAAAGGCGGGGTTGTTTATATCTACAGCGCCACTGAGCTTATTGATTGGCTGCAGCGATGTCGACGTGACCTCACCACTGCAGCCAAACAATAGAGGCAGCGTTAGACCCCAGGAGTGTAAGTAAAGCGCAGTTTTTTGGGGGGTTTGTTTTCCAATTAGCCGTACATATCAGGAAACGTTTTGTGAAAGTGGGCAATCCCTTTAACCCCTTACCGGCATGGGGCGTAATAGTACGCCGATGTCGGTATTCCCCCGCTTTGATGTGGGCTCCAGCGGTGAAGGGGTTAAGTAATGCTCCATATTGGGATTTTTTATTCTGCTATAAAGTCCATATCTAATTTCCACAAAGGATGTTTATAAGCTCGCTCCATTCCTGTCCTGTAATTTCGGTGTATGTGTGCACCTATTGGGGTTCCGCTGTAAGTGAACCGTCGGGTATCAGCCAGTGAGTGACAGGCGTGGACAGTGACAGCTGCTGGGGCTTCTGGTTCTGCTCTGGCACAGATCCTGTGAACCTGCTAAACACTTAATTACACCAGATTTACCTTTCACCTGTACAGCATCGCAGTGTTTATTTTATTCTGCTTTTTCTTCCTCAGCCGCTGGGATCCGCTCCTCTTGCCATGCCACTATCGAGGAAGAAGGAGGATGAGGTGTCAATTGGCAGCACGCCCTTGGCAAAGCAGGCATCGAATCAGCCGTCTGAGTATGCCAGCAGTCCTGTCAAAACAAAAACCGTAACAGGTATGCTCTCTTCTATAGCTGAGAAAATACATATCGGGAGCTTTTAGTGGGTCAGCTGTGCAAACACGCTCAGGCACCTTTGGGCTTTTCACAAATAGCCCCTGTGTTAGAGATTTAATGTTTCTATAATTAAAAGCCATCCGCTCTTATTATTTCTACAGCTCATGTTCTGCTTTTCTTCTTGTTCATTTTTTTTTAAACTACAACATTACTTCTGTTTCCCTCATTTTGTTGTAATGGAGCACATGTTTGCGCTCCCGCTCAGTAAAGTGACAGAGTCCTATGGTTACTTATCTGCTCTGTGCACATACGGCGAGCAGCAATGTATCATCGGTGAATCCAGGACATACTGTAATGACCTCCTGATGTATAAATCATACTACATCCTCACCTTATAATGTACACTGTGTTCCAAATTATTATGCACAAAGAGTTTAGGAGTGATAAGGTTAAACATTTTTTGTTTGTCATTTAAACTCATTGACGGTGATGTGTGTCAGGGCTCTTTATATCACTGAAAGCAATTGCAGATACATGTGCAAATTAGTTTGTCAGGTGTGTCCAAATAATGGCAAGACTACTTAAGAAGGCTGTTCCACATTATTAAGCAGCCTACATTTTTGGCCAAAATGGGAAAGAAAAGGGATGTATTGGCTGCTGAGAAGCAACAAATTGTGGAGTATTTAGGTCAAGGCATGACTACAATCAACATTGCCAAGACAGTTCATCGTGATCATCGCACAATCAAGAAGTATGTAGCTGATTCCCAGCACACACGTGTGCGTGCTGATAAGGAAAAATAGAGGACTCTTTCCAACAGGCTTTTGCGTAAGGTTGAAAGAGCAGCTGCAAAAATGCCTTGTCATAGCAGCAGACAAGTTTTTGAAGCTGCTGGTGCCTCCTACGTTCCCAGAACAACAAGATGCAGGGTCCTTCAGAGGTTTGCAGCTGTGCGTAAGCCATCCTGTCGACCACCTCTATCCACTGCACACAAGCAGAAACGGCTCCAGTGGGCCAAACTATACATGAAGACTGACTTCCAAATTGTTTTGTTCACCGTTGAGTGCCGTGCAACGCTTGATGGTCCAGATGGATGGAGTGGAGGATGGCTGGTTGATGGACACCCCATGAAAACACGGCTAAGGCGCCAACAAGGAGGAGGTGGAGTAATGTTTTGGGCTGGAATCATGGGGAGAGAGATTGTCGACCCCTTTATGATCCCTGAAGGGGTAAAGATGAACTCCATAATCTATGTGGCGTTTCTAAAACAACACTTCCTGCCATGGTTCAAGAGGAAGAACCGTGCTTACCGCAGCAAGATCATTTTCATGCATGATAATGCACCGTCTCATGCTGCAAAAAACACATCTGCATCTCTGGCTGCTATGGGCATAAAAGAGGATAAACTTATGGTGTGGCCACCATCTTCCCCTGACCTCAACCCCATTGAGAACCTCTGGAGCATCATCAAAAGGAGTCTCTATGATTGCGGGAGGCAGTTCACATCTAAGCAACAGCCCTGGGAGGGTATTCTGTCCACATGCAAAACCATCCAAAAACTGACAAATTCAATGGACGAGAGAGTTCAGAAGCTTCTTTCAAAAAAGCGGTCCTATGTGCAAATGTAACATCACCTAGAATAAAGTTTTCACTTAAAAACTGTTTTATTTCATTTTGTAATAAGCTGATAATGCTTATAACTTCACAATTGACCATTTTTTTGTTCAAAATTAAATAAAAAAGGTTGAAAACTCTGCTGTGCATAATAATTTGGAACACGCATTTTGAGTGTTTATTTTTTTTTAAAAGTTACTGTTTTCATAGGCAGTTTGTTCCAAAACATTGCAATTATACTAGAATAGTAAATGACTGGAAAATAACAATGACTGCAATTCAGATAGGTAATGTAGAGAAAATATGAGGAAATATATTTGCATAATAATTTGGAACACAGTGTAGATCGGAGTTGCCATATCCTATCCTAAAAGTATCCCAACAGGCCATGCATTGAGGATCTACTTAAAAAATAAGCGTCGTTTTGATTTTTATTAAATAAATCAATAGCACTTGTGAAAATAAATATCTTTCTCATATACTTTATCAGATACATCTTCTTATTTCTCCTCCTGAATTGGTCTTTCTCTCTCGATTTATGGGTAAAATATATAGTCAGTGACAGATTTTCCCATTACTGAGACGACAGATAGTGCTTTTAAAATTCAACGGAGGTGGGACGATCAAAAGACAGACCTTCTGCTGCAAGTTTGTGTAAAATGACAGTAACATTCCTCCATAGAACTTTATTAGCACCAACTGTCATCTCCTATCTCAGTAATGGAAATTCTGGGTTCACTGAAGATTTTACCCATGAATTGAGAATTCTCAGAATTATAAGCTCAGTCCAGGAGGAGGAAAAAAAAGTGCATTTTTATAATAAGATATTACAGAATTTCTTATTTTCACTTGTACTATTGATTTATGAATACAAATAAAACAACGGTTTCGCTTTAAAGGGAACTTGTCAGGACTTGGGATGAATGCTCCCGTGGAAGTTCTTGTTCTGGTTATTTCACAGTTCGGTTCCAGAACTGTACCCAAACTTGAACCAGAACCCCATCGAAAACAATGCAGACCCGATCTGGAAAATATTCTCTCTCTCCCTCTCTCCATCCCGGACTTTCCTTGGAACTCTGAACATTGCAATGGACTTCCGGGAGAAATCTGTGTTTTATTTTTAGCACTGAACTGTCTTGTACAAACCCCAAACTTATAATTTTTGGTTCGCTCATCTCTAGTCAGGACCCCTAACTGTTCCCAACAAGTGATGAGCGAACGTGCTCAGGTAAGGTGTTATCTGACTATGCTTGCGTGCTAACCGAGTGTCTTCTGTGTTCTTGAAAAATATGATCAAATCGCCCACGCTCATCAGTATTCCCAACAAAACTATAGCAATGTACAAGCTGATTCTGAAGTTAGTTCCTTTCATTCTATTTGGGTCTGCTAGAAAAAGCCAAGCTCCCCTCTCCTCGGCCCCATAGGGAATGATTAAAGCACAGGTTAAGCATGCGCACTACCGCTCCATTCTAAAAGGGATGAAAGTTCCCCGTTCTGCTGGTCGATGAGGGTCCCAGTGGTCTTATACCCACCAATCAACAAGGTATCAACTATCCTATAGTTGTACAGACTTTCTAAAACTAAACACACACAAATTAAAGTGCATGCATTACAACACTGCCTTGAGGACTTTTTTTTAGGTCCAGTATTCGTGCAGGTTTCTGCCCAAGCACTATATCCAATTGAGAATACGACCTGGGTGTTTACAACTCGACTGAAGCCTTCTACATTAATGCAGGATGAGTGTTTCCTGACGGAACACTGTTTGGAAGTCATGATGAGAAGCAATAAATACTCCATTAGACCGGGCTGCTCTCAAATATTTGTTTTATACTAAAAATATTATTCTGTAAACATCAGCTGATCACAGAAAGGAACTAATGATTGGACACGAGTCAGATCTTCCCAGAAGTATTTACATAATTGCAATCTGTCATCTCTGGAGAGCGCTGGGATATTTGCACAAATGATTGAATTTCCATAAATGTTCACTTACATAATGTGGTTATTTTCACATTGCAGACTGAAGGTGAACTGGGGATTAGATATACGGTACTTGTTGCAGCACAGAAAGTGTCTTTGATTATGAATATTTGTAAGTACTATTTAACAAGAGATCTAGTCATGAGATCATATTGTACATGTTAATCTGAGCCAATGTTCCAAGCGCTTTTAATTAAACTATTAAATAGAAGGAAGTACCAAAGAGTGCAAAAAATAATGGTTAAAGAGTCGACGGGGCCACAACCAAACCTGAGAAACCGATAAGAAAAGACTGCTATCGCTAATCAAATAAATAGCAAAAAGATTACCATATATACTCGAGTATAAGCCGACCCGAGTATAAGCCGACCCCCCTAATTTTGCCACAAAAAACTGGGAAAACTTATTGACTCGAGTATAAGCCTAGGGTGGAAAATGCAGCAGCTACCGGTGAATTTAAAAAAATAAAAATAGATGCTCCATACCGTTCATTATTGCCCCATAGCTGTGCCATATAGTGCTCTGCACCGTTCATTATTGTCCCATAGAGGTACCATAGAAAGGTGTGCCATATAGTGCTCTGCACCGTTCATTATTGCCCCATAGCTGTGCCATATAGTGCTCTGCACAGTTCATTATTGCCCCATAGCTGTGCCATATAGTGCTCTGCACCGTTCATTATTGCCCCATAGCTGTGCCATATAGTGCTCTGCACCGTTCATTCTTGCCCCATCGCTGTGCCATATAGTGCTCTGCACCGTTCATTCTTGCCCCATAGCTGTGCCATATAGTGCTTTGCACCGTTCATTATTGCCCCATAGTTGTGCCATATAGTGCTCTGCACCGTTCATTATTGCCCCATAGCTGTGCCATATAGTGCTCTGCACCGTTCATTCTTGCCCCATAGCTGTGCCATATAGTGCTTTGCACCGTTCATTATTGCCCCATAGCTGTGCCATATAGTGCTCTGCACCGTTCATTCTTGCCCCATAACTGTGCCATATAGTGCTTTGCACCATTCATTCTTGCCCCATAGCTGTGCAATATTGTGCTCTGCACCGTTCATTCTTGCCCCATAGCTGTGCTATATAGTGCTCTGCACCGTTCATTTTTGCCCCATAGATGGTCCTTATAAAGCTGTGCCATTGCTGCTGCTGCAATAATAATATAAAAAAAAATGCCATACTCTCCTCTCTTGCTTGCAGCACCTCAGCGTCCCATCCCGGCGTCTCTCCGCTCTGACTGATCAGGCAGAAGGCGGCGCGCACACTATATGCGTCATCGTGCCCTCTGACCTGAACAGTCAGTGCAAGAGGACATGAAGACAGAGCTGCGCCCGGCGTGTGGAACACAGACAGGTGAATATAAAATACTCACCTAGTCGCGGCGCTCCTGACGCTGCCCCTGCCTGTCACACTGTTTCCGGGTGCCACAGCTCTTCCTGTCAGCGGTCACTAGCATCGCTCAGAGGAATGAATATGTGGCTCCACCCCTATGGGAGTGGAGTCCATATTCATTTCTCTAATGAGCGGTCCCACGTGACCGCTGAACAGGGAAAGAGCTACGGCACCCGGAGGCAGTGTGACAGGCAGGGGTAGCGTCAGGAGCGCCGGGACTAGGTGAGTATGCCTCAGCGCCCTCTCCCCCTCACCCGCCGACCCTGCCGCCCACCGTGACTCGAGTATAAGCCGAGAGGGACACTTTCAGCCCAAAAATTTGGGCTGAAAATCTCGGCTTATACTCGAGTATATACGGTAAATAATTACAAGGCATGATAATATTTATTGAAATCAAATTGGCAATTCAATATACACTGCTCAAAAAATAAAGGGAAAACTAAAATCCCACATCCTAGATATCACTGTGAAATATTCCACTTGTAAATCTTTATTCATTATATAGTGGAATGTGTTGAGAACAGTAAAACCTAAAAATGATCAATGTAAATCACAACTAATATCCCATGGAGGCCTGGAGTTGGAATGATGCTCAAAATCAAAGTGGAAAATCAAATTGCAAGCTGATCCAACTTCAGTGGAAATGCCTCAAGACAAGGAAATTATGCTCAGTATTCTGTGTTGCCTCCACGTGCCTGTATGACATCCCCTGTCAGACCCCGCAAACCTTCTTGCCACTTTTGCATTGATGTGCCATCCTGGATGAGCTGCACTACCTGAGCCACTTGTGTGGGTTGTAGAGTCCGTCTCATGCTAAGACGTGTGAAAGCACAACCAACATTTAAAAGTGACGAAAACATCAGCCAGAAAGCATTGGTACTGTGATTTGGTCTGTGGTCCCCACCCGCAGAACCACTCCTTTATTGACGGTGTCTTGATAATTGCCAATAATTTCCATCTGTTGTCTATTCCATTTGCACAACAGCATGTGAACTTGATTGATGATCAGTGTTGCTTCCAAAGTGGACAGTTTGTTTTCACAGAAGTTTGATTTACCGTATATACTCGAGTATAAGCCGACCCGAGTATAAGCCGACCCCCCTAATTTTGCCACAAAAAACTGGGAAAACTTATTGACTCGAGTATAAGCCTAGGGTGGAAATGCAGCATTTACCGGTGAATTTCAAAAATAAAATTAGAGCACGGTGGCGCAGTGGTTAGCACTACAGCCTTGCAGCGCTGGGGTCCTGGGTTCTAATCCCACCCAGGACAACATCTGCAAAGAGTTTGTATGTTCTCTCTGTGTTTGCGTGGGTTTCCTCCGGGCGCTCCGGTTTCCTCCCACATTCCAAAGACATACTGATTGGGCTCACAATCTAGAATTCCTATCGGGGAGAGTGATGGTAATGTGTTCAAACTGTAAAGCGCTGCGGAATTTGTTAGCGCTATATAAAAATAAAGATTATTATCATTATTGCCCCATAGCTGTGCCATATAGTGCTCTGCACCGTTCATATTTCCCCATAGCTCTGCCATATAGTGCTCTGCACCGTTCATATTTCCCCATAGCTCTGCCATATAGTGCTCTGCACCGTTCATATTGCCTCATATCTGCCCCATATAGTGCTCTGCACCGTTCATATTGCCCCATATCTGCCCCATATAGTGCTCTGCACTGTTCATACTGCCCCATATCTGCCCCATATAGTGCTCTGCACTGTTCATACTGCCCCATATCTGCCCCATATAGTGCTCTGCACCGTTCATATTGCCCCATGTCTGCCCCATATAGTGCTCTGCACCATTCATATTGCCCCATATCTGCCCCATATAGTGCTCTGCACCGTTCATATTGCCCCATATCTGCCCCATATAGTGCTCTGCACTGTTCATATTGCCCCATATCTGCCCCATATAGTGCTCTGCACTGTTCATATTGCTCCATATCTGCCCCATACTGTGCTCTGCACCGTTCATACTGCCCCATAGATGCTCGGTATAAATCTGTGCCGCCGCTGCTGCTGCTGCAATAAAAAAAAAAAAGCCATACTCACCTTTCTTGATTGCAGCTCCCAGCGTCCGGTCCCGGCGTCTCTCCGCTCTGACTGATCAGGCAGAGGGCGCCGCACACACTATATGCGTCATCGCGCCCTCTGACCTGAACAGTCAGAGCGCAGATAGACGCCGGGAAGACAGAGCGGCGCCCGGCGGCTGGAACGTGGACAGGTGAATATGACATACTTACCTGGTCCCGACGTCCGGCTCCCCCTGCCGTCCCACGGTCTTCTGTGCCGCAGCCTCTTCCTCTATCAGCGGTCACCGGCACCGCTGATTAGTGAAATGAATAGGCGGCTCCACCCCTATGGGAGGTGGAGCCGCTTATTCATTTCTCTAATGAGCGGTCCCACGTGACCGCTGAAGAGGGGAAGAAGCTGCAGCACAGAAGACCGTGGGAGGGCAGGGGGAGCGCCAGGATCGCTGGGACTCGGTAAGTATACCTCAGCGCCCTCTCCCCCTCACCCGCCGACCGCACCGCTACCGTGACTCGAGTATAAGCTGAGAGGGGCACTTTCAGCCCAAAAATTTGGGCTGAAAATCTCGGCTTATACTCGAATATATACGGTACTTGAAGTTACGGTATATTCTGTTGTATAAGTGTTCCCTTTATTTTTGAGCAGTGTATAAAAAACATATACACAAATACCGGAATAGAAAATGCGAAATGGTGAAAACTGAAACAATCTTAAAACATTGCATATATATTAATTTGAGTGAGGAAAAATAAACTTCCGCTGTCAATCTGCAACACACTCTCAACATCCATTTCGAGTAGTTTCCTCACCGAGCCTCTCCTCTGAAGAAACTATGTGAAACATGGCTTGAAGTGTGAGGCAGAGGGACTGTATCATATTTTGGTCAGTACATGACATTTGGTTGTGGAGGAAATTTTGGTGGTCTCATTCACTTAAGTGGGGATGTTCTGCAATTTTTCTGCCAAATCATTATTGCCGCCCCTTCATTTTCCATGGGTCAGACTCCCACTCATTATTGAGCGATGACATACGTTAGCAATATTGCATCACTTCATAAGATGAAACCTTTAAGAGGTTATTCTCAACATTTAATGTTATCACCTACTCAGGGGATAGGTGATAACTTGCTGATTGGTGGAGATCTGATTGGAGGAACCCAGGCGATCCTGAGAATTGACATCTGAAATATCCTGTTGGAATGAAGCGGTAGACGATCTATTCTTTGCTCGTAAGTCTTCTAGTGGGAACAACAAGCATCTAGTTAAACCTTATAGTTGACGTTCTTACTCGGAGTAGTGGGCTGCTCATCATCTATGGCAGAATTCACGGCTAGAAATTGATTCCAGCAGATTCATTGCAAGATACCTTCTTTATTTTTAATGCTTCTAATTCACAATAATGATGCTCAGGCCTTTGTAGCCACAGCTTGACATTTTGTATGGTATGAATTTTGACCCATTGAATCCACTATTATAAACCCATCAGTAAACCTGCATTAAAAGAGTGTGGAGTGATTATAATGCAGGATTTGCTTTTGCCTGATTGACGTATTATTTCCACATACCATCATTAAAAGAATAATAATCTTCGGAGAAATAGCAGGCTGCCTCAAGTGGGTCTCGTATGTCGATCCACTTATCTAGTAAATCTTGACATTATTTCATCATAGCTCATGAATCCAGCGGATTAGTAGAACTGTTATTTTGCATCAAAATTCCGGAAGGAAGGGAAGTTTTGTGCCTCTAAAATTAGCACCATATGCAGTGGTGTTTATGTAGCTTTTAGCCTGTGACACCTCGTATTTCATCTGTAATGACATCTGATGCATGGTGCCAGTGAGCTTACTTGTATTCAGCTCTATATAAACAGTTAATATGTAATTTTTATCTTTGTGGGGTTTAGAACGATCACATAATCCCATTACATATTTTATAATCACCATGCTGTCTAAAAGGATATAGTTATATTTTCATAATGTTTCATAAGAAATATCTATTCTTATGTAAATAAAGGAAATCCATTCACGCCGATGTGCAAGATGTCGCTTGATCAACTCAACACTCTTATATACACATGATCTTATATACACATGCGTACATGTGAGTCCAAAATGATGCAAAAAAACAAAAGTAAAAACATTTTTTAAGTCTATATCCACCTTTGCAATAAATTTGTTTGATTGTTCCAATGCATTTAAAGTTAAAGGGTTTACCTGGGATATTTTTTATTTTTAATCCGTAGCGATTCAGCTTTTCAGAAAACAAATGTGACAATACTCACATTTCCCTAATGAAACCCCTACATTGGCAGTGGCTCTGACAATATAAATGGCAAAAGTCGCTGAACCAACTGATTGCCTGCAGTGGTCTCTTGGGCAGTAGCAGTGATGTCACCAATGTAGCTTGTCTATAAAGGACATAGCTGTGCGGAGAGACATTGAGAAAACAAGGGCAGCATGAATTAGACGGGTCTGCTTTACTTTGAAATGTTGCAGCGTTTCAGAGAAAACACATTTTGTAAGCTGACCTGGGAACTTGCAGCTTGAGTGACTAGTCCAAGAGGCTAGTCCTAGCAGCCTTTCCCTTCCTCATGATCCTTGAATAGCAGTTCTCTCCCTATGTGTATAGCGACAGTCAAGGGGAGTGGAGCAGGGACATGCAACCAGGGATCAGTCTCTTCAACTTGTCACTCGAGCCCCATGGTCCCCAGACAGCTTTTAAATATATGTTTGCTCTGAAATGCTGAAGTGTTTCACAGTAAGGCTATGTTCACACATTGCGGTTTTTACCGCGGAACCGCGGCGATTTTGCAGCTGCGTGTCCGCAGCAGTTTCCATAGCGTTTACAGTAACATGTAAACCCTATGGAAACCACAAACCGCTGTGCACATGCTACGGGAAAAACCGCGCGGGAACGCAGCGGTTTACAACCCGCAGCATGTCTCTTTTTTGTGCAGAATCGCAGCGATTCTGCACCCATAGAAATGCATTGATCCGCTTACTTCCCGCATGGGGCTGTGCCCACCTTGCGGGAAGTAAGCGGATAATGTGCGGGTGGTACCCGGGGGGGAGGAGAGGAGACTCTCCTCCAGGCCCCGGGAACCATATTTGAGTAAAAACAAAAAGAATTCAAATAAAAAATAATGGTATACTCACCTCTGAAGTCTCAACGCTGCGCGCGGCCGTCCGGTCTCAGGTTTGCTATGCGACGAGGATCTGGGGTGACGTCGCGGTCACATGACCGTGACGTCACGAAGGTCCTGGTCGCACAGCATCTTTGGAACCGGACCGCCGCCTGCAGCGCCGAGGAGATCGGGACGTCGGAGGGTGAGTATATCATGATTTTATTATTTTTAACATTACTATTGATGCTGCATGTTGCTGCATATGCAGCATCAATAGTAGGGGTAAAATCCCGCAGCGGAACCCGCAGGACAAACCGCGATAAATCTGCAGGGATAACCGCAGCGGGTTTGCCCTGCAGATTTATCAAATCCGCTGCGGGAGAACCCGCAGGGACAGGACGCAATGTGTGAACATAGCCTAAGGGTATGTGCACACGTATTCTTGGCCACTGCGGATTTTTCCGCAGCAGATTTGATAAATCTGCAGGGCAAAAACGCTGCGTTTTTGCTACAGAATTGTAGCGGATTTACCGCGGATATGCTGTGGTTTTTCTGCGGATTTCACTGCGGTTTTACAACTGCGGCTTTCTATAGGGCAACTGTAAAACCGCTGCAGAATCCGCAGAAAGTGACATGCTGCGGTAAGTAAACCGCGTCTCTGCGCATTTTTTTTCCGCAGCATATGCACAGCGTTTTTGGTGTCCCATAGGTTTACATTGAACTGTAAACTCATGGGAAACTGCTGCGGACCCACAGCAAAATCCGCATTGTGTGCACGTACCCTAAAGGTACCTTCACACTGAGTGACGCTGCAGCGATACTGACAGCGATGTCGATCGCTGCAGCGTCTCTGTTTGGTCGCTGGAGAGCTGTCACACAGACAGCTCTCCAGCGACCAACGATGCCGGTAACCAGGGTAAACATCGGGTTACTAAGCACAGGGCCGCGCTTAGTAACCCGATGTTTACCCTGGTTACCATCGTAAAAGTAAAAAAAACAAACACTACATACTTACCTTCCGCTGTCTGTCCCCGGCGCTCTGCTTTCCTGCACTGACTGTGAGCACAGCGGCCGGAAAGCAGAGCGGTGACGTCACCACTGTGCTTTCCGGCTGGCCGGCGCTCACAGCCAGTGCAGGAAGCAGAGCGCCGAGGACAGACAGCGGAAGGTAAGTATGTAGTGTTTGTTTTTTTTACTGTTACGATGGTAACCAGGGTAAGCATCGGGTTACTAAGCGCAGCCCTGCGCTTAGTAACCCGATGTTTACCCTGGTTACCAGTGAAGACATCGCTGAATCGGCGTCACACACGCCGATTCAGCGATGTCTGCAGGGAGTCCAGCGACGAAATAAAGTCCTGGACTTTCTGCAGCGACCAACGATCTCCCAGCAGGGGCCTGATCGTTGGTCGCTGTCACACTGAACGATATCGCTAGACAGGACGCTGCAACGTCACGGATCGCTAGCAATATCTTTCAGTGTGAAGGTACCTTAAGAGTGGTGTCACACAACTGTTTTCTCTCCATCCAAGAAAAGCTGTCCGATTATGCTAATCAGGCTGATCAGAGTTTGATTAGAGTGGGATTCGATTTTCTTTGAGCTGGAGAGAGAAAAATAAGTTTCTCCACCTTCTCTATTTGGTTAGTCGGTGAAAATCGGACCACACTCTGATGTCATGTGAATGCTGACCTTTTTTTTTTCCTTTTACAGACCTGTAAGCTTGAATGGGCGAATGCCATTCGATTCTCAGAGGCAAATTGTGCATTTGTTTTCCCTCAGTCTAATTGGAAAGAGGTAAAAATCTGTCATGTGCACAGCCCCATAGAGTGACATGGGTAGGAGTGCTCTCCGTGAAAACCACTGATAGCGCTCTTCCGATTTATACTCTCGTCTGCATCTGCCCTAAAACGTTTACGGTATATGTTTGAATGTATTTTCTACAGAATACTATACAAACTTAACTCACTCACAAAGCTCTCTACAGTTCTGGACCACACTTTATCTCCTCCCTCATCTCTATTTATTACCCTACCTGTGCCCTCCACTCCACAACTGATCTAAGACTAACATCCTCCATAATCTCAACCTCCATCTCCAAGACTTCTCTCGTGCTGCGCCAGTTTTCTGGGATGCTCTGCATCGGCTGATCCTTCTACTACCTAGCCCCCCATGTTTTGAAAGGTGCTTTAAAAAACACATCTCTTTCGACTTGCCTATCACATTAATTTACCATTCTAACTCTCCTTTGTTCCCTCTTTCTAAATTTTACTTAGGTGCCTCCCATTCATCTGTGTCCACTTCCTCGTTGCACCCAATAGCACTTGGCAACTGGACCTAGACAGGTAGTCTGGTGACTGGATCATGACTGGATTATTTGTCATGCCCTATGAACCCCTTCCCGACCCATGACGCCACGTAGGCGTCATGAAAGTCGGTGCCAATCCGACCTATGACGCCTATGTGGCGTCATGGAAAGATCGCGTCCCTGCAGATCGGGTGAAAGCGTTAACTCCCATTTCACCCGATCTGCAGGGACAGGGGGAGTGGTAGTTTAGCCCAGGGGGGGTGGCTTCACCCCCTCGTGGCTACGATCGCTCTGATTGGCTGTTGAAAGTGAAACTGCCAATCAGAGCGATTTGTAATATTTCACCCATTATAACGGGTGAAATATTACAATCCAGCCATGGCCGATGCTGCAATATCATCGGCCATGGCTGGAAATACTAGTGTGCCCCCACCCCACCCCACTGATCGCCCCCCAGCCCCCCGATCTGGCCGGTACACTGCTCCGGCTCCCCTCCGTCCAGTGCTCCGCTCCCCCCGTGCTCCAATCACCCCCCCGTGCTCCAATCACCCCCCCTGCACTCCGATCCACCCCCCCCGTGCTCCGTTCCACCCCCCGTGCTCCGTTCCAGCCCCCCCGTGCTCCGTTCCAGCCCCCCCGTGCTCCGTTCCACGCCTGCCGCGCTCCGATTCCCCCCCTCCGTGGTCCCCCCCACCCCATCATACTTACCGATCCTGCCGGGGTCCCGTCCGTCTTCTCCCTGGGCGCCGTCTTCTTCCAAAATGGCGGGCGCATGCGCAGTACGCCCGCCGAATCTGCCGGACGGCAGATTCGTTCCAAAGTGCATTTTGATCACTGAGATAGATTATATCTCAGTGATCAAAATAAAAAAAATAATAAATGACCCCCCCCCTTTGTCACCCCCATAGGTAGGGACAATAAAAAAATAAAGAAATTTTTTTTTTCCCACTAATGTTAGAATAGGGTTAGGGGTAGGGTTAGGGTTAGGGTTAGGGCTAGGGTTAGGGCTAGGGTTAGGTTTTCGGTATGTGCACACGTATTCTGGTCCTCTGCGGATTTTTCCGCTGCGGATTTGATAAATCCGCACTGCTAAACCACGGCGGATTTACCGCGTTTTTTCTGCACATTTCACTGCAGTTTTACAATTGCGATTTTCTATTGGAGCAGTTGTAAAACCGCTGCGGAATCCGCACAAAGAAGTGACATGCTACGGAATGTAAACTGCTGCGTTTCCGTGCAGTTTTTCCGCAGCGTGTGTACAGCGATTTTTGTTTCCCGTAGGTTTACATTGAACTGTAAGCTCATGGGAAACTGCTGCTTTTCCGCAGCATGTGCACATACCTTTAGAATTAGGCCATGTGCACACGGTGTGGATTTGGCTGCGGATTGGCCGCTGCGGATTCGCAGCAGTGTTCCATCAGGTGTACAGTACCATGTAAACATATGAAAAACCAAATCCGCTGTGCCCATGGTGCGGAAAATACCGCGCGGAAACGCTGCATTGTATTTTCTGCAGCATGTCAATTCTTTGTGCGGATTCCGCAGCGTTTTACACCTGTTCCTCAATAGGAATCCGCAGGTGAAATCCGCACAAAAAACACTGGAAATCCGCGGAAAATCCGCAGGTAAAACGCAGTGCCTTTTACCCGCGGATTTTTCAAAAATGGTGCGGAAATATCTCACACGAATCCGCAATGTGGGCACATAGCCTTAGGATTAGGGTTGTGATTAGGGTTATGGCTACAGTTGGGATTAGAGTTAGGGGTGTGGGGGGGTTAGTGTTGGAGGTAGAATTGAGGGGTTACCACTGTTTAGGCACATCAGGGGTCTCCAAACGCAACATGGCGCCACCATTGATTCCAGCCAATCTCGTATTCAAAAAGTCAAATGGTGCTCCCTCACTTCCGAGCCCTGACGTGTGCCCAAACAGTGGTTTACCCCCACATATGGGGTACCAGCATACTCAGGATAAACTGCGCAACAATTACTGGGGTCCAATTTCTCCTGTTACCCTTGTGAATCTAAAAAAATGCTTGCTAAAACAAAATTTTTGAGGAAAGAAAAATGATTTTTTATTTTCACGGCTCTGCGTTGTAAACGTCTGTGAAGCACTTGGGGGTTCAAAGTGCTCACCACATATCTAGATAAGTTCCTTGGGGGGTCTAGTTTCTAAAATGGGGTCACTTGTGGGGGGTTTCTACTGTTAAGCCACATCAGGGGCTCTGCAAACGCAACGTGACGCCCACAGAGCATTCTATCAAAGTCTGCATTTCAAAACGTCACTACTTCACTTCCGAGCCCCGGCATGTGCCCAAACACTGATTTACCCCCACATATGGGGTATCAGCGTACTCAGGAGAAACTGGACAACAACTTTTGGGGTCAAATTTCTCCTGTTACCCTTGGGAAAATAAAAAATTGCAGGCTAAAAGATCATTTTTGAGAAAATAATTTTTTTTTTTAATTTTCATGGCTCTGCGTTATAAACTTCTGTGAAGCACTTGGGGGTTCAAAGTCCTCACCACACATCTAGATTAGTTCCTTTGGGGGTCTAGTTTCCAAAATGGGGTCATTTCTGGGGGCTCTCTAATGTTTAGGCACACAGGGGCTCTCCAAACGTGACATGGTGTCCGCTAATGATTGGAGCTAATTTTCCATTTAAAAAGCCAAATGGCGTGCCATCCCTTCCGAGCCCTGCCGTGCGCCCAAACAGTGGTTTACCCCCACATATGGGGTATCGGCCTACTCAGGACAAACTGGACAACAATATTTGGGGTCCAATTTCTCCTATTATCCTTGGCAAAATAGGAAATTCCAGGCTAAAAAATCATTTTTGAGGAAATAAAAATTATTTTTTATTTTCATGGCTCTGCATTATAAACTTCTGTGAAGCACCTGGGGGTTTAAAGTGCTCAATATGCATTTAGATAAGTTCCTTGGGGGGTCTAGTTTCCAAAATGGGGTCACTTGTGGGGGAGCTCCAATGTTTAGGCACACAGGGGCTCTCCAAACGCGACATGGTGTCCGCTAACAATTGGACCTAATTTTCCATTCAAAAAGTCAAATGGCGCGCCTTCCCTTCCGAGCCCTGCCGAGTGCCCAAACAGTGGTTTACCCCCACATATGAGGTATCGGCGTACTCGGGAGAAATTGCCCAACAAATTTTATGATCCATTTTATCCTACTGCCCATGTGAAAATGAAAAAATTGAGGCTAAAAGAATTTTTTTGTGAAAAAAAAAGTACTTTTTCATTTTTACAGATCAATTTATGAAGCACCTGAGGGTTTAAAGTGCTCACTAGGCATCTAAATAAGTTCCTTGGGGGGTCTAGTTTCCAAAATGGGGTCACTTGTGGGGGAGCACCAATGTTTAGGCACACAGGAGCTATCCAAACGCGACATGGTGTCCGCTAACGATGGAAATAATTTTTCATTCAAAAAGTCAAATGGCGCCCCTTCCCTTTCGAGCCTTACCATGTGCCCAAACAGTGGTTTACCCCCACATGTGAGGTATTGGTGTACTCAGGAGAAATTGCCCAACACATTTTATGATCCATTTTATCCTGTTGCCCATGTGAAAATGAAAAAATTGAGGCTAAAAGAATTTTTTTGTGAAAAAAAAGTACTTTTTCATTTTTACGGATCAATTTGTGAAGCACCTGGGGGTTCAAAGTGCTCACTATGCATCTAGATAAGTTCCTTGGGGTGTCTTGTTTCCAAAATGGGGTCACTTGTGGGGGAGCTCCAATTTTTAGGCACACGGGGGCTCTCCAAACGTGACATGGTGTCCGCTAAAGAGTGGAGCCAATTTTTGATTCAAAAAGTCAAATGGCGCTCCTTCCCTTTCAAGCCCTGCCGTGTGCCCAAACAGTGGTTTACCCCCACATATGAAGTATCAGCGTACTCAGGACAAATTGGACAACAACTTTCGTGGTTCAGTTTCTCCTTTTACCATTGGGAAAATAAAAAAATTGTTGCTAAAAGATAATTTTTGTGACTAAAAAGTTAAATGTTCATTTTTTCCTTCCATGTTGCTTCTGCTGCTGTGAAGCACCTGAAGGGTTAATAAACTTCTTGAATGTGGTTTTGAGTACCTTGAGGGGTGCAGTTTTTAGAATGGTGTCACTTTTGGGTATTTTCAGCCATATAGACCCCTCAAACTGACTTCAAATGTGAGGTGGTCCCTAAAAAAAATGGTTTTGTAAATTTCGTTGTAAAAATGAGAAATCGCTGGTCAAATTTTAACCCTTATAACTTCCTAACAAAAAAAAATTTTGTTTCCAAAATTGTGCTGATGTAAAGTAAACATGTGGGAAATGTTATTTATTAACTATTTTGTGTCACATATCTCTCTGGTTTAACAGAATAAAAATTCAAAATGTGAAAATTGCGAAATTTTCAAAATTTTCGCCAAATTTCCGTTTTTATCACAAATAAACGCATAATTTATTGACCTAAATTTACCACTAACATGAAGCCCAATATGTCATGAAAAAACAATCTCAGAACCGCTAGGATCCGTTGAAGCGTTCCTGAGTTATTACCTCATAAAGGGACACTGGTCAGAATTGCAAAAAACGGCAAGGTCTTTAAGGTCAAAATAGGCTGGGTCATGAAGGGGTTAATTATAATGATGGCCAGACCTTGTATGACAAACACTTTCTACCTATTGTGTCCCCCTATTTCCTTATAGATTGTAATCTTGTGAGCAGGACCCTCACTCCTGTAGCTTTTGAACTGTGTGTTACTTTGTGATGTATTTATTGTTTGTACATGTCCACACTTAATTGTAAAGTGCTGCAGAATATGTTGGAGCAATCTAAAATTGTTATTATTTATTATATCTGGCTGAAATGCAAATGTATGATACATGCATAAAGGGTCCCTTAAAAATAAAAAAAAATGCTGGATAACCTCTTTACAAACATTTAAATCTTGGGACTTATATATGACTTGTTATGAGATCATGTCCCATTTTTTTGTTGTTGCATTTGTTAGTACACGGAACTAGACAAACATATATAGTATCTGTAGATGGTTGAAAGGCAGCAGTTCTCTTTTCTTTACCTCCAAGCTGCAAATATCTGATATCTCCTCAGCCCCCCAAAATCAACAATACACTTAAAGGTTGTCTATTCCTTGAGGTTGAAGCCTGCAGTCACTTTATGTGACTGCAGACTTGTGAAGCCTCACAGGATTCTTCGGCGCTAGGAGCTGGTGGTCATATGACTGCAATACGCTATTTGCATACTCCCGGCCACATTTCGACTAGGCGTATCCTGCCTTCCTCAATTCACTTCTATTGGGTGAGGATCTGGACAAGTCTAGTTGGCACATGGCCGCATTTATTAAAATGGCATACTTGCAGTCACGCTCTTGCCGGCCTCAGCGGGCACTGTGAGGATTCTCAAGTCCGCAGTAACAGAGTGACTGCAGACTTGTACGTCAAGCCCGGACAGCCCCTGTAACCTGTGTGCAGGAATGGCCCTGTGCTTGCATGAAAACAGCCATGTTTTTCTAATCCTCTACAACTTTATTAATAGACTTGATTGAACGTTAAAGAGCCCAAGATTCACAATTCTGAATTCTTTGCCGTAGTGTGTTTGCACTAAGAGGCTCTGAATGTAGTAATACTTCCTTTTTCTCCCTTGTTTTATTCCAAGGTTAACAAATGCTTTTGTTTCCTTTGGATTGTTCATTTGGACTGAAGTGTCGTGATTTAGCAGTTATTTTCAGTAATGAGGGAAAATCGTCTCTCCGCACAAAGCAGAGGTGCGAGTCTCCACAACAAACGGCTGTGGAATGAATCTGCTCCCCGGCTCTCTGGGAAATTTTACAACAATTTTCATGCAGCATACTGTTCTCTCACTGTCAGCATCGCACAGATCATAACGTACACCCCACCGCCAGTAATAAGGCTGTAAATTCCACAGGGGGTATCTGGTGATATCATAAACCACAGCAACAAAATGCTGAACGGTTTAATAATGTCACCGGAACTCTTAGATGGAATTACAGCATGGCTTTTTACACGCCATTTGGGTGTACTTTATTTACTGCAATACATGGTAACCAAAAATAACACACACCAATTTGGGCTTCCTGGGATCTGTTTGCAGCTATAAATGCAATCACTTTGAATGAGATATTGTGAAAGAAATTACAATGCTGGACCTGGGTCCGTGCCCTTCATCAAAGACCCTTACTCATTAAAACAGCGGTTTGTAACACACCATTGAACATCTGCATGGAGGCTGCTCGGATAATCAGGTCTCAAGCTGCTCTGTGCTGGGGCAAGTGCTGGTGGCTACAGTAATTATGTATTTTGTATTGATTTAGGCGTATGTGCACATGATGTCCTTTTCAGCCGGATTCTGCTTTGAACCCACATGAAAAATCGCTAAAAACTAGCAAAAATAATGAACATATGAACTGTATTGTTAAAGTGACTTGTACTCATGTTAATTGTATTGCAACTTCTTTTAACCTCTTCATGCTTTTAAAGCCACAAAGCTGCAAAAAGAAGTGACTGGTTCATTCTTCTGGTGTCTTCCCAGTCTCCACTGTGTTGATTAAAATTATTTTTTTTTTAAATTGAAAATCAGAAATGGCGCCACAAAGGAGGATCAAAGTGATGTCCGAAATGCCCCTTCAGGGAAAACACCACTGGTGTTGTCTTGAAGCGTCTCATGCTTTAAAATTGATGCATGTGCGCCAGTGTCTGTCGTTTGCATGTTTTCCTACCATGTGGAGAACGGTTTGAGCTGCTATGATCTCAATATTTTGAAGTATACAAGGAATCGTAGAGATCCCAAAAACATGAAAAAGGTCAAACCTAGATCTACTCCATTACAATTTAGTTGTGTGTGCTCTGTCAGTGAAGGCTCATAACTAGTGATGGTGATATCCGAGCACACTCATGTCGTAATCGAATATTTTCAGCGTGCTAAAAAAATTGCGGTCCCTGCATGTGATGTGGCTGTCGTACAACCGTGAGACATGCAGCCGTCGCGACTCGAGCATTTTTTTCCGAACACGCCGAAAATACTCGATTAGTACATGAGCGTGCTCGCTCATCACTACTCACAATCTCTGAAAAATTCAGAAAACTACTGGTACCCAGACCATCCTCGTCAGTTTGGGTCCTTTTGGGCAACAAAACCATCACAGTGCTACTTTCATTTCAATAAATATGCTAGTGTTAACAAAACCTGAGATATATATCACCTGGTCCTGCTAATTTGATAGGGACCACCAGTAGTCTAAAGGCCCCCACACAGATTAATGTTGCCTTAACCTGCCAATATCGACAGGTTCGGCCAAAAGTTTAACTCTAGATTGCATTGTTTTCTAAGATATAAGTGCATGGCCAAACGATTGCTCCTGTGTGTGGGAAATTTAGCGGAGATGACTGACAGCCGAACAACCGGCCGAAGCATCATTCGTCCGACAGACATGTAATGCGTATGGCCAGCTTACAGTGCTTAGCATAAATTAGTACACCCTCTTTAAAAAGTACTACTTTAATCAATATCTCAATGAACACCAGAATAATTTCCAATATGTTGAAAAGACTTGAGCTTCATAGAACATTTTTTAACCCATAACATGAAAGTAAGGTAGTAGCAATGAGTGACACCAGCGGCACCCTACAGCTTCTAGCACCACCCTCAAACAAACCATCATCAGGTAGCTGCGCTGATGACACTGCTTCTATCACTGCCCCCTGCTGAAAATTCATTTGAGGGTGGTGCTACAGAGGTTCGATAAATTGGGTAATCATTACATAATAAGTCAAGTTGGACTTTTCTGTGCTAGGGAAACATGTAAACTTACATTAATAGCAGGAAGCATTTACTGCTCTAATCGCCTATAAAAGGCTCTGAAACGGTTTTGTTAATATGCCTGTGGTGGTAATGTTGTATTATAATGGTGTTCAACAATGTGTATGTATTCACCCGGTCATCAGGATTTTCCCAGCTAAACTACAGGCATTGTCAGGCTGGCGCCATTAAACTAATTAAAGTGATAGCTTGGTTGATGAAATCAGTCTTGTGGTTGTTTAATCTGTATTTGCAGTTTCCAGTTAATGAGATTCTCGTGCTTCGAGGCAGCCTGTGGGGGGTCGTTATTCGGTTCTCTGGTCACATATTCATCCTTATGGTCACTGATCCTGCTTCGCATGCTGCGCCATTTTATTGGAGCAAAAAAAATTTTTGCTGTGCAAAATGGCGCTGGCGGCACTTGTTCAGTAGCATCTATCAACAAGCAATGCTCCATTTTGTTGGAGGTAAAGTTTTTTTTTTTCGAAGCCAACACTATTATATGCAGGATCTAAAATAGGAGGCAGATCACTGAAGGATAAGTGGCCTGTCATAAGCCTAAAAATATGAATATGTTAACAGAGCACGAAATAAAGCCGCCCGGAGCACGAGCATATGATTTACTGAAAACTGCAATTACAGATTAAATAACAACAAGACGGATTTCATCAACCAAGGTATCATTTTTATCAGTATAATGGCCCCAACCTGACAATGCCTGTAGTTTAATTAACACAATCCTGATGACAGGTTCGATTTAAAGACCAGTCTCCAGCAAATTTTTTAAAACTAATCTTTGCGTAGTTTGCACTTCCATTGTAGCCTGTAATGACTCCATAGCTACCATACCTTCCTCTGTGATTGTTCTTCACATGCAGCTGCATGATCGATCACTATATAGAATAGTCCGTTTGCGGGGGAACTTCTGCTGAGAGAACCTGACTACAGAAGAGTCTGTTTGTAGTCAGGATTGACTGATAAACCATAAAAGTTTGTACATTAGTGGCAAATACACCCAAGAGTGAAAGAAGCCTAAGGAGGCAAAATTAGGGTTAGAGTTGTAGCTTGTCTAAAAGTTTACTTGCTATTTAAAACTTTTTTTTTATCTACAGCTGTCCATAATAGATGTGCGTAGCAATAAGTTACAGGGATTTTATTTAGAGAATAAAGACATGCTTATGTGAAATATTTCTAGTTATCGCATCAATGGCTTGCACTCAGCGAGCCGTATGATCATCGTTTATTCATGCCTGCTGCGTAGTGTTTGACCACTCATTAGAAGGAACAAAATCAGCAGGTGACGCTAACTGGGGTTAAGCAGTCGCGCATGAATGAACAGTCAAGTGCTGCCAAAACCTTTACTCTGTTATTATACAGGGTTTTTTTTATGGCCGGTCAGTTTGAGTTAAAATGGAAGAGTCTGAAAATCATATAGATTACATAGATAATAAGGCCACTTTAATGTTGCGTTTTGGTTACAGTTAGCCTTTGAATTGTTAACTTGGATGGTATCCTGTTCATCACCTCATATTGGCACCTCAGATCTGCACCCCATTCTACAGATGATGTATCGGTAGTTTTAATCTGCAATCTAGTAGCGGAAACCTCAGCACCGACACAAATAAGAGTGATTGGTCTCGCTTGCAAAGCTTAACAAACGTTATTTTATCCGGTACTAAAGGTATAGAATAGATTAACTGGAAAAACTGGAGCAAGTTCAGAGAAGAGCTACCAGGATGGTGAGCGAACTGCAAAGTATGTCATACGAGGAACGGTTAAAGGATCTGGGAATGTTTATCTTGCAAAAAAGAAGGCTAAGAGGAGACTTCATAGCTGTCTACAAATATCTGAAGGGATGTCACGGTGTAGAAGGATCATCCGTATTCTTATTTTCACATGGAAACATGAGAAGCAATGCAATGAAATTGTAAGGGAGAAGATATAGATATTAGAAAAAAACTTTTTGACAGTGAGGGTGAACAATGAGTGGAACAGGCTGCCACAAGAAGTGGTGCATTCTCCTTCAATGGATGTCTTCAAACAGAGGCTGGACAGACATCTGTCTGAGATGGTTTAGTGAATCCTGCATTGAGCAGGGGGTTGGACACGATGACCCTTGAGGTACCTTTAACATCTAAGGATACATTCAACGTTTTGACCAACAGGTGGTCTTTATCAAGGACATCTGTATATGTCGTGGCCAGGTATGCTTCAGAGCATAGGTGTGCGCTGAAGCAATGCATTTATGTCGGTGCTGTGGTTTCCGTTAATTATAGGTCAAGATTAGCATCCTTAACCCTTTCACGACATGCACCGTACTATTACTGCGCATGCCGTGTCACCCCCTTTGATGTGGGCTCCGGCGGTGAGCCCACATCAAAGTCACGACATGTCAGCTGTTTTGTACAGCTGACATGTGCGCGCAATTGCGGTGGGTGAAATCGCTATTCACCCGCCGCTATTAACCTGTTAAATGCCGCTGTCAAACGCAGACAGCGGCATTTAACCGGCGCTTCCGGCCGGGCGGCCGGAAATGATGTCATCGCCGACCCCCGTCACATGATCGGGGGTCGGCGATGCATCAGGATGGAAACCATAGAGGTCCTTGAGACCTATATGGTTACTGATGCCGACCTGCTGTGAGCGCCCCCCTGTGGTCGGCGCTCACAGCACACCTGCATTTCAGCTACATAGTAGCGATCTGATGATCACTGCTATGTAGCAGAGCCGATCAGGCTATGCCAGCTTCTAGCCTCCCATGGAGGCTATTGAAGCATGGCACAAGTAAAAAAAAAAATGTTTTTAAAAATATGAAAAAAATATAAAAAATATGAAAGTTTAAATCACCCCCCTTTCGCCCCATCCTAAATAAAACAATTTAAAAAAAAAAAAAACCTACACGTATTTGGTATCGCCGCGTTCAGAATCGCCCGATCTATCAATAAAAAGAAAGCATTAACTTAAACAGCGTAGCGAGAAAAAAATCAGAAACTCCAGAATTACGTTTTTTTGGTCGCCGCGACATTGCATTAAAATGCAATAACGGGCGATCAAAAGAACGTATCTGCACCGAAATGGTATCATTAAAAACGTCAGCTCGGCACGCAAAAAATAAGCCCTCACCCGACCCCAGATCACGAAAAAGTGAGACGCTTTGGGTATCGGAAAATGGCACTTTTTTTTTTTTTTTTTTTTTAAGCAAAGTTTTGAATTTTTTTTCACCACTTGGATAAAAAATAACCTAGACATGTTAGATGTCTATGAACTCGTAATGACCTAGAGAATCACAATGGCAGGTCAGTTTTAGCATTTAATGAACCTAGCAAAAAAGCCAAACAAAAAACAAGTGTGGGATTGCACTTTTTTTGCAATTTCACGGCACTTGGAATTTTTTTCCCGTTTTCTAGTAAAAGACATGGTAAAACCAATGCTGTCTTTCAAAACTACTACTACGTCCCACAAAAAATAAGCGCCCACATGACCATATTGACGGAAAAATAAAAAAGTTATGGCTCTGGGAAGGAGGGAAGTGAAAAATGAAAACGCAAAAACGAAAAAGGGCCGCGACTTGAAGGGGTTAACTCAAGCAAGACCACTTCCACAGCAGTAGTATTGGCTTCTTCCTTCGTGTTACGCTGCAATCTTCCTTATAAATAGTACTAGATGGTGGCCCGATTCTAACGCATCGGGTATTCTAGAATATGCATGTCCACGTAGTATATTGCCCAGCCACGTAGTATATTGCCCAGCCATGTAGTATATTGCCCAGCCATGTAGTATATTGCCCAGCCACGTAGTATATTGCCCAGCCACGTAGTATATTGCCCAGCCACGTAGTATATTGCCCAGCCACGTAGTATATTGCCCAGCCACGTTGTATATTGCCCAGCGACGTAGTATATTGCCCAGTCACGTAGTATATTGCCCAGTCACGTAGTATATTGCCCAGCAATGTAGTATATTGCCCAGACACGTAGTATATTGCCCAGCCACGTAGTATATTGCCCTGTCACTTAGTATATTGCCCAGCAATGTAGTATATTGCCCAGATACGTAGTATATTGCCCAACGACGTGGTATATTGCCCAGCGATGTAGTATATTGCCCAGTCACGTATTGCCCAGCCACATAGTATATAGCACAGCCCACGTGGTACGGTATATTGCCCAGCCACATAGTATGTAGCAGAGCCACGTAGTATATTGCCCAGTCACGTAGTATATTGCCCAGCACAGAGCCACGTATTATAGAGACTTAAAGGGACACTGTCACCTGAATTTGGAGGGAACAATCTTCAGCCATGGAGGCGGGGTTTTTTGGTTTTTGATTCACCCTTTCCTTACCCGCTAGCTGCATGCTGGCTGCAATATTGGATTGAAGTTCATTCTCTGTCCTCCATAGTACACGCCTGCGCAAGGCAAGATTGCCTTGTGCAGGCATGTACTACGGAGGACAGATAATGAACTTCAATCCAATATTGAAACCAGCATGCAGCCAGCGGGTAAGGAAAGGGTGAATCAAAAACCCCGCCTCCATGGCTGAAGATTGTTCCCTCCAAATTCAGGTGACAGTGTCCCTTTAAAAAAAAAAAAAAAGCATATACTCACCTATAGCCCGTTGAGGTCCTGCTATACTTACCCTCCGCCACCTTTCTCGCTCCTCGCCACGCTCCCGGGACCGCTCCATTGCAAGCGGCAGCTTGCGGTCCCGTCCCAGGGCTGGTGTGAGCACAGGACCTATGATGATGTCGCGGTCATATGACCGTGACGTCACGGCAGGTCCTTGTCGCACACCAGCCCTTTGACGGGAGTGGAAGCTGCCGCTTGCAATGGAGCGGTCCCGGGAGCGTGGAGAGGAGCGAGAAAGGCGGCGTAGGGTAAGTATAGCAGGTTTTTTGTTTTTTTAATTATTTTTAACATGACATATTTTTACTATTGATGCTGCATAGGCAGCATCAATAGTAAATAGTTGGGGACACACAGCGTTAATAGCAGCGGTAACAGAGTGCGTTACACCGCGGGCCGTTACCGCTGCCATTAACCCTGTGTGAGCAGTGAGTGGAGGGGATTATGGAGCGGGCGCCGGGCAGTGAGTGCAGGGGAGTAGGGGAGGGACTAATCGGACTGTGACCGTCGCTGATTGGTCGCGGCAGCCATGACAGGCAGCTGCCGAGACCAATCAGCGAAGGAATAACCGTGACAGAAAGACAGACAGACGGAAGTACCCCTTAGACAATTATGTATATAGATGGTGCCAAATAACAATTACCTTAGTGACAATAGTGTACCACGAAAATACCGCCTAAAATATACTGTGTAGTGTATGAAGTACCAATGATTCACAATGCCAAACACCCCTAATGCAGTGACCAAATAACGCCATGAAAACATTTTGTTTCATAATTGTGCTAGACAATGTTAATAATGCTGCTGTAAAATTAATATTATGAGAGTTTGCTATTAAGTTTCTGAAGGGTTAAACAAATGTTAATATCATTAAATCCAATGGAGATTCTCTCATGGAAGTGTTTTCTGTTTCACTATATAGTATGCATACTGTGCTTTGGCAAGATCACCCTCCTCTTAAAAGACCTCTTTTCCACTCAATTTTGAGTGATTTTCTCAGAGATTTCACTGTAACCTCAATGTGGAAAATATGAGATTACTCAAAAACTGTAAAGTCAAACGGGTAGAGGTAACGAGTATTGCGGTATTCTCTAATACCCCTGGAGGAAAAATGTAAACGAAGCAGAAAGCAATAAACCGGTGCTTAATAAACCTTGCTGAAGATAATACAATAAAAAATTATTATTGGAATGTGATACGCAACAACTGTTACAGCATAGAATGAGAAGGCATTAGTAAAACATCATAGATTAAAACCAGTGAAATCCAAAAGAAATAAGGTTGTATAAAAGGGGGCCTTCACATTGAAACTCCCTACTAAGGCAGCTGCTGATCAATAAATAGTAAAAAATAGGGATGTTATACTCATATTCTATGATATCTATGATATATTGATACTGATATTATCCCGTTCTTTTTTGTGTTTTTTGTCATTTAAAATGATACCTGAACCCCATTCCTGTGGAATGTAATCAAGAGGATGATGGATAGTCACAAGCCATCAAACAAAGAAGAACTGCTTACATTTTTGCGCCAGAAGCAGTGTGAAAGACTGGTGGAAAGCATGCCAAGACGCATGAAAGCTGTGATTAAAAATCATGGTTATTCCACAAAATATTGATTTCTGAACTCTTCCTGAGTTAAAACATTAGTATTGTTGTTTCTAAATGATTATGAACTTGTTTTCTTTGCATTATTTGAGGTCTGAAAGCAATGCTGACCATTTCTCCTTTTCAGAAAAAAATACAAAATTTATTGCTTGGAAATTCGGAGACATGTTGTCAGCAGTTTATAGAATAAAGGAGCAATTTACATTTTACTCAAAAATATGCCTATGAAGAAAAAAATCAAACAAACTGAACATTTTGCAGTAATCTCTTAATTTTTTGCAAGAGCTGTGTATATATATATATATATATATATATATATATATATATATATATATTTTATACATTCACACACACACACACTTATTTCTAAATAGCGATATTTCTAAAGGTGCTATTGACATGACATTCTCACCAGATGTCTGTCGACCCATCCAATCCACACAGGCGAAGATATCAAACCATAGATGTCCATAGCTTGTGTGTAATCAGGATCATTCTATGTTGTTACAGTTGTTGTCTCGCATTACCTTAAAAAAGTATTATATTTTGCAAGGTTTCTTCAGTGCCGGCATACTATTTTTTGTAACTGTAATGCGTTTTATATTTGCTTCTTCAAGCTCCTGTGCCTCATTAGCAGATATACTTCCTAACTTGGATTATCTGGGTCATGTCCGCTCAGTGCCCTGTTCTTTAGTGGTTACGCATGCCCTGATAAATCCTTTTCTTCCAGGCCACGATCTCCGCACAGCTACGCTTGTACAGTTATGCCGATGGGCGGCATTCTGTGCGTGTGTGCCCTGTCGACTTCTATGTTGCGTGGACATGCAGTGGAAAATTGTGGAGCAGTTAGCACATAGAGGTGCAGCACAAAGACTGACGTAGACGCAATGTGATTGACTCGGTCAGTACATCTGCAAATGGGGCAAAATTGGTCAACCAGCATGTTGGTGCACCAGTGTTGAACAAGTGTAATATAGGAAAAAAAAGATAAGTTATGTGCTTGAGGGCTTTACGCCATATTTGTTCATAGCAAATTAATTTATATTATACCAAGATTTGGATGTGAATTGAAATGAATCTTAAATGTTTGTACGTTTACCAAATGTCTCTTTGGTGTAACCAGTCCCCAACCACTGATCGTTTGACTTTGATTCATGTTCTTTCCAATTTCTCAAGTGCTAATTACTCAGCAGTTGCCAATGAATTATTGCCTGAAGCATATCGATTGTGGTGGCACATATGACTCCGTGTCCAGTAGATATTTTTCATCATGTTCCCTTAAAACTAGAGTATTATGACATTGACAAACTACAGAATATATTCTCTTGTGACTGTTAGTTAATGGATATTTCAGTTTGATTAGTCAGATTTGGACAGATAACCATCATATCATTTAGGGTCCATTGTTACTGCCACTGGATACATAATTTAGTCCTCCACTATAGTATAGAGCTCAGAGACTCTGGAACATAAGCTGAGAATGAGCAGTTGAATGCACTCTGGGGTCTTTACCATAAAGCTCTGATCCCAAATTTCCCTAGGAATTTGCTTTGGCATCCAGCAGTATTCACCATACCATTAACCCATCTTAATGTCAGACAATATGGGGTATCTCTATCTTCTCTGGCTGTACAGGCTTTAAAGAAGTTCTTTCACCAAATGTTTCATGTTGAACAGGACATATGACGTAATTGTGGCTGCAGTGCAGAATTAAACATTTTTGCTTTATCTTTAATTTCGCCTCACCATTTCTAATATATTTGCAATTAAATATTTAGCACCTAATGAGTGAACTTTAGTTAAGTCTAAGTGGATATTATCAGACAGGTTTTCACTGATGACGTGTACTTCTGTCTCCTGTATGACGCTGACCAATCATAAGCAAGCTGCAACATAGAAGTGGATAAGGACCTATGATGTCATCAAGGTCACATGACCTGAGTCAAAAAGTCCTGCCAGTCGGTGAACTGTGGAGAACTCTCTGAGTTCAGCGTTGCACCATGGACTTTCTCACTGTTCTAGCAGAGATCTCTCCTTGGTCTCCTCAGTTCAAGTGCTGAGCCTCAGTGACCTGTGGTAACCTCGATGATGTCATGGCTAGTCAGTGATGCTGAGCTCGCAGCAGCTCATTCCCCAGTGGTTCTCAGCCTGGACGGTCGCATCTTGGCAACTCACAGGTTGAAAACTGTTTATTCCCAGACATGGATTACGGCGTGGGACAGAACGACGGACAAGTGAGGATATGGTTATTTTTAATTTTTGTTTTATTACAGGAGATGAGGGCTTCAATGGAATGGGCGTTAGATGATTTAACTGTTTTGGGTTTTTTTTAAATTAAAAAGTAAAAGTGTGTTTTGTTTTATTTCAAATAAAATATTTCTTACTTGCTTTGTGTTTATTTACAATATAACTATAGGTTTAGTAATGGATAGGTGTTTTGTAGGGCTTTGTCTCCGGACAATGCAAAGGTGACATCAACCCCACAAATTTGAATCCCACTTGCATCGCTACAGGGCAAGTGTGAAGAGCTGGGCAAAGCGCCAGAATTGGTGCATCTAATAGATGCGCCTTTTCTGGTAGGATGCAGGGGTCAATGTCCATGACCCCTTACAAGCCTGAGAATACCAGCCCCCAGCTGTCTGCTTTAGCTTGGTTGGTTGTCAAAAATGGGGGGACCCCATACAATTTTTTATATTTAGTTAAATAATACAAATCAGAGTGGGTGGCCCCTTTATTCTTGATAACCAGCGTTGCTAAAGCCGACACCTGAGGGTTTCAACCCTCAGCTGTGAGTTTTGCCTGGCTGGTAAAAAAAATACTGGAGAACGTACGCCGTTTTTTTAATTAGAGCGTTGGCTGATGAATACTCTGCGTCCACTCGGTGTTATTACTGGGTCTCTGACAGGCGGTAATGATTTTTCTGCTGATCAGAAGCAGTGTTTGTCACTGCCACCTGCGCTTTGAACTTATTTTTCGTCACTGAACTTCTGGAAGAGATCTGTTACTTATAAATCTACCATTGTGGTTGAGCAATTGTGCTTTGGAAGTCTTTACTCTCAATGGTGAGTGTAAAGTATCAGTAAAAATAATCTTACATTATCCATATCCTGGGGTATCAGAAACATTTGGGTACGCTGAGGCATTTTCAGTGGTTAGTTGAAGGAAAATATTTTTGTAGATGTATCCATTATATCACAGTTTTGTCTGCTTATTCACCGGGAGTAATGACTAAATCAGGAACCACAATGTTGATTTAGCTGCAAAATAAGGGATTCCACATTCTTTCTCATACATATGTGTATTTGATACACTAACCAATAGCTTTACTAAAGAATTGCAAAAATATTAGATTGCTCAAGAATTGGCGATGTGTAAATTGTGCTGAGTTAGTCACCATCTCTGTGAGATGGCTTTTTTTTGTCAAGACCCATGCACATTACCATAAATGTCAGTGAACAACAGTAATATTTCACCCATAAAGGACTATAGGGATCTTCTGTACCTCCTCATGGTTGGAGGTGCGGGTATTCTGCGGTGCTTGTTGTATATAAAAAAAAAATCAGCAAATGACATTAACAGTGCAAACATTGTTTGAAGTGCTCTGACTTCTTCATTTTCTTCTTTTCTTGATGATGACATCAGAGCAACTTGAAATGAGTTAAGAATAAACTGCACCGTTACCCTCATATGTCATTTGGAGATTATTTTTTTTTAATATAAAACCAGCAACGAAGGATACCGACACCTCTTCTCTTCTGAACATTACGTTGGATCTGCCATCCTGTGGAGCTGCAGCAGCTGGAAACTTGCTAATGAAACCCAGTAATGTGTCTCACACAACCGCATCAGATGAGCAGTACCCGCTTTACCTTAGCGCTGTTGTCTGGATAACACCCTTTTGTGCTTGTAAGTCCCCACAGACATTTCTCATCCATACAGATAGAGGCATACACAAACTTTTTCATTCACCACAAAGCCTGTCACTTTGTGGTAATAACTCTGGAACCCTGGAACAAAAATTGAATGTCACAATTTCCAAACTTTAAGTTTTTATATCCTTAAAGGGAACCTGTCACCCCCAAAATCGATGGTGAGCTAAGCCCACCAGCACCAGGGGCTTATCTACAGCATTCTGTAATGCGCAAAATTGGCTGGAATAGATAACGGACGCCATGTCGCATTTGCAGAGCCCTTGATGTGCCAAAACGGTGGAAACCCCCCACAATTGACCCCATTTTGGGAATTATACCCCTCAAGTAACTTATCTAGAGGTGCTGTGAGCAACTTGAACCCACAGCTGCTTCACAGAATTTTATAACATTGAGCCGTGAATTAAAAAAAAAAATTCCCACAAAATGCTGCTTCCGCCCCAAATTTTTAATTTTCACATGGGTAACAGAAGAAAATGGACCGTACAGTTTATTGTGCAATTTATCCTGATTACACCGATACCCTATATATACATAGTCATAGCCAAAAGTATTGACACCCCTGCAATTCTGTCAGATAATACTCATTTTCTTCCTGAAAATGATTGCAAACACAAATTCTTTGTTATTATATTTATTTAATTTGTCTTAAATGAAAAAACACAAAAAGATTTGTCCTAAAGCCAAATTGGATATAATTCCACACCAAACATAAAAAAGGGGGTGGACAAAATTATTGGCACTGTTCGAAAAATCATGTGATGCTTCTCTAATTTGTGTAATTATCAGCACCTGTAACTTACCTGTGGCACCTAACAGGTGTTGGCAATAACTAAATCACACTTGCAGCCAGTTGACATGGATTAAAGTTGACTCAACCGCTGTCCTGTGTCCTTGTGTGTACCACATTGAGCATGGAGAAAAGAAAGAAGACCAAAGAACTGTCTGAGGACTTGAGAAACCAAATTGTGAGGAAGCATGAGCAATCTCAAGGCTACAAGTCCATCTCCAAAGACCTGAATGTTCCTGTGTCTACCGTGCGCAGTGTCATCAAGAAGTTTAAAGCCCATGGCACTGTGGCTAACCTCCCTAGATGTGGACGGAAAAGAAAAATTGACAAGAGATTTCAACGCAAGATTGTGCGGATGTTGGAAAAAGAACCTCGACTAACATCCAAACAAGTTCAAGCTGCCCTGCAATCCGAGGGTACAACAGTGTCAACCCGTACTAACCGTTGGCGTCTGAATGGAAAGGGACTGTATGGTAGGAAACCCAAAAAGACCCCACTTAGTACCACGAGACATAAAAAATCCAGGCTGGAGTTTGCCAAAACTTACCTGAAAAGGCCTAAAACGTTTTGGAAGAATGTTCTCTGGTCAGATGAGACAAAAGTAGAGCTTTTTGGGCAAAGGCATCAACATAGAGTTTACAGGAGAAAAAAAAGAGGCATTCAAAGAAAAGAACACGGTCCCTACAGTCAAACATTGCGGAGGTTCCCTGATGTTTTGGGGTTGCTTTGCTGCCTCTGGCACTGGACTGCTTGACCGTGTGCATGGCATTATGAAGTTTGAAGACTACCAACAAATATTGCAGCATAATGTAGGGCCCAGTATATGAAAGCTGGGTCTCCCTCAGAGGTCATGGGTCTTCCAGCAGGACAATGACCCAAAACACACTTCAAAAAGCACTAGAAAATGGTTTGAGAGAAAGCACTGGAGACTTCTAAGGTGGCCAGCAATAAGTCCAGACCTGAATCCCATAGAACACCTGTGGAGAGATCTAAAAATGGCAGTTTGGAGAAGGCACCCTTCAAATATCAGGGACCTGGAGCAGTTTGCCAAAAAGAATGGTCTAAAATTCCAGCAGAGCATTGCAAGAAACTCATTGATGGTTACCGGAAGCGGTTGGTCACAGTTATTTTGGCTAAAGGTTGTGCAACCAAGTATTAGGCTGAGGATGCCAATACTTTTGTCTGGCCCATTTTTGGAGTTTTGTGTGAAATGATCAATGTTTTGCTTTTTGCTTCATTCTCTTTTGTGTTTTTTCAGTATTATCCGACAGAATTGCAGGGGTGTCAATACTTTTGGCCATGACTGTATATATATATATATATATATATATATATATATATATATATATATATATATATATATATTAGTGTAAAACCACTGTTTGGGTGCACAGTGGGTCTCAGAATGGAAAGAGCACCAATTGAATTCTGGAGCTCAATTTTATTTGAAGCAGATTGCGGATGCCATGTCATTTTTTAAGAGCCCCTGACATGCTAAAACAGCAAAAGTCCCCACAATTGAACCCATTTTTGAAACTATACTTCTTGAAAAATTAGTCTAGCGATGTAGGGAGCATTTTCAACCCAAGGCGATTCAAAGAATAACATTCTGCTGAGTCAATGGAAAATTACTATTTTTTCCATTAAAATTTTACTTTTGCACCTATTTTTATTTTCAAAAGGGATAATAAGAGAAAAGGGACTAAAAAATGTTACTCAATGTGCCCCGTGGATGCTAGTACCTCATATGTGGTTGAAAGCTACTTTTGTATCACAGTGCAAAGCTTAGTAGGAAAAGTCACATTGGCAGAGCCCCTGAGGTGCTAGAAGAGCAGAACCCACAAAGAAGTGACCCCATTTTGCGAATTACACCTCTCAATTATTAATTCATCTAAGGGAGCAGTTATTTGGGCCCCATGTGTGTGTCACCGATATCATTGGGCAGTGGAGAAAAAATAATTACCGGTACATTTTTGCCTAAAAAAAAAAAAGGGGCTGCAGTACTATTGCAGCAATACCACATTTATACAATGTTATGCTTTGTTGCTTTTACACTATAAAAACATTGTTTTATATAAAAAATATTGTTTTTGCATCACTGTTTTCTGAGAGATATAGCTTTTTTATTTTTCTGCTGATGGAGCTATATGGCTGCTTGTTTTTTTGCGGGTCAAGGTGATGATTTCTGCTATACCATTTGTGTTTACATTCAACTTTTTGATCTAGTTTTATATCCATTTTTGTTCAGCGTTATGATAAAAAAGCATAGTTTTATACCACGCTTTTTATTTTTATATTCACCGAAGGGGTTAACTCATTGGGTAGTTTTTTAGGTCAGGTAATTTCGGATGTGGTGATACCAAATAATGTGTATCGGTACTTTATTTTGTTTTTACTTAAATATGTATTTATTGGACTAATATTTTTTCTGTGATATGCCGATCAATGTCGTTGTCACTATTGCCAGCGACATGAAAGGGGTTAAACACTTTTGTATCCACACTCCCTTTGGATACACGCTTCCTTTTGGATACGCGCTCCCTTTGGATACGAGCTCCCTTTGGATACACGCTCTTTTTGGATTCACGCTCCTTTTGGATTCACGCTCCATTTGGATACACGCTCCATTTGGATACACGCTCCCTTTGGATAGGCGCTCCATTTGGATAGGCGCTCCATTTGGATAGGCGCTCCCTTTGGATACGCGCTCCCTTTGGATACCCGCTCCCTTTGGATACGCGCTCCCTTTGGATGCACTCTCCCTTTGGATACACGCTCCCTTTGGATACGCGCTCCCTTTGTATACGCTCTCCCTTTGGATCTGCGCTCCCTTTGGATATGCCCTCCCTTTGGATACGCGCTCCCTTTGGATTCACGCTCCCTTTGGATATGCGCTCCCTTTGGATACGCGCTCCCTTTGGATACGCGCTCCCTTTGGATACGCGCTCCCTTTGGATACCCGCTCCATTTGGATACCCGCTCCCTTTGGATAGGCGCTCCCTTTGGATAGGCGCTCCCTTTGGATACGCGCTCCCTTTGGATACGCGCTCCCTTTGGATCTACGCTCCCTTTGGATACGCGCTCCCTTTGGATTCACACTCCCTTTGGATACGCTCTCTCTTTGGATCTGCGCTCCCTTTGGATACGCGCTCCCTTTGGATGTACTCTCCCTTTGGATACACGCTTACTGAAGTCAACACTCTCTAAAACACAGCATTTGACTTTCTTTATAGCATGAACTGTTCACTGTAAACAGCTAAAATAAATTCTGTAATGCCCACAAGTTAGTGATGATGTAATAGTTATCAAACCGCTACCATTAACATGATCTATATAGTAATAAAACTAGAGTGAATGACCTAACAGGATGATGAGGATAAACTTAGATGACAACCCACATTTTATGACACAATTCTAGAAAGTATGCAACTTTAATCACCCTGGGAAAAAAAAATGAAATCTCTCCCATCTGCCCACATTTTACATTTTACACTCTATTTTCATTTATAGGGAAAGATTACTCATGTTTAATGATGAGATCTGCTGTAGCCGTTTTCAGTAATTTCCAGCTGTAACACATAATTTATTACTGTGCTGATATTAATAAAAACAGAAGCAAAAGAAACACACCTGCGTCAAACTATACCTACAGGACTCGCGTAAAATAAAATAACATTGAAGAAAGTTTGAGGGTTTTTTTCCCCAAGGAATACATTACCCAGTGTTTGTATAGGAGTCTCCTTGACAACTTGCTTGACTGCTACAAAGATATGGCAATCTGTGGCAGAAGGCATTGCTTTACAGCAGTGACATCAGCTTCTTCTAGTTTTATATAGAGCCTACTTAGACTGGTATATTTGTTTTATTCTAAAACCAGGGCTATGGTTTATTTATAATACTGTGCAAAAGTTTTAGGCAGGTGTGGAAAAATGCTGTAAAGTTCAAAATAATGCTTAAAAAAATGTGAAGTTTTAGTAGTTTATCTACTACTATTTAGTAGTAGTTTTTGAGAACCAGCGAAGCTAAAGCAGACATTTGAGGGTTAGTATTCTTATGCTGGGAAGGCCCATGGATATTTGTCTCTATCCAGCGTGAAAATAGCAGCCACCCCAGAAATGGCGGAACATCCATTAGATATGCCAATTATGGCGCTTTGCCCGACTCTCCCCACTTGTCCTGAACTGTTGGCTAATGTGGTAATATTTTGGGGTTGATGTCAGCTTTGTAATGTCAGCTGATGTAAAGCCCATGGCTTAGTAATGGAGAGTGAATTCCAGGTTTGCGATAAAGTTCATGTACTATTCTGTACTATCATGTACTATGATGTTTGGCAAAACCCGACGGAACCTGAACCTTGTACTGGTGGTCCGGATCCGGCGCCTCCCATCTTCTTGTGATGCCGTCCTCCTGCGCAGGTGTACTCATCTGCCCTGTTGAGGGCAGAGTAAAGTACTGCAGTGTGCAGGTGCTCGGCCTCTCTTACCTTTTCCGGCACACTGCAGTACTTTACTCTGCCCTCAACAGGGCAAATAAATATGCCTGCGATGCCGGGAAGTAATGAAGCAACAGGAGGGCCGCATCGCAAGAAGATGGGAGGCACCTGACCTGGACCTGCCACACCTATCGGACCGGACCACATCGGACCTCCCCACGGGTGAGTATAATAAAACTTATTTTTCTTATCTTTCAGGTCGGAGCGTGGGCTTATCTACAGCATTATAGAATGTTGTAGATAAGCCCTGAAAAGCAGTGGCCGTATCTTATATCGGCCAAAACTGCTGACAGGTTCCCTTTAATATCTGCGCCAGGGTGCTATCACTAATGTTTGTTCCCTTCCATTTTGATACAGGAAAGATATATATCTTGGTACCGTGTTAGCCAGTAGATAGAAAAATATGTAGAATTGAGAGTCCTCAGTTGATACTAAAGACTAAAAATCAGACGACAATAAAACAATCCTTATCTAAGAACTGGCCCAATTTTTATGGACATAACTGTTTATCACTCATGGTAATTTTTTTTTTCTGTGCTATGTTGTGCATAAATATGTGATTCTTCAGAATTTCTTTTAGTCTTTGCCTGATGAAGAGACCTGAGTAGTCCCGAAAGCTTGCAATTTGTTTCCATCTTTTCAGTTAGCCATTAAAAGGTATCAATCACTGAGAACTCTCAATTCTAAATATTGTTCCCTTCCAGACACTTTATTTTTTAGAGCATTCAGTATTTTTGCACACCTGCCTAAAACATTTGCGCAGTACTGTGTATATATATATTTTTTAAAAGTGGTTTGTTGTCCACCAAGGGGCATGTTGAAATCTTCACTAAGGCTATGTGCACACGTTGCAGATTTTGTTGTGGATCCACTGCGTTTTTTGCGCACGGATTTTCACCAAATTCGCAATGAGTGCTAAGGCAATGTTAATCAATGGAAATCCAGAATTTGTTTGCACATGCTGTGGAAAATTCCGCACTGATTCTCACCTTTTTATTTTATTTTGAACAGCATGTCAGTTCTTTTTGTGGATCTTCAGCGTTTCTGCACCCATTGACTTACATTGAGTCAGTCAAATCCACAGCTAAACCGCAGGTGTAAAAAGGTCTGCCGATTAGCTTGCCAAAAATTCTGCAGAAAGGAAGGAGGAACAGTGTGTGGGCAGAGACTATGTGTGAGCGGAGAATATGTGCGGGTCTGTCTGCGGCTGTCTGTGCGGGTGTCTGTGTGTCTGTCTGCGGGTCTGTGTGTCTGCGGGTGTCTGTGTGTGTAGCCAGGTATCGTCTGATGGGACTACTGCTCCCATCCAGCTATGTCTGCTGTCACATATAACAGTGACCGCATGAGCCGATGATGAGGCAGTAGTCCCATCATCCGGCGACTGTGTTCAAGTGTAAAAAAACACATTTACATAATAATTCACATACAACATTCAAACACCTAATTCCCCGATGCCCTTAATCTCCTGCAAAAAAAATAAAAAAAATAAACAACCATATACTTACCTTTCCGCTGTCGTTCATTTAATATCGAGTTTCCCACAGATATCACATCGGGAGATTTGACCGCTCTACACTGCTCCCGGTGATACAGTAACAGGAGGTATCCTCTCGCAGTGTATCACTACGCCGCCGTGGGAGAGTTCACCGGAGTTTGTGCTGTCACTTGCGGCACTGCTGCTTGAGAAAATTCTCACGCAGTGGTGCCGTGAGAGCACGAACTCCGGTGAACTCTCACTGTATCACCGGAGGCATTGTAGAGCAGTCACATCTGCCGATGTGACTGTTCTACACGGGAGATTGTCGTGGGACACTCGTTATTAAATGGACTACAGCGGACAGGGAGTATTTTTGTTGGTTTATTATTTTATTTTTGTTGCAGGAGATCAAGGGAATCGTGGATTAGGCAATGCAGTAAGTATGGTAAATTAAAATTAATAAAGGACTTTATTCTGCCTATGTCTTTCTTTACCATACAATTATAGAATTAGTAATGGATAGTAAGTGCCAGAATTTAAAAAAATAAGACCCCAAGGAATGTGTGTACAAACTATTTTAAGAAAAACTATTGGAATAGTTGCTTCATAATTAATTTTAAATAGCTTGGAGAAATGCAATGGTTGCACGCATATTTTATACATGTTCTTTAATTCCAGTTAAAAAAGATAAAGACTCGGTTCTGATCAAAGTTAGAGTTGCCATCCAAGAACGATAGATTTGAGAGATATTTTTTTCAGTGAGGTGCCTGGGTTTCCAGTTTTCCATGGCTGAAGAAATGTGCAGCCACACTTTTATTCACATCACCAATATCTCATAATGGTGGTTTGTCGACCATGAATAAACGTAGCTTGATGGACTTTTAGGATAGTTAAAAGGAGTCTCACCCGCAAAACTCATTTTAAACTATTTATACAGTTCTGTTCGGGATTTTGCCCCTGTAAAAAAAAAAAATAGAAAAAAAAAAGAAATTCTCTGTAGTAAATTTTCTACTTGCTTAGTTTTTCAGAAAAAGCATGTCCAAAGCCTCAGTGCTCCATTCCTCCCATCATCTACAATGCAGCACACCTCCTCTTAAGTTGATTGAAAGTTCTCATTTGCCCAGAGTGCTGCTTGACTTGAATACATGGCCCTGCTTGTGTTCACGGACACTGCAGAAGCCCAGCGAGCACATGCACACAGTGTCAGTGCAGGCACACTCATACCGCTCTCCTGTCTGCAGCAGCCGCTCCCTACACCGATTTATGAAAGTGTAGAAAATAGCCACTACAGGCAGGAGAGAGGGATGGGAGTACACCCGCACTGACACTGTGGAGAGCGTGCTTGCTGGCCTGCAGTGTCAGTGTGAATGCTCAGTGTCAGGAATTCAGTTCAGGCAGCGCTCATCCATCCAATGGAGATCACCTTGTCATTTGCGGATGCCGGATACACTTTTGAGGAAAAATATTAACATGGTAGCTCTCTTTTTTTCTTTTTCTTTTTTTAATGTGTAACAATAGTGGACTTTATGAATTTAGTAATTGCAGAGGGCTGTTGTGTCGTGATTTGTGTGTACAGCTCCCTATACTGTGTAATGGTAGTTTTCGGGTACTGCAGCTAAGCGCTCATTGAGCCATCTGCCATAACATGTTGTAATGGTTGATTCACTAAACAAGTTCTTGGGGATGGGGGGGAGGGCTCTTTCTTGCAAAAAATATTACAGTTTATGGATACTAGATTTTGGGGATGTGTTGTTTATCCAGGGAATTAGAAAATGTTCCCCTAATATGGGGCAATTCGCCTCTAACTCATGGGGTTTTGTCTTCCTCTGGATTCACTTGTTAGCTTATAGGACCATGATGGACTTATGTCTTCTTTCAACTTTAAGGGAAAAGTCAGACGGCCGTATAACTCGAAGATTGCAACGCAATGCTCAGGCTGCCGGTCGGCTCTCCAAAACTGAGCGTGACAGCTGCAGAGAAATACATTGCACTGCAATCGTCCTCCGAGTTACCGTATATGGCTGACTGACTCATCCCTAAAACTATGAAACCTCAATAACCCACTTTCGGTTGGATGACAGGATGTATGAGAGCGCCACTTACAGGCCTTTCATCTATAAAGAACATCCAGCATTGCTTTTGTGCTAGTTTTACCCACGTGACCTGCAAACAGAGTAAGTGACTCACACCGGGTTTTGTGTGTGAGCAGTTAATCTGTTTGTAGGTCTCTTGGGTAAGGAGAGCACGGTAACCCCCCAGGAAGCTGGGGAAGACAGTCATAGGTAAGTATATTAGTACTTATGCATAATTACATACAGTGGGTACAGAAAGTATTCAGACCCCTTTAAATTTTTCACTCTTTGTTTCATTGCAGCCATTTGGTAAATTCAAAAAAGTTAATTTTTTTCTCATTAATGTACACTCTGTTCCCTATCTTGACTGAAAAAAAACAGAAATGTAGAAATTTTTGCAGATTTATTAAAAAAGGAAAAACTGAAATATCACATGGTCATAAGTATTCAGACCCTTTGCTCAGACAGTCATATTTAAGTCACCTGCTGTCCGTTTCCTTGTGATCCTCCTTGAGATGGTTCTACTCCTTCATTGGAGTCCAACTGTGTTAAATTAAACAGATAGGACTTGATTTGTAAAGGCGCACACCTGTCTATATAAGAGCTCACAGTGCATGTCAGACTAAATGAAGATCATGAGGTCAAATGAACTGGCCAAGGAGCTCAAACACTGAATTGTGGCAAGACACAGATGTGACCAAGGTTACAACAGAATTTCTGCAGTACTCAAGGTTCCTAAGAGCACAGTGGCTTCCATAATCCTTAAATGAAAGAAGTTTGGGACCACCAGAAGTATTTTTTAGACCTGGCCATCCAGCCAAACTGAGCAATCGTGGGAGAAGAGCCTGAGAGATGCAGTAGAGAGATGGGAGAAAGTTCCACAAAGTCAACTGACTTTGAGACTGAGAAATAAGATTCTCTGGTCTGATGAGACAACTAACTTTTTGGTGATAATTCTAAGTGGTATGTGTGAAGAAAACCAGGCACTGCTCATCACATTCCCAATACAATCCCAACAGTGAAATATGGTATTGCCAGCATCTTGCTATAGGGGTGTTTTTCAAGGGTAGGGACAAGATGACTGGTTGCAATTGAAGGAAACATGAAAGCGGCCAAGTTCAGTGATATCCTGGATGAAAACGTCTTCCAGAGAGCTCTGGACCTCAGACTTGGCTGAATTTTCACCTTCCAACAAGACAATGACCCTAAGCACACAGCTAAAATAACAAAGGAATGGTTTCAGAACAACTCTATGACCATTCTTGACTGGCCCAGCCAGAGCCCTGACCTAAACCCAATTGAGCAGTTCCGGAGACCTGAAAATGGCTGTCCACCAACATCCACCATCCAACCTGACAGAACTGGAGAGAATCTGCAAGGAAGAATGGCAGAGGATCCCCAAATCCAGTTGTGAAAAACTTGCATCATTCCCAAGAAGACTAATGGCTGTACTAGCTCAAAAGGTGCTTCTACTCAATACTGAGCGAAGGGTCTGAATACTTATGACCATGTGATATTTCAGTTTTCCTTTTTTAATAAATTAGCAAAAAATTCGACATTGTTGTTTTTTTTCAGTCAAGATGGGGTGCAGAGTGTACATTAATGAGAAAAAAAATTAACTTTTTTGAACTTACCGAATTGCTGCAATGAAACAGAGTGAAAAATATAAATAGGTCTGAATACTTTCCATACCCACTGTAGGTAAGTTGGATGCTTGTGAAATAAAAATTTCACTTGACCTTTTTTTTTCTTATGCCAATAATCACTTGAGCATTTCCTACAAATGATCTGTGATTTTAATTCCATAGAAGCAGACAGAACTGCAGAAGTCGTGCGAGTGTTGTGTTGTGATACACCATGACACCTCACCGCACGTTCAGCCGCGATGTAAGAGGAGTTGTTACTCCCTTAGCAATGATGTCATTTACGTAGTTCTCTTCAAAGCTGAGTTATAAACTACCATAATTGTATGGATCCTAATGGTTATTGCAGTTTTATAAGTGAAAATAATGTATAAAAACAACACTTTCATGTAATTGGCTTTTATGTGATGTCATTTGGAGCTCCGAGCTGCACCTGTTGGAAAGACTAACATTGACTAAGTCATTGAGATGAAAAGTGCGTGTCTGCCTTACAATTTGTCAGTGTTTTCTATAGTTTTCAGGCTCTTATTTGTTCTGTTTTTTTAATACAAATTTATTAAAATGTCAATTCACACAACAGACACAATTTGTCACAGCTCTAAATTTTTTTGGTTTACATGTGCAGCTCTTTGAAATACTAAAAGACTTAACCATAATAAGTAATTTTGAAATACTAAAAGACTTAACCATAATAAGTAATTTTTTTATATTTCTTTAAAGTTCTACTCTGATGTCTTTTTTCTGAATCCTTAAAAAATGGGATTCTGACGTGCCCCTGACTGAGCCATTCATTTTAGCAAAACAAGCAGGAGTTCAAATGCACTCCGTTTGTGTTACTTTGCGTCCATCTTTTCACCCTAGAATCAAGTTGTCATGCTACCCTCAGGCAGATGTGCATAAACCGGTTGCCAAATTCCCTTTAACTTTTCTCCTTCCCGCACATATTAGAAATGAGAATACTTTGCCATATACCATAATGAAATTGCAGTTTTAACCTCTTTATCTTTTAATTTAAAAAAAATCTTAGAATCAAGTGATTGGCAGCTGAGCTGCAGTATGTAAGAACGTAAACTCCACAGTGTACTAAGCTGAGAAGTTCCTAGTCTGTACGTCTGGCGGGAGCTGGAAACAGCTGATCAGTGGTGGTGTTAGTTTGGACCTCCACTGATCTGATAGGTCATCAGTATATACGCAATGCACTAATGAAGGAGGTATGTTCTAGGCTTCATTGCACATCTACAAGGAGGGAAATCACTGTGCACATGATCAAGATTTTCAAGGTGACCATGGTGACATCTCTAGCAAATCACACCCTGGGAAGGATTTTGTTTTACAATAATAAAGCAATGGCTAAGGCATAAGAAGGAGCTTGTTAGAATGTAGAAATAGGGTTCAGTGGAGACCCAGCAGTTCAGAGATTTAGCACAACTGATAGGATCCCCTAATGTCATGTAATATCAGTCCTCCAGAGCAAGAGGCGCTGTTTGTAGCCAATGATGAGCGATATTATCTTGCTTAGCAAAGCACAACTGAAAGTATGTGTTGTTTTTGCTTTAAGCAGTAATCTACTAATTTACTTTTGCCTGATATTTGTTGAACTCCTTAAGGCTGAATTGACTTAGATATATTTTCTAGTATATGTAGGTGACAAGTGCATTTTAATATGTTCTAAGAGTGTAGAACATGTGCAAGTCCGTGAACCATGCAATGTTATTTTCTGTCTCATCTGTCAAATTATTTGTGACATTACTGAATTTTAGTTCATTATCCCCCCAAAAAAAAATTACTGAGATGCCATATTGTCATTAGCCCATAAGTAAGACTTTTGAAGCGGTGGAAGAATGTAATATTCTACCTACTATATTCTCGGCAGTCCCAAGTCACTGTTTAATTAGTTAATAAAATGGATCAAACCGTATTCTGTAAGGCATTAGCGTAGGGTAAGTGCTCCTACAGGCCGGGCGGTAATTGCTTTTACGTGTTACGATGGGCTGATTTTACTCTGCCTTTGATCATGTGTAACATGATTTCATTTGCTTAAGCAAACATTCTTGGAGAATGGCATTCAGCGCAGAATCGAGCGTTTGTTTGGAGAAGCGACTAATATTCAGCCCTCTACCTATTTGGTCACAGTTAATGTGTTGTACTAAAGTGCTGCATTTAATGGTCTTTACATAATCACTGCTCATAGTAGCTGTGCGGTGCTATGCGTTTCCGAGGCATTAACTACCGTGAAGCGTAAATAAGTGCTACGGTAAAAACAGTAGTCATTTATGGATCTTTACCGTAGGACACCGGTAGGCACTTCTGAAGAGGAAACCTGTGGACTCGCATATTAAAGTAGTACATCGTGATGAGTGAGACCACCCTGAATGGTTGGTTGGTCTTCGTAGAAAATGAAAAGTGCCTGAAAGGATGAAAGCAAAATCTTCCTATTCCTAGAAAAGCAAACCCATGATGATCATCCTATTGAAATCTTAGAATATCTTCTATTCAGATGAAATGTCTGATATTGCTTCAAATCCGCTAAATAGATATGTAGTAAAAAAAATAATTCCTGGCTACACACAGCCGATATTAGAAGGGGAAGCTCTGCATACTGTGTGTACATTGCACTGAAAAATAAGAAAGTATTCAGGAAGTTCCCCCTGGCAGTCAGAATTATTATTTTTTTTAAAGGGAACCTGTCATCCGACTCATGTCACCCAAACCGCGGGCAGGATCAATCAGAGCTTGGCTGCATGATTGCAGCGAGGTATAATGAACTCTTAAAGGCTTGGAAATTTTTAAGAAATTATACTTAGAAGATCCATGCAGGGACCATAGGAAGAGACTAGATAAGTGCAGTGCTCCTGCCGGCTCTTCTCAGCGCTGCTGCTGGTGAATGGCATGTCTTACCATTGAGTGTAAAGGTCTCTCCCTCTTGTGTACAAAGCCAAACTGGCCACAAAGCCGAATACTAGGCTTCATTTCCTTTTCGTTATAGAAGACTGTACTTTATAGAAGACTGTACTTTATAGAAGACTGTACTTTATAGAAGACTGTACTTTATAGAAGACTGTACTTTATAGAAGACTGTACTTTATAGAAGACTGTACTTTATAGAAGACTGTACTTTATAGAAGACTGTACTTTATAGAAGACTGTACTTTATAGAAGACTGTACTTTACAGTAGTTATCAGCACAGACATCACAATGAAAGGTAACACTTGTATACATAGGTAATATTGGATTCACCATTGACAATAGGTGATGTCCACTGGTCACTTCTTCTCCCTGTCTTTACAATGACGTTTGACCAGATGAGCATGGCCAGAAAATCCTTGTATTCAATTTAGTAGGGTCAGATCCAGTCTGCTGCTACTTATGTCCATGTGGCTGCTGAAAACAGCCAGAAAGATAAATCCAATATTGGGTATGGTGAAGAATAAAAAAGGATTGCAAGATCTCTGGAGTCTTTTTTTTTTTTTTCTTTTTTTTTATAGTAAAAAAAATAAAATGCATAATGTTAATTAATTTCCGCACACTTTTCTTTTACAGAATCACGTCCCTTATCTGTGCCTGCAAAGATACTACTGACCTCTCGAGATTCCAGCATGACTCCTGAGGAGAGAATGAAGGACATAATCAGAGTGGTCTGGAACGCAGTCAAGCGTCTTACTCTTCAGGTATTTATCCATCTAGAATAAAGAAAAAGTATGCCAGCTCACCATAAAAAGTCCAGTCTGCAGGAAAACCACAATCCGACCAGTCTTGCATGAAGTAGGCATAGAGCTGGGAAAAAATTCTTTCTCTCTGCCCATATATCCATCCACCAAAGAGTGCAGCATCATGTATGCGAACATTGAGTATATGAGTATTTACATGCATTACTGCCCTAGACTATACTTACAGAATTGAGGCACTTGGTGCACAAATTGGCCAACTCACGTGTGCCCACCAGCCACTGCAAGGTGTAACTTTCTTTGATATGACCCTGAATCTTTCACACATGCTTCTTTGGAGTAGAGGACAACAAATTTAAACCTTTGGCCTCATTCAGACATTGTTTTTTTCACATCCAGTACGTGTTCCATCAGTGCTTCTCACTAATAGAATACATTCACATTATAATCTATAGAGCTGTTCACATCTTTTTTTTAATATTTTTTGCAGTGTGTCTGCAAACAAAAATCACGGAGACATTTCAATTTTTGATCTATGATGGAACAGAATTACTCATAGAATTGTATGGGTCAGAGAAAACCAGTGAGAGCAAACGAGTGGCGACATTCTGTGTGCTGTTCATGATTAACATTGTAATAGATAGGAGAAGCTGTGCCATTCACCGTGTGTGTGTGTGTGTGTATATATGTATATATATATATATATATATACACACACATACACTGCTCAAAAAAATAAAGGGAACACTAAAATCCCACATCCTAGATATCACTGAATGAAATATTCCAGTTGTAAATCTTTATTCATTACATAGTGGAATGTGTTGAGAACAATAAAACCTAAAAATTATCATCGTAAATCACAGCTAATATCCCACGTAGGTCTGGAGTTGGAATGATGCTCAAAATCAAAATGGAAAATGAAGTTACAGGCTGATCCAACTTCAGTGGAAATGCCTCAAGACAAGGAAATGATGCTCAGTACTGTGTGTGGCCTCTACATGCCTGTAGGATCTCCATACAATGCCTGGGCATGCTCCTGATGAGGTGGCAGATGGTCTCTTGAGGGATCTCCTCCCAGACCTGGACTAAAGCATCCGCCAACTACTGGACAGTCTGTGGTGCAACATGACTTGGTGGATGGTGCGAGACATGATGTCCCAGATGTGTTCAATCGGATTGAGGGCTGGGGAACGGTCCGGACAGTCCATAGCTTCAATGCCTTCATCTTGCAGGAACTGCTGACACACTCCAGCCACATGAGGTGTGGCATTGTCCTGCATTAGGAGGAACCCAGGGCCACCCATACCAGCATATGGTCTCACAAGGGGTCTGAGGATCTCATCACCTAATGGCAGTCAGGCTACCTCTGGCGAGCACATGGAGGGCTGTGCAGCCCTCCAAAGAAATTCCACCCCACACCATTAGTGACCCACTGCCAAATTGGTCAAGCTGAAGGATGTTGCAGGCAGCAGGTTGCTCTCCACAGCGTCTCCAGACTCTGTCATGTCTGTTACATGTGCTCAGTGTGAACCTGCTTTCATCTGTGAAGAGCACAAGGACGCCAGTGGTGAATTTGCCAGTCCTGGTGTTCTGTGGCAAATGCCAAGCGTCCTGCACGATGTTGCACAACACCCATCTGTGGACGTCAAGCACTCAGACCATCCTCATGGAGACGATTTCTAACCGTTTTTGCAGACACATGCACATTTGTGGCCTGCTGGAGGTAATTTTGCAGGGCTCTGACAGTGCTCCTCCTGTTCCCTCTTGCACAGAGGCTGAGGTATCGGTCCTGCTGCTGGGTTGTTGCCCTCTTACGGCCCCCTCCACGTCTCCTACTGTACTGGCCTGTCTCCTAGTAACGCCTTCAGCCTCTGGACACTACGCTGACAGATGCAGGAAACCTTCTTGCCACAGCTCGCATTGATGTGTCATCCTGGATGATCTGCACTACCTGAGCCATTTGTGTGGGTTGTAGAGTCCGTCTCATGCTACCACAAGTGTGAAAGCACAACCAACATTCAAAAGTGGCCAAAACATCAGCCAGAAAGCATTGGTACTAAGATGTGGTCTGTGGTCCCCACCTGCAGAACCACTCCTTTATTGAGTGGTCTCGATAATTACCAATAATTTCCATCTGATGTCTATTCCATTCGCACAACAGCATGTGAAATTGATTGTCAAACAGTGTTGCTTCCTAAGTGGACAGTTTAATTTCACAGAAGTTTGATTTACTTGGAGTTATATTCTGTTAAGTGTTCCCTTTATTTTTTTGAGCAGTGTATATGTGTGTGTGAAAATCACTGATGAAAATAAGATAAAAACCCTGACACTAGGAGAGTTTTTTTTTTCATATGTGAAAAATCCCTGATGTGTAAATGAGACCTTATGCTGATGGGATGAGAGCTCCCATTCAAGTCCTCCAAATGTATTCTACAAAAAAAGAAATCTGACCCATGCATCCTTCCAAAAACAAATGTAAACAGGTGCACTTGGAAACTATCACATACCTGTCTATTCTATCTACAGTGCCTTGCGAAAGTATTCGGCTCCCTGGAACTTTTCAACCTTTTCCCACATATCATGCTTAAAACATAAAGATACCAAATGTAAATTTTTGATGAAGAATCAGCAACAAGTGGAACACAGTTGCAAAGTGGAATGAAATTTATTGGTTATTTTAAATTTTTGTGGAAATTCAAAAACTGAAAAGTGGGGCGTGGAATATTATTCGGCCCCTTTACTTTCAGTGCAGCAAGCTCACTCCAGAAGTTCATTGTGGATCTCTGAATGATCCAATGTTGTCCTAAATGCCTAATGATTATAAATGTAATCCACCTGTATGTAATCAAATCTCCGCATAAATTCACCTGCTCTGTGATAGTCTCAGGGTTCTGTTTGAAGCACAGCAAGCATCGTGAAGACCAAGGAACACAACAGGCAGGTCCGTGATACTGTTGTGGAGAAGTTTAAATCCTGATTTGGATACAAAATGATTTCTCAAACTTTAAACATCCCAAGGAGCACTGTGCAAGCGATCATATTGAAATGGAAGAAGTATCATAACACTGCAAATCTACCAAGACCCGGCCATCCCTCTTAACTTTCATCTCTAACAAAGAGAAGACTGATCAGAGATGCAGCCAAGAGGCCCATGATCACTCTAGATAAACTGCAGAGATCTACAGCTGAGGTGGGACAGTCTGTCCATAGGACAACAATCAGTCGTATACTGCACAAATCTGGCCTTTATGGAAGAGTGGCGAGAAGAAAGCCATTTCTCAAAGATATCCATAAAAAGTGTAATTTAAAGTTTGCAACAAGCCACCTGGGAGACACACCAAACATGTGGAAGAAGGTGCTCTGGTCAGTTGAAACCAAAATCGAACTTTTTGGCAACAATGCCAAATGATATGTTTGGCGCAAAGGCAACACAGCTCATCACCCTGAACACACCATCCCCACTGTCAAATGTGGTGGTAGCTTCATAGTAACATAGTAACATAGTTAGTAAGGCCGAAAAAAGACATTTGTCCATCCAGTTCAGCCTACATTCCATCATAATAAATACCCAGATCTACGTCCTTCTACAGAACCTAATAATTGTATGATACAATATTGTTCTGCTCCAGGAAGACATCCAGGCCTCTCTTGAACCCCTCGACTGAGTTCGCCATCACCACCTCCTCAGGCAAGCAATTCCAGATTCTCACTGCCCTAACAGTAAAGAATCCTCTTCTATGTTGGTGGAAAAACCTTCTCTCCTCCAGACGCAAAGAATGCCCCCTTGTGCCAGTCACCTTCCTTGGTATAAACAGATCCTCAGCGAGATATTTGTATTGTCCCCTTATATACTTATACATGGTTATTAGATCGCCCCTCAGTCGTCTTTTTTCTAGACTAAATAATCCTAATTTCGCTAATCTATCTGGGTATTGTAGTTCTCCCATCCCCTTTATTAATTTTGTTGCCCTCCTTTGTACTCTCTCTAGTTCCATTATATCCTTCCTGAGCACCGGTGCCCAAAACTGGACACAGTACTCCATGTGCGGTCTAACTAGGGATTTGTACAGAGGCAGTATAATGCTCTCATCATGTGTATCCAGACCTCTTTTAATGCACCCCATGATCCTGTTTGCCTTGGCAGCTGCTGCCTGGCACTGGCTGCTCCAGGTAAGTTTATCATTAACTAGGATCCCCAAGTCCTTCTCCCTGTCAGATTTACCCAGTGGTTTCCCGTTGAGTGTGTAATGGTGATATTGATTCCCTCTTCCCATGTGTATAACCTTACATTTATCATTGTTAAACCTCATCTGCCACCTTTCAGCCCAAGTTTCCAACTTATCCAGATCCATCTGTAGCAGAATACTATCTTCTCTTGTATTAACTGATTTACATAGTTTTGTATCATCTGCAAATATCGATATTTTACTGTGTAAACCTTCTACCAGATCATTAATGAATATGTTGGAGAACAGGTCCCAATACTGACCCCTGCGGTACCCCACTGGTCACAGCGACCCAGTTAGAGACTATACCATTTATAACCACCCTCTGCTTTCTATCACTAAGCCAGTTACTAACCCATTTACACACATTTTCCCCCAGACCAAGCATTCTCATTTTGTGTACCAACCTCTTGTGCGGCACGGTATCAAACGCTTTGGAAAAATCGAGATATACCACGTCCAATGACTCACCGTGGTCCAGTCTATAGCTTACCTCTTCATAAAAACTGATTAGATTGGTTTGACAGGAGCGATTTCTCATAAACCCATGCTGATATGGAGTTAAACAGTTATTCTCATTGAGATAATCCAGAATAACATCCCTCAGAAACCCTTCAAATATTTTACCAACAATAGAGGTTAGACTTACTGGCCTATAATTTCCAGGTTCACTTTTAGAGCCCTTTTTGAATATTGGCACCACATTTGCTATGCGCCAGTCCTGCGGAACAGACCCTGTCGCTATAGAGTCACTAAAAATAAGAAATAATGGTTTATCTATTACATTACTTAGTTCTCTTAGTACTCGTGGGTGTATGCCATCCGGACCCGGAGATTTATCTATTTTAATCTTATTTAGCCGGTTTCGCACCTCTTCTTGGGTTAGATTGGTGACCCTTAATATAGGGTTTTCATTGTTTCTTGGGATTTCACCTAGCATTTCATTTTCCACCGTGAATACCGTGGAGAAGAAGGTGTTTAATATGTTAGCTTTTTCCTCGTCATCTACAACCATTCTTTCCTCACTATTTTTTAAGGGGCCTACATTTTCAGTTTTTATTCTTTTACTATTGATATAGTTGAAGAACAGTTTGGGATTAGTTTTACTCTCCTTAGCAATGTGCTTCTCTGTTTCCTTTTTGGCAGCTTTAATTAGTTTTTTAGATAAAGTATTTTTCTCCCTATAGTTTTTTAGAGCTTCAATGGTGCCATCCTGCTTTAGTAGTGCAAATGCTTTCTTTTTACTGTTAATTGCCTGTCTTACTTCTTTGTTTAGCCACATTGGGTTTTTCCTATTTCTAGTCCTTTTATTCCCACAAGGTATAAACCGCTTACACTGCCTATTTAGGATGTTCTTAAACATTTTCCATTTATTATCTGTATTCTCATTTCTGAGGATATTGTCCCAGTCTACCAGATTAAGGGCATCTCTAAGCTGTTCAAACTTTGCCTTCCTAAAGTTCAATGTTTTTGTGACTCCCTGACAAGTCCCCCTAGTGAAAGACAGGTGAAACTGCACAATATTGTGGTCGCTATTTCCTAAATGCCCGACCACCTGCAGATTTGTTATTCTGTCAGGTCTATTAGATAGTATTAGGTCTAAAAGTGCTGCTCCTCTGGTTGGATTCTGCACCAATTGTGAAAGATAATTTTTCTTGGTTATTAGCAGAAACCTGTTGCCTTTATGGGTTTCACAGGTTTCTGTTTCCCAGTTAATATCCGGGTAGTTAAAGTCCCCCATAACCAGGACCTCATTATGGGTTGCAGCTTCATCTATCTGCTTTAGAAGTAGACTTTCCATGCTTTCTGTTATATTTGGGGGTTTGTAACAGACCCCAATGAGAATTTTGTTACCATTTTTCCCTCCATGAATTTCAACCCATATGGACTCGACATCCTCATTCCCTTCGCTAATATCCATACCATATCATGGTATGGGCCTGCTTTTCTTCCGCAGGGACAGGGAAGATGGTTAAAATTGATGGGAAGTTGGATGTAGCCAAATACAGGACCATTCTTTAAGAAAACCTGTTGGAGTCTGCAAAAGTCCTGAGACTGGGACCGAGATTTGTCTTACAACAAGACAATGATCCCGAACATAAAGCAAAATCTACAATGGAATGGTTCACAAATAAACGTATCCAGGTGTTAGAATGGCCAAGTCAAAGTCCAGACCTCAATCCAATCGAGAATCTGTGGAAAGAGCTGAAAACTGCTGTTCACAAACGATCTCCATAAAACCTCACTGAGCTCGAGCTGTTTGCCATGGAAGAATGGGTAAGAATTTCAGTCTCTCGATGTACAAAACTGATAGAGAAATACCCCAAGCGACTTACAGCTGTAATCGCAGCAAAAGGTGGCGCAACAAAGTATTAAGTTACAGGGGCCGAATAGTATTGGACGCCCCACTTTTCAGTTTTTGAATTTCCACAAAAATTTTAAATAACCAATACATTTCGTTCAACTTCACAATTGTGTTCAACTTGTTGTTGATTTTTCACCAAAAATTTACATTTGGTATCTTTGTTTGAAGCATGATATGTGGGAAAAGGTTGAAAAGTTCCAGGGAGCCGAATACTTTCGCAAGGCACTGTAGATAGAATAGACAGGTATGTGATAGTTTGTAATAGCAAGGCACTGTATCTGCTATTTATTTATCTGCTATCTGTCTGCTATTTGTCTTCTAATGGTACCTTTACACTCAGCGACGCTGCAGCGATACCGACAACGAAGTTGATCGCTGCAGCGTCGCTGTTTGGTCGCTGGAGAGCTGTCACACAGACAGCTCTCCAGCGACCAACGATGCCGGTAACCAGGGTAAACATCGGGTTACTAAGCGCAGGGCCGCGCTTAGTAACCTGATGTTTACCCTGGTTACCATCATAAAAGTAAAAAAAAACAAACACTACATACTTACCTTCCGCTGTCTGTCCCCGGCGCTGTGCTTTCCTGCACTGTCTGTGAGCACAGCAGCCGGAAAGCAGAGCGGTGATGTCACCGCTCTGCTTTCCGGCTGGCCGGCGCTCACAGCCAGTGCAGAGAAGCACAGCGCCGAGGACAGACAGCGGAAGGTAAGTATGTAGTGTTTGTTTTTTTTTACTTTTACGCTGGTAACCAGGGTAAACATCGGGTTACTAAGCGCGGCCCTGCGCTTAGAAACCCGATGTTTACCCAGGTTACCAGTGAAGACGCCGATTCAGCGATGTCTGCAGGGAGTCCAGCGACGAAATAAAGTTCTGGACTTTCTGCAGCGACCAATGACATCACAGCAGGATCCTGATCGCTGCTGCGTGTCAAACTGAACGATATCGCTAGCCAGGACGCTGCAACGTCACAGATTGCTAGTGATATCGTTCAGTGTGAAGGTACCTTAAGTATTTCTCTATCTCCTATTTATCTATCTTTCTGTGTTTTTACTTAGGCATTTCCTTATTATGTAAAACGCGTTTGTGCCTAGCACATTACAACTGTTTTCTGTAGTTACACATATGGGTGAATTAATTTTTTTATGAGTCTGCTTTTGCTGATACCAATAAACTCATTTTGGTTTGGACTCGTTCTTTAACTCCATGATTGAAATTCTTGTTTGGAATCAACATTAAATTTGAAAATGTTTTTCTAAGCCACCGTGTAAATGATATAAAGCTCCTATTTTGCTGAGAAACATTAAGAGCTCTATTCACAGGAAATATTATGTACCTACTTCTTACCCACAAACCAGCAGAACAGATTTCTAAACTATACTGATATTCAGTAGAAACTTGGCCGGGAGCGGACAACCGTGTTTTTACAAAAGAAAACAGGATGAAACTATAATCATGATGCTTCGTCTTTTTGTGCGATTTAAACAGAATGAGCTTTTCTCTTCATCTGCGAAAATGTTAAATTTTTATAAAAGATCTTATTTCTTCATTCCCAGAATGCCAAAAATTCTAAATGAAAACCTTTTTTTGTTTCTTTTTTTTTTCCTTTTTTTTCCTGTAATTCTGCTTATTTGTCAAGTTTACAAGGCATCTTTATTTCTTAAGAGTTTATTATATTTCTTGGGAATGTGTAAAACAAGCAGGTGTTCATATGTAATTTTCATGTAAATGTGTAAGCAAGAATGAAAAAAAAGAGGGGATTATGAAAAAAAAAAGAGGGGATTTGGATCCGTTTATGTAGTTAATGAATTTATTGTTACATCCCTGGGGTCTTGGTAAGGGAATGGGTTATTGGCTGCATCTATTAAAGAGGTTGTTCAGGTTTGGCATGAAAGTTTGCAGTCACTTAAGGTTACTGCAGACTTATGAATCCCCAACTCGCGTGCAGTGATGATTCTCCGGTGCCAGGAGCTGGTGGTTACAAGACTGCAAGTACGTGATACCCATTCTATGGCCACATTCCAACTAGACATATGTGGCATTGAACGAATGAATTGAGCGAGGCCTTGCTTGTCTAGTCTGAATGTGGCCGTAGTATGCATATTGCACACTTGTGATCACATGACTTCCCAGTCTCACCACCAGAATCCTGACAGCGTGCATTGTGCACAATGTGAGGATTCACAAGTTACCTAGAGTTAAGGTTTTCCATAAGTTTTCGCCAAAATTCATAATTTGCAACTTTTCAGAAAGATGCAAAGTTAGCCACAAATGTACTTCAGCACCCCCTTTCTCCGTCCCGATGTGCTTTTATGTACACCAGATATTTTGGTGCAATTTTTGCACAAATTTGTGAAGCAAGTACGGAAGCTAGGTAGCCGTCCATTTCAGTTGCTTCCCAGTTTGGGCGCTCTTCCCTCCTCATTGTATCGCGAGACGTGATGTCGAATACATGTGACACAGCGAGATTTAAATACTAATAGTGTAAGTAAAGAACATTTTTTATGTTGTGCAAAATACATGAACGTTATAAGCCATTTGAAAGAATTTGACACACAAGAAATGTCAGAACAGTCGTGTCCACAAATTGCTGGTGTGATTGGTGGCTTTTGCATTTCCGTGCGCTCATCCGACAAGTGCAGGAGCTGCTTGCTTGTTACATACTCAGACTAGCGAGTGCTACAATTTTTATGTACTCTGTGTTAAAAATAGCCCATTGTCTAATATTGACCCGTGCGCTGCGGGTGCATAATTGTCCAGCACACTGACCAAAAATGCACCTGTGTGAACTTACCCTTACGAGAAGAGTTCTGGTGGTCTACGCAGCTGTTAAGTATGCGAGCGTATGCCGATCATGCAGATATACTATGGTTATTGTTTATTGTACGTTTTAACAGGAATGTGTGAAGAGGTGACCTCCGGTGCTTTTTATCTATTGCATAGGTTTCTTTACAATTGAGACTTGGTTTAGTCATTGTGTATTACTAGAGGTCAGTGTATCACTCCTTGTTGGCAGAGGATAGGCAAGGCTTTGAAGTATAGATCCTGCACAATTTCTCGTAATCCTGACATATATTATGATTGCCTCCTAGAACTACTTTATTTCGGGATTGTCTTGGTCTTGGACAGCTCTGCCTTCTGGAGCCGTTGCTGTTCAGTGTAGAGTAGACACGCAGCGAAACATTCTGCTGGTTTCAATTGTTCTTGTAATTAAAATAGAGTTAGTTAATTAGCATCTAGAAGCTGAATGAGAAAACTGTTCAATGAGTGCTGTACGTCTTATGGAAACAGAGCAGAGGATGATGGAATCTGCCCTGATTTCTGCCATCTGGTGATGGTTACTTCTGGCGCCCTTTATTATTATATGAAGTTACTATGATACTTGCCCAACAGATGGACACCAGCAATACTTCCAAACGTCTCTCCGTCTCAAAACAGGATGTTTTGCCTCATTAAATGCTTAAACACCAAGAAGAGTGAAAGTATCTCCTGAAGCTGTTCGCTTCTGTCAAGCACACAGTATATAATGCAAAGCTGGAGCGCAGTGCAATAAAGCTATATTTTTACAATTGGTTGGAAATCATACGCTTTTATCAGTACTGCAAATGTTGCTGAACACTGAAAAAGAAAAGTCTTGCAATTATGGTAATCACAGAATGGACAGATATGTTACTGATATGGAAATTATGAAAAATTTGAAAACATTTTCGAAACATCTCGAGTTATATAGTATTGGATATGAGTGCCATTCTCAGAAATTCTCAGGCTTACAGACCTTGTCTTCTATCAGTGAGGTTATTAATGGTTGTCTGAGGAATGTTCTACCATGCTTGGGTAGTAAATCATCAAGATCCCCTGCTGGCAGATCCCTTTTTCAGTTGCTGATCAATGGTGTTCCAGATGTGCACATTGGGAAACTAGTTGAGAAACGCTACTGGTCATGGAAGCACATTTACACCATGCAAGCTGTTCACTATAGAAGAGTAATATGCAGTCTGGCTTTGTCATGTTTAAAAATGGCTCCTGGGTCACTTTGGAGGAAAGCTTCCACAATTAATCCATTCTATACTGCAAGTTAAGTTGGTCACCACAAACCCAGGCTAATTAGTCAAAAAGTCTCTACTTAAACCATCTGAAGGCAGTTGCGCAATGTTGGGCTATGAGCCAGATGTCCAATTTCAGGTTTTTTTTTAACCTCACTTCACCATTTTCAAAGGCTACAATGGAGACAACAATGGAGGCTGGAATACAGGTCTATCCTCTTTAGGGAAACTTTCCGCTTTTGTCATGATGTATTGATAGTTGGTGATTGCTCTGGTGATCACTTGGGCCATGCCACGATTAGGCCTTGACGAGGGAACGTTACATCGATCCTGCTCTCGTAATTAAGGTGTGGGGTGGCATAATGTATAGTAGCCAGATCGCTCTGGTCTTCATTACAGGTACACTAAAAGCTCTGCATTATATTAATATTTTGTTGTGGAACCAGTAGTGGGACCATATGAGAAAAGACAGAGCAGTGTTGTCACTTAGTGACATCACCTCCTGTGGCTCCTTGTAAATGTGCTAGATGGGTTGTCAATGCTTGGCAACCTCTTCTCAATCAGCATATTTATACCAGTAAAATATTATATTTTACACTTATACTCCTTTTCGGTGATGTTCCAGCGGTGTGGGCACTCGCACTTCAGACTGGGTTGTCCTAGTAGTGGACAACCCACTTAATGTTTGCATACTTGGAGTATTCACTTCCTGATGATCTATATAACTGTGTCATTGTCTGCACAGTTGGCGTATATAGACACAAATAGGCAGGCAACACTTCTGCTGTAGGATCTTCCAGCAATTATTTTTGTGCAACTCTCCTTTAAATGCAGGTTGCAAAACCTGAACAGGTGAATAGTTAGATAAAATTGTGACATGCAGTTATAAGTATTATACATTTACATTGAATTGGAAACTTTAGGAGATTTTCATGTTTTATTGTACAATGACAGGTCATGTAGTAACCAAATTTACAAGTAGTCGGGAATATTTCTCATTTTAGCCGATATCTGTCACCATCTGAACTTATTTTACTGAAACACAGATCACTATTCAAGCAGTACCGAAGGTCAGTAGGACATATACATTGAGTAGAAGTCTTGCGTCCTGGAACCTACAAATGCAGTGCAGACGGCATGATGTAGTCCTCTTCCCTGAAGTCAGGATGGTAACACCACATTCTTCTTTGCTTCATCATTAGCAATTGATATTTTTCATATGTAGCTCTTGACATAACAGGAATTAAAATAGGAGGTGATTCTATTTCAAGAATTTGTAATAATTCCTTCTCTTTAACACATAAATGTGTCCAATATTGGCCGGAGAACACGTTGCTACCAAAACTGTAACAAGATCCTTGAAACATAAACGGCGTTTCCATGGAAAAATGAAGTAACGCTTACTACAGCTGTGATGCATTAATGAATAGGATATTTTTTTTTTTTTAAGATCATTTGTGTTTGGTGTGGCTCAGTGGGTCCCAACCAGATGGTTTCCATGAACAAGATGTGACCCCCAGCTCGAGGACTTCTTGCTAGCAGATTACTTCACTTTCTTGTTGCTTTGCAATGTCAGATCTTTACGTTAATGCAAGATTTACTCTTACAACTTTATACCTCGCCCCATAAATTACTCCAAATTCTGCCTCTAAAATTAATTTGTTTTTTTTTTTAATGTGCAGACTGTGGTAATTTAGAAAATTGCCCAAAATAGTTTGTGTGTAAATATTATTTATGTTCCTCTGAGCTGATGGCCCTTGTAGCTTGCCACATGTTATAACAAAGGAGCTGCGATCAGATGTATGAAATGAAAGTGAAAAGCTGATTTCAGATGTATTGTCACAATGGTAAACCCATACAGTTGGGGAGTGTGGGTGGTCTCCGCTAAGCTCTTTGGACGCAGCCTAAGGTAAACAGCTTCTCATTTTAATGACTGTAATTTAATCAGAATGAAGGTGTTAGTGACAAATATGTTTAGATATCTTAGTAATTGGTACCATGTTTTACAATCGCTGCCGTAAACATTGAGAGGTCTAACAAGATGAAAAAGTCTCGTAGAGTAACAAAGACAGGAGTGATATAGATGCTGAAGTGTCCTTTGTTACGTGTAGTATGGGATTCTCATTTACTATGTTTGTATACATGTGTAGTATTGGGCTTGAAAATTGGAGTTAACTGCTACATGAACAGTTACTGCTAACCTGGCACCACTCATACGACAAATCCAGCTCTCTTTATCCTCAACAGTATAGTTGGCTAATCATCCTTACACAATTTCTAATGCAAATTTTAAAGGGTTTGCCAAGGGTATATCTTCTGGAAAGGTAATAAATTGCTGATCAGTGAGCGTCTTACCACTAGATATCACACATAGGCAGAAGGGAATTTTTAGCCCTTTACAAAATAGCACTGCAGATTGGAAGCCAGACCTCCACTTGATTCTCTGAGACTGCCGGGAAAAGGCGATTGCAGCACTCGGCAGCCTCATAGCGAATGAATGGTGCAACACGGTCAGCACTGTTGCTTTGTAGCGCTGGGGTCCTAGGTTCAATTCCCATCAAGACAACATTTGCAGGGAGTTTGTATATTTTCCGCATGTTTGTGTGTTTTTTTTTTCTGGGTTCTCCGGCTTCCTTCCACACTCTAAAGACATGCTGATATAGAATTAAGATTGTAAGACCCCAGCGATGATGTCTGTAAAGTGGAAATTAATGGCAATATGTAAGCAAGTTAAATAAATAAATGGAGCTCAGGACGTACATGCACACTGCCGCTTATCATGGTGGGAGTTGTAAGTGACACTCACTGATGCTATCTCCTGGGAAGACAGGACCCGGAGAGAGCCACAGACTCCCAGGAATGCGGGGCAAGTGAGACTGGGGAGAGATTGCTTCAGGCCTGACAGGACCTGAATCACCTGACTGCTGAGGGGCGTGGTCTAAGCTCCAGGGAGTTAGAAACTGAAGGAAAACTCCTAGAAAGGTAACTATAGAACAGAGCTACCAAGGGGTACAGACAGAGAAATAAGCAGATCAGGCCGGGGTGAGAGCACGGGATAGCGTAACAGTACCAAGGGACTAGACAAAAAGGATAATAGGGGCCAAGCAGAGGTCAATACCAAACGGACAGAGAGAGTACAGAGATGGAATCCAACAAACAGTATCCAGAGAACAGAGTGAGTCAAAAAGCCAAGGGATCAAGCAATCCAGCACACAGTACAAAACTCACTCAGGGGTCAATACACTTAGACAAGGGCGGAAGTATCACTGACAAAGGAAACTCCCAGATGGAGGCTATAAAAAGTCCACCCAGGATCAATGTGAGGCTACAGGAATTAACCCTAGAAGAACCGACCAAGACAAACCATGACACCGCTTTTTTCTGACCGGTTTGACATTTCAGCGTTCTGAGCAGTCTGACCTGTGATAACTTGTTTTCACCTGGCAACTCTTTTAAAGAGGACCAGTCACAAGTTTTAGCATGTTAAACTGGCTATATTATGCAATAGTGGCCCAAGAGCTGAATAAAATGTAATTTTAATTTATTTTTATGGATCTGTTGAAGTTTATATTCTAATATCCCCTTTGCCAAGTGGGTGTTAGCAGAAATTTATATATGGAGGCATGGAATATTTTGCCCCTTGCCCCACGAGAAATTTGGACCTGTAGTTTTCCTACAGTGGAGAAAATAAATATTTGATACGCTGCCGATTTTACAAATTTTCCCACCTTCAAAGAATGGAGAGGTCTGTATTTTTATTGTAGGTACCGTTCAACTGTGAGACAGAATCATAAAATAAAACCCAGAAAATCACATTGTATGATTTTTACTTAATCAATTAGAATTTTATTGCAGGAAATAAGTATTTGATTCAATATGATGAAATAATATTTGGTATAGAAACCTTTTTTTGCAATTACAGTGGTCAAACGGTTTCTGTAGTTCTTGATCAAGTTTGCACACACTGCAGCAGGCCCACTCCTACATACAGATCTTCTTCAGATCTTTCAGGTTTCGGGGCTGTCGCTGAGCAACATTCAGTTTCAACTCCCTCCATAGATTTTCTATTGGGTTAAGTTCTGGAGACTGACTAGGCCACTCCAGGACCTTGAAATGCTTCTTACTGAGCCACTGTATTTCTAGAAGACACAGCCACAACCCATGTTCAATGCTCTTACTGAGGAAAGTAGGTTGTTGGCCAAAATCTTGCGATACATGACCCAATCCATCCTCCCTTCAATACGGTGCAGTCGTCTTGTCCCCTTTACAGAAAACCATCCTCTAAGTATTGTGTTTCCCCAGTTGATTCTTGGGGTTCTACTCCTCCTTTTCTTCTTCCAAACACTGTGAGTGGAGTTGATACCAAAAAGTTCTATTTTGGTCTCATCTCACCACATGACCTTCTCCTATTCCTGCTGTGGATCATCCAGATGGTCATTGGCAAACTTAAAATGGGCCTGGACATGTTGGTTTGAGCAGGGGGACCTTGCGTGCCCTGCATGATTTTAATTCATGACCGCGTAGTGTGTTACTAACAGTAATGTTTGAGACTTTGGTATCAGCTTTCTTCAGGTCTTTTAACAGGTCATCCCATGTAGTTCTGGGCTGATTCCTGATTTTTCTCAGAATCAGACTAACACCATGAGTAAAGATCTTTCAAGGAGCCTCAGATCGAGGAAAATTGGCAGTCATATTGTGTTTCGTCCATTTTCTGATAATTGTGCCAACAGTTGTTGCCTTCTCAACAAGCTGCTTGTCTATTGTCCTGTAGCCCATCCCAGCCTTGTGCAGGTCTACAACTTTGTCACTGGTGTCCTTAGACAGCTCTTTGGTCTTCGCCATGATGGAGAGGTTGGAGTGTGATTGCTTGAGTGTGTGGACAGGTGTCTTTTATACAGGTAATGAGTTCAAACAGGTGCAATTAATACAGGTAAAGAGTGCAGAGTATGAGGGCTTCTTAAAAAAACTAACAGGTCTGTGAGTGCCAGAATTCTTGCTGGTTGGTAGGTGATCAAATGGCATGCAATAAAATGCAATGCATACAATATGATTTTCTGATTTTTATTTTCAGATTCTGTCTCTCACAGTCGAAGTGTACCTACAATACAAATTGTAGGTGCAAAATCGGCAGAGTTACAAATACTTATTTTGCCCACTGTATGAGACCTGTTCTTCACTGTCATCTCTGCACCTACTGTGTAGAGTACAGCAGAGCTATGTGTCATTGCAAATATCTCTGCAGCTCTCTTCTAGTCACATCACATTCAGCTCTTCTCTGCTCCCTCTCAACCCACACTGACTGCTAGGAGATGAAAACTTCAGAGGTCTTTGTAATGACACGTAGCTCTGCTACACTCTACACAGTAGGAGCTTGCAGAGGTCAATGAGGAGAGCAGGGCTATGTATTATTACATGTCTCACACAGAGAAAGCCGGCTATAAACTTCTCTACTGGCATTTTCTTTTTTTTCACCTGTATGATTCCTCATACTCACAATTAGGCAATGTTACACAAGGGATAAAGTACACACGCTGAAACCAATCTCTGCCCACCTTGATTAAGAGGGAAATTAGAATCTTTACAAGCTAAGACCTCCATAATTGAAATGAGAAATTGAAAAATAAAAACTAATATTTAGTCAGCACTGCAAATACTATGGCGAAATGGTGAAAGTTTTTTTTTTTTAATTTCTGGCCTCAGTTTAATGTAAATGCATCATTCATTAGTAGATATGGGTGAACCCGAACAGTAAAGCTCGGCGTCCGTACCAAACACCTACTGTTGGGCATAGACACCAAACACGGTCTTCACCAGGAAGTCTGTGTTTCTATTTTGGTTCGCCCCATGTGCATGACGACACGGCAAACACTGCCTCTGATCGGCAGTAAAATGATCACTACCGGTCAGATAGCCGTAGTTCTCACTCTGTCAAATGACAGGGTGAATCCGCAGCTGTGATCGGAGGTATAACATCACTGGTGTCGGCAGATGGGACTACTGCTCCCCTCAGCTTATATATACACAACTATTTGCTCCTAAATAAACACAACATATTGCCCCCCAACCAAGGGGCAACTGGTACCATAAATACAATATCTCTCACAAGGGGTGTGATCAAAGAATAAAGAAATTTGATCCCCACAATGGTACTGTATAAAATATCAATTTATTAAATTTATGTAAACAACAATAAAAAACATGTAAGTAACTACATAAATAGAAGGGTACAATTCCTCAACACGAGAGGGACTATTAGCCTGAACTAGGCACCACAAAACCAGGCCAGACCAAACTAGCTAAACACTGGGCCCCATGGAACAATTAGACGTATCATAGGGGGACAGGCTGATAAGTAACAGCATGTACTAGCTTTATTGGACTCCAAAGGAATCTACATACAAGTGCTAGTGAGAGGTTAGCACCCCCAGTAGGGAGATGCGTTATGCTTGTATCATAGCCTCCACCCCATGTCATATATAGCTAGATATAACGGTATGGCGATATAATAAAGAGGTATAATAGAAAGGTATATTACCTAAAACTGGACCAGGTGTGTGCTCCTCGGCGTCCCTCTGCCCCGACGCGCGTTTCGCCGTAGCTTCTTCTGCCTGCTTATGCCTGTTACTGCTAATAACAGTGATTGTGTTCAGGACATGTATGACAGATTCTTATCCCGCTCTTATTAGTGCAGTTTTTTTCACAGAATGCACAGCTCTGCAGGTTTGAAAATGGCTGCTAGCGGATGAGCTTGTGGCCAGACCAGTCCAATGGTGCAACATTTTTTAATGAAACCCAATTGCATGTATTTAAGTAAGAATAAAAAAAAATGTCACTAAAGCAGGACAACCCATTTAACAGTAAATATTCCCAGTTTGAATTGTACAAGGTTGGCTATAAACTTTGGATTTTCCCCAGTGGCATGTCAGTAAGACCTTCACATATTGCAACTAGGCACGGCCCTGTAGTGATGGCACATCTGACCTCTTCCTGATGAACCAGAAAATGATTGTGGATGTTAGAGGAACAAACCTTGAAACCTTTTGCGCAGTGACTAATTCTAGCCGGGCTCTTAAGAAAAATGTAAATGCGTTACATCTGGAACAATACATGGTCCAGGATAAATAAAGTACGTCCCTGCAACCTTGGATCAATAAACTACTTATCAAAGGCATAATTAACTTCAACGCATGACTCAAATAGCACTAACATCAGATACAAACAGAGACTTTGTGAAACAATATATTTATTTTTATAAAATTCCACTGTTTTCCTGCAATGAATTCTTGTCAGGTTCTTTGAGCGAGAGACCACAGAATTGTTTAATTGTGGATGCATATTTAGGTTGTGTGTGCCAGGTTTTCACTATATGTAAAGTTAAGGATGCCACGCAGACGGGAGGATTGCGCTTTCTTTACTTATCGTACTCTGAAGTACCAGTACTATTTTCATAGCTACAGGAAATGCTGCTGCACTTGTAGCTGTGAATTCTGACTGATAACTGTAGCATTGGCTTTACGGAAGAGGTAAAATGTTGAAGAAGCTTATTAAAAGTGAACAACTGTTTTAGAAACAAAAGCACAACATTAACTAAAACACACTGCCTCCGCTGACTTGACGTTTTCAGATTAGTACGGTACATCTTCTCTTCATCAGGTAAAAATGTACATTCAGCCATAAGATATAAAACTTTTATCTCATAGTTTCATGGTCTAGTTCTTATGTCCACATGCACACTGTTGGATCTTTTGGTCATGAAAAGGGGTCAGGTAATTTTAAAACCTGAAAAACAGTAGCAGAATTGTGGTTTTTCGTCATATTTTTTCTTTATAAAAAGTCAATAAAAGGTAGATATTAGTTTGTATATATACCAAAATGGTTCCACTGAAAAATGCAATCCATTCTACATAAAAACAAACCCCAATTCAGCTACGTTAATGACAAATAACAAAAACATATGGCTCTTGAAGTTTCATGATGAAAACAGAACAAAAAAAGTTTGTACTCAAAGGCGAAATTAGCCCTGGTCCTATATCTTATCTAAGGTTTTGAGCCGGATAGTTATTGTTATTCATCTCGCCTAGCTGTGGTTTCAATGTTTAAGTATGTATGCGCTCTGAAGTAAGCAAGCAATGCCTTAAATATTCCCAAAATCTTGCAGTATTAAATTTCATTAAGCATGTTAAATACTTTTTCATTATTACACATATCTGACATCTTGTGAGAATATCACCTTTATAAATATTTTTACTTAGAAAATCGGTGACGTGTTCAATACTTATTTTACCCACTGTATATACCCACACACAAAAGCCCCATACATTCCTCTACCTCCTCTGTTATGTTCACAGATCATGTTTACAAAACTCTCCCATAGAAGTCAATAAACCTCTTGAGTCTACAGGTTCCTATGGTCTACTATGTAGTTGTTAACGAAACGTTAGGCAAATTCATGTACCATATATACCGGTCATTAGAGTGCAAAGGTAGTGCTCGTTGTTCAGTTATTTTAATGCCTTCTTCGCTTATATTTAGTGAAAAGTTTTAGAACCTGGCATTTTATCCAGACCGTACGTCTTGACAAGCCAGTTTTCCAGCTTAGCTCTGAATCTCATGTTGTGGAAGGAAGTCGAAGCCACAATCTTATAGGGGATCTCAACCACAATTACAAGCTGAGAACCAGACTTTAAAGTTTGTAACCTCAAAAGCATCTTGAAATCAGTTATATGATGCATTAGTGCAGATATTGGTATTTTGAAAAGACAACAGCCAGTAAAACTGTTCTGGTGTGAGAGTTGTTAATGTGAAAGTATTGAGAAGAATCCTTGTGTTGTTTTGTGCTTGAAGTCTGCGTTGTATCCTTCTCCTGTTATTCCTCTTGGAATCTGTTACAAGTTGGGGTGTGACAGAAAGGAGAGAACCCTTCCCTTGTGCGCTTAAAGTCTACAGGGTAATGGGGAATGAGACAGTAGGTTAGGGAGTTGTGGCAGCTCTGGTGGTAATGAGGTGGCAGTGGGTCAGAGCAGGCTATAAGCTTTTTTGAAGAGATGGGTTTTCTAGTCCTTCTGAAAGTTCCGAGTGTGGCGGATAATCAGATGTGTTGTGCACATAATTCCAGAGGATGGGGGATACTCAGGAGAAGTCTTGGAGGCAATTGCGTGAGAAATGTATGGGAGAGAAGGATGTCTTGGGAGCAACGGAGGATGCGTGTTGAAAGATATTGAGAGATTAGTTCAGAGTAAATTTAAACTACAATCGTTTTACTATATATCCTTCGTCCGGCTGAGTAGGTACAATTGTAACTATTACGTTTTAAAATTGCAATAACTTTTTTTTTCGAAAAGCCGTAGAGGGCTGAAATTTCGTTACATCTGTGCAGTTTTGGTCCAGAATATATTGGCCCAATTTCAATAAAATATATATGAAGGTACAACTGTACCTCTGCAGCCTGTTAACGTTGTAAAATTATGCAGCCTGACGAAGGTTAAATATCTATAATTATATATGTGTGTGTGTTCTAATCAATTATTTTCGGCTTGCTAAAAAAAAATTGTGTCTCTCAGCTGTTAGGCTAGTTTCACATTTGCGGTAGAATCCGCAGCGTTTAATCCTCAACCTGAAACGCACGATAAATTGCATGCAAACGCAGCATTTTTTAGGTGCATAAGGTAACGCGTGCGGTAAAAAAAGCAAAGTTTACACGCTTTTTCCATGCGTTTAGCATGTGTTTGCGTTTTCTGTACGCATGGTGGAAAATTTAATCTAGATCAACAGACACCACCAATGGGACTACAGTGGGCGTGTATTATGGGATATCTTTATATAGACCCTTGTACTGCTGAAATCTTCACAGCTTGCTACTGTATCCTGTGTCATGATGAATCTTTGCATGGAGAGCTTTTATTTCAACCTGGATTTATGTATTAAGCTGTCTCTTGCCTGTGCGTTTGCTTGGGAGCAACAAAGAAATCGAGAAAGAAAGAGAGAAGGACACGCGTCAGCGTTTTTGGAGACACCCCATTATTGAACTCCGGGAGAGTCGTGGAGCCTACCACATGCTATATGGCGAGCTTAATGCCAACCCAGACAAATTCCCGAAATATACTAGGATGTCTCAAAAGTCTTTTTAGGATTTGCTTGGTTGTGTCCAAGGAGCCATCCAGAGACAGGCCAACAAGCTCCGTAGAGCGATTCCTGCAAAGGAACGTCTCCTGGTCACACTAAGGTACGTGATAATTCTAAACAAATGCCTGTCGTAATTATTATTGGTCTGCCATGTATTATTTGTATTTTCCTTTGTGTTAAGCTAAACACCACCATAAATAGAATTGTTTACAATTTTTTCTTTTTTTTTTTCTTTCAGATTCCTGGCTACCGGAGAGAGCTCATCATCGCTCCACTTTAAGTACCGGCTTGGAATTTTAACCTTGTCTGGAATAGTTGCGGACACCTGCCGGGCTTTGTGGAATGTTCTCCAGGATGAATTTATCCCCCTACCCACCACGGACATGTGGATGGAAATTGCCGACAAATTCTGGATTGTGTGTAATTTCCCCAACTGTTTGGGAGCGGTGGATGGAAAGCACATATGGATTACCAAACCCGCCAGATCTGGATCGGAGTACTTTAAGTACAAGAAATATTTTTCTGTAGTGCTCATGGCAATAGCAGATGCGGACTGTTTCTTTATCACCGTGGACATTGGAGCTTTTGGCCGTGGCAATGACTCCCAGACTTTCAAGAACTCGGATATGGGCAGACATTTCTATGGCAAAAATTTTTATTTTCCCCTTCCACGACCTCTCCCCAACACTCAAGGCTCACTGATGTCATTTGTTATTGTTGGGGATGGGACCTGTTGTGAATTCTGTGGCTGAATTCACTCCTGTGGTCACAAGTGGTACTGCAGCTTCTGAGCTTCCTCCCTCAGGTGTTCTGGTGAGCTCGTTAACTGCTTCATTACTTAACTCCGCCTGATGCTGCTATCCTTGCTCCTTGTCAATGTTTCAGTGTTGGATCTGAGCTTCTCCTGTTTGTTCCTGTGACCTGCTGCTCTGTATAGCTAAGTGCTTTTTGCTTTTTTGTTGCTTTTGTTCTGTCCAGCTTGTCTTTTGTTTTGCTGGAAGCTCTGAGACGCAAAGGGTGTACCGCCGTGCCGTTAGTTCGGCACGGTGGGTTTTTTTTGCCCCCTTTGCGTGGTTTTGCTTTAGGGTTTTTTGTAGACTGCAAAGTTCGCTTTACTGTCCTCGCTCTGTCCTAGAATATCGGGCCCCACTTTGCTGAATCTATTTCATCCCTACGTTTTGTCTTTTCATCTTACTCACAGTCATTATATGTGGGGGGCTGCCTTTTCCTTTGGGGAATTTCTCTGGGGCAAGTCAGGCCTATTTTTCTATCTTCAGGCTAGCTAGTTTCTTAGGCTGTGCCGAGTTGCCTAGGTAGTTGTTAGGCGCAATCCACAGTCGCTTTTAGTTGTGTTTAGGATAGGATCAGGTGTGCAGTCTACAGAGTTTCCACGTCTCAGAGCTCGTTCTTGTATTTTTGGGTATTTGTCAGATCACTGTGTGCGCTCTGATCGCTAGCACACTGTGTTTCTGGATTGCCTTCATAACACCTGTCATTAGCAAACCTAACAGTACAAGGAGCCCACTAATGATTCTCAATAGAGGGAAAGAAAGAAGTTCTGACATCATTTTTTTTTTTTCTGCTCTGTGTTCACTTTTTTTTTTTTCCCCTAGACATTTGGGTGATTCTGGACACAGGTGTGGACATGGATATTCAGGGTCTGTGTTCTTCAATGGATAATCTCGTTATAAATGTACAAAAAATTCAAGATACTATTGATCAGAAATCTATGTTAGAACCAAGAATTCCTATTCCTGATTTGTTTTTTGGAGATAGAACTAAGTTTCTAAGTTTCAAAAATAATTGTAAGCTATTTCTGGCCTTGAAACCTCATTCTTCTGGTAATCCTATTCAACAGGTTTTGATTATTATTTCTTTTTTGCGCGGCGACCCTCAAGACTGGGCATTTTCTCTTGCGCCAGGAGACCCTGCATTGAGTAGTGTCGATGCGTTTTTCCTGGCGCTCGGATTGCTGTACGATGAGCCTAATTCAGTGGATCAGGCTGAGAAAAATTTGCTGGCTTTGTGCCAGGGTCAGGATGATATAGAAGTATATGTGGGTTTTTCTTGGAGCCTTTGCGGTGTCCTATTCCATTGAGAGGAATTGATGCTACACCTTTGGCCAAGAGTAAACCTCAATACTGGGCCCAGCTGACCATGTGCATGGCTCCTGCACATCAGGAAGTTATTCGCTTTCTGGTGTTGCATAATCTGCATGATGTGGTCGTGTTGGGGTTGCCATGGCTACAAACCCATAATCCAGTATTGGATTGGAATTCCATGTCGGTATCCAGCTGGGGTTGTCAGGGGGTACATGGTGATGTTCCATTTTTGTCGATTTCGTCATCCACCCCTTCTGAGGTCCCAGAGTTCTTGTCTGATTATCAGGATGTATTTGAAGAGCCCAAGTCCGATGCTCTACCTCCGCATAGGGATTGTGATTGTGCTATCAATTTGATTCCTGGTAGTAAATTCCCTAAAGGTCGATTATTTAATTTATCCGTGCCCGAACACGCCGCTATGCGCAGTTATGTGAAGGAATCCCTGGAGAAGGGACATATTCGCCCATCGTCATCACCACTGGGAGCAGGGTTCTTCTTTGTAGCCAAGAAGGATGGTTCGCTGAGACCGTGTATTGATTACCGCCTTCTTAATGAGATCACTGTTAAATTTCAGTATCCCTTGCCATTGTTATCTGACTTGTTTGCTCGGATTAAGGGGGCTAGTTGGTTCACTAAGATAGATCTTCGTGGTGCGTATAATATGGTGAGAATCAGGCAAGGAGATGAATGGAAAACTGCATTCAATACACCCGAGGGTCATTTTGAGTATCTAGTGATGCCGTTCGGACTTGCCAATGCTCCATCTGTGTTTCAGTCTTTTATGCATGACATCTTCCGTGAGTATCTGGATAAATTCCTGATTGTTTACTTGGATGACATTTTGATCTTCTCAGATGATTGGGAGTCTCATGTGAAGCAGGTCAGAATGGTTTTTCAGGTCCTGCGTGCTAACTCTTTGTTTGTGAAGGGATCAAAGTGTCTCTTCGGTGTGCAGAAAGTTTCATTTTTGGGGTTCATCTTTACCCCTTCTACTATCGAGATGGATCCAGTTAAGGTCCGAGCCATCCAGGATTGGATTCAGCCGACATCTCTGAAAAGTCTGCAAAAGTTCCTGGGCTTTGCTAATTTTTATCGTCGCTTCATCTGTAATTTTTCTAGCATTGCCAAACCATTGACCGATTTGACCAAGAAGGGTGCTGATTTGGTTAATTGGTCTTCTGCTGCTGTGGAAGCTTTTCAGGAGTTGAAGCGTCGTTTTTGTTCTGCCCCTGTGTTGTGTCAGCCAGATGTTTCTCTTCCATTCCAGGTCGAGGTTGATGCTTCTGAGATTGGAGCAGGGGCGGTTTTGTCACAGAGAGGTTCTGATTGCTCAGTGATGAAACCATGTGCTTTCTTTTCCAGGAAGTTTTCGCCCGCTGAGCGTAATTATGATGTGGGCAATCGAGAGTTGCTGGCCATGAAGTGGGCATTCGAGGAGTGGCGTCATTGGCTTGAAGGAGCTAAGCATCGCGTGGTGGTATTGACTGATCATAAGAACTTGACTTATCTCGAGTCTGCTAAGCGCTTGAATCCTAGACAGGCCCGTTGGTCGTTATTTTTTGCCCGCTTCGACTTTGTGATTTCGTACCTTCCGGGCTCTAAAAATGTGAAGGCGGATGCTCCTTCTTGGAGTTTTGTGCCCGACTCTCCGGGTTTATCTGAGCCAGCGGGTATCCTCAAGGAAGGAGTCATTGTGTCTGCCATCTCCCCTGATTTGCGGCGGGTGCTGCAAAAATTTCAGGCGAATAAACCTGATCGTTGTCCAGCAGAGAAACTGTTCGTCCCTGATAGGTGGACTAATAAACTTATCTCTGAACTTCATTGTTCGGTGTTGGCTGGTCATCCTGGAATCTTTGGTACCAGAGAGTTAGTGGCTAGATCCTTCTGGTGGCCATCTCTGTCACGGGATGTACGTACTTTTGTGCAGTCCTGTGGGATTTGTGCTAGGGCTAAGCCCTGCTGTTCTCGTGCCAGTGGGTTGCTTTTGCCCTTGCCGGTCCCAAAGAGGCCTTGGACACATATTTCGATGGATTTCATTTCTGACCTTCCCGTTTCTCAAAAGATGTCAGTCATTTGGGTGGTCTGTGATCGCTTTTCTAAAATGGTCCATCTGGTGCCCTTGGCTAAATTGCCTTCCTCCTCTGATTTGGTACCTTTGTTCTTTCAGCATGTGGTTCGGTTGCATGGCATTCCTGAGAATATTGTTTCTGACAGAGGTTCCCAGTTTGTTTCAAGGTTTTGGTGAGCCTTTTGTGGTAGGATGGGCATTGACCTATCCTTTTCCTCGGCTTTCCATCCTCAGACTAATGGCCAGACCGAACGAACCAATCAGACCTTGGAAACATATCTGAGATGTTTTGTTTCTGCAGACCAGGATGATTGGGTGTCCTTTTTGCCGTGGGCTGAGTTCGCCCTTAATAATCGGGCCAGCTCGGCTACCTTGGTTTCTCCATTTTTTTGCAATTCTGGGTTCCATCCTCGTTTCTCTTCAGGACAGGTTGAGTCTTCGGACTGTCCTGGTGTGGATTCTGTGGTGGATAGGTTGCAGCAGATCTGGACTCAGGTAGTGGACAATTTGATCTTGTCCCAGGAGAAAGCTCAACTTTTCGCTAATCGCAGACGCCGTGTGGGTCCCCGACTTCGTGTTGGGGATCTGGTTTGGTTATCTTCTCGTCATATTCCTATGAAGGTTTCCTCTCCTAAATTTAAACCTCGTTTTATTGGTCCGTATAGGATTTCTGAGGTTCTCAATCCTGTGTCTTTTCGTTTGACCCTCCCAGACTCCTTTTCCATACATAATGTATTCCATAGGTCGTTGTTGCGGAGATACGTGGCACCTATGGTTCCATCTGTTGAGCCTCCTGCCCCGGTTTTGGTGGAGGGGGAATTGGAGTATATTGTGGAGAAGATTTTGGATTCTCGTGTTTCTAGACGGAAACTCCAGTATCTGGTTAAATGGAAGGGTTATGCTCAGGAAGATAATTCCTGGGTTTTTGCCTCTGATGTTCATGCTTCCGATCTTGTTCGTGCCTTCCATGCGGCTCATCCTGGTCGGCCTGGGGGCTCTGGTGAGGGTTCGGTGACCCCTCCTCAAGGGGGGGGGTACTGTTGTGAATTCTGTGGCTGAATTCACTCCTGTGGTCACAAGTGGTAATGCAGCTTCTGAGCTTCTTCCCTCAGGTGTTCTGGTGAGCTCGTTAACTGCTTCATTACTTAACTCCGCCTGATGCTGCTATCCTTGCTCCTTGTCAATGTTTCAGTGTTGGATCTGAGCTTCTCCTGTTTGTTCCTGTGACCTGCTGCTCTGTATAGCTAAGTGCTTTTTGCTTTTTTGTTGCTTTTTTTCTGTCCAGCTTGTCTTTTGTTTTGCTGGAAGCTCTGAGACGCAAAGGGTGTACCGCCGTGCCGTTAGTTCGGCACGGTGGGTTTTTTTTGCCCCCTTTGCGTGGTTTTGCTTTAGGGTTTTTTGTAGACTGCAAAGTTCGCTTTACTGTCCTCGCTCTGTCCTAGAATATCGGGCCCCACTTTGCTGAATCTATTTCATCCCTACGTTTTGTCTTTTCATCTTACTCACAGTCATTATATGTGGGGGGCTGCCTTTTCCTTTGGGGAATTTCTCTGGGGCAAGTCAGGCCTATTTTTCTATCTTCAGGCTAGCTAGTTTCTTAGGCTGTGCCGAGTTGCCTAGGTAGTTGTTAGGCGCAATCCACAGTCGCTTTTAGTTGTGTTTAGGATAGGATCAGGTGTGCAGTCTACAGAGTTTCCACGTCTCAGAGCTCGTTCTTGTATTTTTGGGTATTTGTCAGATCACTGTGTGCGCTCTGATCGCTAGCACACTGTGTTTCTGGATTGCCTTCATAACACCTGTCATTAGCAAACCTAACAGGGACCTTTCAGATGTGTGAAAACCTACTGAAGCTATATTCCAGTCAGCACTTGAACCACACTAAAAGGATTTATAACTACAGACTGACCAGGGCCCGAGGAACAGTTGAGTGTACCTTTGGGATTCTTGTCTCAAAATGGTGCATTTTTGGGACAAACATTAATTAAAAATTGAAACAGTCGATGAGGTTGTCAAAACCTATGTGGTTCTCCACAATTACATAATGGCTAAGGAGCGACCCAACATTGAACTGGATGAACCAGTTGCAAACCCATTGCTCGATTACCAACATAATCCTCTGCGGTCAACTGTTGAAGTTGCCTACATGGGGGACCAATTTGCTGCCTATTTTGTTTCTGACATCGGACGTGTGCCATAGCAAGATAATATTGTGTAAAATGTTCTGTTGGGTGTGGGTCTGTACCAGTTATGTTTTAAATGTTCTAATATTTTTTTTGTTAATAAACAACGTGTTTTGATACCTGTACCGAGTCTCCTATGTCTTTCCTCTAAAAACCACTTATGTTGTTAGTGGTAAGGTAGTTGACATCATTACATCCTAAATCTCTTCTGCAGTATCCATTGGACGCAGACTGAAGAGACAATGGAGGTATAATACAAAGCAGATCTATACTCACCAGTTTGTGTGAGAAACAATGACTTCTCGATGCACAAAACCCAGCCTCATGAATTCACTATTTCTGACACCTGTCCAGGTGAGTATAGATATGCTTTGTATGACCTCCATCGTCACTTCAGTTTGTGTGAAATAGATTATGTAGACTGAAGAGAAAATGGAGGTTATACAAGGCAGTTCTCTACTCACCAGGTCAGGTATCATAAATAACGAGTTCAAGACGCAGAGTTTTGTGCATCATGAATTCACAATTTATGACACATAACCTGTTGAGTATAGATCTGCTTTGTATTACAGCCATTGTCTCTTCAGTCTGCGTCACATAGATTATGCAGACTGAAGAGATTATGGAGAAAATACAAGTAATATTAGTTTTTGACAACTCATAGCTCCATACCAAACACACAAAGCTGCAGTGTTCTACTTAATAACTCCTGGAGCTATGAGGTGGCAAAAAAACCAAAGTGTACGGCTCAGTATGTTTATTTGGCGCACGGTGTGTGTTGCCGATGGCAAAATACACAAATATCCAAACCGTATTGGGGGCAAAAAACTATTAACATTTATATAAACAAAAAAAATTAACTGCGCCGGCTTGGCGTAGAGTGACAGAACTGGGGGGTGTGTAGCTGTGAGGCCTGGCTGATTGAAGACGACGCAGGGGTTGCAGGGGCAATTAAACTAGTCGGGTCAGGGAGTTCTAGGATGGTGCTAGAGGCATGGGAAGGCAGAGACACACTGGAAGGACGAGACAAACCTGACATCACAGACACATTGGGAGGTGAGGGGGGAGGGATAGCGATAGTCCGCATCTTTTTCTTTTTCCCTTTTTGGGATCGGCGCTGCGGTCTGGGGAGCCTCTGTGGGCTCATTTCTTGTGGCCCGGTCATGGTGTCCGACCTATCATGGTCCGTGTGCTGCTGCATGGTGGTGGTGGGGAAGGCCATGCCAGGGTCCAGCTGCTGCTGCATCCCGGTGGTGGTTAAGGCCATTCCAGGGTTCAGGTGCTGCTGCTGCTGCATGCTGGTGGTGAAAAGCATGCCAGGGTCCAGGTGCTGCTGCAGCTGGGACCTGGTGATGGTAGCCAACCTGTCCTGATCCTGGTGCTGCTGCTGTATGGTTGTGGCAGTGGAGGATGTCCAAGCAGGAGAAGCAGTTAGCATGGTGGTGGCGGTGGGCTGTCCAACAGCACTTGGCGTGGTGGTGCTGTAGTGGTGTCTGGCAGTGCTTGGAATGGTGGTGGCCTTGTAGTGGTATACAGCAGAGCTCGGCATTGAGGTCAAACATGACAGTGTTGGCACAGGTGGAAATGCTACCACTGGTTGCTGAAAATACTGAGTTTGCTGCATAGGCTGCACGTAAGCAGCATTGCAGGCCTGCATGACACTAAGCTGGAGATCAGAAGTAAGGTCTTTCGAAATGCCCTGTTCAATTTGATTGAAAAAAATTATGTGCTGGCCTCTGGAGGTCGGCTTTCACTTGATCAAGGCTTCTGGTGACATCCTGGATAAGTGTATTCATATGGTTTAAGCCACGATCCAGTCTGTCTCCCATTGCCTTGAGTCCACCATGAAAGGTCGAGCTCAAGTGCAAAAACTCGGGCATGAGTGACCTGTCCGAGGCCCTCTGCCGCTGCCGGGAAGAGCCCAAAAAAAAGAGGCAGATGACTGGTACAGGGGAACACCTATGAACCAGCTTCCTGGTCTCCAGTCTGTGTTGCAGGCCCACTTGCTGCTGCGCTGCTGGATAGCTGGGACCGCACCGTGGCTGTTTGATGAAGGACCGCTCCAGAACCAGGGTCAAGAGTCCTGGTGCTGTGAACAAAAAAAACATTAGTACAAAACATTTATAATAGTAAAAGCGCCAACTCCTGTGAAATTGAAAAATACAGATTAGGCAATACAACACAATCCAATGTAACACAAAAATACTTACGTTCTCTGGGCCTGTCTAAGAAATGCCAGCATGCGGTGATGCTTATATTTTCTGATCCTTGCTCCAGAACCACTGGGAACCTGGCTCTCTTGACGAAGGTCTTTGTTGAAACGATCCTTCATTGAACGCCAACGTGTTCTGACTTTGAGCACTGTTGGAAAATAAAAATAATGGTTAGACAATGCACTTTTGGCCGGGATCACGCAACTGTGTGTGATGATAGAAACTCTCTGGAGTTTCTATCATCACACACAGTTGTGTGATCCCGGCCAAGGTTACTGCTGTATTTTTATTATTATTATTATTATTTATTTATATAGCGCCATTAATTCCATGCTGCTGTACATGAGAAATAGGTTACATACAGGGTTATAGATATCGGTTACAGTAAACAAGTTTACAGTGACAGACTGGTACAGAGGGGAGAGGACCCTGTCCTTGTGGACTTACATTCTATGCATCACACCGCATTGCAATACTTACGAAATGCCTTGCGGACCCGAGCCAGGGCGTTGTCCCAGCCATCCCACATTTCTTGGGCCACCTCATTCCATAGCCACCGGATCGTGACGTTGTCCGAGTGCTGCGGAACTCTGGTGTCCCGTAACGGGACTCACTCATGGACCATGGAGATGAGGATATCGTTATCAATGATGTCTTCATCCCGTTCTAGAACCTAGAAAATGAAAAAATACATTAATGTTGGAGACATTAACGTAAGGAACAGAAAGAAAACAATAGAGACAGAAAACAGGCAAGAATATAAAGAAAGAGCAAAGTAGAGAAATGAACAGTCAAGAATAGTAAAGTCAGTATACATTAAACAGAGGACAATCAGTCAGGTATACTTACACGCCGCCTTGCCACACGACCATGTCCACGCTGCTCCGCCTTTGCCGCAGTTGAAGAATAGTTATGAAAAAGAAAAAAAAAATTGTCATTTGTGTAGATGTGACAGAGAATACTTAGCAATATGAAGAGGTGAGTACTCACTTGTCTGTCATTTCCACCTTGTTTAGGCCCAAGATGCTCAGAAGAAGACAACGACATTGTGATGCATGCAGCAAGAAAAAAAGAGACAGAAATTATTAGGACATATAGAGAGAGAAAAATATAATACAGACATTGGCTTTGATACTCACATTTTTCAAAGTGGAGATTCCTCACAGGTTCTTTCCAGTCTCAGAGCTTCTTCCAGTCCGCAGAGTTGTGGACTGCAAATTCCCACTCCCTCCTTTTATCAGTTTGTATGTGGAGGGTGGCTAATCAGTGTCTAGACATGTCTTCCTGTGGTAAAACGCATGCGTTTACAAACGCATGTGCTTGCGAACACATGCGTTCTCATAGACTGTAATGCGTTTTTTCGCCGCATTCCTTCCGCTAACAACCGCATACGTTTCGAGGCGGCAAATTCACGCCCCTGAAATAACATGTAGCGTTTACCGCGCAAAGCCGCAAACAACGAAATGACGCATGCGTCGTCAAACCGGGCAAAACGCATCCAATCGCAGGCACCTGCGTCCCTAAGGTTAAAGGTAGAAATGCACGACACATGCGGAAAATTGCGGCATAAACGCTGCGGACACAACCGCAAATGTGAAACCAGCCTTATACAGCCACCACACATGCAGAAATTGGCTAACAGGCAGGCAATCCCTGCATGTGTTGCGGCTGTCCAACAGCCGTGAGACAAGCTGCCATGGCAACTCGGGCATTTTTTTCGAGCCCACCGAAATTACTCGATTAGAACAGTATTGTGCCTGGATAACACTTTATCCAAGCACACTCACTCATCACTAGTTGTAGCCTTTAGGAGAAAAACATAGTTTAAAAGCCGGCGGCTTCTCCCTACTTTCTGCCTGGGAGTGATGGGTCTCTCGTGTATGCATGTTTAGGGAGAGAAACGACTCGCCACATGCAGTAAAAAAAAAAAGTATGCTACACTTAAGTAGTTATTAATTTTTAACATTCAAATCTATGGGTGACAAATGGCAGATGGATGACCTCCAATGGAGGTTTACATACAGTGGGGCAAAAAAGTATTTAGTCAGTCAGCAATAGTGCAATTTCCACCACTTAAAAAGATGAGGTGTCTGTAATTTACATCATAGGTAGACCTCAACTATGGGAGACAAACTGAGAAAAAAAAATCCAGAAAATCACATTGTCTGTTTTTTTAACATTTTATTTGCATATTATGGTGGAAAATAAGTATTTGGTCAGAAACAAAATTTCATCTCAATACTTTGTAATATATCCTTTGTTGGCAATGACAGAGGTCAAACGTTTTCTGTAAGTCTTCACAAGGTTGCCACACACTGTTGTTGGTATGTTGGCCCATTCCTCCATGCAGATCTCCTCTAGAGCAGTGATGTTTTTGGCTTTTCGCTTGGCAACACGGACTTTCAACTCCCTCCAAAGGTTTTCTATAGGGTTGAGATCTGGAGACTGGCTAGGCCACTCCAGGACCTTGCAATGCTTCTTACGAAGCCACTCCTTCGTTGCCCTGGCAGTGTGCTTTGGATCATTGTCAGGTTGAAAGACCCAGCCACGTTTCATCTTCAATGCCCTTGCTGATGGAAGGAGGTTTGCACTCAAAATCTCACGATACATGGCCCCATTCATTCTTTCATGTACCCGGATCAGTCGTCCTAGCCACTTTGCAGAGAAACAGCCCCAAAGCATGATGTTTCCACCACCATGCTTTACAGTAGGTATGGTGTTTGATGGATGCAACTCAGTATTCTTTTTCCTCCAAACACGACAAGTTGTGTTTCTACCAAACAGGTCCAGTTTGGTTTCATCAGACCATAGGACATTCTCCCAAAACTCCTCTGGATCATCCAAATGCTCTCTAGCAAACTTCAGACGGGCCCGGACATGTACTGGCTTAAGCAGTGGGACACGTCTGGCACTGCAGGATCTGAGTCCATGGTGGCGTAGTGTGTTACTTTATGGTAGGCCTTGTTACATTGGTCCCAGCTCTCTGCAGTTCATTCACTAGGTCCCCCCGCATAGTTCTGGGATTTTTGCTCACCGTTCTTGTGATCATTCTGACCCCACGGGGTGGGATTTTGCGTGGAGCCCCAGATCGAGGGAGATTATCAGTGGTCTTGTATGTCTTCCATTTTCTAATTATTGCTCCCACTGTTGATTTCTTCACTCCAAGCTGGTTGGCTATTGCAGATTCAGTCTTCCCAGCCTGGTGCAGGGCTACAATTTTGTTTCTGGTGTCCTTTGACAGCTCTTTGGTCTTCACCATAGTGGAGTTTGGAGTCAGACTGTTTGAGGGTGTGCACAGGTGTCTTTTTATACTGATAACAAGTTTAAACAGGTGCCATTACTACAGGTAATGAGTGGAGGAAAGAGGAGACTCTTAAAGAAGAAGTTACAGGTCTGTGAGAGCCAGAAATCTTGATTGTTTGTTTCTGACCAAATACTTATTTTCCACCATAATATGCAAATAAATTGTTAAAAAAACAGACAATGTGATTTTCTGGATTTTTTTTTCTCAGTTTGTCTCCCATAGTTGAGGTCTACCTATGATGTAAATTACAGACACCTCTCATCTTTTTAAGTGGTGGAACTTGCACTATTGCTGACTGACTAAATACTTTTTTGCCCCACTGTATATGTGTATCTACAGTGGTATGTAAAAGTTTTGGCACCCTTGTTTCAAAATTACTGTTATTGTGAACAGTTAACCAAGTTGAAGGTGAAGTGATCTCTAAAAGGGCTGAAGTTATAGATGACAGATTTTCTGTGTATTTTATGCAGAAAAAAGGTATATTGTCACTTTTTTTACATTTTAAAAATTGTAAAACTGAAAATGGGCCAATGCAAAAGTTTGGGACTCCTTGCAGATTTATGTTTTCAGATAGCTTTGTCCAAGGTTTCAGACCTTTAATTAGCCTGTTATGGTTATGACTTGTTCACTGTCATCGTTCGGAATGACCAGGAGATGCAAATTTACCAGGTTTATAAAAATCCAACCTCTGGCCTTGTGCTTAAACAAACAGCAGCCATAGGTTCTTCTAAGCACCTGCCTAGCATTCTGAAAATGAAAATGGCAGAGGCTCAAAAAGCGAGAGAAAGCTACAAGAAGATAGCAAAGCGTTCTCAAGTTGCCCTTTCCTGAATTCAAAATATAATTAAGAAATGGCAGTTAATAGCAACAGCGGAGGTCAAGATAAGGTCTGGAGAACCAAGCGTAATGTCAGTGAGTTCTGCTTTTAGGATTGCTAGAGAGGCAAATCAGAACCCCCGCTTGGCTGCAAAAGACCTTCAGAAAGATTTAACAGACTCTAGAGTTGTGGTCTACTGTTCAGAAACACCTGCACAAACATGGCCTTCATGGAACTCATCAGAAGAAAACCTCTCCTGTGTCCTCACCATAAAATTCAGCATCAGAAGTATGCAAAAGAACATCTAAACCAGCCTGATGCATTTTGGAAACAAGTCCTGTGAACCGATGAGGTTAAAATAGAACTCTTTGGCCACAATAATTAAAGTTATGTGTTGCGAATAAAGTGCACAGAATTTCAGTTAAAGAACATCTCACCAACCATTAAACATGGGGTGGGTCATTCATGCTTCGGGGTTGTGTTGTAGCCAATAGCACGGGGAACATTTCACGGGTAGAGGGAAGAATGGATTCAATGAAATTTCAACAAATTCTTGATGCAAACATAAGACGATCTGGAAAAAACTGAAGTTGAAAAGAGGATGGCTTCTGCAAATGGATAATGATCCTAAACACATGTCAAAATCAACAATAGACTACCTCAAAAGGCACAAGCTGATGTTTTCACAATGGCACTCTGATCTGATCATCATTGAACATCTGTGGCTAGACCTACAAATAGCAGTGCATCCAAGATGACCCAGGAATCTCACAGATCTAGAAGACTTTTCCTTGGAAGAATGGAAGAAAATCCCTCAAACAAGAATTGAAAGACTCTTGTCTGTCTGCAAAAAGTGTTTACAAGCTGTGATACTTGCAAAACTACTAGGTACTAAGCATGAAGGGTGCCCAAACGTTTGCATCAACCCATTTTGCGTTTTTGTTCATTTTAAAATGTAAAAGATTAAATACATATATATATATTTTTGGCAAAAATATAAAGGAAATGTGTCATGTTTAACTTTAGACCTTTTAGAGAAAATCTCATCTTGAACTTGCTTAACCGTTGACAAGAACAGTCATTTTGACCAGGGGTGCCCAAACTTTTACATGCCACTGTATATACAAACACATAAACACGTTTCTTTAACATCTCAAAATATACGTCCAGCCATATTTAGGGGCAAGTTAAAAAAAAAAAATAAAGACATGTCTTTCTGTGTAACAAAAACGTAGCATGTATCCACCAGTTTCATTGCTTCCATTTAGAAACTAGGACATAGGCAGCAGTGCCCGGTTTACTAGCGTGTAGATTGCAGTAGCCGGGATCAGCCTGATCTAGCTCTAATGAACTGCAAACAAAAGAGGATTTTGTCACCTGATGTGCCAACACATTTTCAAGAGCAGTCATATTTTCTTGTGAGAACTTGTGGAAAGGTAGATAGATTTTTTCATTACGCGCATATGGCTGTTACTTCTGGATCTGGTTTGCAGAACAGACATGTCCGACTGTTCATGGTTAGGAACATGAAATAAAAACATATTAAAACATCTTTTTATATGCAGCATTTGAGTTGATTCCAATGAATGTTTTTTTTTTCCTTTTTTTTTGTGAAACTAGGAAATAGTAATATTCTTTATCCACTGGCTTTACTCACCCAGATCCTTTGTTCTTTATACTACACATTATCCTTAGGACTGTTCTGCAAAACCTTGTTGCTATTTGAGCATGGAGTATTGATCTGGCAACCTGTTCCATCCCTGGCTATCAGATACTTCATTTTTGGCCAATGTATTAAAGAGCAAAATAAGTAAAATATTGATTATAAAATAAAAATTGTAATTAGGTTTCTAAGTTATTTTGTTATACAGTTATACAGTGTCTGTGTGCAGTCAAAGAGTTCTGCAAGTATGAAAAAAATACTTAAGAGAAATACAAAATAATCAATATACATGTGATTTAATTCTAAAAGACTCTATGAAAGTGGAACAGTTAAAGTACAAACAGCAAGCTATAGCAATGACTAATGACAAAACTGTCTAAAGTATAGAAATAAACCATTAAAGGGAATCTGTCAGCCGTTTTTTCCTATTTGAGAGCAGCATGATATAGGGAAAGAGACCCTAATTCCATTGATGTCACTTAGTTGGCTGTATTTTACATTTTAAATAAAATCAGTGTTTTATCTGCAAGAGACTTGGTGTTTTATGCCTCTTTGTCCAACCACCGATTAGCAGCTTTCTACCATTATACAGTGTACACAGAAAGCTGCCAATCAGTGGTGTGGGCAGGGTTATACAGGGCTCAGCATTTAGAGCACTCCTAGATCTGTAACAGAGAAATCTGTGATTATATCACAGCTTCTAGACCCAGTAAACTAAGTTAGTTAACCCCTTCCCGACCTTTGACGCAGCGTATGCGTCATGAAAACCTGTGCCATTCCGACCTGTGATGCAGCATATGCGTCATGGCCGGATTGGGCTCCTGCAGGCCGGGTGAAAGGGTTATCTGTAATTTCACCCGGCCTGCAGGGACAGGAGGAGTTGTACTTTAGCCCAGGGGGGGTGGCTTCACTCCCCCTCCCCCTCCCCCCCCCTCCCCCCCGTGGCTACGATCGCTCTTATTGGCTGTTGAAACTGACGTTTCACTTTCAATCAGAGCGATAGTAATATTTCACCAATGAAAATTGGTGAAATATTACAATCCAGCCATGGCCGATGCTGCAATAGCATCCGATCCGCTGTCCGATCCCCCCCATCATACTTACCGACCTCCCGTGTGCCTCCCGGTGTCCATCCGGCTGCTGCATGGGCGCCGCCATCTTGGAAAATGGCGGGCGCATGCGCAGTGCACCCGAGGAATCTGCCAGCCGGCAGATTCGTTACAAGTGCATTTTGATCGCTGTAATAGGTTCTATCACAGTGATCAAAATTTAAAAAATAATAAATAAACCCCCCCTTTATCACCCCCATAGGTAGGGACAAAAATAAAATAAAGAAATTTTTTTATCTTTGTCCCACTAGGGTTAGGGTTAGTTCACACTGCGTCTAAGCAGTCCGTTAGACGGACTACGTTACACCACGGCATAAACGCGGTGTAACGTAGTCCGTTTCGGCCGCCATTGACAGCAATGTCAGACGCATCACTAGCGCACGCCCACAATGGGTGTACGCTAGGGATGTGCCGTCATTGAGTGACGGACCCGGAGACGCGGGCTGCAGCGTTTCCGGGTCCATCACTGCTAGCGCAGATAGAGCTAGCAGATGCTCTATCTGCGCTAGCGTGATGCAAATTTCGGCACTTGCGCTAGCAGCAGCCCATGTGCTGAACGGGCTGCTGCTAGCGCAATGTGAACCTGGCCTTAGGGTTAGGGTTTGGGTTAGGGCTAGAATTAGGGTTAGAACTAGGGTTAGGGTTAGAATTAGGCTTCGTGCACACGGTGCAGATTTGGCTGTGGATCCGCAGCGGATTGGCTGCTGCGGATTCGTAGCAGTTTTCCATCAGGTTTACAGTACCATGTAAACCTATGGAAAACCAAATCCGCTGTGCCCATTGTGCGGAAAATACCACGCGGAAACGCTGTGTTGTATTTTCCACAGCATGTCAATTCTTTGTGCGGATTCCGCAGCGTTTTACACCTGTTCCTCAATAGGAATCCACAGGTGAAATCCGCACAAAAAACACTGGAAATCCCCGGTAAATCCGCAGGTAAAATGCAGTGCCTTTTACCTGCGGATTTTTCAAAAATGGTGCAGAAAAATCTCACACGAATCCGCAACGTGGGCACATAGCCTTAGGGTTAGGGTTGGAAATAGGGTTAAGATTAGGCTGTGGTTAGGGTTAGGGGTGTGTTGGGGTTAGGGTTGTGGTTAGGGGTGTGTTGGGGTTAGGGTTGTGATTAGGGTTATGGCTAGAGTTGGGATTAGGGTTAGGAGTGTGTTGGGGTTAGTGTTGGAGTTAGAATTGAGGGGTTTCAAGTGTTTAGGCACATCAGGGGTCTCCAAACGCAACATGGCGCCCCCATTGATTCCAGTCAATCTTGCATTCAAAAAGTCAAATGGTGCTCCCTCCCTTCCGAGCCCTGACGTGCACCAAAACAGTGGTTTACCCCCACATATGGGGTACCAGCATACTCAGGACAAACTGGGCAACAATTATTGGGGTCCAATTTCTCCTGTTACCCTTGTGAAAAAAAATTGCTTGTTAAAACATCATTTTTGAGAAAAGAAACATGATTTTTTATTTTCACGGCTGTGCGTTGAAAACTTCTGTGAAGCACTTGGGGGTTCAAAGTGCTCACCACATATCTAGATAAGTTCCTTGGGGGGTCTAGTTTCCACAGAGGGGTCACTTGTGGGGGGTTTCTACTGTTTAGGCACATCAGGGGCTCTGAAAACGCAACGTGACGCCCGCAGACCATTCCATCAAAGTCTGCATTTCAAAAGTCACTACTTCTCTTCCAAGCCCCGACGTGTATCAGCGTACTCAGGACACACTGGACAACAACTTTTCGGGTCCAATTTCTCCTGTTACTCATGTGAAAATAAAAAATTGTGGGCTAAAAAATAATTTTTGAGGAAAGAAAAATGATTTTTTATTTTCACGGCTCTGCGTTTAAACTTCTGTGAAGAACTTGAGGGTTTAAAGTGGTCACCACACATCTAGATTAGTTCCTTGGGAGGTCTAGTTTCCAAAATGGGGTCACATGTGGGGAAGCTTCAATGTTTAGGCACACAGGAGCTCTCCAAACGCGACATGGTGTCAGTAAATGATTGGAGCTAATTTTTCATTCAAAAAGTCAAATGGCGCTCCTTCCCTTCTGAGCCCTACCGTGTGCCCAAACAGTGGTTTACCCCCACATGTGAGGTATCAGTGTTCTCAGGAGAAATTGCCCAATACATTTTAGGATCCATTTTATCCTGTTGCCCATGTGGAAATGAACAAATTGAGGCTAAAAGTTCCTTGGGGGGTCTAGTTTCCAAAATGGGGTCACATGTGGGAAGCTCCAATGTTTAGGCACACAGGGGCCCTCCAAACGCTACATGGAGTCAAATGGCGTGCCTTCCCTTCCGAGCCCTGCCGTGTGCACAAACAGTGGTTTGTGACCACATATGAGGTATCTGTGTACTCAGGACAAATTGTAAAATAGCTTTTGGTGTCCAGTTTCTCTTTTTACCCATGGGAAAATAAAAAAAATTGTTGCTAAAACATCATTTTTGTGACTAAAAAGTTAAATGTTCATTTTTTCCTTCCATGTTGCTTCTGCTGCTGTGAAATACCTGAAGGGTTAATAAACTTCTTGAATGTGGTTTTGAGCACCTTGAGGGGTGCATTTTTTAGAATGGTGTCACTTTTGGGTATTTTCAGCCATATAGACCCCTCAAACTGACTTCAAATGTGAGGTGGTCCCTAAAAAAAATGGTTTTGTAAATTTTGCTGTAAAAATAAGAAATCGCTGGTCAAATTTTAACCCTTATAACTTCCTAGCAAAAATGAATTTTGGTTCCAAAATTGTGCTGATGTAAAGTAGACATGTGGATAATGTAATTTATTAACTATTTTGTGTCACATATCTCTCGTTTAACAGAATAAAAATTTGAAAATTGCAAAATTTTCAACATTTTAGCCAAATTTCCGTTTTTATCACAAAGAAACGCAGAATTTATTGACCTAAATTTACTACTAACATGAAGCCCAATATGTCACGAAAAAACAATCTCAGAACCGCTAGGATTCGTTGAAGTGTTCCTGAGTTATTACCTCATAAAGGTACACTGGTCAGAATTGCAAAAAACGGCCAGGTCTTTAAGGTCAAAATAGGCTGGGTCATGAAGGGGTTAATGCACTTTGTCATATACAGACAAGAGTCACCTGCAAAATACTATATATGAAAACCTTTCCAGAGATATTAAATCTCTGTACAACAAGGTTCGATCGTCTAAATTTAAAAAATATTCCAAAGTTTACTTATCATTTAAGTATTGTACATTTAAAATCAAACATGAGATATTACCATAAGCAGCCCAGAGAAAACCAGAGTCTAGTAAATATCATATTGTTGGTTTCTATAATGTGCTAGAACAATAAATAATTATTTGACAATTCTATAATTTACCGTAATTCTTTAGTAAAGTGCTGAAACAGTTTTTGTTTTGCGTTTTACCATCTACCTGTGGTGTTGCCCATGCTGTCACCTCTGTAACAGTGTGGGAAACACCGGCACGGTAGTTCTTATCGACAGTAACGCTACCGCCGGTAAGGCCTTCAGTCAGAGCGCTGCGGGATCATGCTGTCAGATGTGAACATGACCCTGCAGCTGTGGCTGTGAACCGCCGGCGTGGGCCAATGAGACTACTGCTCCCATCGGGTCACTTCTGTCAGTGATAAGAGTGACAGCAGGTGCCGCTGACGGTAGACATATTCTCATCTGCCAGTGCCTGTGCTCACGGTTTAAAAAAAAACAAAAAACATATTCAATTAAATGGACATCATACTCACTTTAATACCTAATCTCTGAAGCTCGTGTCTCCTAGAAATAATATAAAATAATAAACCAACATACTCACCTGTCCACCGTAGTCCACGCAGTCCTGAGTGTCCCACGGCAATCTCACGTGTAGAACAGTCACAGCGGGAGATGACTGCTCCACCCAGCAGCCGGTGATACACTGACAGGCGGTAATCACTCCCGCAGTGTATCACTAAGCTACCGTGAGAGTTCACTGGAGTTCATCAGATCCTGTGCTCTCATTTACGGCACCGCTGCATGAGAACTTTCCCACACAGCAGTGCTGTCGTAAAGGAGATCACCTGAGCTGATCAGCTGATGAACTCCTGTGAACTCTCAGGGCAGCTCAGTGCTATACACTGTGGGAGCGATTACCTCCTGTCAGTGTATTGCCGGCTGTCTTTGAGAGCAGTCACATCACTGATGTGACTGCTCTCAAAGTGATCAGGATCGTCTTGAGACATTATGGATTATCTTCTCGGCAGACAGGTGAGGAATATTGTGGTTTATTATTTTATTTTTGTTGCAGAAAACGTTGGCTTTGGTGGATTAGGCGTTCGGCGAGTATGGTTCAATTAAGATTATTAAAGTGTCATTATTAAGAGTGTGTCATTATTTCAAATAAAGGACTTTATTCTGGGTGTCTGTGTTTTTATACACTATCACTGTGGGGTTAGTAATGGATAAGTGTCTTCTAGACACCTCTCCATTACTAACTTGTGGGCTTGATGTCACCTGACAATATAAAGACGACATCAATTCCACAAATATGAATCCCACTTGCCACCGCTACAGGGCAATTGGAGAAAACACCAACCACCAAAACTATGGAGTAACCATGAAGCTCCAGACAATGGTATAATGAAATATATATCTTTATTAAATATTATCAACAGTCACACAAATATAAAATGGATTAAAATAGAATGTGTGCACATATCAGGACAATTAATATGTAAAAAGTACTGAAGTATTAATTTTGCGGATTTTTTGCGGATTTCCCACTATATAATGCATTGGGAAATGTCCGAAAAATCCACAAAAAAAAGCGGTAAAAACACGAAAAAAAAACGCATGCAGATTTCTTGCAGAAAATCTCAGGATTTTCTCAGGAAATTTCTGCAATAAATCCTGAACGTGTGCACATAGCCTAAGGGTATGTGTACATGTCAGGATTTCTTGCAGAAATTTTCCTGACAAAAACCGGACATTTCTGCAAGAAATCCGCATGCGTTTTTACCATTTTTCACACGTTTTTGACGCATTTTTGGTGCGTTTTTTCTGCGTTTTTCCCAAATGCATAGAATAGCGGCAAAAACTCAGAAAATCCGCAAAATTAATGGGCATGCTGCTTTTTTTCACCACGATGCGTTTTTTCCGCGGGAAAAAACGCATCATGTGCACAAAACATGCAGAATGCATTCTAAATGATAGGATGCATAATGTTTGCGTTTTTAATGAGTTTTTATAGCGTTTTTACCGCGAAAAAACCTGAACGTGTGCACATAGCCTAAATGACAGCTCCTGACACCAAGCCTTACTACTGCATTAGCATGAAAAGGTGGTGTTGAACCAAGAAATTACATCACAAAACTTTTTTTTAATTATCTTTATTTAGCTCAAAAAAGCATTCATTGCTGTACAAAAACGCATGCAAAAAATGCATAGAAAAACGCACCATAAATACGCATTTTTTTCCCAGCGTTTCTCCTGCCAAGAGTTGCAGGAATTTCTGCAACCAAATACTCAACGTGCGCACATAGCCTAAATCTTTTGTAATTTTGTACCACTATTTGTCCTCTTAATATATTAGGTTATTCTTTTTTTGTCAATTTATTTTTATTGCTTCTTCGTAGGTGGAGATCGAGACCTGCTGTGTCTTCTTCCCAAATGACAGTCTACCTTCCCCGAGCACCATTGTGTCAAACGACATTCCAGGAACAGTGAGAAGTTGGTACCACGGACAAGCTTCCATGCCAGGAACTCTTGTTATCTGCTTGCCTCATATTAACATTATGAGTGCTGGGCATAAACGCATTGAGCCCATTCAAGAGATTCCGTTTGTTGTGCCAAGACCTATAGTGGAAGAAGGTAAAACTGATGTTACTTCTTATGCCATAATTACCTGTCTTTTATCCTTGCTGATCTTATACTGTATTAATTCATTATATGAGCCAAAAAGGTTGTCCAGTTTTATTCAAATTTTTTGTATGTTATGTTATTTTTTATTTACCAACTTAATTTGAAAACTATTTTTGATAAACCCATTTAACATTTGATTCAACTGTTGTTTGAGTCTCTTAGTATCCTCCAAGAGGGTCTGTCACCAGATTTCACAATTCAACCTGTATACAGTATTCAAGTGCTACGGAATATGTTGTTGCTTTAGAAAGAGAAAATCATTAAATTATTATTAGTAAAGGGAATCTGTCAGCAGAATGTTATGTAGTCCGAGAGCATCTTGTTGTAGGGTTAGGGTTAGATTACAGTGATGTGTCACTTACTGGGCTGTGTGTTGTTGTTTCAATAAAATCAGTGTTTAATCTGTAGGAGATGATCGCTAGAGGACTAGGTGTCTTGTGCCTCCTGGTCCAACCCCAACACTCATTAACAGTTTCCTGTTCATACTCAGTGTACACGGGAAACTGTCAATGAGTGGTGTGGGCGGTTATACTGGGCTCAACATTTAGAGCTCTGCTAGATCTGCAGCAGAGAAAACTGTGATTTGATCACAACTGCTGTACCCATTAAACTGATACATCACTAGAATTAGGGACTCTGCCCCTACATCATGCTGCTGACAGATTCCCTTTAGATAGATTTATAAAACCTTATGAGACTGCTGTACTTATCGTATTTTTTGGACTATAAGACGCACCGGACTATAAGACGCACCCTGGTTTTAGAGGTGGAAAATAGGGAAAAAATATTTGAAGCAAAAAAGGTGGTAAAATATTTAATAATATAAACATACTATTATATGTGGTGTTATTATATATAATAGTATGTTATTATGTTGGAAGCTACGGGACCAGTGTGGTGGCTGTAAAGTACTATATGAAGACGCTGGAGGGTGAGTATAAGAATGGGGGCACAAAGCTTATATTTAAAGCACCACTCCAGCACTGAAAAATAACACTGGAGTGCTGCTTTAAGAACCAATGGAGAACTATAACTCCCAGCATGTCCTGCAGAACCTATGGTATGCTGGGAGTTATAGTTCACCACAGAAGTGGCAGAGTGCTTTACTGTGTGTTGTAGTGACTAACCTTTTAATTGTGGCAGCCAGCCACTGTGGTGAAATAAAAAGCTGGAGCATCCCATGACACCACAGACCGCTCCCTCTTGTGCCTCTCCACAGCACAGGAGGAAGCCAGCAGATTGTAGTGTGGTGTCTGCAGGACCTGTGATGACATTAGAAGAGGGAGGGCTCTGTGCTGCCATGTGATGCTCCAGCTCGCCCTCTTCATGACATCACACAGGTCCTTGTGCTGGAGCACTCAGCATCCATCCAGCACAGCGCTGGCAGGCAGGTATGCAGCGATCTTGTGTCCCCTCTGGCCCCTGCTGCTGTTTCCTCCACCAGACACACAGGTCTCCCCAACTGCTGCAGGAATCTAGCTCTGGGGAAACCATGTCTGTCCCTGTGAAGAAGTATGCATTTGCTGCTCCTGACTCACTGCTCAGCTGACAGGTGGGCGAGGAAGCAGCTAATGAATATTCACTGCACTTTAATGATCCGGACCATGTGGTTTCCCCAGTGCTGATTCCTGAGCTTGGCAGGGATATTTTTCTGTCTCCTGCCTCCCAGTGCAATCCCACTCACTGCTACCCCCTCCCAAGTTACATCCCTACCATAAGACGCACCCACACTTTCCTCCCAAAATTGGAGGAAAAAAAGTGTGTCTCATGGTCAGAAAAATACGGTACTTTTAAAATCCATGCCAGAATGGCTGTATAATCCTGAGATGAGGATTCTCACTTTGAGTCGTTAATTGTATTAGCAGGAAGTTTCACTTTAATAAGGGATTACATAGCCATTCTGACATAGACTTTTAAAGTAACCAACCTCACTAGGTCTAACTGATTTGTTTATTAATATATGCTGTTTGTATTGTGGAATCTGTTTACGGATCCTCTTTAAAAATTTGTTGACAGTGCAAGTCTATGAGAAAAGGAGTCCCTGACTTAGAAGACAATTGGTTTATCAAAGCTTCTGTCTTCTCTTTATTAGCCTACATTTTGCTCAGTGAGCACTTTGTGTTGAATGGAAGGGTGGGCAGTTCTCCCCAGTAATCTGTGCTTGTGTGGAAAGAAATATAAAAAACCCAGTTTATTACAATCAAATCCATTTTCTTGTGTAAATATTCCCCATTATATGAAAACAAAGTTTTTCCTTAACAGGTATCCACACAACTGGGACAAGAATAATTTAAGTTTTCACTATCACTTATATATACCTGCAAATGAAAAGTAATACACTTTTTCCTTGTGTAATACATGTCCACTTGACGTTGCCTATTAAAGCCACATCAATAACAAAAAATAAAAAGGAAACAATTATAGCTGCTGAAATTTAGAGAGACAGAATTAAAAAAATAAAAATACAAGCTGATCATTAATGTCCATTCTGTTTTAGTCATTACCAGGTTAAAGAATAATAGACACAAAGAGGGTGAGAATTATTCATCTTTTCTTGTGGAATATACGTCATGAAATGTTATTATGTGGCAGGTGTTAGACATGTTCTGGACTAGATCACTTTCTGTGTGGTATTATTACATCTTTGTCATAAAATAGTTGGTTTCTGTTCAGATCTGCAGCTACTATTATGGTGCTGGAATAGGCCAGGACTGGTGTATGGCACCTCCACCCAGTATAGCTGGATAGCTTCCATGGGAAAAAGACTGTTCTCAACACATCAGTGCTGGAGAGGCATTACAGTGTTTATACATCTTTTTTTTTTCTTTTTTTTTTTTTTTTTACATCCTTTTTTTGTTCATTATTCATTTATTTGACTTTTCTTTGCCATTTACCTAGAAAAATAGAAATAGAAAATGGGCTGTTCTATTTTAAAATCATCGTCCTAAGAAATACAGAAAAATTATGTTGTGTTCCCGCTGCCTATTTACAAACAGCGTTATGTCCCATTGAATATGAGAATGTCTTGTAGTATAGGATGTGTTCAGTCAGTGCTGCAGCTCCATGGTTATAGGGCTTTTCTTACGAATAAAGTACATTTTAATCAATAGATCTTGAAATAACAATAAGTTCCACAATTGGAAAAAAAAAGTTCCTGTGCTGGGATAATCTTACACATGTGCCGCTGATATGTCCTGTGTAATGGCTGCTTCTGACCATTGTTAGATTATATCACATCTCATGGGCAGGGATGGAAGTGTCGTAGCTGTTTGCATTCTGACCCAATGTCAGATATGCCAGATCACCAGTGAGGCCAAATCAGGAGGTTACGCCTGTCATTTTACAAGCGCGCTCGGAGACAAAGGACTCCGCACACATTCTGTGAGCAAGTCACTTTTATCTGATGTAATGCAGCAAGAGGCAGTATTTTATACCATTTACAACAAATGTAACTCTCAATGTAATTCATGTAGCCCCCACCGTCCCCCAGGGTCATACTGACCTTTATTTCTCACCACGTACCCAGAACAAGTTGTTGCTGACTATTGAGAACATACATGATAAGAAGTATAGTCTCCTTGAAGAGGAGACCATCAGACTACTGCATCAACATATTCTAGGAATTCTAACAATTAAAGGCAAAAGGCACTTAAAGGCATACAATTAACCCTTCTATATCAGAAGAAAAAGAGAGTAGAAGACAGAAGCCGTAGGTTTGGTTCAAGACACATTTGCACAAAAATTTGTTTAAATTTTACACTGCTCTCACTACTTAAAAAAAAAATGAAAAATCAACCAATAATTCTAAAGAGATCTGTGAATAGTATTCAGTTGGTGTTTCCAAAGTCTGTGCCCTCCATGAGCTTTACAACTCTTTAAAATTTTTCTTTCTTCGAAAAAATATGAAAGCAGACCGCCTGACCGTTGCGGTTTCTCCTGACTGGCTTGTTGACAGCCTTATCTACTTTCATCCATAGCTACAAACAGGAATGATTGAAAAAAAAAGATAAAAAATTAAAATCTATTTTTGCACATAAAGTGACATGCAATCAGAGAAGTGATAGAATCTGTGGGAACGGTTGTGCCCCCTTTCCGGTCTTGGTTTACAATGGTGTACTTTGTTGTTGTTTGTTTCTCATAGATACACTAAGACGGAAAATGATCTAATTGGATCTGTCATGAATTTGGAAGGTTGAACCCAGACAATAACTTGTGGGATATGGCTTTGTATTACTTATTTGATTAAGACTTGGTGAGACCATTATTACAATGGTGTTTCCAAACTTAGTATGCATCCATTATTACAGCAGGGCTTGAAAGTTTGTGAATCTTTCAGAGTATTCTGTGAAAAAATGAAAAATTACTGCTACATTTTTAAACCACCTAAAATGCTAACAAAATTAAAGAACATTTTACAAATGGTGCTGATGTAAAGCCGACATGAGGGAAATGTTATTCATTAATGTTTTGCTGCGGTATGACTATCCGGATTAAAGGGATAATCATTCAAAGTTTAAAAATTTAAAAAAAATTTAACATTTTTCTCAAATATCTGATATTTTTTGTAAATAAACACAAAACATATTGACCTAAATTTAACATTATCATAAATTATAATGTGCCACGAAAAAAAATCTCAAAATCATTGGGAATTGGAGTTATTACCACATAAAGTGACACTGGTCAGATTTAAAAAAAAAAAAAAAAAATTGGCCCAATCACTAAGGGCCTAAATAACACAAAAAAACTTGTAGATTTTTGGTATCTGCATACTCTTACGACCTGGGGAATCGTATTGCCAGGTCACTTTAGCCATATAGTGAATATGGTAAATAAAAAAAATGGAAGCAAAAACAACACAATTATGTAATTGCACTTTTTTTTTGCTATTTCACGCCACTTGGAATTTTTTCCCATTTTCAAGTACACTATATGGTAAAATGAATGGTTTCATTCAAAAGTACAAGTCGTCCCACAACAAAACAAGCCCTCAAACAGCTATAGTGATGGGAAAAAAAAAAGTTATGGCTCTTGGAAGAAGGGGAGGAAAAACCAAAAGAGCAAAAATGGAAAACTGCAAGGTCATGAAGGGGTTAATTTTCTGCATGTATACACAACCTGTCTGAATTGTTTGAGTCCAAATTTGTTAGTTTGTTTTCTAACCATTTTTTCATCCTGATGATCAACAACGTGTTGTAAAGATCAGACTTTCGTAAATCCCTGTTCTTTATATAAAACCGTTCACTCACACCTGATTGTCGTCTCCATTGATTGATAATACCAGACTCTCATTTCACCTTCAAATTATCTGCTAATTCTAAAGGTTCACATACTGTTCTCACAGACATGTGACATTGAATAAAAATTTTCCTCTTTTAAAAATGCCCAATATTTTTTAGTCAATTGTTTCATTTATTTCTTTCTCTACTCTAAGGACTTGAGTGAAAATGTGATTTAGTTTTAAGTCAAATTTATGCAGAATTATTGAAATTTACATTTAGGATTGCTAGTGATAAAGTCCTCTTCGACTCTGAAGAGACTGTTTGCATATTAAGTTTGCCTGAAGAGCATTGTGTGGCCTATAAATCTTCTTATGTTATCTTGGCACTCTCTGTAAGGCCGGTTTCACACGTCAGTGACTCCGGTACGTGAGGTGACAGTTTCCTCACTTACCGGAGACACTGACTCACGTAGACACATTAAAATCAATGTGTCTCTGCACATGTCAGCGTGTTTTCACGGACCGTGTGTCTGTTTGAAAAACACGGAGACATGTCAGTGTTCGTGGGAGCGCACGTATTACACGGACCCATTAAAGTCAATGGGTCCGTGTATAACACGTACCGCACACGAATGCTGTCCGTGTGCAGTCCGTGTTCCGTGCAGGAGACAGCGCTACAGTAAGCGCTGTCCCCCCAGCGTGGTGCTGAAGCTGCCATTCATTTCTTCTCTCCAGCAGAATTCGACGGGTAAGTATTTTATTAACAGTGGGGGGGGGAAGGGGGCTTGGGGTGCACAGGGGTTGGGGACAGGGATCTTTTGTTTAAACACCAGAAGAAAAAAAAAAAGAAGCATTTTCATATCTTCTCTCCAGCGAACGCTGCTGGAGAGAAGAAATGAATGGCGGCTTCAGCACCAGATGCAGGGGACAGCGCTTAACTGTAGCGCTGTCTCCTGCACGGTGCGTGTGGTACCCAGTCGGCACACGGATACCGCACGTGTGCCACACTGATGTGCCACGTGAGCACACGGATACGGATAATTCCGGTACCTATTTTCCCAGTCCCGGAATTATCTGGACATGTGGGACAGGCCTAAGAAGAAGTATTCCCCGTTATACCTCAAGTCGGAAACCTCTCACCTACCAAACCAGATCTCTTCTTTTGCACTGATGAGGGGCAAACACCCAGAAACACATGTCAGCAACTGGAATGTCTGGTTTGGCTTCTAACCTTATGTTATATTGCAAGGCTACTTATAGGCTCAAGACTGATTTTTAGGATTGCTACATCCAATAGATTGCGGTAGAGTTCAAGTTATCTTCTTTTCTGAAGAGGCTATTTGCACATGAAGAAATATGACAAATTCTGAAAGGGTTCACAAACTTTGAAACACCACTGTATTTTTCTTTTCATGGTAGACTGAAGGAATGATTGTTATTTTCTTGTACAAAATGTTTCTCTGGGTCCTAAATATTTGCCCATTTGTAATGTTTGTGAAATTGTCGACTAGAACATTTAATGTTCTTTCAACAGCAAATATATTTGTAAGTCCCAGATACTTTTAAAAGATGTGACTTCATTCCCTTACGAGATTACCATCTATTTTCCACCTCTTCATGTTTCCTGCGTTGTATAATACAGTGAACCCGAGAGGATGATGGACAGCAGATAAGCATCACCATCTAACCTATTGCACCTCACTTGCTGCTTAATGCTCACACCATATTTGACCCGTGGCCTTGTGTTTTCAACAAGTTTTGTATGTCACCCAAATGGAATTTCTTGAAATGTAAGTGAACTTGATAGCTCCACACTTTGGAGAGACTTTGCATTATGGCAGGTTTGTGGTGTTTCACTTAGGTCGATAGTGTTTTTTGGTCCTTTTCATGTCTACAGTTTTTTTTTCCTTCAGGTGACTACTCTACCAGGGGACACATTCTGCCCATTTTGTGTGTTCATGCCAGAGAACACAGAAATGTTTGTCTGAATGTAGCTGTTTGCATGTAGTTTCCACGACAGAGACAAATGGCACAATACTCAGAAACAGAACTGGGCAAACACTAATGGCACATTATGTAGCCTTCTGCAGTTCCCCCATATATCAGGAGAAGGAGGGTCCCTTGTCCCCTGTTTGACATTCAAGAAAGACGTGAATGAGTTGTAAAGGTGGCTGTCTCTACGTGTTACTCTTTTTGGGAGTCATGAAATACTAGACCTTTACTTATATAATCATTATCCACATCCTTGCACGGTCTGCTCCTCTTTGGATTGCTGATTTAGGTAGAAGGAGGACCACCATTGTACCCTTAGAGTGCAGTCTTGGAATCGAAACTGACATCTATGAGACATTTTTGTCCGATATGCCATAATTATCTAAAAAGGTATTGTTCTTTGAAGGTTTTTTTTTTTTTTTTTGGTCACTGGATCGGTTCACAATGACAGCGCAATTCACAAGACAGAGATGGTCGTCCATCCCGGCACTTTTCTGAAACTAGTGGTGTAACTATAACTCCAGGCGTTCTCTCAGACCTCTGCTCGAGCGTAATCACCTGTAATCCGTGACTTCACTCACGTTATTTGGTCTGCTCTGATCATCAGAGGGAATGCTGGCAACATAGCCGATTATGATGGCTGCTCTAGATTGGCATTGCAGGTAGGTCATTTTATTGATCATCGTATTGATTTCTTGCCTCCATTTCGTTATACTGAACCACCATGAATATTTGAGTCCTAGAGCCTGCATAAAGCAGATATTTCAGTAATTACTGGTCTGATATAGATCGGATTAGACTATTTTAAGATATTGGATTGTGAGGAGTGATGGAGGTAGGTAGCTGGACAGTACACGTTATCTGGAGAGTCTTATCCGAGGGTCTTTCTAATTAAATAATACTTTTTACGCATTGATTGGTTGATTAAAGGGGCCTATTTTAATTAATAAGACTCATGTAGTACGATTCTTGCTAAAGATGATGGAAATTTCAGTTGAACCATAACCGACTTTTTGTAAATCAATGGATTCTGCAGGGTATTATGGAGTCGTCACGGTGCCATGCTTTCTATTTTGAACTCAAAGCATGCCCCAGTGTGAACAGAGCCATAAGCTTTAGATGGCCAATATCAAGCACATTCATTTGCTATATGAATGTTTACTGGAACTGTTATGTAGAGATGCTTAGTGATCCATTAAGTTCCCAGTCTTGGTTGTCGTAGTCCTGATGATGCAGCTTTTTTCAAAGACTTTACTAAAATGTGAATGGAAATGAGTTGGAAATCTTTCCAGGCTTGAAAACGCAGTTCATGTCAGGAACAAAGAGAATATATATCAGAGGGTAATGAGTCCAGTGCTTATTATCCAGCAGAAAAGTAATGTGAGAAATGGTAATTGCCGCAGTGTTCATGCTACTGGTTTCTGATTTAAATTAAGCAGATAAGTGAAAGAAGATGGAAATTGTGAATCAATGGAACCAATCAAAATGTTTGCCAATCAGAGTATATGGACGCGAAGTTTTCTTGCATCAAAGGAGAAAAATGGAAATAGATTAAGTGCTGTAAATTAAAAACATGTAGCCCCCATTGCCCTCAGGAGCTTCACATGGTTGTCGCTTGGATAGGAGTTCTGAAGTTTCTCAAGAATTCTGTATAATACATGGTATCTCTAGCTACGAGATACCTTTTGTGATCAATAAACAAATCCTAAATATTGGGGAAATAATTAATATTCTTTAATTATGAGACACTATCAGAAAGATTCGGATTACCCACATGCAGCAGCGTCAATTTCTCCATGGCAGAAAGGAACAGTGCACTGTTCACTTCTGAACCAGCAATCCACCTTTCTGAGTGTCTCTGCCACTTGATAGGCCACCATGATGTTGAATGAGTTTTAGTCACCAGGCCTCACAACTCCCAGATGTGATACACCATGCGATATCGTGGAGATGTAGTAAGTGGCAGGGATGCCCAGGATGCCAGGCAGAGGATTGCCAGCTCAGCAATTAACACTGCCTTGGTCTGGCCGGCTGCCACAAATTATTATTATTATTTATTTATATATATAGCACCATTGATTCCATGGTGCTGTACATGAGAAGTTACATACAAGTTACAAATATCACATACAGTAAACAAACTAACAATGATGGACTGATACAGAGGGGCGAGGACCCTGCCCTTGCGGGCTTACATTCTACAGGATTATGGGGAAGGAGACAGTAGGTTGAGGGTTGAAGGAGCTCCGGTGTTGGTGAGGCGGTAGCTCCGGTGTTGGTGAGGCGGTAGCTCCGGTGTTGGTGAGGCGGTAGCTTCGATAGTGATGAGGCAGCAGCGGTGTCAGTGCAGGCTGTAGGCTTTCCTGAAGAGATGAGTTTTCAGGTTCCGTCTGAAGGATCCGACTGTGGTTGATAGTCGGACGTGTTGGGGCAGAGAGTTCCAGAGGATGGGGGATATTCGGGAGAAGTCTTGAAGGCGATTGGATGAGGAGCGAATAAGTGTGGAGGAGAGAAGGAGGTCTTGGGAGGACCGGAGATCACGTGAGGGAAGATATCGAGAGATTAGTTCAGAGATATATGGAGGAGACAGGTTGTGGATGGCTTTGTAGGTCAGTATTAGAAATTTGAACTGGATACGCTGAGGGAATTGGAGCCAGTGAAGAGATTTGCAGAGGGGGGAAGTGGAGGAGTAGCGAGGAGAGAGATGGATTAGTCGGGCAGCAGAGTTAAGGATGGACTGGAGAGGTGCAAGGGTGTTAGCAGGGAGGCCACAGAAAAGGATGTTGCAGTAGTCAAGGTGGGAAATGATGAGGGCGTGCACAAGCATTTTAGTAGATTGGGGGTTGAGGAAAGGACGGGTCCTGGAGATATTTTTGAGCTGGAGGCGACAGGAGGTAGAAAAAGCTTGGATGTGTGGTTTGAAGGACAGGGCAGAGTCGAAGGTTACTCCGAGGCAGCGGACTTTGGGTACAGGGGAAAGCATGATGTCATTGACTGCGATAGATAGGTCAAGTAAGGAAGATTTGTGGGATGGAGGAAATATGATGATTTCAGATTTGTCCACATTGAGTTTGAGGAAGCGAGAGGAGAAGAAGGAGGATATGGCTGATAGGCACTCTGGGATTCTGGACAGCAGAGCAGTGACGTCTGGGCCAGAGAGGTAGATCTGAGTGTCGTCAGCATAGAGGTGGTACTGGAATCCATGGGACTTTATGAGTTGTCCCAAGCCAAGTGTATAGATTGAGAAGAGTATGGGTCCTAGAACAGAGCCTGGGGGACTCCAACAGAGAGAGGGTGGGATGAGGAGGTAGTATGGGAGTGGGAGACGCTGAATGTGCGGTTGGAAAGATACGAGGCGATCCAGGATAGGGCGAGGTCTTTGATGCCAAAGGAGGAGAGCATCTGCAGTAGGAGGCAGTGGTCAACTGTGTCGAAAGCAGAGGACAGGTCTAGAAGGAGGAGTACAGAGTATTGTCCAGTAGCTTTGGCGGTAAGTAGGTCGTTAGTGATTTTGGTCAGGGCAGTCTCAGTTGAGTGATGGGGGCGGAAACCAGATTGTAGATTGTCGTACAACAAGTTAGATGAGAGGTGGGAGGAGAGTTCAGCATGGACGTGCTGCTCCAGGAGTTTGGAAGCAAATGGGAGCAGCGATATTGGGCGATAGCTGGACATAGCAGTTGGATCGAGGGTTGGCTTTTTAAGGATAGGCGTGATTGTGGCATGTTTGAACGCAGAGGGGAAGGTGCCAGAAGTTAGTGATAGGTTGAAGAGGTGGGTTAGGGATGGGATAAGTGTGGTGGTGAGGTTGGGGAGGAGGTGGGATGGGATGGGGCCGAGCGCACAGGTGGTGAGGTGGGATTTGGAGAGGAGACAATTAAGCCCCCCTTCAGTGATGTTGGATAGGGAGGTGATGGGGTTTGGGCATTGGTCTGGTATACAAAGGGGTTGTGGTGGTTGAACAATAAAGTCTTGCCTTGTCTGGTCGATCTTATTTTTAAAGTGTGTGGCAATGTCCTCAGCAGAGATGAGGGAGGTTGGAGGGGGCAGTGGGGGGCGGAGGAGGGAGTTAAATGTTTTGAATAACTGTTTGGGGTTGTGGGATAGGGAAGATACGAGGGTTGTGAAGTAGGCCTGTTTAGCAGAGGTGAGTGCAGATTTAAAAGCGAGTGTTGCTTGTTTGAATACAGTGAAGTCGTCTTGCGAGTGTGTTCTCTTCCAACGCCGCTCCGCAACCCTGGACACTTGCCTTAGCTTTTTGGTGGTGTTATTATGCCAAGGTTGTCTATTGATACGTCGCGCTCTGCCATGGACGAGAGGGGCAACCGTGTCAATAGCTGATGCGAGAGTGGCATTGTAGAAAGCAGCGGCAGTGTCTGTGTCGTGGAGTGAGGAAATGACCGATTGTGATGCAGGGTACCGTAGTTCAAATCTTTTTTGCTCATCTCTAGTGATGAGCGAATATACTCGTTACTCGAGACTTCCCGAGCACGCTCGGGTGTCCTCCGAGTATTTTTTAGTGCTCGGAGATTTAGTTTTCATCACCGCAGCTGAATGATTTACATCTGTTAGCCAGCATAAGTACATGTGGGGGTTGCCTGGTTGCAAGGGAATGTAATCAAGCAGGCTAGTAGCTGTAAATAATCCAGCTGCGGCGAAGAAAACTAAATCTCCGAGCACTAAAAAATACTCGCTCATCACTACTCATCTCTACTATTTATATATTTTAGTTATTTATTGCACATCACTTTACAGACATTATAATTGCTGTCCCCATTGGGGCTCACAATCTAGATTCCCTATCACTGTGTCTTTAGAGTGTGCGAGGAAACCAGAGAATCTGGACAAAACCCACACAAACATGGGGAGAACATACAAACTCCTTGCAGATGTTGTCCTTGGTGGGATTTGAACCCAGAACCCTAGCGCTGCAAGGCTGAATGGTATAGTACATGTGAATTATGCCTTATACTATTGGGGCTCCCTCAATTGCTCCCCCACCAATCTTAAATACCTTTTTCCCATTGTTTTTACTAATTGTATTTATTAAAGCTTTTTATGTTTCAGCTAGTGTAATCATTAGGCTGTGTGCACACGTTGCGGATTTGATTGCAGTTCTGCAGCGTTTTTTGCCGCACAGGATTGCATCAAATCCGCTGTAAAGTGCACAACCAATGTAAGTCTATGGGAGCCGCAGACTTGATGTGCACATGCTGCGGAAAAAGCCGCACCGAAACGCAGCTTTTTTTTTTTTCAGCAGCGTGTCACTTCTTTTGTGCGGAACTGCAACGTTTCTGCACCTATAGACTTGCATTGAGTTGGGCACATCCGCAGCAAAACCGCAGATGTAAAAAAGATCTCTGGTTTTGCTGCGGATGTGGGTCCGAGAAACGCTGCAGTTCGGGAGAAGGGAAGTGTGTCAGCGGAGTGTGGGCGGTGACTGTGCGTGTATGTGTGTGGGTGGGGTCTGCGGACTGTTCGGGTGTGTGCGGCGCTGTGTGGGACTGTTTGGGTGTGTGCTGGGCTGTCCAGGTGTGTGGCGCTGTGTGGGACTGTTTGGGTGTGTGTGGGGCTGTCCAGGTGTGTGCGGGACTGCGCTTGTGTGCTAGACTGTGTGGATGTGTGCTGGACTGTTCGGGTGTGTGCAGGACTGTACGGGTGTGTGCGGGGCTGTTCGGGGGGTCTTTGGGGGTGTGTGTGTGCAGGCATCATCCGATGGGACTACAAGTCCCATCGGGCTATGCCTGCTACAGTGACAGTGAGTGATACATTAGCCAATGATGGGACAGTAGTAGTTCCATCATCCGGCTAATTTGTTGAATGTGAAAAAAACATATACACATGTACAGTACATGCAACATGTAACACACAACATGCAACACACAACATACAACATACAACATGCACCATGCAACATAGAACATGCAACATACAACACAAAACCTAAAACACGCAACACACAACATGCAATATACAACATGTAACACGCACCATGCAACACACAACACGCACCATGCAACACACAACACGCACCATGCAACACAACACGCACCATGCAACACACAACACACACCATGCAACACACAACACGCACCATGCAACACACAACACGCACCATTCAGCACACAACACGCACCATGCAACATGCAACATACAACATGCAACATGCACCGTACAACATGCACCATGCAACATGCCACATACAGTACATACATACAATACATACAGTACATATAACATAGAGTACATACTCGCCATCACCTTGTCACCTTGATCCCCGAAGCCAGTGTCACCTGTAAAAAATATTAAAATAATAAACAAACACTATACTCCCTGATCTGCAGAAATCCAATTAATACGATTGTCCCACGACGATCTCCCATGTAGAGTAGCAGCATCAGCTAGTGCGACCGCTCTCTAGGGGCTCCAGGAGTACAATAACGGGAAGGTATCCTTCCGCAATGTATTCCTCCGCCGCTGTAAAAAATAGTCCCTAGTCTCACATGTGGCACTGCTTTGGGAAAATTCCCACGCAGCAATGCCATAAAGTGAGACCCTGAACTAAGGTAACCTCAGTGATGCACTGCAGGAGCCATTGTCTCCTGTCAGTGCTTCACTGAAGGCCCTATAGAGCAGTGACATCGCCCGATGTCACTGTTCTATAGGGGAGATCGTCGTGGGACACTCGTTTTTAATTGGACTGCGTCGGACAGGAAGAATACGGTTTATTATTTTTTATTTTTTGCAGGTGATCGAGGATGGTAAGTATGATTAAATTAAGAATAATAAAATACTTTTTTTCTGGCTGTGTCTTTATTTTTTTAACTCTTTCACTACTCTAGGATTAATAATGGATAGGCGTCTTACTGACGCTTCTCCTTTATTAACCGGGCTTAATGTCACCTTACATTAGCAAGGTGACATTAACCCCTTAATACCCCATATCCCACCGCTACTCGGGAGTGGGAAGAGAGGGGCTAAGTGCCGGAATTGACACATCTTACAGATGCGCTATTTCTGGGGCGGCTGCGGGCTGGTATTTGTAGCTGGGGGGGAGAGGCCAAGATCCAAGGCCTCTCACCAGGCTATGTATATCAGCCTGCAGCTGTCTGCGTAGCCTATCTGGCTATAAAATATAGGGAGATTTTTTGGGGGGGTCCCCCTATTTTACTAGCTAGAAAAGGCTACGCAGACAGCTGCGGGCTGATATTCATAGCCTGGGAGGGGCCATGGGTATTACCCCCTTCCCAGGCTACAAATATTGGCCCCGGCCATCGTCTTTCCCCCTCTGGCGCAGAAAATTGTGCGGGAGCCCATGCCATTTTTTTTATTTACTTTTTTTTTTAAATTAAACATTAATAAACATCGGCCTTGCTATTATATATCTATGGATAATCTATCTATAGATATATTTATAGATATATCTATAGATACATAGATACAGGTCCTTCTCAAAAAATTAGCATATAGTGTTAAATTTCATTATTTACCATAATGTAATGATTACAATTAAACTTTCATATATTATAGATTCATTATCCACCAACTGAAATTTGTCAGGTCTTTTATTGTTTTAATACTGATGATTTTGGCATACAACTCCTGATAACCCAAAAAACCTGTCTCGATAAATTAGCATATTTCACCCATCCAATCAAATAAAAGTGTTTTTTAATAACAAACAAAAAAACCAACAAATAATAATGTTCAGTTATGCACTCAATACTTGGTCGGGAATCCTTTGGCAGAAATGAATGCTTCAATGCGGCGTGGCATGGAGGCAATCAGCCTGTGACACTGCTGAGATGTTATGGAGGCCCAGGATGCTTCAATAGCGGCCTTAAGCTCATCCAGAGTGTTGGGTCTTGCGTCTCTCAACTTTCTCTTCACAATATCCCACAGATTCTCTATGGGGTTCAGGTCAGGAGAGTTGGCAGGCCAATTGAGCACAGTAATACCATGGTCAGTAAACCATTTACCAGTGGTTTTGGCACTGTGAGCAGGTGCCAGGTCGTGCTGAAAAATGAAATCTTCATCTCCATAACGCATTTCAGCCGATGGAAGCATGAAGTGCTCCAAAATCTCCTGATAGCTAGCTGCATTGACCCTGCCCTTGATGAATCACAGTGGACCAACACCAGCAGCTGACATGGCACCCCACACCATCACTGACTGTGGGTACTTGACACTGGACTTCAGGCATTTTGGCATTTCCTTCTCCCCAGTCTTCCTCCAGACTCTGGCACCTTGATTTCCGAATGACATGCAAAATTTGCTTTCATCAGAAAAAAGTACTTGGGACCACTTAGCAACAGTCCAGTGCTGCTTCTCTGTAGCCCAGGTCAGGCGCCTCTGCCGCTGTTTATGGTTCAAAAGTGGCTTTACCTGGGGAATGCGGCACCTGTAGCCCATTTCCTGCACACGCCTGTGCACGGTGGCTCTGGATGTTTCCACACCAGACTCAGTCCACTGCTTCCTCAGGTTCCCCAAGGTCTGGAATCGGTCCTTCTCCACAATCTTCCTCAGGGTCCGGTCTCCTCTTCTCGTTGTACAGCGTTTTCTGCCACATTGTTTCATTCCAACAGACTTACCATTGAGGTGCCTTGATACAGCACTCTGGGAACAGCCTATTTGTTGAGAAATTTCTTTCTGGGTCTTACCCTCTTGCTTGAGGGTGTCAATGATGGCCTTCTTGACATCTGTCAGGTCGCTAGTCTTACCCATGATGGGGGTTTTGAGTAATGAACCAGGCAGGGAGTTTATAAAAGCCTCAGGTATCTTTTGCATGTGTTTAGAGTTAATTAGTTGATTCAGAAGATTAGGGTAATAGGTCGTTTAGAGAACCTTTTCTTGATATGCTAATTTATTGAGACAGGTTTTTTGGGTTATCAGGAGTTGTATGCCAAAATCATCAGTATTAAAACAATAAAAGACCTGACAAATTTCAGTTGGTGGATAATGAATCTATAATATATGAAAGTTTAATTGTAATCATTACATTATGGTAAATAATGAAATTTAACACTATATGCTAATTTTTTGAGAAGGACCTGTATATCTATCCATATATCTATAGGGTATGTGTCCACGGGCCGGATTGCCGGCGCTTTGGACGGAGTGGAAAACTCACTCCATCCAAAGCGCCACCCCCTTCTGTACGTGCGGTGATTCCGGTGTTCATTGCACACATCCGGAATATCTGCACCCCATACATAGGACCCTGTTAGTTACCTCACAGCGACAGAGTGTCGCCGCAAGGTAAACAGACATGCTGCGTTCTAAAACGACGCTCCACTCCGTATGTCCATAAACGCAGGGCCGCCGGACAAGTGTTCGCACGCATCGTGGAGACGGGATTTCATAAAATCCCCTCCACTATGCGGTAACATCTGGACGCTGCGGTTGTACACAGCATCCAATCCGCAGCTAATCCGGATGTAATCCTGAATGTGGACACAGACCCTACCCTATCCATACATCTATCAATAGATATATCTATCCATCTCATTCCTTCTATCTATTTGTGTGTGTAATGGAATGTGGGTTGGACAAATGTAAAAGAGGAGGTTGGATAATAATGACATCAAAAATCTTTTTTTTGTTCAATAATACATCTTAATTTAGCTTTCAAAAACGCATACAAAAATGCACAAAAAAAACACATAAAAACCATGCAAAAAACGCACAAAAACCACATCAAAATTCATCAAAAACGCACCTGCTTTTTCTGCCAGGAGATGCAGATTTTGTGCAGAAAATGCTGCACCCAAATCTCCAACGTGTGCACACAGCCTTATTGTTGTCCTTGTACACATTTTGTTTCTTATAGAAGATACCAAAATCATTCCATTCAGTTAAACCTGTGAACCCATAGCTCTGTTAGCATCATACTTGATGAGTGCTGCGAAGCGTGTCTGTATAGTTGCATATTTTTGCGCTTTAGAATTATTTATTTTAAAGTACTGGTATTTCCAGCCTTTTAGACATATGGAAAGAGCTTGAGTACATAAGACTAGCCCAAAAAACAAGTCCATTAATCATAAACTAAATGACTGAGACACTCATACAGAGAAAGATAGGATCCGGTCTACGAGGGCTTACAGCAGGTGTCAACAGGAGCAGCCCATATAACAGTGTAGAGGCAGCAGGGTTTTTGTAGGTTGTAGGCTTTCCTGAAAAGATGGCTTTCACGTGGCTTATAAAGGTTTGAAATGTATGGAAAAGTTTAATTGGTCTGCGTTTCAGAGCATGCCGAGAAATTCCACTGAGATTGTTGCGTGAGGAGCAGTGAGCAGGTCTTAAGAGGACCAGGACCATAGATTAGATGTGTGGAGGTCTCAGGAGATGATGTCAGATATGTAAGGAGGAGACAGGTTGTGGACAGCTGAGTATATAGTTGTTAATATTTTAACCTAACTCACGTAGTCAGTAGTTAGCCGGTGAAGAGATGAAATGGATGGATTGGGGATACATAATGGTGTTAGATGGGAGGCCACCGAGTAGTATGCTACTGTAAAATAGGCAAAAAGAAATATGAGAACAAACATATTTTGTTGATTCGAGCTCAAGAAAGAAACAGATTTGTTATTTTATTTTTTTTGTAAGTAGAGGCTAGATTGCGCAGTTGGAAAGAAATAATTTAAGTTAGGCCAGGTTCACATTACGTTACTGGCATCCGTTAGACGGACTACGTTACACCACGGCATAATGCAGTGTAATGTTGTCCGTTAACGCCGGCATTGAGTCCAATTTTGGATGCATCGCTAAGCTAGCGATGTGCTGTCATTGAGTGACGGACCCTGGGCCGCGGGCTGCAGCGTTTCCGGGTCTATCAATGCTAGTGCAGATAGAGCATCTGCTAGCTCTATCTGCGCTGGCACGATGACACATCGGCACTTGCGTTAACAGCAGCCCATTAATGCATGTGTTGAACGGGCTGCTGTTAACGCAGTGTGAACCTTGCCTTATCCAGGGGATGCCGACTCGTGATACTGAGACATTGTGGAGTCTTTATCTTTGATTTATATTTTTTTGTGACGTGTTAAGTTAAAATTTAGAAGCGGCATAATATGGAGGATTTAGAGATGTAATCTCTGAGCCTGAGAGGGAAATTTTTCTTTCATCACCATAAAATTTGTATTGAAATACTCGTTGCTCTATGAGCTGTCCTATGTGGAGAGTATGAGGAGAGGAAAAGTGGTCTTAGGATAAAGCCTGACGGGGTTATTCTCATGCTCGTTAATGGTTGAAATGGTTGAATTTCAATTTAAATGTTGTTAAAAAATTCTCTCACTCGAAAGAGGAGAGATTTAAAATTTTATTATTTACTGGTTGTTGCCTAGGTAACCGACCACTGCACTGCTGTAGTCTAGTAGGGGGCTGAGCATGCATAGTTGCATAGTACTTATTGTTTGTTATGGAATATGTATTTTGTGACAATGTCCAGATTGTCGCTTGCAGCATCGGTGAGCACACTTTTGAGCCAGTTGTTTGAATAAAAGGGGGACAGTTCAAGGAGACATGTTGTTCAATATGTTTTGAGGCAAAATGTAGCTTTGCAATGAGGTGGTAGCTGGACAAAGAGGAATAATCGAAGTATGGAACATTAAAGATGAGTGTGATAGTTACATGTTACTTGGCCAGTGCCGCCCCCAGCTGGCTTCTCCCCACTCTGCTACAGATGGTTGACAGGTCCTTATGTACACACAACACATTGATAACAATTTTGCCAGGTTATTTTTACCACACAATGGACACTGTAAATTTGAATCCCTCCCCCAACCGCCCCCACCCCCCCCCCCAATTTTTTTTTAATAGGTCGGAATTAACATGGGTGGTTGAGGTGGGAAGGAATTGGTACAATTGCGTAGATAAGTAACTTGTGATTTAGAGGAAAGTGTGTATGTGTATGTATATATATATATATATATATATATATATATATATATATATGTATATGTATATATATATATATATATATATATATATATATATATATATATATATATATATATATATATATATTACTATTATACGTGCAAAGTATGTCAGAGCAGTAAGGCCCACTGGCATTTTTCGTCTTTTTATATGCAACAGGTGTGCTTAGATACGTTGATCATTTTTTGTATATTGATTATCCTTGGGCAAATAAGTCTATGCAGTGTAAACGTGGAAATCCACACTTTCTGTGACCACTTAACTTCAAGGTGACATTATTATGTTTCCAATTACCTATCCTATCTCAACATCCTGTATACGGAGCCCAGATTTTTCCTTGTATCCTTTTTATTTTTCTGTACCGAGGAGATCAAAGAAAATCTTTACTATTAAAATCACATATGAGAAAATTTGTTTCCTTTCACACCCAGAAGTCAGGCCCCGCGCCTGGTTCCCCTTTTGTAACAGAACAGTAACAAGCCAATGTGTCTTTTAAGTTTAGACTTCAGAACGGGGCAGCGAGGAGGATCGCGGTAGATGGACGGACGATAAGCAAGTAGCAGCTTAAACATTTCATCTGATTTTCAATCGGGGCAACTCAATCTTCTCTATAAAGAGAGAAATTTCCCCTTGTTACGATAGGCTAAATCCTTTTATAAAAAGTTTATTTTTATAGTGGTTTGTGCGCTGGGAATAATGCCAACCAAATGTTCACATAATCCTGATATTTTCTATTCTTTAATGTAGCTGACGCCGTCCCTTCATGCCGGAACTCTGCCTTATTGAGACAATTATGCTACAAGTTTTAAATCATTCAAGGTGATTTTCCTCCTCTCCTCTTGTACATATGGTTGTCTGTCATGAGATGTTATAGGATAATATTTTACAGTTTTTTTTTTCCTGCTTGGATCAGGGCATACATCCGATCTTAAGATCTTTCTTTCAAACATTTCGTAGTACAAAACATGCCATTAGACATTCCCTTTCCTGAGGAAAAAATCTATAAAAAAAAAATAAAATGATAAATCGATTGTTCCCATCATCATGTAATGGAATGCAATATATATATTTTTTTATATATATTTCTCCCCCCAAATGCTCTTATGATTTCTCCATTCTCTGGCAGTAGAGCTTGGCGTGCTTTCTCTCTCCAAAACAGCAAGTGCAAAATTTGAGTCAAGTCGTTTTGCAGCTTCCGACACATGACATTAATTCTTTTATCTCATGCCGGGGTATGATATCATGGAAATAGCACACATGTTGTGTACGGAACACATTTTTATGTTCTGCCTTCTGACTAAACAGGAGCAATAAGTACCATTTCCAATTTAATTGTCCTTATTTATTTGCAAGCAGGATTTTTGCTCATGGGCATAGTTGCTCCTAGGTATTTTCTCATCTTTTTCAAAATCAATTGTTTGACAATGTAATGTCTTTACATTTTCTGATGCTGGTACAATGATAAAGGGTTTTCAAATTCTGTGAAAATAATTAATGCTTCTATAATAAAAAAAAAAAATGCTGCATTTTTTTAAAATTTGCAGTTGTGTATCAATTTTCCATGGTTTTCAATGTCTCTACTTGCTATCATTCAATACATTTAATGACTTGCTGATCTGATCAGCTGTCATGTACCTCTGAAAGCCAAGGGTGGAATCGCGATCTACCCAGCTATTGGCGCTCATAGCTATCTGCAGACCCCGGGTTGTCATGCCAAACCATCGACGACCCGCAATCATGTGACACGGGTGCCGTTGGGTGGGGTTAAAGATGCGCTTCCTTCACGTGCATGTTAAATATCTCTGTCAGAGTTTGATAGCTGTATTTAACATAACAGCCGCGCTTAGATCGGGATTCTACCCTCGGCTGTTAGGGGTGCATGACAGCTGATAAGATCAGCTGTCATGTGATGGAAAAGATGCGGGCTCATCGCCGGAGCCCTCACCAAATGGGGGAGGCATCCAATGTCTGATATATCAGTCATTGGACATTAAGTGGTTAAAGACAGCTGTCGTACATAGTCACCTTTATAAAAGATTCCTGTCAAACAGACTCAATCAATCAGACTGTAACCTCTGCAACATGGGCAAGACCAAAGAGCTTTCTAAGGATGTCAGGAACAAGATCATAGACCTGTACAAAGCTGGAATGGGCTACAAAACCTTAACTAAGACGCTGTGAGAGAAGGAGACAACTGTTAATGCAATAGTAAGAAAATGTAAGAAATGCAAAATGACTGTCAATCGACGTCGATCTGGGGCACCATGCAAAATCTCACCTTGTGGGGGGTATCCTTGATCATGAATAATAAGCGCTGCAGAATATGTTGGCGCTATATAAAGAAAATTATGAGGAAGGTTAGAGAAAAGTCTAAAACTACACGGGTGAACTTGTTAATGATCTCAAGGCAGTTGGGACCACAGTCACCAAGAAAACCATTGGAAACACATTATGCCGTAAAGATTTGAAATCTTGCAGTGCCCACAAGGTCCCCCTGCTCAAGAACGCACATGTGCAGACCCGTCTGTAGTTTGCCAATGAACACCTGGATGATTCTGTGAGTGCGAGAAGGTGCTGTGGTCAGATGAGACAAAAATTGAGGTCTTTGGCATTAACTCAACTCACCGTGTTTGGAGAAAGAGGAATGCTGCTTATGACCCAAAAAACACTATCCCCACTGTCATGCATGGAGGTGGAAACATTACAGGACTACTTCACCACATCAGTGAGAGAATAGATGGAGCCATGTACTGTAAAATCCTGAGTGACAACCTTCTTCCCCCCCGCCAGGACATTAAAAATGGGTTGTGGTTGGGTCTTCCAGTAAGACAATGACCCAAAACATACAGCCAGGACAACAAAGGAGTGGCTCAAAAAGAAGCACATTAAGGTCATGAAGTGGTCTAGCTAGTCTTCAGACCTTATTGCCATAAAAAACTTATGGAGCTAGTTGAAGCTCCGAGTTGCCAAGCGACAGCATCAAAATCTTAATGATTTAGAGATGATCTGCAAAGAGGAGTGGACCATTCCTCCTGACATGTGCGCAAACCTCATCATAAACTACAAAAATGTCTGACTGCTGTGCTTGCCAACAAGGGTTTTTGCCACCAAGTAGTAAGTCTTGTTTGCCAGAGGGATCAAATCCTTATTTCTCACTGCAAAATGCAAATAAATGTATATAATTTATACAATGTGATTTTCTGGAGTTTGTTTTTGATATTCTATCTCTCAATGTTAAAATTAACCTACCCTTTAAATTATAGCCTGTTCATGTCTTTGTCAGTGGGCAAACTTACAAAATCAGCAAGGGTTCAAATACTTATTTCCCCCACTGTATATGCACTGAACAGTACTACTCCTTTTGTCCTGTATATATACACTGAGCAGTACCACTTCTCCTGTCCTGTTCTTGAAGAGGCGACATTGGACTTTGGGAATGTCAATATTGGTTTATTATTTTCAGTATTTTTATGGGAAGATAAAAAAAAATATATTGGAAAACCCATTTCTATTGATTATCCCAAGTCATCCCCTATCCCGAGAACATTCCAATTGCTGAGTCCAACCACTAGGACTCCCATGATCCCGAGAACTGGAGCTCTAAAGAGCACCATGTAAATAGAGCTGTGGTAGATCATGCGCACTGTGTCGCCAATCACACATGGCTCTTCAAATAAGAGGACTGTTGAGGGGCACACCAAAGTATAGCGAAATTCACTGATCGGGTTGGGGAGTGTTATAGTATGTGGGCTGGTGGGATTTGTGTGGCGGTGTTCATTTTTTGTTCCACTCCGGTCCTGAAGGCTGGTCTCTGGTTGTCTGCACAAGCCCTATGCCTCAATGGTTAGTTTGTTGGGAAAAAAAGCATTACAGAATTTATTATTAGAGAATTCTAAAATTAACCCTAGCCTCCTTCCCATGGAGTCCGCAGTATTTCAGGCACATGACAACTGTTCTGATCAGCTGTCATGTGCCCCTAACATCCGCAGGTGGAATCCCAATCCATCCCCACCATGTTTAACATGACCACTCCAAAAGCGTGTCACAAACCACGCCCATCGGCTGAAGCCCTTGTATGTGTAGCACAAGCGATTGGAAGATAGCAGGTTCAAGTCTCCATGGAGACTGAAGTAAAAGCAAAAAAAAAGTTTTAAAAGATATAGTAAAAATTATAAATGTTGAAATTGTCTCTTTTGCCCCATTCAAAATAAAACCATGAGAAAAATAAAAAATACACATATTTGGTATCGCTACTTTCAGAATCGTCCGATCTACCAAAGTATAAAAAGAAATAACAAGAGAAAAAAATCAAAACACTTTTTTTTGGGATGCTGCAAAATTACAATAAAATGCAATAATAGGCGAGCAAAACATCGTATCTACCACAAAATCAATAAAAATGTCACCTCAACATGCAAAAAAATAAGATGTCACCCAGCCCCAGATCTTGAAAATTGGAGATGCTACAGGGCTCAGAAAATGGTGCTTTTTTTTTGTTTTTTAAAAAAACTTTGGATTGCTGTCTGTGAACTCCTAATCACCTGGAGAATCATAATGGCAGATCAGTTTTAGCATTAAGGTACCTTCACACATAACGGTTTCGTTAACGATATCGTTTCAACGTCACGCTTTTTATGACGTAGCAACGATATCGTTAACGAAATCGTTATGTGTGACAGCGACCAACGATCAGGCCCCTGCTGGGAGATCGTTGGTCGCTGGGGAATGATCAGGACCTTTTTTTGGTCGCTGATCACCCGCTGTCATCCAGCGATGTGTTCACTTGTAACCAGAGTAAATATCGGGTTACTAAGTGCAGGGTCGCGCTTAGTAACCTGATATTTACCCTGGTTACCATTGTAAAAGTAAAAAAAAAAAAAAAAAAAAAAACAGTACATACTCACATTCCGATGTCTGTCACGTCCCCCGGCGTCAGCTTCCCTGCACTTACTGTAAGCGTCGGCCGTAAAGCTTAGCACAGCGGTGACGTCACCGCTGTGCTTTGCCTTACGGCCGACGCTGACACAGTCAGTGCAGGAAGCTGACGCCGGGGAACGTGACAGACACCGGAATCTGAGTATGTATTGTTTTTTTTTTTTTACTTTTACAATAGTAACCAGGGTAAATATCAGGTTACTAAGCGTGGCCCTGCGCTTAGTAACCCGATGTTTACCCTGGTTACCCGCGGACTTCGGCATCGTTGAAGACAGTTTCAATGATGCCGAAGTCTTTCCCCTGATCGTTGGTCGCTGGACACAGCTCCCCAGCGACCACACAACGACTTACCAACGATCACGGCCAGGTCGTATCGCTCGTCGTGATCGTTGGTAAGTCGTTTAGTGTAACGGTACCTTAAGGCCCCTTTCACACATCAGGTTTTTGCCGTCAGTCACAATCCGTTGGATCGAAGGATCCGTCGCAGATTGTGAAAAACTGATGTGATGGATTCGGTTTTTCGACGGAACGGACTAGCGGATCTCGCTAATTGGATCCTAAATAAATCGGAGTAAGCTTAGTTGAAAAAAATGGAATCTGTCGCCAGATTCTGTCATTTGACGGATCTGCCTCCCATAGGCTTCCATTCGAGCAAACGACAGACGGCGACGGAACCGTCGCTGTCTGATTTTTCGACGTATACAAAAAAGTTACTTTGTCCATTTTCTCCAGCCGCCGGACAAACAGTTTTTGAAGAATCCGGCGAACGACGGATGAAACGTGAGGCCTTCCGTCGCTAATACAAGTCTATGAGAAAAAAACTGATCTGGTGGCATCAGTCGCCGGATTCTTTTTCTTTTTAAATTTGACAGATTGCGACTGAGAGCAAAAAACTGATTTGTGAAAGGGTCCTTAGTGAAAATGGTAAATAAAAAAAAACAAAACACAAGATAGTGTGTCTGCACTTTTTTTCCAATTTCACATTTGTTTTCCAGTTTTTCAATACACCTTATGGTAAAGTAAATGGTGTCGTTCAAAAGTACAACTCGTCCCAGAAAGAAAAAAGCACTCACATGATGATATTGACGGAAAAATGAGAAGGGTTCTGGGAAGACGGGGAGCAAAAAAACGAAAACTGAAAATCCCTAGGTCATAAAAGGGTTAAAATAAAACTTAGTTGACATGTTTCTTTTATCTAAGATTTTATAAAGATCCCCTGCTGGGGACTTTTATGCATATATACAATAGGACACATTCACATGTAGTTTTGATCTGGAGGGGCAAAAAGAGGGGGAAATGCGCCTACATTTTGCATTCTGCAAGTATAAGGGTATGTGCACACGTTCAAGATTTCTTGCCGAAATTTCCTGACAAAAACCGGACATTTCTGCCAGAAATCCGCATGCGTTTTTTTTGCGTTTTTTGCCAATGCATTACATAGCGGGAAAAACGCGAAAAATCCGCAAAATTAATGAACATGCTGCTTTTTTCCCTGCGATGTGTTTTTTTCACGGAAAAAAATGCATCATGTGCACAAAAATTTCAGAATGCATTCTAAATGATAGGATGCATATGTATGCGTTTTTTATCGTGAAAAAAGCGAGAAAAAACCTGAGCGTGTGCACACAGCCTAAAAGTATCAAGCTTCTTGCAAAAAACCATCATGACAGATTCCTCTTCCATTCCAACTGTAGATGTCGAGCTGTCCCGATACATGATTACTGCAGATCCTGATAAATTGTGTACGTCCAGGCATAAAGACGATTATATGATCAGCACTGTTGTGTCACATTAATTGGATATGGACATATCCAGGAATGGTTGTGTTTCTTGCCTTGTCAATGTTGTAAGCTAGAAGACAAGTCCAGTTTTGTTCATCTTCAGCTTATGATAATGTGAAAAACACCATCTAACATTGTTTTCTCCATGCATGACAGTGATTGTAAGTAATTTACATTCCACTCCCCTTAAAACTTACAAACGTCTTACTTCTCCCTCTCCTTGCAAATGAAAAGCACATTTACAGTGGGACGCGCAGGCTACTCTTTAAACATATTCCTCTTTCCTAAAACCTTTCAATATGTTTTGCTTTTCTCAAAATATGTTGTCTTCCCTGGTTAATAAGACAATTTCCCAATGCCTATCATCTTTGTCCAAGAAGAGTGGTTAGTGCAGCTACGAGTTCAGTGAATTTCTATCAGATGTACATGGTGATGGACCGCAAAGAAATACTTATCCATGCTCTCGTTTTCATTAATTCCAGCGCTGACTGAAGGATCGGGAAAGGGACACATGTAATTGTTTCTCATCATGTAGATTACAAAGTTTCCAAATCCATGACTAAATATTTGCTTAATAGTATTCTCCAAAAGAGTTGGCACATTGCTCGCAGTCCCCATGTGTCCCCAATCTAAAGTGGCTTGGCGTATGTTTTGCCAGAAGTATCTCTACGTTTTAGATGGAGTTTGTATATCAAAACCACATTCAGCTAGTTTCTCATGGTCATACAGCACCTGTGGTTGCCAGTCCAGGGCATATTACTGTCCTAACACCCAGAGCCCACCAAACGTTTATTACTAAAGAATCCTATGGTCATCTCTGCTGAAGAAACATATGACTATAGGATTGTAGATCCCTATGATCATCTACGCTGAAGAAACATATGCCTGTAGATCCCTATGTCATCTACGCTGAAGAAACATATGCCTGTAGATCCCTATGTCATCTACGCTGAAGAAACATATGCCTGTAGATCCCTATGTCATCTACGCTGAAGAAACACATGCCTGTAGATCCCTGTGGTCATCTATGCTTGATACATATGTATGTATATCCCTATGGTCATGTATGCTGAAGATACACATGACTGTAGATCCCTATGGTCATTTATGCTGACAAAACATAATTATTGCACTTCATGATCATCTATGCTGAAAAAAAATTTCACTATAGCACTTAATTGTTATGCATACTGAAGAAATATATCGCTATGGAACCTTTTGATTATTTACCTGATAAATATATCACTAAAGAACTCTACAGATCTGTGCTGAAGAAGTAGATCACTACTGAATCCAATGATGGTCTATGCTGAAGTAGGAGCATGTCACTATAAAACCCTATGGTCATCTATTATGATGAAACAATATTACGGAACCCCATGGATATCTAAGCTTGTTTCACAAGAATCGTGGGAGGACCATCTTTGTGTCTTGGTTTTGTAACATGAACGGTAACATGAATCGTTAAATACAGTCACAATAATACTATCTGAAATTAGCCCCATTCCTTTTGCAGCATTACTATATTATGGCCCCATATAACCCACCGATTTATCCTTCCAGTTTTATGCAAAGACTCTTTCTGTTGAGACACGGTATGGAATATAGGGGCATATCGTGTATTTTCTTGTCCAGTATTGAAGGCAAAGTTTTTTTGCCAGAGCTTTACGTCCCGTCAGATTCCAGTAGGTACTAATAGATGGAAATACCAATACTGGAACTGTGAAGAGGGAAGTTTCTCGATTATGTAGATTTTGCTCTAAAAATCATTAATATGGTAAAATTGAGATGGTTTGTTGGGATGCCATTGAGATGTTTGTTGGGATGCAGTGGCTCTGATAACTCTTTTTAAGCAACATCTTCATTATTATTTTACTATTGAGTGGTTTTGTATTCCACTAATAGTAAAGGGGCTTGTCCTATTTCACCTTTCATTATTCCATAGGCAAACAGACTTCTAAAATCACAAACTGAAGTTTTGCTCTTCTTCCCTAGGTCCTACGCTACTCCTCTGCCCCTGCTCAGGTCTCTGTTACTCGGCTGCAGCCAGTCATTGCACGAACTGGTTCTGGTGTAGATGGCGTGGCCGCTAAGCTCAGTGTTTGCCTGCAGGGCTGTCGATGTGACTTCACTGCTGCAGTCGATCAACAAAGACCAAAACAGTGGCAGAAAGGAATTCATTGAGCCGGGGAGGGTGAGCAAAACTTGGTTTTTATTTTTATGCTTCTGGACCTAATGAGTAATAAAAATTAAAAGGGTTGGACTCAGGTCTTTTCTTCCTCCAGACTTCCTGATTGCCAGGTGACTTTGAGCTGCTACTGATTGACAGATCGGGTTGGTGGCATGAGTTAGGAGCTGTTCTGGACTGCAGACTCTCCCATACTGCTGTCAGAGCCAACTTCAGAGAAGGTCAAGGCTTCAGGGCAGCGCTTGCAAACTACTTGCAAGCTGTTTTTGATACTCACGTTCCTTTCCTATGAAACCGATCACTGTGGATGTGGCTGGTGGCACTGTGCTACAGAGTGTAGTAGGAAAGTAGAAATGTTGGGCTATTAAACCTATTGTGCCAGAATTCAATTTTAGGGGGAAAAACTTGGAGTACGTGCCTTACACCACCTTTATGAGTTTAAGACACTCTTTGTGTTTCGCCCATAAAAAGAGCATGACTACAATGAAAATGGTGTGTGTTTTTGGGATGAGGCATTGCTAAAATCACAACTGTGAAATATTGGTGCAAAATTAGCCAAATAACATGTTTCGTAGATTTAGGCAAAATGACTTCTCTACACGTAAATATTAGACAGATTAGTGAATCTTAAAAACAACTAATAGCCAAAATTTTATGAAACCAGTCTGAGACGCACCCATAATTCTCACAGTACCCCTACCAAAAAAAAAGAAAGATGCTACAGAATGTCACACAGAAGAAAATACTATATTGGTATAAAGAAAATGTTTAGTAACCAGGTCTACTTGTTACACCCCTGACGATGCTGGGTGAAACACGTCTTGGGGCGCCAGAGCTACACAACAACCAGGTTCTTCAGTACAGTATGACGCAAGTCATTTCAATACATCATAGTTTGATGTATATTGTCCACTGGGATTTAGACGTCAGACGTTTGTACACTGCAATGAATGCATAACATACCTGGGCATATTTTTATATAGAGTATTTTCTACTGTGAAACATTCTGTAGCATGTTTTTTTGGGGCTTATTAGATTAGTAAATCTTCCCCACTGTTTATTGCATTCAGTGGTTGGTAATATCTCTGTTATAAGACCATGACATATCGCAGCTGCTGTAGGGAAATTGTGGGAGAGTTTTTCCTTCGCCAAAAAGAGTCTTTAAAGCTCCTGCAGAGTGGAATACACTGGTGCTCCTGAAGAAGCCTCACCAAGGATTTGAGAAATGAGATGAATCTTTTTCCCCGTATGTAATGCAATATGCAGAGCCGCACAGAAATGGGTGGAGAATATCCGTGTTTGCTAGATGTTAGTATTCCTTCAGACGCCTGGCGTACCTTTGCTGTAAATCAGAGCAATATGTGGAAACCGTTGATTACCACCATTCTCCCTTCTCCAAGATCTAGCGGTATATGAGGGAGCTCTGTAACCCTTCACGTGTCTGCTTAACTTCACTGTGACTGCCAGAGAGATAGCAGACAGTAATCCATACCAGCAAGATGTGTCAAAGTTTGTCCAAGACAGGAAATACAGCAGTCTCTTCAAATTGTGCTGATGAAAGAAACCAGTGGTAACTGCTAATCTAATAGTGGATTTCACCAGAGGAGGTTGTGAAGAGATGACCCCAAGTAGGAAGGATTGGAGAGCTATTTTACATAATGTGTCTGTAATATACATCACAGCCTTTCCTGTGTGTGCATTGTCCAGACTGGTAATTACAACGTGCTGGGTGCACTTTAATTATCTGTTATATTATTTATTCACTTATATACCGCCATTAATTTCCACAGCGCTGTACAGACATCATCTATCCATGTTACTTTATGAGCTTCATAGTTCCACTCATACAGCAGGAAAGTTACAGAGAACGTTTCTCCTGGCTGTTATGAAGACACACATTTTTCTTTTTTTTACCAACAGCCCCCAAAAAACACAAGCTGCTATAAAAGGCAGAAAAGACAAAAAGAACTGTTGGTAAAGCTCATGTGACATCTCAACTAAAAAGTTCGAGAGAGAATTTAAAGTCAAGTGAATATAAAATACAGACCGTAATTAATCTTTTTCATAAAAGAAAAACAATGTATTTGTAACTTTTTTTTTTAAGACACTTTTACCTTGACCTTCTATTCTCTTATGGTTCCTGTAGTTGATAAATCTTCAGGTATCTATCTGCATGTTGTATTTTTTCAGCTGTATTCTACCAGAAAGTGCCCCAGAGAACGGACATAATGCACAGCAATGTCAGAACGACACTGCTGTGCACATGTTCCGTCTTATGTCCTTTATTTTAACCACTTCAGGGTTCGGAAACCTTGGAGCTGTTAAAAGAAGTGAGATGTTTATTGTTCAGTATCTTATACTTAACATTATAGAGTAAAAGCCAAATTGCTGCAGTAACAACGGCAAAGCCCCTGGCGAAACCGCCTCAGGAAAATGACCGCTGGAATTTTCCTGAAGTGGTTTTACATGGGAAAAGCTGGAAGCTGCGCTGGCGAGTAAATGATTTCTTGTGCAGAGAGCCTTAAATTGTTTGTAAATTGGGAAACACATGCATGTGACACAGAGACCATTTAGGGTATGTGCCCACGCTGCGTCCTGGTGTGCGGATTTTTCCGCACTGATTTTGATAAATCCGAAGGGCAAAATCACTGCGTTTTTCCTGCGGATTTATCGCTGATTTTCTGCGGATTTTCCGTGGTTTTTGTGCGTATTCTACTGCGGTTTTACTCCTGTTTTTTTTTAATATGGAGCAGATGTTAAACCGCTGCGGATTCCGCACAAAAAATTGACATGCTGCGGAAAATAAACGGCAGCGTTTCTGCACGTTTTTTTCCATAGCATCTGCACAGCGGTTTTTGTTTTCCATAGGTTAACATGGTACTGTACACCGCATGGAAAACTGCTGCGGATCCGCATTAAAAACCGCAGAATTTTCTGCACAAAATCTGCATCCCCTGGCAGAATCCGCAGGTGCGGTTTTTATGCAGTTTTAGTGCGTTTTTTACCACTGCGGATTTCTAATAATGGAGGGGTGCAGAAACGCACAAAAGAAGTGACATGCAGTTCTTTGAAATTTGCAGCGTTTCTGCGCGGATTTTTCTGCACCATGTGCACAGCTTTTTTTTTTTTTACATTGATTTACATTGTACTGTAAATCACAGTGCAGTTCTGCAGATCTGCACTAATTCTGCACTAAATCTGCATCGTGTGCACATACCCTTATGGTTTTATCCACTGTGGGAGAATACACTATAGAATTCTTGCAAGATTCTGACATTGTATTGTATATCGATTTGTTCATAGGCAAGGGGCATTGCGAAAGCCAACTTGCCACTCAAATGTATGCTTCCCAAACCATAAAAAGCATAACTCTAAGGGCTCATTTCCACTTGTGATAGACAAATCGGTCCATAATCTGGACCAAAAAAAGGGATGAAAAGTATGCGTTTGTCATGCGTTTGTGATGCGAGTTCAATGCGATTTTTTAATCGCACCATCCGTTTTACATCCGTATGCAATCTGTTTTTTTTCTCTGCAACTATTTTTATACAGTCATTTACAGGACTATTTACAGTGTTCTATGACACAGAATGGTAAGGTATCCGTAAAAAACGGATGGAATACGGATGTTCCGTATGCCATGCGTTTTTTTTATCGCACCCATTGACTTGCATTGGCGAGTCTCGTCCGAGACTCGCAGCAAATCGCAGCATGCTGCGATTTTTTTCTCAGTTCGATTTCGGCTGAGAAAAAAATCGCAAATGAAAAGACACCTATAGAATAACATTGGTCTGAGTGCAATCCGATTTTTTATCGGATTGCACTTGTCCATTTTACTCGCAAGTGGAAATGAGCCCTAAGCCTGGCTATACAATTGCAGCCAGGAATGTTTTTTTTCTAAAGCACTATGTCATTTCAGATAAAAACATGCTTTTCAGTGGAAAATTTTCCAACTAACAGATGACAGTTGGTGCTCATAAAGTTTTATGGAGAACTAGAACTGTCGTTTCAGGAGAACTTGGAGCAGAATGTGTCTGCGTTTAGCTCCTTCCTCTTCCTCCTTTGCTCCATAGAATGTTAAAAGCACCAGCTGTCATTTCTCAGGAATGAGAAAGTTTGTATTCATTGAATGCAGATTTTAGCCATGAATCGACATTGAAAGAGTAATTCAGGAGGAGAAAGAGGCAGATTTTTCTGATAATATACATCAGTCTCTTATTTTTATGTACTGTATTGCTTTACGAAATAAAAAAATAATCAGCAGCCTACATGGCTTCTGACTTAATCAGTGGACACCAGGCAAGAAGTTTGTAACCAAAGCTCTTTTTTTTTTGCTCTAGTTTTGCCACTGCACTGCTCATAACACTGTAGAAGACACTGCATGCAGCCATATTCCCGCTGGTAGAATGAAGGAAATTAACAAAGGGCAGTCTTTGTGATTCTGCTAGCAAAAGGCATCTATGCCCATATGGGAATTGGAGCCTTAAACTCATCTTTAATTTCTTAAAAGAAAAAGAAAGTGGTGCAAAACTAAAAGCAGTGATAAAGTGTCATAAAATGCGTGATAAGTAATCTAGTGCTATCTAGTGGTCCATGCTAGATATTCAGTGATTTTTGTTTTCTTTATAGAAAACTTGGGGAGAACCTGTGCAGCCGCCCGCTGTTAATAAAATACTCACCCGTCTCCCTCGCAGCGTCCGCTCCGCGCCGCACCTTCTCCTGTATGAGCGGTCACATGGTGCCGCCCATTACAGTCATGAATATGCGGCTCCACCCCTGTGGGAGGTGGAGCTGCATATTCATGACTGTAATCGGCGGCACCACGTGACGGCGCGGAGAGGACGCTGCGAAGGAGCCGGGTGAGTATTTTATTAACAGCGGGCGACCGCACAGGGGGTGGGAGGAGGGTGGGGACAGGGATCTTTATTTTAAACACAAAAAAAAAAAAATAGGATTTTTCATATCTTCTCTCCAGCGAACGCTGCTGGAGAGAAGATATGAATGGTTGCTTCAGCACCACGTGGGGGGGACAGCGCTTACTGTAGCGCTGTATCCTGCACGACACACGGACTGCACACGGACAGCGTCCGTGTGCGGAACGTGTTTTACACGGACCCATTGACTTTAATGGGTCCGTGTAATCCGTGCGCTCCCACGAACACTGACATGTCTCTGTGTTTTTCACACGGACATACGGTCCGTGAAAACACGCTAATATGTGCAGAGACACATTGATTTCAATGTGTCTACGTGAGTCAGTGTCTCCGGTACGTGAGGAAACTGTCACCTCACGTACCGGAGCCACTGACATGTGAAACCGGCCGTAGTCTGTTTCTGTAGCCTCCACAATCATGGGGAAGACTTCTGACTTCACAGATGTCCAAAAGGCAGTCATTGACACTCCACAAGGAGGGCAATACACAAAATGCCATTGCTAAAAAAGCTGACTGTTCACAGAGTGCTGTATTCAAGCATATTAACCCTGCTGTTCTGTTGGTCAAAAATGACCGACTTTGAACTTCAATATTCTTTAAAATATTCAAGATGCGGCTCTGAAACCCATGGCCGACCGACCCATCCTCATTTAAGTCAATCAACCACAAGTTTCAGAACCGCATCTTGAACACCCCAAAAAATACCAAAGTTCAAAATAGGTCTCCCCAGACCGAACAGAACAGCAGGGTTAATGGAAAGTTGAGTGGAAGGAAAAAGTGTGGTAGAAAAAGGAACACAAGCAACTGGGATAACCGCAGCCTTGAAAGGATTGTTAAAAAAAGGCCATTCAAAAATTTGGGGAGATTCACAAAGAGTGGACTGTTGCTGGAGTCATTGCTTCAAGAGCCACACACAGAGGTATACAGGACATGGACTACAAGTGTCGCATTCCTTGTGTCAAGCCACTCATGACCAATAGACAACGCCAGAAGCGTCTTACCTGGGGAAAAAGAAAAGGAACTGGACTGTTGCTCAGTGATCCAAGGTGTTGTTTTCAGATGAAAGTAAATTTTGCATTTCATTTGGAAATCAAGGTTCCAGAGTCTGGAGGAAGAGTGGAGAGGCCACAATCCAAGCTGCTTGAGGTCTAATGTGAAGTTTCCACAATCAGTGATGGTTTGGGGAGCCATGCCATCTGCTGATGTAGGTCCACTGTGTTTTATCATGACCAAAGTCAGCGCAGCCGTCTACCAGGAAATTTTAGAGCACTTCATGCTTCCCTCTGCCGACAAGCTTTTTGGAGATGGACATCTCATTCTCCAGCAGGACTTGGCACCTGTCCACACTGTCAAAAGTACCAATACCTGGTTTATAAACAACAGTATCACTGTGCTTGATTCGCCTGCAAACTTGCCTGACTTTAAGCCCATAGAGAATCTATGGGGTATTGTCAAGAGGAAGTTGAAACTCCAGACCCAACAAAGCAGACGAGCTGAAGGCTGCTATCAAAGCAACCTGGGCTTCCATAACTCCTCAGCAGTGCCACAGGCTGATCGCCTCCATGCCACGCCGCATTGATGCAGTAATTGATGCAAAAGGAGCCCCGACAAAGTATTGAGTGCATTTACTGAACATACATTTCAGTAAGCCAACATTTTGGATTTTAAAATAATTTTTCAAGCTGGTTTTATGAAGTATTCCAACTTACTGAGATAATGACTTTTTGGTTTTCATTGGCTGTAAGCCATAGTCATCATCATTTATAGTTTCTAAAATGGGATCACTTGAGAGGGGATTCTGCTCTTCTAGCAATTAGGGGCTCTGTTCTAGGAAAATCAGCACACCAGGAGGCAAATAGTGCTCTGTTCCTCCCGAGTCTCTTCGTATGGCTAAGTATTACTGTACAGCCGCATATGGGGTATTGCCACGTTCAGTAGAAATTGTTGGACACATTTTGGTGCCATTTTTACCCACTTCTTGTATGAGAAAGTAAAATCTGGGGCTAAACCAAAATTTTGGTAGTAAAAATGTTATTTTTTCTTCACTTCCCAATGGTATAAAATTCTGTGACACACCTGTGGTATCAATATAATCACTGCACCCCTAGATAAATTCATTGAGAGGTATAGTTTCTAAAATGGGGTCACTTATGGAGAGCTCTGGTGTTCTGGCACCTCATGGCCTCTCCCAGTGGGTCATGGCAACTGCAAACCATAACAGTAAAATCTGGTGCTTCTTGCCTTCTGAGTTTTGCACTGTGCCTGAAAAATATTTCCCAATTACATGTACTTGTAAGGAAAACACACATGCGAGGAGACCCGGGGATTCAGATATCCCCCTGCCATCACCAGTCTGTGACGGAGCTCACACTGTCAAAGCTCTGTGGCGCTCCCTTACCCTCAGGTCAGTCAGGGAACTGCACCTAGGATAAGTAGTTACTGGAGAGGCTGCCTTGTTATGTTACGTACTGGTTATCAGGGCACTCTCCAGTGAGGACAGTATATATATATATATATATATATATATATATATATATATATATATATATATATATATATAATCACCAGTCCGGGAACATGTATATTCCGATCTGTCACTGCCAGGTCCCTCAATAACACCAGAACAGTATGCTGCCATCAGTTCCTTGTTAGATATAAACCCTGTCCGTTAACAAGCTTATATTGGGTCAGAAACCAACCCCAGGCCTTGTGTAAATACTAGCCGAACGCACAGACATGGGAAATCGGGTTTCGAGATAAAAGAGCAGCCCAAAATTAATTGATATTTTAATTACCATAAAGCGCACTAGATACTGCAAATATGTGCAGAGTAATATACAGATATTACAGCCAGAAGTACAGATAAAAGAAGGGTACCGGTTGGAGATAGCAGTTAGCTGTATGCGTCATGTTACCATTTCTTATAACGTGTGGATGGAGGGAAGTGGCACCTTCTTAGTTTCTGGTCCGTCTCCATGCGTGATGTGACGCAGCTTCCATGGCAGAACAATGACAAAGGCTAATGGTGTGTAGCTAGCTTTTAAACCCAAGCTTGCCCCCTCCCATATTCACCACCGCCCTACTGGGTTGGACTGCATTCTCCTCCCTTGACCTCTTAAGCCCCTGTCACACACGGCGAGATCGCTAGCGAGATCGCTGCTGAGTCACAAGTTTTGTGACGCAACAACGATCTCAGTAGCGATCTCGCTATGTGTGACACATAGCAGCGACCAGGCCCCTGCTGTGAGATCGCTGGTCGTGTCGGAATGGCCTGGACCATTTTTTGATCGTTGAGGTCCCGCTGGGTAGCACACATCGCTGTGTTTGACACCTTACCAACGACCTCGCTGACAGGACGTCCCATTGAATCGTCATGAAATAGCATCGTTCTACAGGTCGCTACAGTTCGCCGCATCGCTGCTGCGTCGTTGGGGAGATCTCACTGTTTGACATCTCACCAGCGACCACATAGCGACGCTTGAGCGATCCCTGACAGGTCGTATCGTTGTCGGAATCGCTTAAGCGTCGCTATGTGTGACGGGGCCTTTAGCTGAAATTAGTCCCATTATTTAGGATGGGTTATAACTTCCTAGCGGGAGGTCCAAATGGGCCACTAACGTCTCAATGGGTTCGTTGGGGCTGGATTAATATGGAGAGTCCAAACTTGGGATGGCTAAGTGGTTCTGGGAAGCCAGTCTCAATAGCTCGGTATCCGGGACAGCTAGAGAAATATGAGATGCAGGGGTGCGTGCTGAGGGCTCCCAGGGTTCTGGTTGGACATAACCCTGAGATGCACAGTACTCTCATAATTCATCTCTAAGTGTCGGTGCCCAAGTGTCTAGAACTTTCCCTTGATGTGGGCCACCTTGCACAAAAGACAGCAGGGGGTCCCAGCTCTGCTCCTCCTAGCCTTCTTTAACATGTGGCCTCTAATTCTCTGGCCAAATGGCAAAGTTCTGTTCTTTTGGGGATTTGTGCACTTATCCCAAGGGTGGAGAGCCACTTCAGGAGTGGGAAGGAAGATCTCTGGATAATCCATCGGGCTTGAATGAATAAATCCAAAATGGAGTCTCCCTCGTCCTTCACACCCGTGTTATCAATATGATCACTGCACCCCTAAATGAATTAATTGAGAGATTTAGTTTGTAAAATGGGGTCACTTATGGGGAGCTCTGCTGTTCTGGCACCTCATGGCCCAGTGGGTCATGGCACCTGCAAACCATAACAGTAAAATCTGGCTCTCCTTGCCTTCTGAATTTTGCACTGTGCCTGAAAAATATTTCCCAATTACATGTAGGGTATTGGCACACTCAGGAAAAAAATGGACCTCAGTTTATTGTAAAAAAAAAGAAAAAAAATTCCTATTAGCCCTTAGAAAAATTTAAATCTTGGGGTTAAAACAACATTTTAGTGATAAAAATGTAATTTATTCTTTCTTCATCGCTCAGTGGTATAAAATTCTGTGAGGCACATGTGGTGTCAATATGATCGCTGCACCACTATATGAATTCATTGGGGAGTGTAGTTTGTAAAATGAGTTCACATATAGGGGGATTCTGTTGTTCTGGCACCTCAGGGGCTCTGCCAATGTGACATGGCACAATCAAAACAATCCAGCAAAATCTTAACTCCAATATGGCGCCTCTTCCATTCTGAGCTTTGCACTGTGCCTCAAAAGTAGTATTCCCCCACATATGGGGTATCGGTGTACTCAGGAGAAATTGCGCAACAAACTGTATGATGCAATTTCTCCTGTTACCCTTATGAAAATGCAAAATTTGGAGCCAAAATATAATTTTTGTAGGGAAAATGTTTGTTATTTTTGTTTTTTTTTCATGGCTCAATGTTATAAACGTCTGTAAAGCACCTGGGGGTTCAAGGTGCTCACCATGCATCAAAATACATTCCTTGAGAGGTCTAGTTTGCAAAATGGGGTCACTTGTTGGGGTTTTTTCACTGTTTAGGCACATCAGGGGCTCTCCAAATGGGACATGATGTCCGCTAATGATTCCAGGAAATTTTATATTCAGAAAGTCAAATGATGCCCCTTCCCTTTTGAGCCTTGTCGTGCGCCCAAACTTATGAAAATGCAAAATTTGTGGCGAAAATATAATTTTTGTGAGGAAAATGTGATTTTTTTTATTTTTACTGCTCAACTTTATAAACTTCTGTGAAGCACCTGAGGGTTCATTGCGCTCACCACACATCTTGATCAGTTCCCTGAGGGGTCTAGTTTCCAAAATGATGTCACTTGGGAATTTTCACAGTTTAGGCACATCAGGACCTCTCAGAACGTGACATGGCATCTGCCAATTGTTCCAGCAAATTTTGCATTCAAAAAGTCAAATGGCATTCCTTCCCTTTCAAGCTCTGCCATGTGCCCAATCAGTAGTTTTCTCCCTCATATGGGGTATCGGCATGCTCAGAAGAAATTACACAACAAATTTTGGGGTCCATTTTTTTCCTGTTACCCTTGTCAAAATAAAAAAAAATTGTATCTGAAGTAAACTTTTCTGAAAAAAGTTAAATGTTAATTTACCGTATTTGATTTTTAATAAATGCCTGTGAAGCACCTAAAGGGTTAAAAAAAACTTTTTAATGTGGTTTTGAGCACCCTTACAATCCTTATAACTAACAAAAAAAATTTAGGTTCCAAAATTGTGCTGATGTAAAGTAGACATGTGAGAAATGTTATGGGCCAACCTCTAACATTGACTTTGAGGGGCCCACCTTTCACCTGCATACAAATATTACACCACCCTCATCCAGAAATTTACCTGCATCTCTAAATAATAATACACAGGGTGCTTTGGTCAATGAATGATGACATGTTGCTTTTTTTTCTGTACAGAGTGAATCAAGTGAATTATGCCAAGTACTGCCCATACAGTGGGGTTGGGGGCCAAGGTCTGCACAAGGGTCCGCTGGGGGATTTTCCTGCTACCCTGTGGGCCAGTCTTAGCCTGTTCATATCTGCTTCATACGTGTGTCAACCTGGTGCAATAGGCTCCACCAGTATACATCCTGTGGCAGATTCAACATCACCATTGTTTTTTATTTAATTAGTATGGAAACCACAGCACACATGTAAACGGAGCCTTAATAATTGTTCTGTTATTTAACTATGGTAATACTTGTGGAACAATCACATCCTGGTTTACTTATGGTAACGACTATTTACTCTCTTTTCACAGTGTTAAACATAGCTGTAGCTTTGATAAATCAAAATGATTTCATCCTTAAAAATCCAATTATGTTTCAATAATGTGGTTCTGGGCTCTCAGAGAACGCTGTATGAAATTTTATCTCCAGCGCTTGTCATTTTTGCCACAGACACTGCTTGGCAGCCTGTTTAGCTCACTACAACCATATGGGAACTGTCAGATGAAATGTTTAAACCATCAGTACAGATGTGCAAATTGCTAAAATATATTTGATAAATGAAAAAAAAAAGGCACAGATGCAGACGTTTACCATTTTTATGTAGAGGTTTCTAAGATTGGGTAATTCCAAGGTTTTCCAACACATGGCATAAATAATAATAATCTTTATTTTTATATAGCGCTAACCTATTCCGCAGCGCTTTATATACATTAGCATCACTGTCCCCGATGGGGCTCATAATCTAAATTCCCTATCAGTATGTCTTTGGAATGTGGGAGGAAACCGGAGTACTCAGAGGAAACCCACACAAACATGGAGAGAACATACAAACTCCTTACAGATGTTGTCCTTGATGGAATTTGAACCCAGGACTCCAGCATTGCAAGGCTGCAGTGCTAACCACAGAACCACCGTGCTGCCCATAAATATTAATTAGTCTTTCGATGATCATATTTCCCTTGAAAATACTATTAAGAAGAGAACCACTTTCTATTTGTCCTACTAGCCTAAGTCCTCTGCAAGACCCTTAGGCAGGATTTCTATGTGCAGGATTTCTTGCAGAAATTTCCTGATCAAAACTGGACATTTTCTGCAAGAAATCCGCATGCGTTTTTTTCACGTTTTTTCCGTGTTTTTGACCCGTTTTTTGTGCGTTTTTTTCATGCACCCCTTCCTTTCCCGCTGGCCGCAATATTGTCTTGAATGTGATTCGGTTTCCTCCGTAGTACACGCGTGCGCAACGCAATCTCGCCTTGCGCACGCGCAGTATGCTTTGCCCATCTGCAGGCAAAGCCGAAAAGCATTAGTGTGCATGCGCCGGCACACTATGTCCCGGAACACAGCGAAATACTTCTGGGACATTCAAGACAATATTGCTGCCGGCGGGAAAGGAAGGGGTGCATGAAAGAACAGAAAACACCACCCATCGGACCGTTAACAGAGCCCGCCAAATTCAGGTGACAGGTTCCATTTAAACGTTTTTCCCCGCAGAAAACGGCTGACAAAAACGCGAGAAATCCTGAACGTTTGCACATAGCCTTATACTTAGAAAATTTAACTATTACTGTACAGCTATTCAGGCCCCCTACACACCACAAATAAGCCATGTTGGATTTTTTTCCGCCAGTGATACAACTAGTGCTTATGCTCAGACGAAGAAATCCAGCATTCCCCTTCTGTCTTTTTGTTGGTTGTCCATCGGCTTATTTCACCAATCTGGCCAGCGATCAATTCTTAACCCCTTTACCCCCAAGGGTGGTTTGCTCGTTAATTACCGGGCCAATTTTTACAATTCTGACCACTGTCCGTTTATGAGGTTATAACTCTGGAACGCTTCAACGGATCCCAGTGATTCTGACATTGTTTTCTCGTGACATATTGTACTTCATGATAGTGGTAAAAATTCTTTGATAGTACTTGCGTTTATTTGTGAAAAAAACGGAAATTTTGGCGAAAATTATGAAAATTTTGCTATTTTCCAACTTTGAATTTTTATGCAATTAAATCACAGATATATGTCACACAAAATACTTAATAAGTAACATTTCCCACATGTCTACTTTACATCAGCACAATTTTGGAACCAAATTTTTTTTTTGTTAGTGAGTTATAAGGGTTAAAAGTTAACCAGCAATTTCTCATTTTTACAACACCATTTTTTTTTTAGGGACCACATCTCATTTGAAGTCATTGTGAGGGGTCTATATGATAAAAAATACCCAAGTTTGACACCATTCTAAAAACTGCACCCCTCAAGGTGCTCAAAACCATATTCAAGAAGTTTATTAACTCTTCTGGTGCTTCACAGGAATTTTTGAAATGTTTAAATAAAAATGAACATTTACGGTAACTTTTTTTCACAAAAAATTTACTTCAGCTCCAATTTGTTTTATTTTACCAAGGGTAACAGGAGAAAATGGACCCCAAAAGTTGTTGTACAATTTGTCCTGAGTACACCGATACCCCATATATGGGGGTAAACCACTGTTTGGGTGCATGACAGAGCTCGGAAACGAAGGAGCGCCATTTGACTTTTCAATGCAAAATTGACTGGAGTCGAGATGGGACACCATGTTGCGTTTGGAGAGCCCCTGATGTGCCTAAACATTGAAACCCACCACAAGTGACACCATTTTGCAAAGTAGACCGCCTAAGGAACTTATCTAGAGGTGTGGTGAGCACTTTGACCCACCAAGTGCTTCACAGAAGTTTATAATGCAGAACCGTAAAAATAAAAAATCATATTTTTCCACAAAAATTATCTTTTCACCCCCAATTTTTTATTTTCCCAAGGGTAAGAGAAGAAATTGGACGCCAAAAGTTGTTGTACAATTTGTCCTGAGTACGCTCCTACCCCATATGTGGGGGTAAACCGCTGTTTGGGCGCATGGGAGAGCTCGGAAGGGAAGGAGCGCCGTTTGACTTTTCAATGCAAAATTGACAGGAATTGAGATGGGACGCCATGTTGCGTTTGGAGAGCCCCTGATGTGCCTAAACAGTGGAAACCCCCCACAAGTGACACAATTTTGGAAAGTAGACCCCCTAAGGAACTTATCTAGAGGTGTGGTGAGCACTTTGACCCACCAAGTGCTTCACAGAAGTTTATAATGCAGAACCGTAAAAATAAAAAATCATATTTTTTCACAAAAATTATCTTTTCACCCCCAATTTTTTATTTTCCCAAGGGTAAGAGAAGAAATTGGACCCCAAACGTTGTACAATTTGTCCTGAGTATGCTGATACCCCATATGTGGGGGTAAACCACTGTTTGGGCGCATGAGAGAGCTCGGAAGGGAAGGAGTGCCATTTGGAATGCAGACTTAGATGGAATGGTCTGCAGGCGTCACATTGCGTTTGCAGAGCCCCTAATGTACCTAAACAGTAGAAACCCCCCACAAGTGACCCCATATTGGAAACTAGACCCCCCAGGGAACTTATCTAGATGTGTTGTGAGAACTTTGAACCCCCAAGTGTTTCACTACAGTTTATAACGCAGAGCCGTGAAAATAAAAAATCTTTTTTTTTTCCCACAAAAATTTTTTTTTAGCCCCCAGTTTTGTATTTTCCTAAGGGTAACAGGAGAAATTGGACCCCAAAAGTTGTTGTCCTATTTGTCCTGAGTACGCTGATACCCCATATGTTGGGGTAAACCCCTGTTTGGGCACACGGGAGAGCTCGGAAGGGAAGGAGCACTGTTTTACTTTTTCAACGCAGAATTGGCTGGAATTGAGATCGGACGCCATGTCGCGTTTGGAGAGCCCCTGATGTGCCTAAACAGTGGAAACCCCCCAATTATAACTGAAACCCTAATCCAAACACACCCCTAACCCTAATCCCAACAGTAACCCTAACCACACCTCTAACCCTGACACACCCCTAACCCTAATCCCAACCCTATTCCCAACTGTAAATGTAATCTAATCCCTAACCGTAACTTTAGCCCCAACCCTAACCCTAACTTTAGCCCCAACCCTAACTGTAGCCTTAACCCTAGCCCTAACCCTAGCCCTAACCCTAGCCTTAATGGGAAAATGGAAATAAATATATTTTTTTAATTTTTCCCTAACTAAGGGGGTGATGAAGGGGGGTTTGATTTATTTTTATAGCGGGTTTTTTAGCGGATTTTTATGATTGGCAGCCGTCACACACTGAAAGACGCTTTTTATTGCAAAAAATTGTTTTTGCGTTACCACATTTTGAGAGCTATAATTTTTCCATATTTTGGTCCACAGTCATGTGAGGTCTTGTTTTTTGCGGGACGAGTTGACGTTTTTATTGGTAACATTTTCGGGCACGTGACATTTTTTGATCGTTTTTTATTCAGATTTTTGTGAGGCAGAATGACCAAAAACCAGCTATTCATGAATTTCTTTTGGGGGAGGCGTTTATACCGTTCCGCGTTTGGTAAAATGGATGAAGCGGTTTTATTCTTCGGGTCAGTACGATTACAGCGATACCTCATTTATATCATTTTTTTATGTTTTGGCGCTTTTATACGATAAAAACTATTTTATAGAAAAAATAATTATTTTTGCATCGCTTTATTCTCAGGACTATAACTTTTTAATTTTTTTGCTGATGATGCTGTATGGCAGCTCGTTTTTTTGCGGGACAAGATGACGCTTTTAGCAGTACCATGGTTATTTATATCTGTCTTTTTGATCGCGTGTTATTCCACTTTTTGTTCGGCGGTATGATAATAAAGCGTTGTTTTTTTGCCTCATTTTTTTTTTTCTTACGGTGTTTACTGAAGGGGACGCGGCGATACTAAATGTGTGTACTTTTATTGTTTGTTTTTTTTTATTTAGATAAAGAAATGTATTTATGGGAATGATATATATATATATATAATTTTTTTATTTTTTTTTTTACACATTTGGAAAAATTGTTTTTTACTTTTTTACTTTGTCCCAGGGGGGGACATCACAGATCGGTGATCTGACAGTTTGCACAGCACTCTGTCAGATCACCGATCTGACTTACAGCACTGCAGGCTTCACAGTGCCTGCTCTGAGCAGGCTCTGTGAAGCGACCTCCCTCCCTGCAGGACCCGGATGCCGCGGCCATCTTGGATCCGGGTCTGGAGCAGGGAGGGAGGTAGAGAGACCCTCGCAGCAACGCGATCACATCGTGTTGCTGCGGGGAGCTCAGGGAAGCCCGCAGGGAGCCCCCTCCCTGCGGGAAGCTTCCCTGTACCGCCGACACATCGTGATCATGTTTGATCGTGGTGTGCCGGGGGTTAATGTGCCGGGGGCGGTCCGTGACCGCTCCTGGCACATAGTACCGGATGTCAGCTGCGATAGGCAGCTGACACCCGGCCGCAATCGGCCACGCTCCCCCCGTGAGTGCGGCCGATCGCTTATGATGCACTATCCCGTCGGTGGTCATAGGGCCCCCCCCTCCCACCTCGACGGGATAGTACGTCTAATGTCAGAAAGGGGTTAAGGACTAAATTGTTTGTTTCTTCTGACTTTGGCTGTCAAAACGATACAATGTACTGTACAACTTAGCCCCTTAGTGGTAATAACTCTGGAACGCTTCAACAAAGCCCAGAGATTTTGAGACAGGTTTTTCGTAACACATTCTACTTTATGATAATGGTAAATTTAGGTTGATGTGTTTTGTGTTTATTTATAAAAAATATCAGAAATTTGAAAAAAAAAGTTAAAAAATTATCAATTTTCAAACTTTGAATGATTATCCCTTTAATCCCAATAGTCATACCACAGCAAAACATTAATAAATAACATTTCCCACACGTCTGCTTTACATCAGCACCATTTGCAAAATGTTATTTTATTTTGTTAGCATTTTAGAAGGTTTAAAAATGTAGCAACAATTTAAATATTTTTCAAGGAAATATACAAAATGTCTTTTTTTAGGGACCTATCCATGTTTGAAGTGAATTTGGGGGTCCTATATATAGGGAAACCCCCATAAGTGATACCTTTTTAAAAACAGCACCCCCTGACATATTGAAAACTGCAGTCAGGTAGTTTGTTAACACTTCTTCAGGTGATTTTCAAGAATTAATGCATGAGAAAAATGAAAATGTGTATTTTTACCACCTAAATGTCACTAACTTCTGAACAGATTACTATAGCCGTCAGACTCTAAAGCTTCTATTTGGTCGTGAATTGCCATGGCAAACATCAGGACCACAAAATCATGATCTGTGACCACCAATTGGGATAAAGAGGAAGCCCCCACACTCTGTTATCCATTTATATGATGTAGTCACTACTGACAGCAGCATCTAAAGGTACCGTCACACATAACGATATCGTTGCTTTTTGTGACGTACTTTAGAACTTTATTTCGTCGCTGGACTTCCCGCTGACATCGCTGGATCGGCGTGTGTGACACCGATCCAGCGATGTCTTCACTGGTAACCAAGGTAAACATCGGGTTACTAAGCGCAGGGCCGCGCTTAGTAACCCGATGTTTACCCTGGTTACCAGCGTAAACGTTAAAAAAACAAACACTACATACTTACCTTCAGCTGTCTGTCCCCGGCGCTCTGATTCTCTGCACTCCTCCTGCATCCTGTGTCAGCGTCAGCCAGCCGGAAAGCAGAGCGGTGACGTCACCACTCTGCTTTCCGGCTGACCGGCGCTGACAGTGCAGAGGAAAGCAGAGCGCCGGATGACAGACACGGAATGTAAGTATGTAGTTTTTGGTTTTTTAACGTTTACGCTGGTAACCAGGGTAAACCTCCGGTTACTAAGCGCGGCCCTGCGCTTAGTAACCCGATGTTTACCCTGGTTACCGGGGACCTCGGGATCGTTGGTGGCTGGAGAGCTTTCTGTGTGACAGCTCTCCAGCGACCAAACAGCGACGCTGCAGCGATCGACATCGTTGTCGGTATCGCTGCAGCGTCGCTTAGTGTGACGGTACCTTAAGGGGTTAAATAGATTTGGATGGTGCAAACACTGATCATGGCTGATACAGCAAGTTGTCAGCTATAGTATCCAGTTGACAGCTGCTGGATTGTCACCTGTGTGGGTATATACGGTAAGTCTCTTATATCTCAGGTCAGTTAAAAGGCGTATCGGCGGTCACTAAGGAGTTAGACATAAAGTTTTCTGGCTTCAGAAACTTGAAAAATTTGTTGCAAGGCGTGCTTGTGTAAAAATAAAAAACAACAAAAAAAAAATTGCAACCTCTTGTAGTGGTCTTGATACTTTTCTCCAGGCCTACCACCACACAAATTCACTCTAATTTAAGCCTGGTGTACATTGTTGCTGACATTTTTTGCCACTTCATGGCTAATGGAGATTTCAGTTTCTGGCAATTGGACAGCCCGAAAGATTCACCAGATTTATTAAAGGGAATATGTCAGCAGTTTTTTGCAATGTAATCTGACAGCAACATGAAGTTGAAACCCTGACCCCGGTGATGTATCACTTTGTTTACTGGGTGCAGCAGTTAAGGTAGAATCAGTTTTCTCTGCTGCAGATCTAGAAAAGCTCAGTTGTTGAGCTGTGTATACCTCCACCCACATCACAGCTTTCTGTGCACATTGTTTAGTGACAGAGAGCTACTAATCAGTGGTGGGGTGATAGTTGGACTAGCATGCACAAGGCCAGTTGTCTTGTAATGATCATATTTTGGTGATAAAACACCGATTTGAATTGAAACATGAAAACACATCCTTGTAAGTGAATAATATTTGGAATTGAGAGTCCTCAGTGGTTGATACCTTTTAACGGCTAAGGCCTCTTTCACACTTGCGTCGTGGTAGATCCATCACAATGCGTCGTTTTGGGGAAAAAGCGGATCCTGCAAATGTGGCTGTAGGATGCGTTTTTTTCCCCATAGACTTGTATTGCCGACGGATCGCGACGTATGGCCACACGTCGCGTCTGTCCTGCACTGGATGTGTCGTGTTTTGGTGGACCGTCTGCACGAAAAAATGTTCAATGTAGCGTTTTTTCGTACGTCACGTCCGCCATTTCCGACCGCCCATGTGCGGCCGGATCTCCACCCCCTCCTTCCCAGGACATAGAATGAGCAGCGGATGCGTTGAAAAACTGCATCCGCTGCCCACGTGCCGAATTTGCACAATGTACGTCGGTACATCGGGCCGACGCCAGTGTGAAAGTAGCCTAACTGAAAAGATGGTAACAGAATGCAAGCTTTCAAGACTTATTCTATCTATTACGAGATAGAATACAAGATGTATTCTATCTACTGGCTAACACAGTACAAAGATATATAGCTTTCCTAGTAAGTGGCACATTGCTGCTTAACATATGATTATGTCTGTTTTTACTCTTTTTAAACTTCTTTGTTTTTCTGGTACCTAAAGTAGTACCTGGCTCCAACATACAGCGTACACTCAACTCTTGAGAGTGTGCCTTCAATGGAGAGAGGAGAAGACTGGAGTAAGACCGCTCTGGATTGGGTTATCTCATACAACACAAGAGTGTTAGGCTTTTCATTTAACTTGCCTGATGTTCCTCTAGCCCAGAATCGTCCAGTGGGGGAGAGTTGGAAGGTTCCCAATCACATAGGAAGGTTTACCAGCCCCACTGAAATTGGCAGGCGCAAACAACTTTAACGCAAAACTGTGACCAGATCTCACAATATGAGCTGCATCCATTATTATATAGATCTCCTTGACATAGTGATGAATGAAGTTGCTGAAATCTGGCTCTGGGTCATTTCTCTCTGCAGGAGCTTTAATTGCCAACGAGGCATCAGCGACACTCATTGTGACATCACAACGTGCGTCAGCCGAAGCATTTGAGGCCTCAACGACACACTTTGGGATGTCCCAACACCATGGCGTCACAATTTGAGTCACGGAAGTCCAGTTGGCAATGAAGGTGCTGGTGAAAATCCAAAATGAGTTTATTGCCTCACCTGACTCCTGAAGAAAAGAAGACACCTGGAGCCCTAGAAAGAGATCAACAGGCAGGGAGCTGTGATTTATTAATTATAAGGAAGGATGGTAAGATAAGGGAAGAATGTGTAGTAATTTAGATTGTGAGCCCCATCGGGGACAGTGATGTTAATGTGTGCAAACTGTAAAGTGCTGCGGAATATGTTAGCGCTATATAAAATAAAGATTATTATTAGTAATATTTAACTTTTATTATTTTATGTCAATTTAGGCTTCTTTGCGCATTTATGACAAGCATTCGGTCAGTTTTGGGAGCTCAAACAAAAATTGGCTCTTTGTATTTGAGACATGCTCCTAAGCTGAGTATGTCTTTTAGTATAAGATATGCTATGATTTGGTTTAATTAATTCTATAGACTGAATTCTTCTAGGCTCCAAGTAATTAATTGGGGATCCAATGACTTTAATGATTATTCAAGACTTTGAATAAATTCTAAACACAATGTAACAACCTGACTGGCAATTTACAAGGGACAACAGTCAGGAAACTGTCTAACTATAACACATTTTGCACTCTTATCCATCGGGATTTAGTGGATCATGGTCAAAATAACACAATACCGCCTACACTGTGATCAACTATACATCCTATTGGATGTATGTAATTTTTAGGGTATTTTAATTATACATAATAAGTTACATTTTACTACACATTCTTCCCTTGTTTTCCCACCCTTCCATATAATTCATGATCTGCTGGCGGTGTACACCTATGTGTAATTCTGTCTGAGATCTGACAAAAACGCTAATACATATTTTAACCTTTTACCCACTGTTTCAGGATTTGCACAAAGTAAATTGCAAAATTAAAAAATATATATTTTTTTTTTCGAAAAAATTTTTAGGCAAATTTGACATGCCTCCAATTAATTCAGTCATCTCTAATTAGATCTGAAGATGCTGGTGTACATAATAATCTTTATTTTTTTTATATAGTGCTAACATATTCCGCAGCGCTTTACAGACATTATCATCATACTTTGAATACCCACATCAGACTGACTGTATAATTTTTTTTTTACTTTTTCCTGCCTATTTATTCCAATTATCATTTTATGAGTCCAGTTTTAGTACATTTTTATTTTAGTCTTACAAATTCTGAAATGAATGTTCAGAGTTAGTACACTAGGCTCGTTAGGTTGATATAAAAATGTCTGCAGTTTGTATTGTGAAATTTAGTGATGCCCTTTTTATCTAATGTGTATGAGAACTTTTATGTTCCTTTTTCTCACATTCTCTTTTAGCCCAATATCATGTACTCAACAACAAGGGTTGTTCCATGGACGAAGTTCATTTCAATCAATAGATTTTGGAATAATATTAATTTTCACAATTGGATACACTTAAAATAATGTTCCTGTTCTGAGATAACTTTATAAATGTTCCCCTGCTGGGTACTGTGTAATGGCTCCTGAGCAAGGGAGGGAACAAAACAGTATACAGACATTACAGCACAGAATTGCAAAAAATTATTTATTTGAGGTAAAACATTGTTTAAAGAAAAAAAAAAACAGGCAGGGAAATGCTTTATCTCACAAAAAGAATCGGCTATGATTCCATGCTAAGCTATCTTATTCTGTCTTTTGCTTCCTCCCCTGCCCAGGAGCTGTGGTATTATCAGACTATGTTCCTGCATGGTCGGACACGACCATTACACAGTACACAGCAGGGGCACATTTATAAGATTATCTTAGCACAGGAACATTAAAAAAAAAAAAAATTGGGGAAATTATTATTATTCCAAGATGTATTGATTAAAATCAACTTTAAAATTAGCTTTGTTAATGGGAAAACCTCTTTAAGCTTTGAGGCAGTAGCACTGCAGATGTTCCTGCGTACAATCCCTGGACTCACTCTCCTTGGCTGTGTATTCTTTTATCAAACAGAACACAGTACATAATGTGATTGTACAATTATCACCATCCATAGATTAATGGAAATTCTCACTTAATGTCACTTACGTCTTGAGAGAGAGAATATCATCTAAATGTTCCAAAAGGTAATTTATTTCCGATGAATGAAGCAGTATTATAGTGTAAGCCAGCGGCCATGACGCATTCACATAATGATATGAACATTAATTACGGTTGGTGTATGTCTCCATCGAATCAATAGCGAGCATGTTACATTTCTGTTTCCAGCCATCTGGTCCATCAGACACCATGTCACTTGGACGCAGTTATGGCAGAACAACCCATTGCTTTGATAATAAACATTTTGCCTTCCTTATTTACTATGAAACCTCTCTTTCCAGTCTTCTTTATTCAGATTTCAGCCAGAAGCCATTATCCAGCCATAGCGTTCTTTTCCCGTGACACGTCCTTCTACTAAGAAATTACCCGATACTTGGGGAATTCATCTACACTTTACACAATAGTGTATCACTGGAAACTATTCTTCTCTATACAAACATTTGTGCTGAGCGCAGTAATTGCAGGGAATGTTCTATACGTCTGGGCGCTCTCCTTCCAAATGTGCCTTTGATGCTTTGGCTTTTCTTATGCTCGTTTATGTTTTAGCTGTTTTGGATTCTATTTCAATGTTCCAAATGTAAATTCCTTCTGCACAACAGGTGAATTTTTCTTGTATGTATTGAATAGAAACTTAAGAACATAAGGTTTACATTGGAAATATATACATATGATAGAAATATGTGATAGATGTGGGTGCCTGGTATAGCAGAAACCCCTGTCTGTACCAAGCTCACTAGTTTTCCTACCAGTATAAGGCTATGTTCACACTTTACAAATAAATATAGATGGTGGCGCAAAATGCAAAGAGAAGGCTATCGATCCTTGCTGCAGTACCAAACCAACCTCCACACTTGGTTGGTAAATAAATAAATAACACAATAAAATGATGCACCTAAGTGCAAAAAGGTACGCGCTTGATAATAGCCAATAAAAAGTTTACAGTCAAAAAGTGGAATAACCCAAATAGATAGTGAAATAGAGCGTAGTTTCTCAATATATACACCAAAAAAGTCCTTATTTGCGCCCGTGGTGGATAGGTAAAATTAAAACATGAATGTTCCTACCTCCAATGGAAAGTCCGTGATGAATGAGAAGTCCGTGATGGATGAGAAGACTATCGTGCTGCCGCTGTATCTTCAAGGAGCTCCAGGTGCAGAGCGCCGCTGTAGAGTCCAAACTAGTGACTGCCCCGGCCGGTAGCAGCCACCTGAAACAAGCCTCCGGGCTGGAACGGGGCCCCGGAACACCAGACGCCGCGCGGTGCGAGAGCGGTAAGTCCGGGTGAGACACAGGACCTGCGTGACGTGTGTGGTCACGTGACCGTTACCGAAGCCCGGGAGTGAGTACGGAACGCTGTGAGGGTCAATCAACCGACGCGTTTCTGAGACTGCTGTCTCCTTCAGGAGTTGACACTTTATTTTTTTTATTTTTTTTGCAGCGAACACCTGATCTATTGGCAATAAAAAAAAAAAAAAAGCTGCAGCCAGAATGCAGGTTTGACAGCTTCTCTTGCTGCGTTTTTTCAGGATCCCAAAGTCCAGCTTTGCTTCCATCTTGCAAGCATAAACAATACAAGGTTTTAGCCAACAATGCAATGCAAAACTGTAAGAAACCATAAAAGATTTTTGGGAAAAAAAGGGCAATTTGATCAAATTATTCAGTCATGGCTGAGCCAAGCAGACTGTTACATCCAACCGTGGTGCATGTGGATTTGTGGACCCACTGTGCCATAGGATCAGTCCTACTCAGGAAGGGGCATAACTAAGCAGCTGCCTTGGTGTTCACTGGAGCCTGTAGTGATAAGGTCAGGCTTGTGTGGCAGGTAGCCACTAGGTACCCTCCTGGGCAGAACCCGGTACTTCAGCTGCTGCCCCCGTGGGTTAGGTACGGTGACACTACATAGGGCTTAGTTCAGTCATGCCGATCTAGGATTCAGGATCAGGCTTAGGTCACTCATGGACTGGGGAATGGTGTTCATGCTCTGGTCGAACTGGAACCAACGGATAAGGTTCAGGCATTGGCCGATCCAGGACCAGCGGACGAGTTTCAGGCATTGGCTGCTCCAGGACCAGGAGACGAGGAAACAGGACTGACCACACTGAGACCAGGGGTTAATGTTCATGCTCTGGCCACACCGGGACCAGGAGACTTCACAACTCACTAGCATGACACCTTACTAAGTAATGATTTACTATGTTGCTTGGTGACTCCCTAGGGGAGCTGGTGTCTTTTATACAAGATGCTTGCCAGCTTTTGGCTGGAAGACATCTTGCAGGTGTACTACTTATGCTAAATGCCTCTCACCAACAATCTGAGAGCATTTAGCATAATGTGCGGACTGCCCCTTTAAGTAAGAATGGGGAAGTGCTTACTACTCGTGCCTCCGGACTGTTGCTTGCACACACCGAAAGCAGGAAGTAACAGAAGGGACACTCCAGGAGACAATGCCACGGGGCTGGGGTGGTGCGTAAGTCGACATACCTGCATGGAGGGGGAAGAAGAAACCATGCAGGGGCGCCGACAGTAGCATTACAGTACCACAGCCTTATGCCCCCTTTTTTTCAAGCCCACACGAACTCTCTACAAAGACGTTGGAGGTTGACATACCTGCATGTAGGCGGAAGTGGACACCATGCAGGGGTGAAGGCAGTAGCATCATTACAGTACCACAGCCTTATGCCCCCTTTTCTTCAAGCCCACAAGGACTCTCTACAAACAAGTTGGAGGTTGACATCCCTGCATGTAGGGGGAAGGGGACACCATGCAGGGACACTGGCATTAGCATTACAGTACCCCAGCCTTACGCCCCCTTTTCTTCAAGCCCACCAGGACTCTCTACAGAGAAGTTGGAGGTCAACACCTCTTCACAGACTGCCACGTTTCTCATCAGGACCACGACTTTCATCCAGTAGAAGAAAAGTGACACCTCTCATCATCTTCATGACAAGGATGCTTCTCTCCATCTAGCCACCCTCCGCATAGGATGAAGCGGGAGTAGTACCAGGAACTAGGCATTGTAAAGTCTCTCTTTGTATGTTAAGAACAGCTACGACCCCAGAGGATTCAAGGACAGACTGGAGTTTTCCCGCCTATTTGATGAATTTCAGAAACTTGGAAGATGCAACCTCCTTGACATACTTTTCAGACCCATTAGAGAATGAAGATACCTGTTCTGGGTCCGTTTTCAGCCAGGTCTCCAAGACGTCACATCCGCGAGCTGGGGAGGTTCATGGGGGATAGATCATTGGAACAATCGTTGGGACTGTGTGGGGACATCCCCTCCGCTTCCCTTTCTTTAGAGACACCAGCACACAGCGACTAGCAGACCTGGCAGAGAAGATCGCGACACTGCTGGCTGGCCTGGACGTATATGGACCAGACACCTCTTGTGACTCGGCTGTCCCCAAGGAAGCGCCACGCAGAGGACTCCAGACTAGAATGGACACCTGAGTAGCGTTACAAAAAGTTTGCCTGAAAAAAATTGTGATTATTCCAAGTTGGATCATGTATGAAATGAAGCCTTGAACTAAGGTTATATGAGTTCAAGGGAAAAAAAATGCAACCATAAAAACAGCAGCTGGAAGTTGAATTGGTCTAGCATTGTTTACTTAACACATTGGTAGGGCATTGAATTGGTAGAGCATTGTTTACTTTAACACATATTAAACTATACTTGGAGTGAGGAGAAACAAAAGGATTGCATTAAAAAAATAAAGTTCAAGTTAAATTACAATAAAGAAATACTAACATCCATGCTCATGTGAGGATGCACTATGGTTTATGCTTGGGAAAATAAAAAGAAATGGGTTTCTTTCACATCCTGCTGTAGGTTTTATTTTTTGTTTTTTTTTTAATCAAAAACAGTGCAAAAACAGATAGCAGTGTTTTTGCTATATTTTTGCACGTACTTATTGCTTTATTTGGGTGAAAAATGTTGCAAAAGACGCTGAATCGACTTGCTGCATTTTTTAAAAAGAGCAGCAGTTTTCTAATTCGGTCAGGGAAAAAAAAAACAAGCGTGTGCATGAGTTTTCTGAAATCTGATTGCTTTTGCTGATACTGTAAAAGCCGCTTTTAATTTGCATTCAAAAACTCAATGTGTGAACAAGGACTAAAGGTACCTTCACACATAACGATATCGTTAACGATATCGTTGCTATTTGTGACGTAGCAACGATATCGTTAATAAAATCGTTATGTGTGACAGCGACCAACGATCAGGCCCCTGCTGGGAGATCGTTGGTCGCTGAAGAAAGTCCAGAACTTTATTTCGTCGCTGGATCTCCCGTGGACATCGCTGGATCGGCGTGTGTGACACCGATCCAGCGATGTCTTCACTGGTAACCAGGGTAAACATCGGGTAACTAAGCGCAGGGCCGCGCTTAGTAACCCGATGTTTACCCTGGTTACCATGCTAAAAGTAAAAAAAAAACAAACAGTACATACTTACCTACCGCTGTCTGTGCTCCAGCGCTGTGCTCTGCTCTCCTCCTGTACTGTCTGTGAGCCGGAAAGCAGAGCGGTGACGTCACCGCTCTGCTTTCCGGCTCCCAGACAGTACAGGAGGAGAGCAGAGAAGCAGAGCGCAGCGCTGGAGGACAGACGGCTGTAGGTAAGTATGTAGTGTTTGTTTTTTTTTACTTTTAGCATGGTAACCAGGGTAAACATCGGGTTACTAAGCGCGGCCCTGCGCTTAGTTACCCGATGTTTACCCTGGTTACCGACATCGTTGGTCGCTGGAGAGCGGTCTGTGTGACAGCTCTCCAGCGACCAAACAGCGACGCTGCAGCGATCCGGATCGTTGTCGGTATCGCTGCAGCGTCGCTTAATGTGAAGGTACCTTTAATGTCTGTCAAAACTGTAGATTTAAGAGTATCTGTCAGTTCTACTGCCTTGTCCTAGTATATACTTGCCTTCACTATAAATAACCATACTGGAGCATTTTTTCTTAAACATTTACAGTGGGGCAAAAAAGTATTTAGTCAGTCAGCAATAGTGCAAGTTCCACCACTTAAAAAGATGAGAGGCGTCTGTAATTTACATCATAGGTAGACCTCAACTATGGGAGACAAACTGAGAAAAAAAAATCCAGAAAATCACATTGTCTATTTTTTTAATCATTTTTTTTGCATTTTATGGTGGAAAATAAGTATTTGGTCAGAAACAAACAATCAAGATTTCTGGCTCTCACAGACCTGTAACTTCTTCTTTAAGAGTCTCCTCTTTCCTCCACTCATTACCTGTAGTAATGGCACCTGTTTAAACTTGTTATCAGTATAAAAAGACACCTGTGCACACCCTCAAACAGTCTGACTCCAAACTCCACTATGGTGAAGACCAAAGAGCTGTCAAAGGACACCAGAAACAAAATTGTAGCCCTGCACCAGGCTGGGAAGACTGAATCTGCAATAGCCAACCAGCTTGGAGTGAAGAAATCAACAGTGGGAGCAATAATTAGAAAATGGAAGACATACAAGACCACTGATAATCTCCCTCGATCTGGGGCTCCACGCAAAATCCCACCCCGTGGGGTCAGAATGATCACAAGAACGGTGAGCAAAAATCCCAGAACCATGCGTGGGGACCTAGTGAATGAACTACAGAGAGCTGGGACCAATGTAACAAGGCCTACCATAAGTAACACACTACGCCACCATGGACTCAGATCCTGCAGTGCCAGACGTGTCCCACTGCTTAAGCCAGTACATGTCCGGGCCCGTCTGAAGTTTGCTAGAGAGCATTTGGATGATCCAGAGGAGTTTTGGGAGAATGTTCTATGGTCTGATGAAACCAAACTGGAACTGTTTGGTAGAAACACAACTTGTCGTGTTTGGAGGAAAAAGAATACTGAGTTGCATCCATCAAACACCATACCTACTGTAAAGCATGGTGGTGGAAACCTCATGCTTTGGGGCTGTTTCTCTGCAAAGGGGCCAGGACGACTGATCCGGGTACATGAAAGAATGAATGGGGCCATGTATCGTGAGATTTTGAGTGCAAACCTCCTTCCATCAGCAAGGGCATTGAAGATGAAACGTGGCTGGGTCTTTCAACATGACAATGATCCAAAGCACACCGCCAGGGCAATGAAGGAGTGGCTTCGTAAGAAGCATTTCAAGGTCCTGGAGTGGCCTAGCCAGTCTCCAGATCTCAACCCTATAGAAAACCTTTGGAGGGAGTTGAAAGTCCGTGTTGCCAAGCGAAAAGCCAAAAACATCACTGCTCTAGAGGAGATCTGCATGGAGGAATGGGCCAACATACCAACAACAGTGTGTGGCAACATTGTGAAGACTTACAGAAAACGTTTGACCTCTGTCATTGCCAACAAAGGATATATTACAAAGTATTGAGATGAAATTTTGTTTCTGACCAAATACTTATTTTCCACCATAATATGCAAATAAATTGTTAAAAAAACAGACAATGTGATTTTCTGGATTTTTTTTTCTCAGTTTGTCTCCCATAGTTGAGGTCTACCTATGATGTAAATTACAGACGCCTCTCATCTTTTTAAGTGGTGGAACTTGCACTATTGCTGACTGACTAAATACTTTTTTGCCCCACTGTATGTTTTGTTATGGCTCTTTTATTTTTTTTGGAAATTGGCAAAATGGTGTTACAATTTTATCTATTTTGCAATAAAATAACTGGGTTCAGCTGATGTATATGAAACTGGTACTGGTGGCATCAGTATTGGGCGATTAGCGTTTTGGATCTGTGTGTCATCAGTGTGTTTTTTACGTTTGGATATATACGGTAAATTACAAAGCTTCTCCTATCCTTTGCAATGTTAAGCATAGACCGTACACGGATGTCATTCCTGTGCTGTCCATGCCTTCTACAGACCCACACTTTTCATTCATGCTGCCAGAAAAAAACAGACATGTCTCCGTGATTTTTGCATACACACAATGTCCGCAAAAAAAAACGGACATGTGAATAGCACCATAGATTATTAGATACGTGTTCTAGCCGTAAAAATACGGACAGAACACCTACGTGAAATATGGGCGTCTGAATGAGGCCTTAGATGTACAGAATGGGACCACATATGGATAAGGCTTTGCTATGACTGAAGAGTGAGACTAGACATAAGTTGTTGTTGTTGTTATTTTTTTTTGCAAGACAAGCTGTAGACATAAAGCTTTTGGAAATTTTTAAGAAAACTTTTTATAAGTTTTTTTTATGCCTACTGTATACATGTTTCAATCTTCATTCATTCTATAAATGAATCAATTAACGACTTGGTTTTGTTGCTCTATGTTTAGGACCACTATGTTTTTTGGCATTTTTTATGTGTAGATAGTTTTTTTTTTCATTCCATTTTGGAAAACACACCAAGTATTATCTCCCCCCACCCTACATTTGTTAAAAAAAAAGCACATTATATAAGTAATTGCCATGTTTTCCCATTCATATTAATGGATAACTTATTACCAAGCAGATTCACCCTTAAAGAAAATCTTACGGGGTAATTGATGGTATTGGGGACAAGAACTCGTAAGGTTTGCTTAGGGAACACAGTTATTAAACTTTGATGTATTATAAGAAAAAAATGTTAGAAAATTTGTTCTCAGGATGCTCAAGATTTTCTTTATTTACCGTCAGCTTTTTAAATTGCGATTCTTACATCCCGAAAATATTCAGAGTTTTCATTTCATTAGCAAAAAAAAATACAACACGTCGCAGATGACTGGAAGAAGAACGTGAACACTAAATATTATTTCTGGATGTACTTTCTCAGGTCACTGAAGAATATCATATCCACTGTTGCCTTTCTGTGTTAGTCAGAGGGAAAATAAAAAATCATCTATCTTCATTAGGCAAAACCTTAGAGACCCCTATGTTTTAAATATATAACATGCAATTCTATTCCATAATTGCTTTGCTTTTTCTTCTCCGCAGTAAACATTTGGTGAAATGTTATTACTGTATATATATTTTTGCTTTTTCTTGACTTCATAGTTATATAAACTAATCTTGTATATGTAGCCTTTGTGTCCCTAGAGTTCGATGCATAGTCTCGAAGTATCATACACCATACCGTACTACTGTACCGAGTCATAGGTGATGACCGATTGTGAAGAATGCTAATGAGAACATCAAACCAAGTTTAAGCGTAACTCCGCTCACAGTCTTAATATACAAGTCAATTCTAATAATCCACATTTTCCTGAAACATAGTTTTCTGATAAATAACATCTTGTGTTTGTCAGCATTCCAAAAGATGTAGTTCTCGGTATGACCCCCCACCCATTATGCATTTATGGCATATTCTATGGAAAGTAGCGCTGCCTTGTTACATTCACAGCCAGTGGCGTAACTAGAGTCCTGTAGGCTCTGGTGTAGGATTTGGACCGGGCCTCCTCCTAATCCTGATATATATATATATATATATATATATATATATATATATATATATATATATATAATATATCTATCTCCTCTATCCTGGTATGTGTGTCCCTAATCCTGGCTCCATCCTGGTATATATGTCCCTCATCCTGGTATATATGTCCCTCATCCTGGTATATATGTCCCTTATACTGGGCCAAATCCTGGTATCACCTATCATTCTGGTATATGGCAGTTATCCTGGGCCACATCCTGGTTGTATGTATATATATATATCTTATCTTGGTATATATATCCCCCATTCTGCCGCTGTTCTTTAATACATATAAAAACAATTCTAACCTCACATCCACTCCCCCGCCGCACGGCATCCTCTTCTAAAGATGGCAGCTGAGTTCAGTGCTAAAGCGACAATAGGATATGACATCACTGTCATGCTCCCCCGGTCTCATCCATGCTGACGACAACTTCTCGCCTCTGATTGGCTGGCAGCGTGTATTGCTACGCACAGACCTGACGAGTCTCTGCGCTGCAATACACTTCAGCTGAGTGTTCGTCCAATGACTCACATTCAGTTGAAGTTTGCGCTGACGTCAGTGCGCTCCTCACTCGCACCCCTTTCACAGTTGAGACCTCTGCGACTGCGGCGTTGCACCCCTGCCCAACCTTTCAGAACTCCCAAAAACTATAGTGGAGCCACAGACACGTAGTCCCCTCTACAGAGCCCAACGAGTGAGGAGACCAAAGTCTCCTGATGGATGAGGCATCCACAGATGTCAGCACAGGGCACCATTAGTACTTGCCAGTCCCTGCTCCTCAGCATATCTTTAGAATGTGCCATAAATACCAGAGAGAGGTATTTAAATGCAAATTAAAGGAGACTGTCTGATTTGTTGGGGAAACACCTAATTTGTATTACTTTTGAGATTCACTTCTAAAATAATTTTTGTAATTAAAGACTTGGGATTCGATTCATTCATTCATTAAGTCCCTTTCCTTCTTGGTATTAGTTGCTGTTTTTTGCACTAAATTTTTTAACAGGGTGAATGTGATTCATAAATTTGTCATTAAGTAAAAAGTTGACTGTTTTCCTGTATCTAACTGATTTGGGACTTTTTAGTGCAAAAAAGCACACATATTGCAAAAATTGCGGCAAAATATTAGCAAGCATAAAAAATACTCCAGGGAAGGAATGGAGTGGAGTTGCACTATGTTTTGTAACCATTTAAAATCTCGCTATTGATGAATCAGGCAAAAACATATGTAATCAAGAAAACTTTGCGTGCAAAGTGGAAAATGGAAAAAAAAGCAACCAGTCCAGCACATAAAAAAATAGACTTAAAAAAGCGCACATAAAATAATTAATTGGGTGCAAACCAAAAAAAAGGCTCAAGACACTGAAATCTAGACAAAAATAGGCACAAAAGCTATGATGAATTGGAAACTAAATTTTTATTGTGTGCAAATGGTGCTACAAATTTTATAAATTGGCATGACTGCAGCACATTAGATAAATCTGACTTTTGAATTGAATTACTAGCGGAGTACATAATTTACTGTAAACTTTAGGAATTTGTTATATCACAACCCTGCACTTTACCTATTAAATATCGCTGATTCCTCATCAATATTTAGAACTGTGATCAGATCGCACTTAACAGTAATGGATCTTTATTGATGTTATATACATAGTCCTCCAATAGGGAATCCAATATATACATGGTGTTACAGAAACATTATTAAGTAATCCAATTTACTGGACAAGAAATAATTTAAAAACTAAGAAGCATTGGAGAAATGTTACACTGAGAACTTAGATAATGTTGAGATTTTCCAGTGTGTTGATGGGACCCTTCACCTTTTCAGGAATTGCAATTTAATGCCGTAATAGTTGACAGACATGTCTTGGCATTTTTTGATGTTATGGAAGATATGACATAGGTTGTGCCTAAAAGAGTGAATTTTATTGTTTCTAGCTCCCATGGATGAAAAACATACACTCTGAAAACATCTGATATGTAAATACCTCGTGTGAGATGTCAGGGACGATTCATGTTACATTATACACTTGTATGCAGATTTTAGATGCATTCTCAAGTTGGAAATTATCCTCTATCCACGGGATAGGGGAATAACGTTCCGAGCACCGAGACCCTCGCTAATCCCAAGAAATGGGGCTCAGATCCCATGTGAGTTCAGCAATGGTTGATCACATGCACTGCTGCTCCATTAATTCCTGCAGGAGGGCTGAAGACCTGCTGAGCGCTGCATTTAGCTACCTCCAGTTGTCCCGTAAAAAAAAAAAACTAAAGCGGCAATGCACATGTTTGGGTATTGCTCCATTCATACAGGGTTCTTCAGAGCCCAAGTTCTCAGAATCAGTTGGGGTACCAGTGGTCAAAAAAGTTATCTGCAATCTTGTGGATAAGGGAATGTTTCCAAACATGAGAATACCCCTTTAACTCTGTTTCTTAGTGTGCTTTTTAGGGTATGTGCACACGTCAGGATTTCTTGCAGAAATTTTCCTGACATTTCTGCCAGAAATCCGCATGCATTTTTACTGCGATTTTATCGCGATATTACCGCGATTTTACCGCGTTTTTGATGCGTCTTTGACGCGTTTTTGGTGCGTTTTTTGTGCGTTTTTCCCAAATGCATAGAATTGCGGGAAAAACGCAGAAAATCCCCAAAAATAATGAACACGCTCATTTTTTTTACCACGATGCGGAAAAAAAACGCATCCATGTGCACAAAACATGCAGAATGCATTCTAAATGATAGAATGCATAATGTATGCGTTTTTAATGAGTTTTTATAGCGTTTTTAGCACGAAAAAAACGAAACGTGTGCACATAGCCTTAGTGTCCGTCTTTCGTATTTTTTCCTAACCGCACCACTACAAAAATGGGCAGAGTATTTCTTTGTTTGAATCTCTGTGATCCCCAATTTACAAGGTATGTTATATGCATTGCCACAAGCAGGGTTAATTAAAATTCATCATCACTAATAGTCATGGCTGAAAGTGTTGGCACCTATGAAATTGCTCCTGAAAATGAACTATTTCTCCCAGAAAATTATTGCAATTACACATGTTTTGTTATACACATGTTGATTCCTTTGTGTGTATTGGAACAACAAAAAAACTGAGAAAAAAAGGCAAATTGGACATAATTTCACACACAACTCCAAACATGGGCAAGACAAAATTGATGGCACTTATCCAAAATTAAGGGTTTCAAGCATGTGATGCTCGTTCAAACTCACCTGTAGCAATATGAAAATCACTCCTGAAACCAGCTAAAATGAGGAGATGTTGACTCAATCTTTGCATTATGTCTGTGTGTGCCATACTAAGTATGGAGAACAGAAACAGGAGAAGAGAACTGTCTGAGGACTTGAGAACTAAAATTGTTGAAAAATGTAAATAATCTAAAGGTTACAAGTCCATCTCCAGAGATCTTGATGTTCCTTTGTCCACGGTGCGCAACATAAGCAAGAAGTTTACAACCCATGGCACTGTAGCTAATCTCCCTGGATGTGGACTGCAGAGAAAAATTGATGAAAGTTTGCAATGCAGGATAGTATGGATGGTGGATAAGCTGCCTCAATCAAGTTTCAAAGACATTCAAGCTGTCGTGCAGGCTTAAGATACCGTCACACTAGACGATATCGCTAGCGATCCGTGACGTTGCAGCGTCCTCGCTAGCGATATCGTCCAGTGTGACACGCAGCAGCGATCAGGCCCCTGCTGTGCTGTCGCTGGTCGGGGAAGAAAGTCCAGAACTTTATTTGGTCGCTGGACTCCCCGCAGACATCGCTGAATCGGCGTGTGTGACACCGATCCAGCGATGTCTTCACTGGTAACCAGGGTAAACATCGGGTAACTAAGCGCAGGGCCGCGCTTAGTAACCCGATGTTTACCCTGGTTACCATCCTAAAAGTAAAAAAAAACAAACACTACATACTTACCTACCGCTGTCTGTCCCCGGCGCTCTGCTCTGCACTCCTCCTGTACTGGCTGTGAGCGTCGGTCAGCCGGAAAGCAGAGCGGTGACGTCACCGCTCTGCTTTCCGGCCGCTGTGCTCACACAGACAGTACAGGAGGAGTGCAGAGCACAGCGCTGGAGGACAGACAGCGGTAGGTAAGTATGTACTGTTTGTTTTTTTTTACTTTTAGGATGGTAACCAGGGTAAACATCGGGTTACTAAGCGCGGCCCTGCGCTTAGTTACCCGATGTTTACCCTGGTTACCGGCATCGTTGGTCGCTGGAGAGCTGTCTGTGTGACAGCTCTCCAGCGACCAAACAGCGACGCTGCAGCGATCCGGATCGTTGTCGGTATCGCTGCAGCGTCGCTAAGTGTGACGGTACCTTTAGGGTACAGTATATCAGTGTCATCTCGAACTCTGTCGAAATTTGAATGAAATTAAACAATATGGTAGGAGACCCAGAAGGACCCCACTGCTGACACAGAGGTATAAAAAAGGTAGACTGCAGTTTGCCAAAATGTACATGAGTAAGCTAAAATCCTTCTGGGGATGCATCTTGTGGACATATGAGACCAAGATAGAGCTTTTTGGTAAAGCACATCAGTTTACTGAAAATGGAATGAGGCCTACAAAGAAAACACAGTACCTACAGACAAAAATGGTGGAGGTCCAAAGATGTTTTGGGGTTGTTTTGCTGCCTCTGGCGCTGTGTGCAAGGCATGAAATCTGAAGGTTACCAAAGGATTTTGGGATGCAATGTAGAGCTCAGTGTCAGAAAGCTGGGTTTGTGTCCTTGGTCATGTGTCTTCCAGCAGGACAATGACCCCAAACATACTTCAAGAAGTACCCAGGAATGGATGGAGACAAAGTGCTGGAGACTTCTGAAGTTGCTATTAGTAATGAGCGAGTATACTCGTTGCTCGTTTTCACGAGCACGCTCGGGTGGTCTCTAAGTATTTGTGACTGCTAAGAGATTTAGTTTTTGTCGCTGCAGCTGCATGATTTGTGACTGCTAAACAGCCTGAATGCATGTGGGGGTTGCCTGTTTGTTAGGGCAATTCCCACATGTATTCAGACTGTCTAGCAGTCACAAATCATGCAGCTGTGGCAACGAAATCTAAATCTCTGAGCACTCACAAATACTCTGAGAGCACCCGAGCGTGCTCTGGAAAACCCGGTCAATAAGTACACTCTCTCATCACTAGTTGCCATCAATTAGTCCGGATCTAAATCCCATTTAACACCTGTGGAGAGATCTTAAAACTGATGCTGGTAGAAGGTGCCTTCAAATTTGAGAGACCTGGAGCAGTTTGCAAAGGAAGAGTGGTCCAAAATTATGTTGGGGGTGTAATAAGTTTGTTGATGGTTACGGGAAGCAATTGATTGCAGTTACTTATTCCAAAGTGTATGCAACCAAATATTAAGTTGAGGGTAAAAAAAGACTTTTGTCTGGCCCCTTTTATTTATTCTGCCCAGTTTTTTTGTGTTGCTCCAATACACACAAAGGAAATAAATGTGTAATAAAGCATGTGTAATTTCACTCATTTTCTGTGAGAAATACTTAATTTTCATTATTTCACAGAGGAGCATTGCGGCTTAAGTTTCCTCATCTCGGCATACTTAACATGTCAGTCTCCGCAAAGAGAAACGTTACTCCTTGGATCCCGGTCTAATGCCTCTCACTCAGCCAAACCAGATCTCACTCTTTGCACTGACAAGGGGCAGCACCCAGAAACACAGAGTCTGCAAATTGAGATTTTGGTTTTGACTCATCCTAAAGGGTTGACATTGACTTTTAGGATTGCTATTTCCTATAGGTGACGCTAAAATTCTAGTCCTCTTCCTCTCTGAAGAGACAATTTTCATTTTCGGGAACAATTTCAAGGATGCCAACACTTTCGGCCATGACTATATATGCACGCTGTCCACAAGTTTGGAGAAGATGGGTTTCCAAGAGGCTTGCATTTCCAAGGACTATCAGCCGAGTTCATCTCTGCCTGTATTACATAGTAACATAGTTATTAAGGTTGAAGGAAGACTTTAAGTCCATCTAGTTCAGCCCATAGCCTAACCAAACTCAATCAAAAAAATCCGGCACTCAAAATATCTGCAATATTAGTTTTATTGTAATGCAATCCAAAATTTCATGACGTTTCGGTCAATAACTTAGACCTTCCTCAAACAGATTGCTTAAGAGACAATAGAATCAGATATAAGCAGCGCGTGGTGAAGGATAATCTCCTGCGGATGAAACGTCATGAAATTTTGGATTGCATTACAATAAAACTAATATTGCAGATATTTTGAGTGCCGGATTTTTTTGATTGAGACGTGTTAAGGGAGTGGTATCCCTCTCCGTGCACCACCCAGCTACAGAGTGACGTGTATTATATATTTTTATATAGCCTAACCAAACATGCCCTCTCATGTTGATCCAGAGGAAGGCAAAAAAAAACCCCATGTGTCAAAGAGTAAGCTCCACATTGGGGAAAAAAATTCCTTCCCGACTCCACATACGGCAATCAGACTAGTTCCCTAGATCAACGCCATATCAAGGAATCTAGTGTATGTACCCTGTAACATTATACTTTTCAAGTCCCCTCTTAAATTTAAGTAACGAATCACTCATTACAACATCATACGGCAGAGAGTTCCATAGTCTCACTGCTCTTACAGTAAAGAATCCACGTCTGTGATTATGCTTAAACCTTCTTTCCTCCAGACGTAGAGGATGCCCCTTGTCCCTGTCTCAGGTCTACGATTAAAAAGATTATCAGAAAGGTCTTTGTACTGTCCCCCTCATATATTTATACATTAACATAAGATCACCCCTTAGTCTTCGTTTTTCCAAACTAAATAGCCCCAAGTGTAATAACCTATCTTGGTATTGCAGACCCCCCAGTCCTCTAATAACCTTGGTCGCTCTTCTCTGCACCCGCTCCAGTTCAGCTATGTCTTTCTTATACACCGGAGACCAGAACTGTGCACAGTATTCTAACTGTGGTCGAACTAGTGACTTGTATAGAGGTAAAATTATGTTCTCCTCATGTGCATCTACGCCTCTTTTAATGCATCCCATTATTTTATTTGCTTTTGTAGCAGCTGCCTGACACTGGCCACTAAATGTGAATTTGTCATCCACCCATACACCCAGGTCTTTTTCATTGACTGTTTTGCCCAGAGTTTTAGAATTAAGCACATACCGTATATACTCGAGTATAAGCCGAGATTTTCAGCCCAAATTTTTGGGCTGAAAGTGCCCCTCTCGGCTTATACTCGAGTCAAGGTGGGTGGCAGGGTCGGCGGGTGAGGGGGAGAGGGCGCTGAGGCATACTCACCTAGTCCCGGCGGTCCTGACGCTCCCCCTGAGTATGGCTTTTTTTTTATTGTAGCAGCAGCAGCGGCAGCAATGGCACAGCTTTATGTGGAGCATCTATGGGGAAATATGAACGGCGCAGAGCATATATGGGGCACAGATATGGGGAAATATGAACGGTGCAGAGCACTATATAGGGCACAGATATGGGGAAATATGAACGGTGCAGAGCACTATATAGGGCATAGATATGGGGAAATATGAACGGTGCAGAGCATATATGTGGCACAGATATGGGGAAATATGAACGGTGCAGAGCATATATGGGGCACAGATATGGGGAAATATGAACGGTGCAGAGCATATATGGGGCACAGATAAGGGGAAATATGAACGGTGCAGAGCACTATATGGGGCACAGCTATGGGGAAATATGAACGGTGCAGAGCACTATATGGGGCACAGCTATGGGGAAATATGAACGGTGCAGAGCACTATATGGCACAGCTATGGGGAAATATGAACGGTGCAGAGCACTATATGGCACAGCTATGGGGAAATATGAACGGTGCAGAGCACTATATAGGGCACAGATATGGGGAAATATGAACGGTGCAGAGCACTATATGGGGCACAGCTATGGGGAAATATGAACGGTGCAGAGCACTATATGGGGCACAGCTATGGGGAAATATGAACGGTGCAGAGCACTATATGGCAGAGCTATGGGGAAATATGAATGTGCAGAGCACTATATGGCAGAGCTATGGGGAAATAATGAACGGTGCAGAGCACTATATGGCAGAGCTATGGGGAAATAATGAACGGTGCAGAGCACTATATGGCACAGCTATGGGATAATAATAAACGGTGCAGAGCACTATATGGCACAGCTATGGGGAAATAATGAGCGGTGCAGAGCACTATATGGCACAGCTATGGGGAAATAATGAACGGTGCAGAGCACTATATGGCACAGCTATGGGGAAATAATGATCTATTTTTATTTTTGAAATTCACCGGTAAATGCTGCATTTCCACCCTAGGCTTATACTCGAGTCAATAAGTTTTCCCAGTTTTTTGTGGCAAAATTAGAGGGGTCGGCTTATACTCGAGTATATACGGTAGTTATACATCTTATTACTTCTACCCAAGTGCATGACCTTACATTTATACCCATCAAAGCTCATTTGCCATTTATCAGCCCAAGCTTCTAGTTTACATAAATCATCCTGTAATATAAAATTGTCCTGCTCTGTATTGATTACCCTGAAGAGTTTAGTGTCATCTGCAAATATTGAAATTCTGCTCTTTATGCCCCCTACAAGGTCATTAATATGTTAAAAAGAAGAGGGCCCAATACTGACCCCTGTGGTATTCCACTGCTAACCGCGACCCAGTACGAGTGTGCTCCATTAAAAACCACCCTTTGTTTCCTATCTTTGAGCCAGCTCTTAACCCACTTACACATATTTTCCCCTATCCCCATTATTCTCATTTTATGTATCAACCTTTTGTGTGGCACCGTATCAAAAGCTTTTGAAGTCCATATACACTACATCCACTGGGTTCCCTTGGTCCAGTCCGAAACTTACCTCTTCATAGAAATTGATCAGATTAGTCTGACAGGAATGGTCCTTAGTAAACCCGTGCTGATACTGGGTCATGAGGTTATTCCTCTTCAGATCCTCCAGCATAGCATCCCTTAGAATGCCCTCCAGGATTTTACCCACAGTAGAGGTTAAGCTTACTGGCCTATAATTTCCGAGTTCAGTTTTTGTCCCCTTTTTGAATATTTGCACCACATTTGCTATACGCCAGTCCTGTGGTACAGACCCTGTTATTATGGAGTCTTTAAAGATTAAAAATAATGGTCTATCAATGACTGTACTTAATTCCTGCAGTACTCGGGGGTGTATCCCATCCGGGCCCAGAGATTTGTCAATTTTAGTGATTTTTAAACGCCGCCGCACTGCAGGTGACATTTAATGGGAAATTTTTGTGATCACTGATCATATTGTCTGCCATGGAATTAAATACTGATTACTGATGACAAAAAGTCATTTAGCATATTGGCTTTTTCCTCATCCATCATTTCACCTAGACTATTTTTAAGGGGGCCAACGCTATCATTTTTTAGTTTCTTACTATTTACTTAGTTAAAGAATATTTTCAGATTATTTTTACTCTCTCTGGCAATGAGTCTCTCTGTGTCAATCTTGGCTGCCTTGATTTGCTTTTTACAGAATTTATTTATTTTTCTGTATTTATTTAATGCCTCATCACTACCTACTTCCTTTAATTCTCTAAATGCTTTCTTTTTGTCACTTATTGCGCCCCTTACAGCTCTATTTAGCCATATTGGTTTCCTCCTATTTCTAGTATGTTTATTCCCATACAGTATATATTGTGCACAGGTCCTATCCAGGATGCTAATAAATGTCTCCCATTTTCTTTGTGTATTTTTGTGTCTCAGGATATCGTCCCAGTTAATTGCACTAAGATCGTCTCTCATCCGTTGGAAATTTGCCATCCTGAAGTTTAGTGTCCTTGTAACCCCTCTACTACACATCTTATTAAAGGATACATGAAAACTTATTATTTCGTGATCACTATTCCCCAAGTGACCCCCAACCCTTATATTTGCTATGCGGTCTGGCCTGTTTGTTAATATTAGGTCTAGCAGTGCCACCCTTCTTGTTGGGTCCTGAACCAGTTGTGAAAGGTAATTGTCTCTCATAGTACTTTTGCTGAAACTGCAGGTTTCTGTTCCCCATGTGTCCATCCTTGAAGGACAGAGATTGTCATCACAATCCATGTAAATGATGCTGCAACGCCATGCTGAGTACCGTAAAAGACGAGAAGTTTGATTTCCCTTAGTTTATTATCCCTTGTTAACAATAGTCTTTATCAAATTGCCATCTCCCAGGCAGGCAGCAGCCCCTTCTGAGACAATTATCTGTAATAATTACATACAAAATGCTCAAACTTACCAGAAATGGTTCTGTCTTCTTATCTAATATCACCTATATATCCATCAATGTAAAATGCTCAAAGCTTTGTAGGGTCTCAACAGGTGTGCTGTGCATCATTGTTATAAAATGTTAAGATGTTGACACCGTTTTTTAAATATTTTTATTAAATGTTTCATAGAAAAATACAAATAATATTAACAGTGTATAGAAACATTTTTTTCTCCACTCAACCCCACCCCCTCATATTTCTCAACCCAAATTCTCAATCTAATCAACTCTGCAGTGATACAATTTTTTATATTTATTCTAAATATATTTTTCCTACGCAGAAACTCATAGTTTGTACACAATTTTTCCCATTATACTAAATCATAACTTACATTTATATATACATATTTTTTGTCTTTAGGTGTTGCTTTTCCTTGGACCATCAACCTCCATAACTTTAGTGTGTATACTCTTGTGGAGCATCAAGTCATATTGAACCTAGTAGAACCGATGGGCTGTACCTCTACCCTGGCAGTCACTTCCCATGCTCTGCCGTCTGCTGGTCCTGAAGCTGGCCATTCATTTGTTGTCTGTCTACACGTCGACTTGGAGCCTCTGGAAATAAAATGCTCAAATCCACAGGTCAGTAAATCTTATAGTCATGCTTTTTAATTTTTCAATCCGTTTTATAGACAATGAGTGTACACGTGCATGACCACCATTCTACTCAAGCAGAAGCCACTGAAACCCTAATTTTGAAATTGGTGGAAGATCCACTTGTGTTACCCTAAGGGATATCCTGTGGATTGGTGATAAATGATGTTTATGGTCCATCCCTTTTATGTGGCCACTATACGTATAACTTAAAATAGAAATTGTCAGGGTCAGAGTGTCAGATCAAAACCAACAATACAAGTCTATGGGACCATGTAAAACATTGCTCTGATCAAAATCTGATAAAATTCTAATAAAGCTCTGTTCAGGTTCTGTTCAGGTTCTGTTCATGTTCTGTTCAGGTTCTGTTCAGGTTCTGTTCAAGTTCTGATCAAACTCTGTTAAAGCTCTTCTCAAGCTCTGTTCAGGTTCTGTTCAAGTTCTGATCAAGCTCTGTTCAAGCTCTGTTCAGGTTCTTCTCAAGCTCTGTTCAAGCTCTGTTCAGGTTCTGTTCAAGTTCTGATGAAGCTCTGTTAAAGCTCTGCTCAAGCTCTGTTCAAGCTTTCAAGCTCTGTTCAGGTTCTGTTCAAGTTCTGTTCAGGTTCTGTTCAGGTTCTGATCAAGCTCTGTTAATGCTCTTCTCAAGCACTGTTCAAGCTCTGTTCAGGTTCTGCTCAAGCTCTGTTCAAGCTCTGTTCAGGTTCTGTTCAAGTACTGATCAATCTCTGTTAAAGCTCTGTTCAAGTTCTGATCAAGCTCTGATCAAGCTCTGTTCAAGCTCTGTTCAGGTTCTTCTCAAGCTCTGTTCAAGCTCTGTTCAAGCTCTGTTCAGGTTCTGTTCAAGTTCTGATGAAGCTCTGTTAAAGCTCTGCTCAAGCTCTGTTCAAGCTTTCAAGCTCTGTTCAGGTTCTGTTCAAGTTCTGTTCAAGTTCTGTTCAGGTTCTGTTCAGGTTCTGTTCAGGTTCTGTTCAGGTTCTGTTCAGGTCCTGTTCAGGTTCTGTTCAAGTTCTGATCAAGCTCTGTTAAAGCTCTTCTCAAGCTCTGTTCAAGCTCTGTTCAGGTTCTGTTCAAGCTCTGTTCAGGTTCTGTTCAGGTTCTGTTCAGGTTCTGTTCAGGTTCTGTTCAGGTTCTGTTCAGGTTCTGTTCAAGCTCTGTTCCAGCTCTAATCAAGCTCTGTTCAGTGTCTAATCAGAATATTCGGATCCTTTTTCTCTTATGGAGAGAAACTGGTCGTTTGATCCTACCCTAAATCGACATAATCCATGAGGAATAATCCGGTTTTCTCATCTGTGTTCCATTATACTTTGTTTATAGCTGTTTGCTTCTGGATTGTGCCTTTATCATTAAAGAAACATAACTTTGTGTCAGTTCCTAGTAGGAAAACAAATAGTTACTCCTATCTTAGATGAAATATCTAATAGCTGTAACTTTCTTATCGATTTTAGTCCCTTACCCTTGAAAGTAAAATCTATAGTTGTGCATACCTATTAACCAAACCACTAAAAGTTGCGGTAGCCATGGCGGGGCTTGTGCAATTTGAATACTGTTTACTTTGATGTATTTGTGGGTTTGTGTAACTCGAGCTCCTGCTAGCCAAGACTACTTTGGCCTGACGGGAAGAAATAAGTAGCAGATGTGCTGTTTTCGCAGACTGACGCATGATGGTGCTGACTTGTGGACGCACGTGCTAAAGAACAATAAAAATTCTTCCAGTCGGGTTCACACCCTTGTGCTTTTTCACGCTACATGAAGTTCTGATTGGAAAGCGGCAGAGTGTCTGGAATACATCACAGCATGAAGGTGCTTGGGGACACAAGTTGTGACCTGAGTTTGCTTTTTGTTTGTGTTCTTTATAAATGGCAGCGTGTGGGTTCAGTTTTGAAGCTTGCCCTCTGTTACGCTGATGGCCTTCATGCTGCCCCTTTCGTGTCACGATGCCTTTGTGAAGTGGAATTCGGAATGATTGGGGATTTCTGTGTAGACGTAGTTATGTATTAGAAGCAATAGCTCTGATGTGATGTGATTTTACTTAGTTTTTTTTTGTAAGAAAAATTACTAGAGTATTTTATTGGAAGTTGGTCATACACCTGAGATAGCTAATATATTTTGCTCCTGGAAACATACTTGCTGAGCTAATGTCTTTTTCAATAGGTGTAAGGGAATACATTCGAATAATTGGATCTAAGTCGGACAAAACCTGCAGGACTGACTAATTATTTAAAAGAAATCTGTCAGCAGGGTTTGCTATGGGATCTGAGAGCATCATGGTGTTGGACCACTGAGTCCAGTGATGTCTCTTGCTGGTCTGCTTGCTGTCATTTTCATACAATCACAGTTTTCTCTGTTGCAAATTTAGCAGTGCTCTGAATGCTGAGCTGTGTATAACCCCACCCACACCACTTATTGTCTTCCTTCTGTGTACACTGTATATTCACAGAAAGCTGCTAATCAGTGGTGTGGGTTGGGTTGCACAGAGCAGGAGGCACAATACATCTAGTCCTGTAGTGATAAACTACTGATAAAACACTGATTTTATAGAAACCGCAACACACACCCAGTAAGGGACACTTAGATGCAATCAGGGTCTCAGCCCCTACGTCATGCTGCTCTCAGATTACATAGTAAAAACGTGCTGACAGATTCCGTTTATTGCCTAGGAGGGCCTCCCAACTCTTCCCTTCAAGATTGATAGTGTCAAGGAGGGAAGGCTTCTGAAATGAAATTTAAAGGGAATCTGTCACCCCAAAAATCATATGAGATAAGCCCACCGGTATCAAGGGCTTATCTACTGCATTCTGTAATACTGTAGATAAGCCCCCGATGTAACCTGAAAGGTGAGAAAAACAAGTTAGATTATACTCACCCAGGGGTGGTCCCGCTGCTGTCCGGGTCCGGTGCCCTCCCATCTTCATATGATGATGTCCTCTTCTTGTCTTCCTGCCGCGGCTCCTGCGCAGGAGTACTTTATTGAGGGCAGAGCAAAGTACTGCAGTGCGCAGGTGCCGAGAAAGGTCAGAGAGGCCCAGCACCTGCGCACTGCAGTACTTTGCTCTGCCCTCAACAGGGCAAATCAGTACACCTGCATCGGAGCCGCAGCATGAAGACAAGAAGAAGACGTCATCGTATGCAGATGGGAGGCCCCGGACCGCGACGCCCATCGGACCGGACCGCAGCGGGACCACCCCTGGGCGAGTATGATCTAACCTCTTTTTCTCATCTTTCAGGTTACATCGGGGGCTTATCTACAGCATTACAGAATGCATTACAGAATGCTGTAGATAAGCCCCTGATGCCTGTGGCGTTAGCTCATATACGATTTTTGAGATGACAGATTCCCTTTAAAGTCCACATCCCTTTGTTCTTTGTGCAGATAAGCTGCTGCCGGAGGCTTCAGGCAGTAGATTGCTCCTCTCTCCACATACAGAAAGCATGCGCCCCGGTGAGGGTGCATAAGGAAGGCCAAAGAAATAGCTGTCGACTGAAAGAGCATCTGTCCACGCACTGACTACTGTATGACAAGCTCATTCCTCTGCCAGGTCCCTCCTATAAAATGATAGTTGCAATCCAACATTCCTGATCGATAGATTTTTAAAACTTCTTACTAAAATCAGTGGTATTAATTAACTTTTAGTTAATGTGTCTGGCCAGTGCAAAATTACCAGTAGACGCAATGCATTGGGTCGGCTACCAGTTATTTTTCTATTGCAAAAAATAGTGCCCATAGTCAGTGTCACTTGGTGTGTAATATACACCAACTTTTTTTTAGGTTCATATTCAGTGTCACTTGGTGTGTAATATTCACCAACTTTTTTTTAGGTTAACACCCACAAAAAAACCTATTGGCATGGCAAACAATATAAATAGTCTTGAATTCCAATTCAGCACAGAATTAATAATTATCCCTTAAGAGAAAACGTTCTCAAAAGTTTTAAATGTGGAGGTCATTCCTTTGAGGGTTCTGGATAGCTCTATGATTGTAATACTAGTTATCCATAGAAAACCATTAAAGAAGTGAGACAATGGCCAGTGCTATTCAGCAAAGGAAAATGAGCTAGCTCTTCTCCTGAATGGGGCCATAAACCACGATATTGACCGGTGTACATTGCTCTTTAGAGGCAGTGTTTTCCTTACTTGTGAGCTCCAATTTTAGGCAGAGATTAACTATTGATGTTTCGCTACATTGAATCAGTTTTCAATTGGTGCAATGAAGAAATGCCAAATAGTCTAGAATTTTCTTGGTCCAAACAGAGCAGTTCTCGCTGAAGATGAATGATAATTATATAAAAGTTACAATTATTATTGAGCCTGACTGCAAAAAACTGATGTGTGAAAGCAGCCTTAGGCCATGTTCACACCATCCTTTTTTTAATGCGGAATCGCCGCGATTTTTCCGCTGCGGGTCCGCAGCTGTTTTCCATGCAGGGTACATTACAATGTACCCTATGGAAAACAGGAACTGCTGTGCCCACATTGCGGAAAATCGCGAAAAAAGCCGCGCTGAATAGCCGCGGTAAAAAAGAAGTACCATGTCACTTCTTTTTGCGGAACTGCAGCGGTTCTGCACCCATAGACCTCCATTGTGAGGTCAAACCCGCAGTAAAACCCGCAGATGAAAAAAATATCTGCGGGTTTTCTGCGGTTTGTGGTGCAGAACCGCTGCAGTGTGGCTGCCCCCCCGTGCTCCAATCACACCCCCCCATGCTCCGATGCCACCCCCCGTGCTCCGACGCCCCTTTCCCCCCCCCCCCCCCCCCCCGTGCCCTCATCTCCCCCCCTTATACTTACCCGGCCTCCCGGTGTCCGTCCGGCCGTCTTCTCCCTGGGCGCCGCCATCTTGCAAAATGCCGACCGGCAGATTCGTTCCAAAGTGCATTTTGATCACTGAGATATATCCTATCTCAGTGATCAAAATAAAAAAAATAGTAAATGACCCCCCCCCCCCCCCTTTGTCACCCCCATAGGTAGGGACAATAAAAAAAATTAAGAATTTTTTTTTTCCACTAAGGTTAGAATAGGGTTAGGGGTAGGGGTAGGGTTAGGGTATTTTCAGCCATTTTAACCCTAAAAAACTTCCTAGAAAACACAGACTCTGCATAGAAAACTGCATTAAAAAACGCATCAAAAAACGCACCAAAAAAGCACCAAAAAAAGGACCTGCGTTTTCTGCCAAGAGCTGCGGTTTTTAGTCCTGAAAAAAAAGGAGGGAAATCAGGAACGTGTGAACGTAGCCTTAGACTGGAGAGCAGGAGCAGAGGGATAAAGATTCTGCTCCACTTCCTGTAATCCCACTCAAGAGTCTTCATCAGCATTCGGCCTTTACTGTTCTCAGACTTCGTTTCACTTTCAACATCTGCTCTGTGCGCCATTGTCCCATGGCTTGCTTGCCCTGAAAGAAAAATCCATCTCTTTATGCCTGTATGCAGTTTGACAGACAGGAGAGCAGGAGCAGAGGGATAAAGACCCTGCTCCCACTTCCTGTAATCCCACTCAGTCTCTGCTGATAGAAACAGATTACACTTCGCAACAGGCAGTGGACAGCAAGTTAGACAGAAAGGAGATACAGGTAGGCAAATAGAGACAGGTACTTTGGAGTAATTTTTAAGCTGAAAACATAACTTTGAAATCTTGCTAGTCATTGTGTTGGATATCAGATGATTATAACTATATTTAAAGGGAATTTATCAGCAGGTTTTTATTATGTAATCCGAGAGCAGTGTGTTGTTGTGGCAGAGACCCTGATTCCAGGAATGTGTGACTTACTATGCTGCTGTTGCAATATAATCAGTATTTTATCAGCAAGGGACTATCACTACAGGACTAGATGTCTCATGCCTCCTAGTCAACTCCTCTGTTTAACCTCACCATTGATTTTCAACTTTCTGCCTATGCACAGTGTACACAGAAAGCTGCCAAACAGTGGTGTGTACAGGCTTATACAGGGCTCAGCATTTGAGTGCTGCTAGATCTGCAGCAGAGAAAAAAAATGATTGTATAAAAATGACAGCATGCAGATAGATCAACAATGGCACATCACTGGAATCGGGGTCTAAGCGCCTACATCATGCTGCTCCGAGATTACATAGAAAAATCCCGCTAAGCAGCAACCCACATCTAAATCAGAGCAAGTGAGTGAACCCATAGGCCTCAAAGCATTAGAATGAACCTGTTTCGATTTCCTTCGGGGAGAGGGTACATTGACTTTATACCTCCACTACGGAATTACCACACATTAACTAAAAATAAAAGTTCACTTTAGTTGTGGTCTGCAATGATACTTTATGAATACATTGTAAGATGATTCAGATTCATGTCTCCCTAGTCTTCCATTTTTTATTTTGTGTCTTGTATTATACATGGACATCACATGCAGTAAATTTAAGAGTATCACTGTAACATTCTGGCAAGTGAGTGCTGTGAAAATGAGCTGTGGGACCTCGGAGCTGGACAGCAGGCAGCGGTATTGAGTGTCTTCCAATATGTCTTGTCTGCCGTCAGCTGAGCCGCAGCTGGGTGACCTGCGCAGCCCGGCCGGGTGTATTGTGTGTCTCATTTATAGGAAAGATGTTCCCGGGAATGTGTCTCTCGTGATTTAAAGCAATTCAACATTCAAGGTAATAAAATGTTTGCAAATATGATACGCAGACATTTCTTCCCTTTTTGGAAAAAAAATAAATCCGTTTTGTACGAACTGAATTTTTTTGTTAATTCAATATTTATTGGCACTAAAAAAGGCTTTTTTATGTTGCACTGTACAGTAGATTGCTTTTAGTTATTTATACTGTTGTGCATGTGAATGTTGCCTCCATGTGATTGTTGGGGGTCTTATTGTTGGAATCCCACAAATTGCGAGAAGGAGACCCCGAAGTTTCCTGGTCTATAACTACGACAGACAACTGTTGCAGATGCTGACTGAACCTGGATTCATCAGTCTGCTGCGTGGGATTTTCATCTCTTTTTGGTGTGAGGAGATGATGGAGATTACCATAAAATTTCTCAGGTTTAGTCAGTATGGAGATGGTACATGAATAGCATTAGTATTCTCCCCACTTTGTTTGCAAATCCATTCACTTGGCAAGTTTGGTCCACGAATCAGACAAAACTCGGACATGTCGCCTTTTTGCTGACAAGTGAAATTAAAAGGGTTCTGTCTGCAATAAAAAATGTTGATGGAATGTGTTCATGAAATTTGAGCTAGCTAATGGGTCTAACACTTCATTCATAAAGGAGACTTTGGGCCTCCAGTAGTGATGAGCGAATGTGCCGCGGCATAAGGTGTTATCTAAGCGCCATTTTCAACTGGATTTTTTTTAACCCTTTAGAGACCAAGCCAATTTTGACCCTAATGACCAAGCCAGTTTTGACCCTAATGGTCAAGCCAGTTTTTACAATTCTGACCACTGTCATCTGGTGCCGTCTTCGGCTCCCTGCCATCTTCATCTCCCCGCCGTCACTGTCATCTCCCCGCCGTCACTGTCATCTCCCCGCCGTCACTGTCATCTCCCCGCCGTCTTCATCTCCCCGCCGTCACTGTCATCTCCCCGCCGTCACTGTCATCTCCCCGCCGTCTTCATCTCCCCGCCGTCTTCATCTCCCCTCTGTCTTCGGCTCCCCTCTGTCTTCGGCTCCCCTCTGTCTTCAGCTCCCCTCTGTCTTCGGCTCCCCTCTGTCTTCGGCTCCCCGCTGGCTTTGGCTCCCCACTGTCTTCGGCTCCCCACTGTCTTCGGCTCCCCTCTGTCTTCGGCTCCCCTCTGTCTTCGGCTCCCCTCTGTCTTCGGCTCCCCTCTTGTCTTCGGCTCCCCTCTGTCTTCGGCTCCCCGCTGGCTTTGGCTCCCCGCTGTCTTTGGCTCCCCGCTGTCTTTGGCTCCCCGCTGTCTTTGGCTCCCCGCTGTCTTCGACTCCCCGCCGTCTTCGACTCCCCGCCGTCTTCGGCTCCCCGCTGTTTTCGGCTCCCCACCATCTTCATACATCATGGTAAATCAGATTTTTGCAGGGAAAAAAATACTGAGACACAAGGCAAAAACACTGAAGAGAGTTTGGGGAAGGGATTAGTTTGGAGTGGTATTATATTTATCAGGAAGTTTAGTCCTGTGATAACTGCTACACTGAAAAGCTTCAGGGTAAAACACAGCAAACCGACTAAGGACACTATAATCAATAGTCTAAAAGTGAATAAAAATATATCATGGTGTAACACATATAAGATGCCTTTATAGAGCACAAACATTTCCTGTCAAAGTGTAAAAAAAAGAAAAAAAAAAACTTTATTAAATAGCCCACTGACTGTTGCACATTTCGCCATCACTTCAAGGGGTGGCTGTAGCAACAGTGAAGCGTCCATATGATACACAACTTCAGACCCCCCCCCCCCCCCCGCACAAAAGGTCAGTTAAAGGGAACCTGTCAGCAGGATTGTGCACAGTAACCTACAGACAGTGTCAGGTCGGCGCCGTTATACTGTTTACAGTGATACCTGGTGATGAAATCCGTCTTGTGGTTGTTGTTGAATCTTTATTTTCAGCTTTGAGTTAATGATATGCCCGTGCTCCGGGGCGGCCTGTGGGGGTCTTCATGTGGTGCTCTGATTAGGTATTCATCAGTATGGTTTCTGACAGGTCACTGTTCCCTCACTGACCTGACCCCTAGTTTACATAATGAATACCTGTACATACTGAAAAAAAAAATGTCCTGCAGGCAGGCACAAACCGTGGCACCGCCGCGCTGCAGCATAATCGCATGTCTACTGTGTTTATAATTAATATGGTTGAGGTTATCCTGATATTAAAAAAAAAATACACTTGTAAATGGTGCTCGCTGCGCCTGCACAGTATCAGCTTTCGGTGTATTTAGAGGTAATTCGATAGCTGGAACTGCGCAGGCGCCAGCAGCACCATCTTGCTAGAGCAAAAAAATTTCCTCCGAGATGGAGGAGGACATTTTTTCCTAGCAAGATGGCACTGCCTGTGCAATAGGAGCTATCGGATCACCTTTATATACACAGATAGCTGCTGCTGCGCAGGCGCTGTGGGCGCCATTTTCAAATGGATTAAAAAATCCATTTGAAAATGGCGCCCACAGCGCCTGCGCAGCAGCAGCTATCTGTGTATATAAAGGTGATCCGATAGCTCCTATTGCACAGGCAGTGCCATCTTGCTAGAAAAAAAACCCTAAAAACCCTTTAGTGACCAAGCCAATTTTGACCCTAATGACCAAGCCAGTTTTTACAATTCTGACCACTGTCACTTTATGAAGTTATAGCTCTGGAACGCTTCAACGGATCCCACTGATTCTGATTCTGATTCGTTTTTTTGTGACATATTGTACTTCATGTTAGTGGTAACATTTCTTCGATATGACTTGCGTTTATTTATGAAAAAAACTGAAATTTTCAAATTTTTTATTTTTGTGCCCTTAAATCAGAGTCATGTTATGCAAAATAGTTAATAAAACATTTCCCACATGTCTACTTTACTTCAGCACAATCTTGGAAACATAATTTTTTTTTTTGTTAGGACGTTAGAAAGGTTAAAGGTTGACCAGCGATTTCTCATTTTTACAACAAAATTTACAAAACCATTTTTTTCAGGAACCACCTCACATTTGAAGTGAGTTTGGGGGTTGAATATGCACCCCTCATGGTGCTCAAAACCACATTCAAGAAGTTTATTAACCCTTCAGGTGCTTCACGAGAACTAAAGCAATGTGGAAGGAAAAAATTAACATGTAACTTTTTTTTCACAGAAAATTTACTTTAGACCCAAACTTTATTTTCACAAGGGTACCAGGAGAAAATGGACCCCAAAATGTAGAAATACATGCACGGTCTGGTCCAAGTGCCTACGGCTGTGCTAGATATTGAGGCGAGAGACTCGCGCGGAACTCGCAAGTGTGACCCCGGCCTAACCGTACATCCCTTAATAAACAGAAAAAAGTACCCAGATAAATCACGGGATATGGGAATCGGTTTAAACGTCCCCCACATATATAAATACAGATATGTATACATCCAGTGATTTATCCTATAAACGGTACTTTTTTCTGTTCATTAAGATTAAAGGGAACCTGTCACCCCCCTCAGGCGTTTGTAACTAAAAGAGCCACCTTGTGCAGCACAAATGCAGCATTCTGACAAGGTGGCTCTTTTAGTTATGATGCCTGCACACGCTGAAATAAACGATTATTAAATGTGTCCCCTCATACCCTGAAATCACCGGGGAGGCGGGTCCTTCCTTCCTAATCAGACGCAGCACAGCCGTCACTCCGGGCCTGTTCGCGCCAGGCGCCGCCTCCTCTTGCTGTATTATCGGCCCCGGCGCCTGCGCTGTAAGTACAATGGGCAGCACAACTGCGCACATCCGAAAAAAAAACTTAATGCGCAGGCGCCGGGAACGATAATACTGCAAGAGGAGGTGGTGCCCGGCGCGCACAGGTCCGGAGTGACGGCTGTGCTGCATCTGATTAGGAAGGAGAGTCCCGCCCCTGGGACGGTTTCAGGGTATGAGCGGGCACATTTTATAAACGCTTATTTCAGTGTGTGCAGGCATCATAACTAAAAGAGCCACCTTGTCAGAATGCAGCATTTGTGCTGCACAAGGTGGCTCTTTTAGTTACAAACGCCTGAGGGGGGGGTGACAGGTTCCCTTTAAGGGATGCACAGATAGACAGAGTTTGCGCTCTTTTCTTAGTAGTTATCACCGTTACTGTGAGATGATCTGGTTTGCCTTCTTATCTTGCTTTGTTATGCCAACAAAACCTTGAGTCGTCACCAGAAAATGTGAGAATAACCTGAAGAGACCACACGCTATAGATATGTTCACAGAGTTCTTTTATAGTGGCGCAGTGGTTAGCACAGCAGCCTTGCAGCGCTGCAGTCCTGGGTTCAAACCCGACCAAGGACAATATCTGCAAAGAGTTTGTATGTTCTCGCTGTGTTTGTGTGGGTTTCCTTCCACATTCCAAAGACATACTGATAGGGAATTTAGATTGTGAGCCCCAACGGGGACAGCGATGATAATGTGTGCAACCTGTAAAGCGCTGCGGAATATGTTAGCGCTATATAAAAATAAAGATTATTATTATTATTTAATGTTTGCTTATTATTCATTTATCTTTTGCAGTTTGTTTGGGGTTTTTTTTTTTGTTTTTTTTTTTTCAAATTTTGACAATTTTTGTATTTTTTTTTTTAACCATAAAATTTTTATTTTATTAAACATTTTAGAACAAAACAGGGTCTTACAAGCATTTAGTTTCTGTATATAATGCATGAACAGTAAACGATATAAACAATATAGACGATATAAGGCCATCAATTACCTTAATTCTACAAAAACGTAAATGACAAAGACAAGACAATAAGGGGGGTAGAGGGAAGGGAGGAAAGAGAGAGTGGAAAAAAAAAAGGGAAAAACCTCAGTTAAATCGATTAATCAAATCCGAACTCAGTCGCACTACAGGTCGGATCCCGCTGCATAATAATCCCACGGGGACCATATAGCCTGGAAGCGCACCACCGAGTCATTTAGTAAGGCTGTAAGGTGTTCCATCCTTCTGACATCCATGATCCGTCCAAGGAGGATCTGAAGCGAAGGGGGACTCGGCTGTCTCCAAAGACGCGCAATCAGGCATCTGGCCGCCGTAAGGATATGTTGCAATAATCTATTGGAAAGTTTGCCCATACCCGGCGCCCCGTGACCCAGGAGAAGCACTAGCGGGTTTAGTTCTATGTCTGCATGCAATACCTTATCTATGAGGGACTTAACCTGACCCCAAAAGGGCACAATTTTTGGGCATGACCAAAATATGTGGACAAGAGACCCAGTGCTTCCCCCACATCTCCAACAGGAGGGAGGGATAGAGGGATTCAGTCCATGCAGAAACTCTGGAGTGTGATACCAGTGCATTAGTATCTTATAGATATTTTCTCTATAGAGCAATTTCTGTATTTGAGGCGTTTACTTCCTCTAATTAGAGTATGTTCACACTGAGTTATTTGACATGAATTTTGAAGCTGATTCTGCTCCAAACAGATACGTACTAGGGTATGTTCGGATTCCACCTGAAAATGTGCCTTGAAAAATAAACATAATGCACAACAATGTAAAGCATTATAGTTGAAAGTATAGTGAAAAGATGCCGGTGGTGGTGCCACTGCAAAAAAAACTGTGGCAAGACCACCAGTGAAGCCACTTAAAGGAAAGGACAGCTATTCCTGTAGCGGCATACCTGGAAAAACCTCGGCTGCTCCACCGTTGGAAATAAGATGTCGTTTGCACATACTCATAGTGCACATGATTTTTTCAGCTTGGAAAAAGTAATAACATCTCAATTCTTGAGGTGTTTCTGCTTGAAAAGAGCTAAAAATTTGATTGTTGAATCAATAGAAGCAGAAAAATAGCCATATGCAAGAAATCTAAAAATACACAAAAGTGCAAAAAAAAAACCTTAATTTTATTATATATTTTTTTTGTCTATAGATTTTTTTACCCAGCTGAATTCAAGAGTTTTTTTAAAGTAATTTTTATGTGGAATTTGGAGCAGAAACATACCCTCATTTGAGAATTATTATGAATACTCTGTTGATTTGTATATAGCAGTGCTAAAATATTTGGTAAGGCTATGTGCACTTAGCGTCTTGTAGGCGCTGCAGCGTTAAAGCGTCACCACATTAGGGTATGTTCACACATAACATTTTTTATGCATTTTTTGTTTTTACATGTAATGGGCAGTCTTTGTCCATAAGACCGCAGCTGAAATGACACATTTTGGTGTGTTTTTTTTTTTTTTTTTATGTGCTAGTTGATGCATTTTTAATGCCTTTTTTGGTGCTCAGCAATTTTGTTCTCAATTGGGAAATACTACAGTAAAAATTCTGAAAGAATTGACTTTGTGTTTTTTTTAAACACAGGTAAAAAACTCAATTACAAAATGCATCTTGTGAATTAATTTAAGAAATGTCACTCCTTTTGCTGTTTGTGTACTAGGTGTGAACAAGCCCTTATAGTGCTCCAGAAAAGGATCTCTCCCCACATCACACAGGCGTTGTCTAATGTCTATATAACTATCTGTATTGCAGATTCGTAGCTTTTGTTAGCTATATGTCTGTATTTCTAGAAATGATTGTTGGTGCACGTCCATGTGTGAACTTGGCCTTAACCCATGAGACAATATTACTTTCCATTTTTGCCACATTTGAATAATAAAAACAGGAAACAAAATCTCACACAAAAATGAAATCTGCGGAGAGACTGAATTACCAGTTGTGGGCTCATCAGTTCTGGGGTAATTTTCATTTTTATGTTCCAAACTGTACTGTAGGTCAAGTGTTCCTGCGAATAAATGGCGTAAATTGCTCCGAGCTACACTTAGGCAAATCAGGACAAAGCACAGAAGTTCAAGAAGCATTTATGGAAATGTAGCCAACTTGTATAGTGTTGAAAGCTTTCATCATATTGAGAAATCAAGTCCTGTTTAACATTGAATGCAGATTGACCCTGGTGTTTCCTGCATCTGTTCTGCCCATATGAGAAGCCGGCATCAAAGCTCTGTGTGTCCCCAGGCTGAGACGTCTTGGAAATATATAAATATATGTAGGGGGAAAAGAAAATCTCTACTGGCTCAGAAGGGAATATATGGCATCCAGCTGTGGCCGGCATCCAGGCCTTGTCCTCCGTCCTTGTGCGCGCCATGTTTTATACAGGGTATGGTGAATGCGTTGTCATATACATCCTGTGATTAATGCTTATTTATGGACGCTTGTGTAAATATCTTCTAACCTAGCCAAACAATGAGCAAGTTAAACATTTTCTGCTGTGAACATTGCAATGACATTTCCTAGTGGACTAAGGAATGGCATATATGTGCCATCGGCTAAGGACACAGCGCAAGCTGGATGGCGCTGCTCATGTAGTTTCCCCTACCTTCAAACGCCGCCAGTGAATAACGCTAAGGGCTAGGACCTCACATTTCTTCTAAGTCCTCATTCAGACTAAAGTTTTTCAAGTACAAGAAAAACTAACTGAGATTCAACAATGAGCTTCATCAGAGATTGGTCAGAGTTTTTCTCTTATTGGGAAAAAAAAGTTTTTCCCTTCTATCAGTCTCACAAAGTTTTTCACGGAACCCTAGACTTGCGTTGACGATTTTTATCCAACTCTCATCAATATCCGACAACGCAATTTTGCATGAACCACTCGGAAAAAGGAGAAAAAAATCAATTTGTGAACTACCCCATGGACTGTCCTGCATGAATGAGGCCTAAGTCAATGCAAAATTTCCACTTTTTGGAATGCCACAGGAGTAAATTTTTTTTATAATTATTGTTAAATGTTTTCTTTATACAAGTGGGCAAATGGGTAAAAATAGAGGAAACATTCCTTGTAGTTGAACAAGACGGACAAAAAAAATCTGCACTGCCTCATACACCTTGATACCAGACTTGCACTTCCTGCGCCTCGTTCATCATTATATCATCATTTAGTGCTCAAAATCAAAGGTCACCATTTTGTCTGCCTTCTGTGGCCTGTGTGCAGAATTTTGTTCGAGACATAACATTAGCAGTTAGGGACCAAGCTATAGAACAAAAGTAATAACCGGTAATAACTTATTTGGATCGGGTATATCATTTATCTTGCAATATAGATATGTCCATTCCTAACGCACTGTGTTTCCTGTACAGGAGCAGGTGTAAAACGCTGCGGAATCCGCACAAAGAATTGACATGCTATGGAAAATACAACTCAGCGTTTCGGCGCGGTATTTTCCGCACCATGAGCACAGCAGATTTGGTTTTCCTTAGGTTTACATGGTACTGTAAACCTGATAGAAAACTCTGCGAATCTGCAGCGGCCAATCCCCTGCAGATCCGCAGGCAAATTCGCACCGTGTGCACATAGCCTTGAGGTTCAAATCTGTCAAATCTGCAAGGAAAAAATATGCAGTATGTGCATGAAATGTCAGAAATCGCATTCACTATGCTGGTACTGCAAAATGCTGCGTTTTCCCACGGCAAAAACATAATGTGTGAGCAAACCCTTAGTGTATGTTGCATTCTCATGAATCTTCTTTGCATGGTAAGGTCCTGTTGAAGCACCGTATATTTTTATACAAGCAGTGTTCATAGACTTTTTATTTTTTATTTTTCACCAAATTGCAGGTACAATTGTTATACCAGCTGACTAACACCTTAAGCAAAGTGTGGGGGAAGATTCAGAAGAGAGGAGTTTTGTACCAGTCTTCAGTGTATTTTGATTCCTCGGCCGGTCCGACCCCCACCTCCCCAATCAGGAGCAGTGTTGGCACAGCGCCTCCAGATACCAGCACATGCAGCCCATCTGCTGACATTGGGACCACTACTGAGGTAAGTGTCTGTGATGAATGTGCACACTGTCAGCACATAAAGCATTGCAGTCTTCTATGTAAATTGTTTCACAGCACATCCTTCAGTATACGTGTCCTCTATCTCTTCTCAGTAGACCACCTATGGCTTTAAGACATAGAAATTGGTCCTAGTGCCTAGCATTGCTGTAGTGATGAAATCTGCATCTTATGCTTGTAATGAAGTTTGTAATGCATGGATAACAGTGGTATACTTGGACTTTTCTGACAACATTGTCTGAACGGTTTTATATCAAAGTGGTTGTCCACTACTTAGGACAACCCCTTCTTGATTCAAATTGTTGGCCTCCATAAAACAAAAAATCCTATACTCACCTCCCGTGCCGTTGTCGTTCCCACAGTGCTCGCTCTCTTGGAGCCCCTGTGTGGTTGCTATGAGACGTGACACTGGTGCCCAATCAGCGGTGGCATCACTGTCTTTGTCTCTCTCACTGCATTCAGACAAATCAAACATGAGAAGGAAGTCCGGGCTGCAGCTGATCTCTGACTTCCTCTTCCTGCTCAGTTCGACAGGAGGTGGGGACAGGGACGCCATTGTTGATTGGGTACCGGTGTCACGTGTCGCAACAACTGTCACAACTCAGCGGTCGGGTGACCCGGGACCAGGGGCTCATTTCCTGTCCCTAAAACTAGGGGGTGCTTTAGCTCGCCCTATTCCCTGGAATACTTCTGGGGGTGAAGATGCCAGGGCCTCCACCCTTTCCTTATCTCCTGAATCAGCCCTACATCTGTTTTCTTCCCCCACCCAGAGAAGGGGGGAGCTGCCGTTCTGCACAGTAGACCAGCACGAAGAACAAGGCAACACGAACAAGGGTAACTTAAAATACCAGGCATACAAATATTCACTTACATATAGCAGAGGAATGCAGGATTGGAGGGCGGGGAACAACTACAGTAAGAGGAGGGAGGGAATTATCACACTTACTAACCCATGCAACAGTCACAGATAACTCCTCCAAACTCCTCATTTAACCTTCTTCTGGCTGAGTAGGTACAATTGTAACTATTCCGTTTTAAAATTGCAATAACTTTTTTTTTCGAAAAGCCGTAGAGGGCTGAAATTTCGTGACATCTCTGCAGTTTTGGTCCAGAATATATTGGCCAAATTTCAATAAAATATATATGAAGGTACAATTGTACCTCTGCAGCCTGTTAACATTGTAAAATTATGCAGCCTGACGAAGGTTAAGCACCAAAACACCTCTTCTCCAAAACAAGCAATAATAAGCTTTCTCTGATGATGTGTGTCAGTCTGGACACAGATTATAAAGGGGAGAGAAGTGGCTAACCGTGCTCAGCTGAAAGCTCAGACTACCAGAGCTCCTAACACGGCAGATTAACCCCTGTTTTGCCAAAAGAAATTAACACCATTTAAAAAAAATGTGCGTAGTAGGAGCAATCAGACTCTGCGGTCTTCTGGCTCATCTCTGTTGCAGGAGTCCTGGGAGTGCTGAGATCTCATCTCCCGAGATCTTGGTGTCGAAATCTCCATCTGCGCATGCATCCATTTTCCTGGAGTCCACCGCACAGGAAGCCATGGAACTGCGGGAGGTTCTGGCCTTTAATAAAATGACGGCAGAGTCCCCCCGCAGCACAGCCGGACACCCCCTCATCCCAGACCTGCGGCCTGCACCAATGGTTCCGGTGAGGTTTATCTCCATTATAAGACATACCCCATTTTCCCCCAAAATTTTTGGGGGAAAAGTGCCTCTTATAATCCAAAAAATACAGTAATTACATGGGATATTTCATTACCGAAGACACTGTTAAAGAGTCAAAAGACCAAAGGCTACTCCTTTCTGATGATCTTTTTGATCATAGACCTGAAACAGGGACAAGGGGGCATCCTCTGCGTTTGGAGGAAAAAGGGTTTAAGCATAATAACAGACGTGGATCCTTTACTGTAAGAGCAGTGAGACTATGGAACTCTCTGCCGTATGATGTTGTAATGAGTGATTCGTTACTTAAATTTAAGAGGGGACTGGATGCCTTTCTGGAAAAGTATAATGTTACAGGGTATATACACTAGATTCCTTGGTAGGGCGTTGATCCAGGGAACTAGTCTGATTGCCGTATGTGGAGTCGGGAAGGAATTTTTTTTCCCCAATGTGGAGCTTACTCTTTGCCACATGGGTTTTTTTTGCCTTCCTCTGGATCAACATGTTAGGGCATGTTAGGTTAGGTATGGGTTGAACTAGATGGACTTATAGTCTTCCTTCAACCTTAATAACTATGTAACTATGTAACTATTTGTTATCACACACGAATGAATTATCTCAAAAACTAGAACCAATTCAGGAAAAGTATTTGTGAATACAGCATCCTCAAAATACCCTAAATCCATTAAAAAAAGTTGGCACCTGAAAAAAGTGTTGTTTTTTTCCATAGACTTGTGTAATTAATGGGTTCTAAAATTAGAACATGTAAACTGACCTTTAATTTATTGTGTTGTGTTGGTCTTTGGGACTATGGAAATATGAATTTTCTCAGTCACCGGCAGGGATGGTGTTCACACGTATGATGATCATTTATGAAGTTATTACACTCACTATTTAATTTGAAGAACTTTAGCTCAAGGTTCTGTTTAGCCGGGTCCAGACGTAGAGAAATTGCTTGTGCCGCACCACAATTGCATGGCAATATACAGTGCAATAGGTGTGCACAGGGATTTTAAGACTTCTAAGCATGCTGTTTTCTCATATGCAGAGCAAGATTATTATGGTGTGGAAATGCTGCAGATGTTTGCAGTGGTATTATCCCACCCAATACATTAGGTGAAATCCATGTGCACATCTTCAATAAAAATCTGCATGTAAGGTGGATTTCACAACAGATTTGTTGCAATGAAAATTATCCATATTTTCACCTGTTAGGGTATGTTCACACTGGGCATTTTGGCAGCATTTTTTTGCTGCTTTTTTATGCTAAATTTCAGCTGCTTTTTCCATTATTAGCAAAGCCTATGAGATTTCTGAAATCTCATGCGCACACATTGTTTTTTTGTCATCAGGATTTTGTGCTTTGCAGTGTTTTTTTTTTTTTGAACATAGGCATGTCACTTCTTTCACCGTTTTGTAGCGTTTTTCGCCCATTGAATTGAATGGGTGGTGAAAAAATGCTGCAGATGCGCAGCTTGACTTTTCTTGCAGAGTATTTGATGCAGAAAAGTCAAGGACACTCGAATGTGACGTCACACTCGGCTCTGCTACATCTAGATGGCGGGCTGCATGATGCGTCCATACAGCCTATCATCCAGCAGAGCGGACCCGATCCCCATTTACTTGAATGGGGGGTCCGACATTACAGTGTTTGACACGCTGTCATATGCATGACAACACGGCAAACACCACTTCTGATTGGTGGGAAAATCCTCCCCGCCGGTCACAGATACGCAGTTCCCACGCTGTCAGAAGACAGCAGGAGCGCTCAGCTGTGATCGGAGACATGAAGTTTGCCTCCGGTCACTGGTGTCAGCTGATGGGACTACTGCTCCCATCATCTGACACCTGCTGCCGCTAATTACAGTGAGAGCAGGAGCTGTGGAGGAGAGTATTCATCTTCCGCTCATGCACTATAAATTAATATTAATTTTTAAAAAATTTTGATAACCAGCCAGACAAAACTCACAGCTGGGGGCTGCAACCCCCAGCTGTCAGCTTCAGCAAGGCTGGTTATCAAGAATAGAGGGGTCCTCATGCTTTTTTAAAATTATTTAAAGAAATAATTTTAAAAAACGGCGTGGAGTCCCCCTCATTTTTTACAACCAGCCTTGTAAAGCTCACAGCTGGGGGTTGGTATTTTCAGTCTGATAAGGGGCCATGGATATTGGCCCCCCAGCCTAATAATAGCCCAGAATAGGCACATCAATTAGATGGTCAATAACAAAATACCCTCCCTCATTAAATATTAGTACCATGACCAACATTATTTACGTTTCATCACAATGGAAATCCCATACAAATCCCATTAATCTATACAACACATTAATTATGTTTAACTGGCAAAAAGTAATTTGAAAAGCATTACCGTGTGATAAATTGTATGATTGCTACAATGTACAACTGTATCAATCCATCAATCGCTGACCACCAGTTGCAAAAAAAGAAAAGTATGGATTGGCATAGAAAATGTGAAAATTCAGTTTTTATTACATCTAAGTAAAAAATAGGATAGCATAGGATTAAAATAATGTTTTCTCCGACACGTTTCTGACCGAAGCCCTTAGTCATACTTGATACCATATACCATGGATATACAATTTTTTAATTGGATATAATAACAATTGGATTTTTATATTTCTTTATACCAATTTTTTTGCATTAATTATGCTTGTTGAAAGAATAGAGGCCCCCCAAAATGATAAACACTAGCAATTTAATATTATCTGGGATCTTGGGCTGAAGACCAACCTGAACCCACACTTAGGAGACTTGCCTCTGTTTTTCCATAGCTAGTCTTCAATCCACCTGAACTTCAGATTATTGCTCGATGTTCCTCTGACTGATTATGGCCAATGTACTGTATATTGTCATTCTTTTGTAGGCCTGGTCTATGTGCCCCTATCATGTCCCTTATTTTTATCCTTGCACTCTAAATTACATTACATGAGGAACCTCCACTTTCAGCTACTGAAAAACTAATGTGTGATGTCCAAAATCAATTGATTCTATTATTTTTAAAAAGATGCAGTGCTGCAGTAACAGACTAACAGTCATGGTCGGACTGGGGTGTCTGGGGCCCGTAGGCGGAATTGACCGTAGGGGGCCGCCCTACAGCTATATACAAATAGTTGTTCGCGGTTATTCCCGTTATAGTGGAGCATTAACTGTAAAACACAGGCGACTCCTGCACATCTACTGTGCACGCACCATAACTGGGATGTACAATTACGGTAGTTTGCATTAAAGGGATTCTTTGGTTTATAGAAGTTATATTGCCACATACTGTACAAGGAGCAAATAACACCGCATCGTGACTAGACCACATATTGCCACCACATAGCACTAACACATGAGTGTATAGTGTCAATATACAGGTTATATAGTCATCACCAGTGACATTATACACAGGAGCTCTGTATATAGTGTTAGTGTACAAGTAATACAGAGATCACCAGTGACATTATACACAGGAGCTCTGTATATAGTGTCAGTGTACAAGTAATACAGGGATCATCAGTGACAATATACACAAGAGCTCTGTATATAGTGCCAATGTACAGGTAATACAGAGATTACCTGTAACATTATACACAGGAGTAGCTCTGTATATAGTGTCAGTGTACAGGTAATAGTGATCACCGGTGATATTATGCACAGGAGCTCTGTATATACTGTCAGTGTACAGGTAATAGAATGATCACCAGTGACATTTACACATGAGCTCTGTACACAGTATATAGTGTAAAGCGTGCATGTACATGTGATCCACTGAATCATCAGTAACGTCTCTAGGTGAAGTCCTTCATCTTCACTTTTCTTCATCTGGCACAGACTACTGCTATCACTTTTTCCTGCCAGGTCTTGTATCTGCAGGAAATTAGTCATTTATAGCAGATCTCTTCTAGAGCACATTCCCCATTTATTCCATGACTTCTACATTATGCCAGATGAGCTAAAAATAAAAAAAGCAACATAGTGCCGCCCCGGAACAGTAGCAGGACCCCTCTTTTGTTCCCTCCATGGAAGACAGTCTCCTAAAAAGTAAATTATATTAATAATTTCCCCCATTTGCCACTATAAACTGTATTTTTCTCATTCAGTCCCCCATACGTTAATTAAAGGGAACCTGTCAGCTGCCCCATGCCCTCCAACCCATCAGCATTCCCTGCCTAACCAGCCCTATATATCGTTTGTTTCTAAAAGTGAGGTTTTAGTGGGGCGTTAGTTGCCCCTGACTAGTCAGCCCTCTTTCCATGTGATCACGCCCCTGTGCATGAACAGAAGCCATCTTCTGAGCTTACAATCATGCACAGTGCGCCTCTAAAAGCCGCAAAAACATTTGAATTTACCAAATGGCTGCAATGAAACAAAGAGTGAAAAATGTAAAGGGGTCTGAATACTTTCTGTACCCACTGTAATTACTTTTCATAAATGACCCCAAAATGCAGTTGTGGCATCATCATACGTGTGAACACCATCCCTGATGGTGACTGAGAAAATTCATATTTCCATAGTCCCAAAGACCAACACAACACAATTCTGTATTAATATTTATCCTTTTTTAAGTAAAAATGAGCATTTTTTATCAATCATCAAATGCTCAGTTTAACATCAGGATGATACAGCTATTCTGACATGTAAGTCACTAGCCTCATCAGGTCCAATATGCGGTTTTGTTTTTCGTCAATGGTCTATGCAGTTTTTATAGTGAAATCTGGGAACTGATCCCCATTAAGGTTTGATGTACACTCGGCAGTTATGGTGAGACTGTTTGTCACACCACAAAAACAGAAGTATCTACAGCCAACTAGTTCAATCCCATGGCCTCACTTCACCTGTTTTGTGGCCCAGTTTTTGTGTTGCGGTTGTGGTCTACCTGGAAATACATGTAATCCGGGCCTGAGGTCCTGAGCAGACACATTTCCCATCACTCTTCTGTGTAGGTGGGTAGTTTACTAGACGTAACTTGTGATGATGAGTTTGCCGCACCGACTGATCTAACGTTTGTGTCAAAAAGTCCGAGCTCTGCATGAGAGATGACCTCAGGTTGAATGGAAGCAGAAAAGTGCAGTCATATGTTTCCTCCTGGGACCAAAAACTTCCCCGTTTATGATTCACCAGCCTGCGGTCTGAGGCCAGGAAGATTGTCTCATTTATCTGGACGTCAGTTCCCACATTAGCTGCACCTTTTCCAGACTCTGCGCCAGTCAAACACTGCAGGGAAATGTAGCCGGGTAAAGTCGTTTCCAGATGAGCGACAAGTCTCCGACTGAGTGATGTCATGTTTTATCTGGTTTGTAGAAATAAAATGTCATCAGTTCTTTTCTCCTGAAAAGCAAATCTGATAATGTCCATTGTTAATGGAACAATGCATACAAGATTTCTTAAGCGGAATCTGTCAGCAGGTTTTTACTGTGTAATCTGAGGGCAGCACGATGTAACGGCTGAGACACTGATTTCAGTGATGTGTCACTTATTAAGCAAACCTGTCAGCAGGATTGTTCACAGCAACCTACAGACAGTGTCAGGTCTGCGCCATTATACTGATTACAATGATACCTGGTGATGAAATCCGTCTTGTGGTTGTTGTTTAATCTTTATTTTCAGTTTTGTGTTAATGATATGCCCATGCTTCGTGGGGGGTCTTCATGTGGTGCTCTGATTAGCTATTCATCTGTATGGGCTTATGTCAGTTCACTGATCCGCCCCCTCTAGTTTACATTTTGAATATTGTCTGTGCATACTGAAAAAAAAAAAAAACTCTCTGCAGGCAGAAACCAGCTGTAGCAGCTGCCTGCAGCATAATGATATGTTTAATGTCCCAATAATAAATGTGTTTAATGTTATTCAGATAGTCTATAGGTGATCCGATAGGTGGTCCGATAGCTGCTACTGCGCATGCGGGCATATCATTAACACAAAACTGAAAATAATGATTAAACATCAACCACAAGACAGATTTAATCACCAGGTATCATTGTAATCAGTATAATGACGACGACCTGACCGTGTGTGTAGGTTACTGTGCACAATCCTGCTGATGGGTTCCCTTTAAGCAATACTGATGTTTTCCCATTAAAATGACATTCCGTGAATCAGAATCACCAGTTATTGCCCAGACTGCTTATGATTGTGACCGAGGTTCTGCTTTAATCCCTCTATGAAATAACGAACTTCACAAAGTTATAAATTGGTTTTCTGATTCAAAAAATGGTCCATTACTGAATTTTAAAATATTAAAGGGAACCTGTCACCCCCAAAATGGAAGTTGAGCTGCAGCCACCAGCATCAGTGACTTATCTACAGCATTCTGTAATGCCCCTGATGTATCCTGATGAGAAAAAGAGGTTAGATTATACTCACCAAGGGCGGTCCGATCCGATGGGCGTCGCGGTCCGGTCCGGGACCTCCCATCTTCTTATTATCACATCCTCTTCTTGTCTTCACGCTGCGGCTCCGGCGCAGGCATACTTTGTCTGCCCTGTTGAGGGCAGAGCAAATTACTGCAGTGCGCAGGCATCCGGAAAGGTCAGAGAGGCCCAGCACCTGCGCTTTGCAGTACTTTGCTCTGTCGTCAACAGGGCAAATCAGTACACCTGCGCCGGAGCCGCAGCGTGAAGACCAGAAGAGGACGTCATCGTATGAAGATGGGAGGCCCTGGACCGCGACGCCGACCGGACCGCATTGGGACCGCCCCTGGGTGAGTATAATCTAACCTCTTTTTCTCATCTTTCAGGATACATCGGGGGCTTATCTACAGCATTACAGAATGCTGCAGATAAGCCCCTGATTCCTGTGAGTTTAGCTCTACTTCCATTTTGAGGGTGACAGGTTCCCTTTAAAACATTGTCACTTTTTATGATATTAATCTTTTTTTGCCAGAGCATTCCTTGTTCTTGGACGCACGTTCACCTGGAATATGTGCTGATGTCAGCGGGCCCCACTCCTGCGCTGCCACGGTCACATCCTGCGCACCAACAATCATTGTGCCCCTGCCCCAATAATCCACAATGCGGTTCCAGAGATATGGGCCTTTTTATTCAGTGTTCATTCTCATAGTCTTTATCAAGTGGTGGCTCACAAGGAAATGATGTAGAGCAGGATAAAGACGGACCCCCAGAAATCGCCCCCTCAGTAACGACCGCACAAAATAGGCACTAAATAAATAGACGGTATCTCTGGATCCATATGACAGTTAAAAAAGAAAATAAAAGCAATAGTCAAGGGAGCAGCGGGTATAAAATAAGGACATAAATCGATCACTTTTGGCCTGAGGAAAGATCTCCTTTAAATGGGAAGTGCGCTTTAAGTATTGTTCCATCAATGGCCACCTGAAATGTAATCGGCGCCCCCTAGTGTCAGCCAACCGGTGCAGTCATTCATAGTCATTCCTCTCCATCTGCTTGAATGTCTGTAACAGTTTTGAAAAGGCCAGTTTACTCTACACGTGGCCCATATCCAGTCAGGTGCAAAGTATTAGCCCAGGTATGTTTGTTTTGCATTTCTAGTGCGGTCTACTAACTTGCTGATACCTTTTTGTCCACTTCTGGAAAGCAGAAAAGCTGGAGAGATGTTTCCTGCTAAGGGCTGCTTAATTTGGCCGAAGACCCGTAGTAACCTGGCAGAAGATCGAGTGCAGGGTGGAGCAAAGTGTTTGGGAAATTGCTTTTGGCAATTGAAAAATGAGCTGGTGCAATTTAATACAACACCACGAGACTAGAAAGCAAATGTAAAAACAATCGTTTTTCTAAGAGAAGCGAACATATTTCTACCAGATTGTCAATAAGAATCCCACATGTTTGTTCCCAGGCAGTGGAAAATTGATGTTACATACTAGATTAGGACATTTTTTTTTTATTTTCGTATATCTACATATTACTTTTTTTTCCTGTGTTCTTACTCAGATTACAATAAAAATGACCAAAGACTATTTTGGTCTGGAATTTTTAATTTTTTTTCTGCCTTTATAAAACATAGAAATTTGACTTGACACACCATATTGAGATTCCTTAGCAGTATCGTGTCTGCACGTGATGTAGGGTCGTACTCTAGAATGAACATGTTCCCTTACACAGACAGAAGCAGAAGTGTTCACTAGTAATGCAGGATCTCAGCGGATCCACAGCAGCATATGGTGGATTACATGAAGTCCAGAGCATAGCTGGTGGCACTATGTGAATTAAAGACAAAACACACGGCACTCAAGGATCCTGTGTGGTGCCCAAGTCAGGTTTCCAGCCCGTCAATCCAATAGTAATAAATCAAAAAGTGCCAAGTGATTTACTACTATGTGAATTAAAGATGTACTCCTGTTTATATTGTAATGCAGAAACTATTACTAACCCCTTTAAAGGGGTTGACCACTATTTTCTTAAATTAAATAGTCCCCTTTTGTAAAATAAAATTTGTAGATACTCACCTCATGCACTGGTGCCATTTCACCGAGTTTGATGCAGAGTCTCCCCGAGCTTGCGTGACATTAGTGTTGGGTCTCCCAGGGCGTTCGTAACATTAGAGTCAGGTATCGCGGGGTTTGCGCGGCATTGGTGTTGGGTCTCCCGGGGCTTGCGTGACATTGGTGCCAGTTCTCCCTAGTCATGAGTCACATTGGTGTTGGGTCTCCCGGGGCTTATTTGACATTGGTGTTGGGTCTCCCGGAGCATGCATGGTATTTGTGTTGGGTCTCCCGGGGCTTGCATGACATTGGTATTGGGTCTCCAAGAGTTTTCATAACATTGGAGTCAGGTATCCCCGGGCTTGCGAGTCATTGGTGTTTGGTCTCCCGGTGCTTGAATGACATTGTTGTTGAGTCTCCCGGGGCTTACATGGTATATGTGTTGGGTCTTCCGGGGCTTGCATGACATTGGTGTTGGGTCTCCCAGAGCTTTCGTAAGATTGGAGTCAGGTATCCCGGGGCTTGCGTGGCATTGGTGTTGGGTCTCCTGGGGCTTGCGTGACACAGTTGCCAGTTCTCCCAGGTTTTGAGTGACATTGGTGTTGGGTCTCCCGGGGCTTTCGAGTCATTGGTTTTAGGTCTGTTGGGGCTTGCAAGTCATTGGTGTTCCGTCTCTCGGGCCTTGCTTCACATTGTTGTTGGGCCTCCCTGGGCTTGCATGGCATTTTTGTGTTGGGTCTCCCAGGGCTTTAGTGACATTAGTGTCAGTGCTCTTGCGGCACAACAGTCAGCATCCACTATTTGCTGCGCTCTTCCTTCCTTTGCACAAAACTCAGACAAGCAAAAGAAGTGAAAGCACAGCAGCCTAATAATGGCTGCTGATTGGCTGCAGGGTTCACATGACATAGCAATGTCACACAAGACCTGGCGCCAACATCTCTGGAACGTCGCTGGTGCAGGAGGTATCTGGTATTTTTTATTTTACAAAAGAACTAGTGATGAGCGAGCGTGATCGCCACTCGATCATGTATCGGAGTGCTCAAGTTCTGATCAAGTATCTCATGTACCCGAGCGCCATGCTCAAGTACCCACCCGCATGTTTTACAGTTGTTAAACAGCCAATAAACATTTGGAAATTGCATGCCATAGCCAACATGGTTACGGCATTATCTTGTATGGCAGGCAATTCCCGCATGTTTATTAGCTGTCTAACAGCCGCAAAACATCCGGGCCATGGACTCGAGCATTGAGCTTGAGTACCCACGATACTTGATGCACCTGGTTGCATGATCAAGTGGCGAACACGCTCGCTCATCATTAAAGGGGACGACTTCATTTAAAAATGTGTTGTCCAAGTAGTGGATGATCCCTTTTAAAGACGTTGTCAATTTTAATTTTTTTTAATTCTAGTCTTCCAAAAGTCATAACTTTTTTTCTTTCAATTGACATAGCCAAATGAGAACATTTTTTTTGCCATATGAGTTTTAATTTTGAATGACACTATTCACTTGAAAAACAGAAAAATAAATTCCATGAGAAATGAAATGGTGAAAAAGTAACACAACTCCACAATTTGTTTTGTGTGTTTAATTTTTATCATTTTCATTATACAGCAAAGATGACAATATAATTCTCCAGGTCAGTACGATTGCACCGATACCAAATAAGAGTAGTTAATTTTTATTATTGTAGTGGATTAAAATAATTCAGAACTTTGAAAAAAAAAAAAAAGTTTAAGAAAAGTAAAATGTGTTGCTGTTTCCCAAGACCATTAACTTTTTTATTTATCCATCGATAGAGCTTTATAAGTGATTATTTTTTGGATGCTAAGCTGTAGTCTTTAACCTGACCACTTACAATGTTTTTATCACTTTTATAGGGGTTGTAGCAAGCAAAAAAAGTTAGCATTTCAAATTTCTTTGTTTTTCAAGTGAACCAAATGAATGAAGTCATTTTAGATTTTCTTACATCAGATTTTTACATAAGTTGCAGTTTTTAACTATAAATTAGTAAGGTGTTCCGAATGCTTAAATATCGTTGTTTTTATTTTACTTACTTTAAAAAAAAACCTTTAACTTAATTTTTTTAGTCCCCGTTGGAGTCTTGAAGCTGCTATTGTTTGATCAGGTACCTTGCTGTCATAGCATTGGCCACCCATCTGCACCAAAGGGGGTGATGAACGCACTAACACCAGAAAATGCAGTTTAATGCTGATGTTGAAGATTGCGCACGCTCTACACACCGTGACTCGCTCCATGACAAATACATTGAGCGTGTAGAGTATAAAGAGTTTAAGGCTGTGTGCACACAGTACATTTTGTATGCGATTTTGCGGAATTGTTTTAGGCGCAGAAATGGGCAAAAATGCTATGGAATCCTCATGCAAGCTAATTCAATGACAAGCCTGAAGGGTTGTGCACATGATCAGTAACTTTCCTTGAGTATTTGCAGTGTGTTTTTTTTTTCTTTTCTGCAGCATGTCAACTCTTTGTGCTTTTCTGCACCTTATTTCACCCATTGACTTCAACTGGTATGAAAATGTTTGCGGATTTGCTGATTTTTGTTTGCATCACCGGCTTCCTGAGAACTTTCTTACGCAGCAGCGGTGCCATAAGGTAGATCACCGGAGCTGATCAGCTGATGAACTCCGATGAACCTTCTCCATGATTACCTCCTGTCAGTGTATTGCCGGCTATCTTTGAGAGCAGTCACATCAGTTTGGTTTTACTGATACTGTACTTTGTTATAAACTTTATTACTGCACACAAATAACATATATCACATTTTATTAATTTGCACTGAAATGCTTTTTAACTCATATTATGAGGACATTGATCTCCTTGTGTAATTCTTATGCTGCCAGGCGCGTGCCTTCTCTTTTTTCGCGATGTAATGATAATCCTATGAATGAAGCCCTTCTTCCTAATTAAGAGTTTGATTTGATGAGCGAACATCGTCGACTCCATCCTTACTCGGCAAGCTATAGCGCTTGTCGAATAGCTGCATCAGGAACCCAGATACCTGGAGTGCTCCCGATAATCAGCTGTTCCGAGTTTACCATCACTAGAGAATCCGGACCGCATGCGCATTTTGCGCAGTTGGAGTGACTGCAGGCTTGTACCCCATGCTTGGTCAAACCCTTTAAATTAAAACATGAATCTTTTGCATATCTGTTGCACATGGAAGTAGAGGGACCCCCAGTGATAATTACGGGATCCGTCTGGGTTCTGTTATGTGTATGTTCTAGAACGGAAGGCAAAAGTCACTTTTGTTTGTATCAGTTTTGCAACAGATGCATGTTTTACATTATTCTGTTTGTCTGTTCCTTAAAGAAATAGAACAGAGAAACTGAATTTCAAAATTAAATTGTGAACAGAGCCTGAGGCTAAGTTCACACTTGGCGTTCTTTAGCGGTTCTTTATGCAAATTTTCAGCTGTGTTTCACAGTACCAGAATAGTCTGAGATGTCAGAAATCTCATGCACACAGCTTGTTTTCTTTGTACTCAGTGTTTTGTGCAATACCTTGTTGTTGTTTTTTTCAAAATGCAGCATGTCACTGCTTTCAGTGTTTTTTTCTTCATTTTTCTCCCATGGAAAGCAATGGGTGGTGCAAAAACGCAGGTATCAGTTTTTGCTGCATTTTTGGTGCCTAAACTTGATGAAGTAGAATCAAATTTTTTTTTTATGCACTAAATGTTATCAGCATGCACAAGCGACAAATGTACCATGACAAAAACACAGCAATACCTGCTTTTTTGAAGCAAGTTTCTTAGTGTCAAGAGAGCAGGTTTTGCCTGCAGAAAAAAAATGCATCAAAAATGTAACGTGTAAACATAGCTTTAGGGTCCATACCAGTTGTCAAATCTCTTCCTTGAGTCTTTTGGCCAGCAGCTCTCCCCTCTTCTGATGTTGCCAGTAACATGCCTGCTTAGGCTTAACTAAATGGCCATGTTATGCTTGTAAAGGAAGACCAATAAATGGCTTTTAGTTACTTCTGGCATGTCATCTTCCAAAGAAAGACAGTAGCAAAGGATTAAACAGGTAAAAGTTGGTGGGTGCCATCAAAATTGATGGAAATCTGTTTTCTATCAGGATAAAGGTCATTTTGCAATACTTTATGCTGGTTTACATTGGCCTACCTTTTGTGTTACTGTATCAGAATCATAAAGAGATAAACAGTAAAAAAAAATAGTGCAAAAAAAAAAAAGAGAATGCCTGACACAACCACACACATTCACGTACGTGCCATCTTTTTGTTACAGATATACAGTGTGAACAAAAAATATTCTAAATTGTATCTCTTGTAAAAAGTGAGGAAGAAGTGAAAAAATGGAGAAACCGGTCAAGGCAGTTGCCAACTTTAACCTGTGATTCCGGGAGGCCGCTGTGTCCAAGGCAGATGGCACTATATCTTATTATCAACCCAGCTCTGTTTGACATGTGTTTCTTGTACAAAATGATTGGGAAAAGGATTGTTTGGTTCCAATCATTCCCTATCTGCCCAGTACAGGACACTGTTTGCATCATGTTAATAAAGGAGATGCATCAAGACATTACCCTAATAATTTTTGAAAATGTCGAGCAGATACTACATAAATCATTACTCTACATTCTACTGGAAAGCTGCATTGAATTAGGATAGAATTATTTATATTGAAATGCCAAGACAATCAGCTCTCATCTTCCTTTGTCTCCCAGTTCCCCGAAGACTAAAACACAACATTACAGCGTAATAGGTGAGGAATCAATGAGTAGTGTGCCCGGCCATCACTGCTGGTACACATAATGCTTCACAGATGGCTGAGTCCCATCCAAAGCTTGAAACAATCCAACCTAATCCTTCTCTCTTTATATTATTGTGGCTTGTTTCCTTCTTTCTAGATTTAGTAAAAATGGAATGTGATAGTCAACTAATGCAAAAAAAAACAAAATAGTGCGTCATGTAGTTTAAATTGTATTGCTGGGCCCTCTGATGTAAAAGGAATATTCTCAATTGTTGTAAAAGGGATTGTAGTACAATGAATAACTTCCTGGCTGCTCGGTGTATGGGCAAATTTAATGGAAGTAGTTGTGCACTTCCGTTCCATTCACTCTTACTGGGGCCACTAGAGATGGCCCAGAGCAGCGCTCTACTGGTTTTCGGCACTCACATAAGAGTGAATGGAGCGCCAGTGTGCACGATTGCCTCCACTCTCTTCTTCACTCTTGAGAGTCCCTGTTCTCCAGATCGGTAAGAATCCCATTTCTCCGGATCGCTGGGTGTCCCAATGGTCACAGGCCCCAGTAATCGCGAAGTTATTCCGTATCCATTGGATATGTGAAACTTGAAAATATGTCTTTACACAGATAGCAAGGTGTGCCACAGCTAGCAGTGACATCTGCTTTGTAGCTTTAAGAGTTTCGAATTCTGAATGATGCATGTTTGGGCACTATACATATACTACACAGCTATCCAGTCTATAAAATGGTTCCTGGTGGAGGAGCATGGGACCAGAACTGTCCATCAGCCCCGTCCGATTGAAAAGCAGCTTTCTCATGTAAGGTATTTTTCAATTAGAAGAGGCCGATGGACATGTCCGGTCACATGCTCCTCCAACAGCTGTCACTTCATGGATCTGAAAACTGTGCAGTCTGTGAAGAAGGCTGCACGAAAGGAGAACCTTTCATACCTATATATATTTTCTTACCATATATATTCATTGAGCTATACAGACATTTGTTTTAGAAATGGGTCCATGTCTCCGGTCCAGGAGACTTAGAGCGTGTCCTATCCTCATGCGTTTTGCAGCTCAAACTCTGCCATTAAAGTCTATAAGTAGCTGTGAGACACCGTTAAAACTAGGAACACAGGCTTTGTACTTCAGCGTCAGAAACAATGTCTAAAAAATTCATATAGCCTACCTGCTTCAGTGGAAAAAAAACTGTTGTAAATAGGATGACACCTGAATAAAAATCAGTTTGTTTCTCTCAAATGGAAATTCACAAGGATGTGTGAATCTAGCCTAACACAAATTTTAGATTTTTTTTTTATCTATGAAACAAATTGCGCTACCTTGCTGCTGCTTTCTAGTGTATTATGAAGAAATAAAATGTAATTTTCATTGAAATGCAGCAAGATAAATTCCAGCTACACCATATCACTGATCAGTGGTTTGCAAAAGTATTCAACCCCTGACATTTTTCATGTTTTGCTATCTCACAACCTTGAATTTCAGTGTTTGGGTTTTTTTTGTTGAGGATTTGCATCAGTTCATGTAAATAACATGTCTAAGGCTATGTGCACACGTTGCAGATTATTTTTTTTAGCGTTTTTGCGCTATAAAAACGCTATAAAACCACAAATAATCTGCATACATTAAGCATCCCATCATTTATAATGGAATCCGCAATTTCCGTGCACATGATGTGCGTTTTTCCGCATGAAAAATGCATTGCGGAAAAATAATGAACCTGTTCATTAATTTTGCGTTTTTTTCGCGGATTTCCCACTGTCTAATACATTGGGAAATGTCTGGGAAAAACCGCGCAAAAACCGCGTCAAAAACGCTCAAAAAATGCATGCGGATTTCATGCGGAAATCTGGAAGAAATGTCCGGATTTCCACAGGAATTTTCTGCATGAATTCATGAACGTGTGCACATAGCCTAAAACTGTGAAGTTTTTATATTATTGTGAAGCAAACAACAAATAGAACTAAGTAACTGAAAACTTCAGTGTGCATAACTATTCACCCCCCTAAAGTCAGTACTTTGGAAAGCCTCCTTTTACAGCAATTTCAGCTGCAATTCACTTTGGATAAGACTCTGAGCTTTCCATATCTTGCCACTTGGATTTTGCCCATTCCTCAAGGCAAAACTACGCCAACTTCTTCAAGTTAGATGGTTTCCTCTGGTGAGCTGCAATCTTAAAGTCTGACCACAGATTCTCAGTTAGACTAATGTCTGGGCTTTGACTAGGCCACTCCAAAACATTTGCATGTTTCTCCTTAAACCACTCGAGTGTTGCTTTAGCAGTATGCTTTGGGTCATTGTCTTGTTGGAAGGTGAACCTCCGCCCCAGTCTCAAATCACTGACAGACTGAAACTTGTTTTGCTCAAGAATATCCATGTATTTCGCATCAATCACATCACCCTTCTTTCCCTAAATTTGGACCTGCTCCTTCAGGGTTACCTTTGGTCTCTGTGCTGCTTTTCTGATTAATGCCCTCTTTGCCCGGGGTTAGAGTTTCGGTGGGCGGCCCTCTCTTGGCAGGTTTGTTGTGGTACCATTCTGCTACCATTTGATGATAATGGATTTAATGGTGCTCCAGGGGATCCTCGGAGATTGGGATATTTATAACACAATCCTGACTTGTACTTCTCAACAACTTTGTCCCTGCCGTGTTTGGAGATCTCCTTGGTCTTCATGGTGTCTGGTTAGTGGAGCCTCTTGCTTAACCCCTTCCCGACCCAAGACGCCACGTAGGCGTCATGAAAGTCGGTGCCAATCCGACCCATGACGCCTATGTGGCGTCATGGAAAGATCGCGTCCCTGCAGATCGGGTGAAAGGGTTAACTCCCATTTCACCCGATCTGCAGGGACAGGGATCGTGGCTACGATCGCTCTGATTGGCTGTTGAAAGTGAAACTGCCAATCAGAGCGATTTGTAATATTTCACCTATTATAACGGGTGAAATATTACAATCCAGCCATGGCCGATGCTGCAATATCATCGGCCATGGCTGGAAATACTAATGTGCCCCCACCCCACCGATCGCCCCCCAGCCCTCCGATCTGCCCGGTACACTGCCCCGCTCCCCTCCGTCCTGTGCTCCGCTCCCCCCGTGCTCTTGTCTGCTCACCCCCGTGCTCCAATCACCCCCCCGCACTCTGATCCACCCCCCCGTGCTCCGTTCCACCCCCCCGTGCTCCGTTCCACCCCCCCGTGCTCCGTTCCACCCCTCCCGCGTTCCGTTCCTCCCCCCCCACCCCATCATACTTACCGATTCTGACGGGGCCGGCCGTCTTCTCCCTGGGCGCCGCCATTTCCAAAATGGCGGGCGCATGCGCAGTGCGCCCGCCGAATCTGCCGGCTGGCAGATTCGTTCAAAGTGCATTTTGATCACTGAGATATAATCTATCCCAGTGATCAAAATAAAAAAAATGATAAATGACCCCCCCCCCCCCTTTGTCACCCCCATAGGTAGGGACAATCAAAAAATATAGAATTTTTTTTCCACTAATGTTAGAATAGGGTTATGGGTAGGGTTAGGGCTAGGGTTAGGGCTAGGGCTAGGGTTATGGCTAGGGCTAGCGTTAGGGCTAGGGTTAGAGCTAGGGTTAGGGCTAGGGTTAGGGTTTTGGTATGTGCACACGTATTCTGGTCCTCTGCGGATTTTTCCGCTGCGGATTTGATAAATCCGCAGTGCTAAACCGCTGCGGATTTATGGCGGATTTACCATGTTTTTTCTGCGCATTTCACTGCGGTTTTACAACTGCGGTTTTCTATTGGAGCAGTTGTAAAACCGCTGCGGAATCCGCAGAAAGAAGTGACATGCTGCGGAATGTAAACCGCTGCGTTTCTGTGCAGTTTTTCTGCAGCATGTGTACAGCGATTTTTGTTTCCCATTGGTTTACATTGAACTGTAAACTCATGGGAAACTGCTGCGGATCCGCAGCGTTTTCCGCAGCGTGTGCACATACCTTTAGAATTAGGCCATGTGCACACGGTGCGGATTTGGCTGCGGATCCTCAGCGGATTGGCCGCTGCGGATTGGCAGCAGTGTTCCATCAGGTTTACAGTACCAAGTAAACCTATGGAAAACCAAATCCGCTGTGCCCATGGTGCGGAAAATACCGTGCGGAATCCGCAGATGAAATCCGCACAAAAAACACTGGAAATCCGTGGAAAATCCGCAGGTAAAACGCAGTGCCTTTTACCCGCGGATTTTTCAAAAATGATGCTAAAAAATCTCACACGAATCCGCAACGTGGGCACATAGCCTTAGGGTTAGGGTTGGGGTTAGGGTTGTGATTAGGGTTATGGCTACAGTTGGGATTAGGGTTACGGGTGTGGGGGGGTTAGTGTTGGAGTTAGAATTGAGGGGTTTCCACTGTTAAGGCACATCAGGGGTCTCCAAACGCATCATGGCGCCACCATTGATTCCAGCCAATCTTGTATTCAAAAAGTCAAATGGTGCTCCCTCACTTCCGAGCCCCGACGTGCGCCCAAACAGTGGTTTACCCCCACATATGGGGTACCAGCATACTCAGGATAAACTGCACAACAATTACTGGGGTCCAATTTCTCCTGTTACCCTTGTGAAAATAAAAAAATGCTTGCTAAAACATCATTTTTGAGGAAAGAAAAATGATTTTTTATTTTCACGGCTCTGCGTTGTAAACGTCTGTGAAGCACTTGGGGGTTCAAAGTGCTCACCACACATCTAGATAAGTTCCTTTCGGGGTCTAGTTTCCAAAATGGGGTCACTTGTGGGGGGTTTCTACTGTTTAGCCACATCAGGGGCTCTGCAAACGCAATGTGACGCCCACAGAGCATTCCATCAAAGTCTGCATTTCATATATTAGTGGATATCCTCCACAGCTGATTCTGGGTTCAAAGTGCTCACCACATATCTAGATAAGTTCCTTGGGGGGTCTAGTTTCTAAAATGGGGTCACTTGTGGGGTGTTTCTACTGTTTAGGAACACCAGGGGCTCTGCAAACGCAACGTGACGCCCGCAGACCATTCCATCAAAGTCTGCATTTCAAAAGTCACTACTTCCCTTCTGATCCCCGACGTGTGCCCAAACAGTGGTTTACCCCCACACATGGGGTATCAGCGTACTCAGGAGAAACTGGACAACAACTTTTGGGGTCCAATTTCTCCTGTAACCCTTGGGAAAATAAAAAATTCTGGGCTAAATAATTATTTTTGAGGAAAGAAAACGTATTTATTATTTTCACGGCTCTGCGTTGTAAACTTCTGTGAAGCACTTGGGGGTTCAAAGTGCTCACCACACATCTAGATAAGTTCCTTTCGGGGTCTAGTTTCCAAAATGGGGTCACTTGTGGGGGGTTTCTACTGTTTAGCCACATCAGGGGCTCTGCAAACGCAATGTGACGCCCACAGAGCATTCCATCAAAGTCTGCATTTCAAAACGTCACTACTTCACTTCCGAGCCCCGGCGTGTGCCCAAACAGTGGTTTACCCCCACACATGGGGTATCAGTGTACTCAGGAGAAACTGGACAACAACTTTTGGGGTGAAATTTCTCCTGTTACCCTTGGGAAAATAAAAAATTGCAGGCTAAAAGATCATTTTTGAGAAAAAAAAATTTTTTTTTTTTTCATGGCTCTGCGTTATAAACTTCTGTGAAGCACTTGGGGGTTCAAAGTCCTCACCACACATCTAGATTAGTTCCTTTGGGGTCTAGTTTCCAAAATGGGGTCATTTGTGGGGGATCTCCAATGTTTAGGCATACAGGGGCTCTCCAAACGTGACATGGTGTCCGCTAATGATTGGAGCTAATTTTCCATTTAAAAAGCCAAATGGCGTGCCTTCCCTTCCGAGCCCTGCCGTGCGCCCAAACAGTGGTTTACCCCCACATATGGTGTATCAGCATACTCAGGACAAACTGGACAAGAACATTTGGGGTCCAATTTCTCCTATTACCCTTGGCAAAATAGGAAATTCCAGGCTAAAAAATCATTTTTGAGGAAAGAAAAATTATTTTTTATTTTCATGGCTCTGCGTTATAAACTTCTGTGAAGCACCTGGGGGTTTAAAGTGCTCACTATGCATCTAGATAAGTTCCTTGGGGCGTCTAGTTTCCAAAATGGGGTCACTTGTGGGGGAGCTCCAATTTTTAGGCACACGGGGGCTCTCCAAACGTGACATGGTGTCCGCTAAAGAGTGGAGCCAATTTTTAATTCAAAAAGTCAAATGGCGCTCCTTCCCTTCCAAGCCCTGCCGTGCGCCCAAACAGTGGTTTACCCCAACATATGAGGTATCAGTGTACTCAGGACAAATTGGACAACAACTTTCGTGGTTCAGTTTCTCCTTTTACCATTGGGAAAATAAAAAAATTGTTGCTGAAAGATAATTTTTGTGACTAAAAAGTTAAATGTTCATTTTTTCCTTCCATGTTGCTTCTGCTGCTGTGAAGTACCTGAAGGGTTAATAAACTTCTTGAATGTGGTTTTGAGTACCTTGAGGGGTGCATTTTTTAGAATGGTGTCACTTTTGGGTATTTTCAGCCATATAGACCCCTCAAACTGACTTCAAATGTGAGGTGGTCCCTAAAAAAAATGGTTTTGTAAATTTCGTTGTAAAAATGAGAAATCGCTGGTCAAATTTTAACCCTTATAACTTCCTAGCAAAAAAAAATTGTGTTTCCAAAATTGTGCTGATGTAAAGTATACATGTGGGAAATGTTATTTATTAACTATTTTGTGTCACATAACTCTCTGGTTTAACAGAATAAAAATTCAAAATGTGAAAATTGCGAAATTTTCAAAATTTTCGTCAAATTTCCGTTTTTATCACAAATAAACGCAGAATTTATTGACCTAAATTTACCTCTAACATGAAGCCCAATATGTCACGAAAAAACAATCTCAGAACCGCTAGGATCCGTTAAAGCGTTCCTGAGTTATTACCTCATAAAGGGACACTGGTCAGAATTGCAAAAAAACGGCAAAGTCTTTAGGGTCAAAATAGGCTGGGTCATGAAGGGGTTAATGGTGTTGCAGCCTCTTGGCCTTTCAGAAAAGGTAAAGTGTATATACTGACAGACCATGAGACACTTAGATTGCCCACAGGGGGACGTCTTCTCAATAAGCATTTGACTTATCAAGGTAATTTCTTGCACCATTTCGTGCTGATGAATCACACACAAATCAGATTACAAAAATATATAAATACAGGTTGTAATGTAACAAAATAGGTAAAAAGCCAAAGGGTGAATTATTCCGTAAACCACTGTAATATGACACTGCTGCTGGCACCTCTCCTGTCTTTTTTCTTCCATATTAATTGAATCTCTATTATTAGATGGTGTAAGAACCGTGCACCCATTGAGTATTTGGTGAGTTTTTTATTTCAGTATTTGGTCAGCATTTTACATCAGTATTTGTAAGCCCAAACCAGCAGTGGGTGATAAATACAGAAGTGGTGATGTGTTTCTATTATACATTTACATGTGTGCCTCTCCTGGTTTTGGCTTACAAAATACTGGGGTAAAATACTGTCCAAATACTCAACATGTGCACATGGCCTTACATTCATCTGTTTCACTGCTGCGGTTGTACACAACATTGTAGCCTGGAGTATTTGTGTGAAGTTTTAGGGGGTTCTTTTCTTACCTCTACTGCTGATCTGTGAGCTCTGATGAACTCTCACAAACCTAAATTACCCTAAAATTGCTGTTAAATTCCCTGCCTTGGCTTTTATACAGGTTATGCATAGTCCTCCGTAAAAGGGTTGTCCACTACTAGGTCAACCCCTTCTCAATCTGAATATTGTCTATGTTAAAATAAAAACACTTATATTCCCCTCCCGTGCTGGTGCTGTTCCAGCGGTGTTGGTGCTGTTCCAGTGGTGTTGGCACTCGTATTCCCAGGGCTCACGTGAGGTTGTTGCGTCACGGTAGCCCTGTGCTCAATCCACACTGGCTTCACTGTCTCCGCCTTTGAACAAATCCAACATCAAGAGGAAGTCGGAGAGCAGCCGCAACCCTGACTACTTGTTGATGCTTGATTTGTCTGAAGGTGGGGACAGTGAAGTCGGCACTGATTGGGTTTAGGGCTCGTGTGTCGTAACAACCTCACGTTGCCGACACTGGAGACGAGTATAGGTGTTGATATTTTCACGGATATTTTCACGGAGGCAAACATTCAGATTGAGAAGGAGTTGTCCAAGTGGTGGACAGCTCCTTTCATTGTCTACGCTCTTATGATGTGCAAGCTGCAAGGCATTATGGGGAAGCCCACGCAATCGCACCAGAGGTCCTGTCAGCCTTCTGTGTTTGGTGCAGTCTGCATTGTGTAAGATGAAAGCAGGCACCTTTTTTTGGCAAATCGACATGCAAATTGTTCAGATTCGCCAGTGTCAGCAAAGTTGCTAATATTCAACACACATTCGATGTGCATTGACTCAAATCACTCATCTCTAGTGGTTATAAATTCACAAACCAATTATGATATCATTTTATTTAATTTAAATAAATGTGCAAATGATTTTCCAGCTTTCTTTCCATACCTGTTAAGACTGTACATGACCCATTATTTTATGCTAAAATAAAGTTTGGTAAGCTTTTATTTTTTTTTAGTGAAAGCTCATACAAGTCCCGAAACTCTATTATTATAAGCATTGCTTACTAGTAAAGACTCTCTAAGTATCAAGGTCATAAATATGAGCCTCGGGCAATGTTGGCTGGATCTCTGACCTCTGTGATTAGTCTATAAGTGGAGCAGTTATTGACTGACGTATCGGCGGAGCAGTGCGATCCCTTGTGTTTATTTGCCTGCGCTCTTATATTATCATCTATCCAACCACTGCAGTGCATATAAAAGAAAATAATTTTTTTTTGCAAAAAATAAATAAAAATCGGCTTCCATATGGATCAGCCAATTGCATCCATTTTTTACAGATTCATGGCCATTACTAGCCTAGGAGACGGTATTTTATCATGTGCATTTTAAAACATTAAAGTATTACAAATAAAAAAAAAGGGACCACACAGACCTAAAGAAATCGACACATCGATGGCAGACGGAAGTCAATATGGATGAAAGTGTCTGAATGTTCTGGATTAAATTTGGATTATTTTTTGATGCACTTGTGTGAACTTAGCCCGAGAGTGTTGTGCAGATTGCGCTCCTCTCACTGCGGCCTCTAGGAGGCAGTACAGGCACTGTGAAGACTCTACTTCTATATGGTGTACAGATCCAAGCAGTCCTTACAGCACACTTTACTGCCTGTTTAATGCAGAAGGGCAGTACAATTTAATAATTTACCTGATTACAATATTTTGGCCAATTACATTTCCAGCTTTTAAAATGAAAAAAAGTATAAAAATTTTGACTAAATGTTTTCTACTTGATAACAATATAGCAATGTTATCCACTGCAACCATGAAACAGGAGTAATGTTCTTGACGCCCGATGCATTCTTTACAAACTTGGTGGAATATTTGCACAACGCTTCTGCAGAAAAGCAAGTTGAAATTTTCATTGTCGACAAAAAAAAAAAACATACCGTAACTATGTCTGGGGAAAATATTGAATAATTCCAGTGGAAGACGAAAGTGAAATGACTGTAAATAAGAGCTAGGCTTTCAACATGTATACTACACAGATTATCATAAAATGGTTAGAGAAAGTAAATATATCCCAGTCTATTTTCTTTTTCTTCGTCTTCTGGCCACCCAATATTCATGCATGCTGAGCATTCAGATAACTGACAGCATTAAAACATGAAAGGAGCCAGCCTGTGTCAACACCATGTGCGGCTCATAAGTTTTTTTCCTTTTCTTTTTTCCTCTTGTGTTAATTTTCACCGCCATTTAGCTCACATTTTTTGTTCTGTTTTTTGTCTCTCTTCTAGATATATAGCAAATGCCAGGAAGGAGAACAGATGATTATAACTCCCATTTTTTTTACATGTGAACATGTTGTTTTAATATACAATATAGCTCTGGATGTAAATTGCAGAATACAGTTTTATAATTCTGAAGTAGAAATAATTGTATTTTATATCATTAATATGCATTGTTACTTTTTTCATTGTCCACTATAGAACTGTCCTGATGTCTATTTACAAATGTCCCGAAACTTTGTCTTAATTTATTTAAGTGTAACTTTCTTAAAGGGGTTGTCAGGCCTTGGGGATCAAGTCTGTAGTCACTATTTGTAGTGCGCTATTAGGATTCTCCGGTGCCAGCACTTGGCAGTCATGTGACCGCACGTAATACTTCCAGCCACATTCCGACTAGACGTGTCTCGCCTCAGTTGATTCACTTTCATTGAGCATGACCTTGCAAGTCTAGTTGGCATGTAACCGCTGAAGCTTATGATTAACTGAACCTTTAGGTGGCTAAAGAAGTATGTCATCAGGAAGACATCTGATCTCCTAGTCACATGACATCCGCAGCCAACCACAATCTTGAGTAAACCTGTTAACATCTGGACAGCGCATAAATCTTTTCGAGAGCTGGGTAGAGCTATGGGGCAGTCTGCGCTGGGTGCAGAGGAGCGATGGAAGAGAAGTATGCTTCCAGTTTTTATTTAGAATACATCCATGCCTTATAAAATATATATATCAGTGCTAGACAAATAAAAAAAAATAGATTTTTATGAAAGTGACCCTAGAAGATAAGTGACTAAACTAGCGAAGGCAGATTATGAGCTTCATTGCTGTAAGGCACTTAAGACATGCTGTAAGACATTTTGGCACTATAAAAGCAACGGGTAATAAATATTTGTACTGTTTATTACGGTTAATAGTAAAATGCAAAAAACTTATTAAAACTAAATGGAAAAATGCCTATTATAATAGGTGATAAAACAGATATTTTCTGGCGTTGAATACTTAATCAGTCCCGTTTCCTTTTCTAATGAACAATTCTAACTTTAAAAATAAAGTTTTATATATTTTTATAGATTATTGTTATCATTCTTTGTATTTATTAATTCATTAAATATTTTTCTCTTAAAACCATTTTTGATCTATTTTAGACCCTATGTTCCCTTTCCAACTGTCATTGACCATTTACGTTTAGGCCTTGAACAGATTGTCAGTCTTTGTTGGTGGTATCTGGGACTAAATATTTGTGACTTTTAATTTGTCTGCTGGAGTTGAAAAGTGAAGGACACCGGCGGGCGAACACCAGTTAATTTGTTTGTGTGACCAGCGAGACTTGGGGCCCCGTGTACGTTGGCCACAATGGATTGTAACGGCCATTCAAACATGTACAGTACATCCGCTAATGTGTTTTCTTCCAATTTGCTTTTAAAGCCTTGAGTGCTGTCAAACACCGCTAAGTTTCTCCAGGCCGTATTTATGAATTTTTGAACTTTGTATGTTTTGCATAGAAGGCATCCTCTGTTCTCCGGAGTTTGGAAACTCACTGATTATTTTTCAAAGTCTTCTTTCAAGTGTAGTGAACTTTTAAATGATTTTTTTTTGTCTTGAAGTAGGGGGCAGGGAATCCATCTGACCATTTGTTTACATTAAACTGGAAAAGGAGGCATTTGCTTACAATATCCGTAGATGATTTATATTTTGAGCTGTGAGTAATTCTTTTCTCGCTGACAAGTTTATGGTGAGCATTGAACTCCTGTGTGTGCTTATGGGAGAGCTCCATAGCTTCCTGCATTCATTTCAGTCTGGGTGGCGTGTGGGGGTATGTTGGAGAAGGGAGGGGGAAACATGTACGGGGGTAGTTCTATTAGATGAAAGCTTAAAAAGAGTTAATCATTTTTTTTCCCCCTTTACCAAGCTCAGATTAGGAGCTTGCAGAGCAAAGGTAATTCAGACTACAACACACCACTTGTTACTGTTTATATAGGCCTAAACAGTGGTAGAAGTGTTTAGTCCTCGGGGACACTTGGTGATTGAACAAGAAGCTGAAGTTATTTTGATAAGATATAGCACCAGTGTGGCCAAGAGCTACGATCATCCTGGGGCCTTGAGGCGGGCCAAGGATGAAGACCTTATGTGTTTAGTTCTTCCTGATGCTCAAAGATAAATTTTGGCTAAGAAAATAAGCTTTCTATTTGGACCAATTTGCAGAGCATTGGTGAAAGACTGGAATTGTTTATCTTGGGACTTGGCGTGAGAAGGTGTGGGAAAGTTAAGGAGAGAGAAGAGAGAGCTTGAGAATGTAGGGAATCTCTTCCTCTAGAATATCTAAATCAGTATGGAAATGAGCTAAATAACGCAATCCTATGGAAAAAAAAGAATCACGGGTGTTTCCACTTAAAAAATCCATCTAGAAGATCCACAGTGTAAATTCACATGCTGTTGAAAAACTCTCTTAATACAGCATATTTTTGGCACTTGTGCTTTACGAATTTTTTGCAAATAGATCATAAACCCATTACGATGAATGTTGCCCTTTTCTCATGTCCTTTTTTGTTGGTTCAGCTATTTTGATTCATGTTGCGAATGAAACTCACCAATGCAAATAAAATGTCATCGATGCGCTGTCCAATTTTATTCAAGGGCGCTGTTAGACGGCCCTATATATCAGATTGAGATCAAATGGCAATGCTCAGACTGGATTTTGGATCTCCAGACCAAAGTGTGACAGCTGCATAAAAATATATGAAGCGGTCACTGTCGTGAGAGCCACTGCCAGTGCATTGCGGTCTGATCTCACTCTGATTTATATTTATTGGGTATGAGAAGCTAAGAATTTTTTTCTTCATTTGAAAAAAAAACAGATGACTGTAAAAATTGTCACACTGATCATAAATAGATTTAGCACACTGTTCAAAACACAGACCATTTTACACCCGAGTGAAAAAAAATCACCATGTGAAAACAGCCTATAAATCAGTCACTTTACATATTGGACGAGATTGCATGTATTCTCATCCATGATGGTGCAATTGTAAAATGTAGCAGATTTTTCATCTAGAACATCTGTAAAAAAAACATGTGCAGGTTGCGTGTGCTTACCCTAAAACTTGCAAGACATTTTTCGGTAAAAATTACTGTACATTTAAAAAAAAAGTTTTCCACATCATGTTACGTTTTCAGGTTTTTGGAGGTAAATGTTTATCATTTTATTTCATTTGCATTTTGTAAACTTCTGCCATCAAGTAAAAATGGATTGCTGCAAAAGATTCTTTTTTTGGAATCTGAGGAAGGACCTTTAAAAAATAAAAATGGATTGAAAAAAGTAAATAAATAAAATGACCTCTTAATTAGGAGTATTTGCTTACCCTATTGACTCACTGTTGATTGACAGTCAGTGATTTACCCATATATGTTCCAGCAATCAATCCATTTTAAAGGAGTCATTCTGGAAATAAAATCCAAAGCTGTACAAGTATCGAAAAATTAAAACCTTAAAAAATTTAAAAAAATCATCTGTTCTCTCTTGCACTATGATTTCATTTCCAACAAGATTCCAATGATATCAGATGTTTTTACATAGAAAGAAAATTACCAATATTTTAGCCAAATTTACCGTAATTGCAGTCCGTACAGTTTCAGAAGCTGCATAGCAATAACATAACTAATGATTTATGATCTCCACTCTTACAAATTGTCTGTGACCTTTTCTACCTTCTGACACTCTAGTTAATAGTTCCCACTCCTTTGTCTTTTATGTTGAACTTTTCCAAGTGGCATCTTTTAAGTATGCTTATTCCAGTCTCTAACATTGTAATTGCTTCAAAAGTATACAGCACTTACCAGTCTGATGCAAGCGTTCGTCAGACCACCCGTGCTGAATATTACCGCATTTCATGGTTGGGGGGAATAGAAATAAGAACCTACAATAATTCTCCGTCACAATCTAGTTTATCATGCTGAGTGACTTTAGTAAATACTTTGTAGTATATTTTATAGTCCAAGTGTCGGCTTAGTATACACAGTTTAGAACGGGATAATTAGGCTGAATGACTTGGGTAAATAAAAGGATGTTTTGGTTCCCAACCAGGTGTCTATAGCATATACAGAAGTTGTAACCTTAACTTAGCTTATCAGCCCTTTCTATAGGATGTGTTTGAAGTAATGGGCGAGAATGACGGTCTAGTTTTCAATTTAATGTTTTTTTAAATTTAAATACCTATAGAAAATGGATCAATATACAGAGCACCCCCGATATACCGGACATTATGTTAGTGTTCCCCAACTCCAGTCCTCAAGAGCTACCAACTACCGTAATCATGTTTTCAGGATTTCTTTAGTATTGCCCAATTGATATTTCCATCACCCGTGCAAGACTGAAGAAATCCTGAGAACATGATCTGTTGGTGGTTCTTGAGGACTGGAGTTGGTGAACACTGCATTAGAGGAAAGTAAGGCGCACTCACCTATTTCTGAGCGAAAGGTCAACTATCCATGTATACGATTCCTGATGAATTTCCCACCCTACAAGTGATGTTGGGGAAGTGAAGGATCTTACCTTTGGAATTGAACGGCCAAACCTTTTTGTCTGGAAGGCTGACAGAGAAATCAGGTTCTCTCATAAAGAATACAGGAGCTGGGCCGAGCCAAGAGTTCTTGTGTTTTGCCTGGAGCGATAGCGGTCAGGTGAATGCTGCTTTTTTTTTTTCTCTAGAGATAAGCTGCCGTCAAAGTTGTCTGGCAGCGGCTTGCTCATAAAGAAAAAAGGAGTGCTTGCTTTTCAGAGTGAGTGCTCTTGTGTATGGGAGAGTCAAGTGAGATGGCTGCCAGACAAACGACCGTCCGGCTGGCAACCATTTAAAGTGGATGAGGCGCTTTAGATATAGGATCCTAAATGAAGAATTGGCCTTGTCGTAGGCATATGGGCTTAAACAATTTTCTCAAAATGCACTCTAAAACCCCTATTGTTGGCTTTGTGTTTATTTTCAGACCTGTGATAGTATTTTAAATTGTTCCTATTTTACGCGGTCATTGAAAAATAATGAATTTTCAGTTCCACGAATATCTGAAAAATGGGGAAAACGTGGTGCCAAAGTGTGTCAAAAGTGAAAAATATACCTACCTAAGCTGTAGTGTCAAAACATATTAGTAGTGTGCACCAGGATATCCTGTCAGGAGTCACATATATGTTCTTCAGTTAAGTACTTTCCAAGATCCTCACATTTCAGATAGGTTTTATTCCTATTGTATGTAACGTTTTATATTTTATTCCGTATTTTACAATTGCGTTTTTATTTTACAGGGGGACTCTTTGCAAGCTGCAGAATCCCCATTCTCTGATTCGGTTACCCTTGAGCAAACAACAAATAACATTGGGGTATCAAGTGGCCGAGTCAGTCTGTGGATGCAGTGGATGTTACCCAAAATTACCATAAAACTTTTTGCTGCTGACCCTACAAGTAAAGGCACAAGTATGAACCTTTATATTCTACATTATATTTTACCTCTTTTGTTGCCGAGCAGGTATTCCTCGTGTAACATGCACTTTGTCTTGTTGCAGAACTTTGTGTTGTCAGCGAGCTAGAAGACCTCAATGCCTCGGTGGATGTCCAGGAGGTGTACACTAAAGTCAAGTGCAAGATTGAAAGCTTTAACATTGACCATTACAGGAGCAGGTAGCACTAGGATATTTACAGTCACACAAGGGTATTTTGTGTCATAATTAGTTCTGTATTTGGAAGTTTCTAAATTCAGAATTTAAGGGGTATGTCAGCCCGGTTGGATATACCATCTCTTGGATTACTGGGAGATTGACCTCTGGGACCCTCACTGATACTGTGCAGAAGCGTTCCTGGCAACATGCTACAGCAGAGCTCCATTAGTGTAAATAGGGCCAGCAAAAGTTTGGTGCACAACGAGGAGGCTATGAAGGGGATACCACAATGCTTCAGCGCCCCTTCATTCTCATGGGAGTTCCAGCGGACACTCCAGAAATCAATAAAGTGCGCAGCTCTACAAAATGATATTTTCTGTCTGTTGCCTTCTCTAGGAACAGGTGGTCTTTGGGGTGGCAGGTGTCTCACCTCCACTGTCCTAAGGATAGGCCATCAATATAAAAGTCCCAGACAACCCCAGTAAGTGATTTTATATCCTAGAAATATGATCGGAAATCCTCTCTAATATTGGCACCTGCAGCTATACACATTGAATACATATCACAGGCTGCACATCCTTGTATTATCCATTTAGTTACAATATGAAAAGATAACGGACCCTAGAAAAATACACTGCTCTTGTTCCTTATTTATAGTCATAGTTGTACCTGAACAAAAATGGAGACTAAAGCTAAAATACGTCGACAGAAAGATGGATGTCACTTTTTCCTAATGGAGAAAAAGTTTTGAGCGACCTTGTGGGCCAAACTTTCCAATATGGTATTGGAAATACATGAAGTCAGGCAATGACTGTAACCGTCTTGTGCACCTTCATGTCACCAATGAGCCCAATCAGAAAAAAAAAAAGGTTAAGCAACTTTGCATGACAGAAGAAACTTACCCATCAGACTCTGTTTTCCCTTTGGTACAGCCATCACTCCATCCAGACAGGCCACATCAGAGCCCACTTCTCGGGATCAGTTGAGGTCTCAGTGGTTGGACAATCAGCAAGTTGTTGCCTATCTTTCGAATAGACGATAAATTACTAAGGTTGGGTGCAACTTTTTAATGTTGCAACAAGACATGTCTTCTTCCAACCACGTGATCTCCCTTCCTTCTTGCCCTGCGGATGCACTGCATGCCAGGCTGCTTTTGTTATTTATACATTTTATTTTCCCGGCCAATACTTCTAACGTTTTCCTTGTCCTTAAAGTGCCCTGCTATTTGCCTCGTTGAAGGAGATCCTTAATGCACAGCATGTTGGCTGCCTTGAGTTACATTAAGCTCCACAACCTGTTAATTAGAAACTAGTGCTGGTCCTGTTTCCCATTATCTGCTTGTTATTTGACATCATAAATTGATTTTAAGACGGGAGTAATCCAGTTTCCTGAAAACAACTTTTGCTCATCCTTCTGCTAATGTGTTCCTAATTCTCCATGTGGTGTTGGTTCTGCAAAGTGTATTCAACCAAGATAGTCAATGAAGTGATGTATGCTCTTGTTTACAGTGTGTAATATCGCCTGCCATATGAGGTGCTGAAGGGGAGGGTTGAGCAATCTTCTTAACGTTTAGCTTCTAAATAGTCTTCGTTTTCATTCATCAGACATAGGTAACATATAATAACATTTTATTCCAGGCCAGGTGAAAGCTGGCAATCAGGAGATTTTCTTGGGATATTTCTACAATGCAAAGAGAAAAATTTGGTGAGACGATTGTAGTCACTAAGTTATTGAAAGTGATGGCCTACAATCTGAGCCGTGTGATCCTTTCACCCTAAATAATCTGATTTCACGAATCACTCAGCTGAGGTCTGTGCACCATTGAACATGATCTTTACCATTAAGGCTCTGTGCACATTGGCGTCATTGCCAATTCATGAAGATTTTGTGTATTTTTTACTGTAAGAATAGCAGTCTGCATCACTATATGCTAAAATCTACATGGAACACTGAGAAAAGAACATTATAAATTAATGGGATTTAGAATCGCGTAATGACCCCAATGCAAACAGAGCTTTACATGTATCTGCATACAAGTTTGATTTGAAATGTCCATGTCTTTTAATGATCCCGAGTTACACCCTGCAGCACAGGTTAGATTTTGCTAGCCTCAAAGTCCTCCAACAAACCAGCGGTTGCAGGGCGGTTGCAGGGCTGTGGCCCTGGGTTTGAGTCTGACCAAGAAGAACATCTTGCATGGAGTTTTTGGCCCCCATTCATCAAGACTGACATTTTTCACACTGATCTTGATGAGGTGTTAAGGTGGAGTTCTCAGTGACTTCTGTAAGATTTGTTTTGTAAGGAACGTCGGTGGGGTTTGAACCCAGAACCCCAGTGCTGCTAACCACTGAGCCACTGTTCTGTAAAGTGCTTGATAATAAAACAACTAAGAATCAGTACAAGACAACTGACAACATTTTTACTAGATTCTCTCTTAATGGATATAGTGTACAGTGGTGCTTATGGCTCAACCGTTATTGTTATATTTCAGGTAGTTGTCCTCCATTAGATGACTATAAGTTATTGACCGGCTAGTACGAGACTAACCTCTGTGTTTTCTAATATTGATACACAGTATATAACAGCATTATGAGAATTGTATTTCCAAGCTAATGACTTAAAGCCACCTATAGGATGACATCTCCATGAAGAGCATTACAGACCTTTAGCTAATTCTTGGAATCACACGTTACGAGCCTAATCAAGCTCCTAGATAAGTCTACAATTCAAAAATCGGCATCTCCCTCGAATTCTTTATATTCTTATAACCTCTGGTTGAGCAGCGGTGGTCTGCACTTGCTGGATTGTCGAACGTTGGGTACATTTGAACGCCCATGCCAAATACAGTTATATAAATGGTCAGAAATAAGTCCATGCAAAGTATTTATACTTTAGAAGTTAGTCTTTGTATATACGGATAATGTCATTCAGGGCTGAAAATACAATGCTGCCAGAAGATTAGTACACACTTCACAGTGTCAGCACCAGTACTGTCCCTCTCATATATGCATATTAAGCAGTTCTTCTTAGATCTATTTGTTAAAGGTGATGTCTACTTTACACAAAATTGGAAAATTGGTCTAATGAGGTTTGTTGTAATATAGTGTACCTCCATTGATTAACTGAAAAAAGTTCTATGTTATGTTCTTAAAGGATATGACTGTTCCTTATGATATGTAGTTATTACTATCAGATTAGTGGGGGTCCAACACCTGGAACCCCACCGATCAGCTCTTTGTAGTTCCCACTAGAGCCAGATGTATAGTGCCGGACCGTCACATCACTGTACACTGCTTGGTGGCCATTTTCGGATATTGCTGCTCAGCTCCGGTTTAAGGAAATGAAGTGATCTGATAAAGATACAATAGGCCATCAATATAGAAGTCTTGGACAACAGCTAGACTTAAGATAAAAAGTGTATCATTCCTATTTAATTTTAGGTTGTACACTTAATTTATTTCAGTATTGAACTGTGTAGGAGCTGATGTTATTTACCGCAGCTCCTTGTTTCCTCCCTGCTGATGTTTTTTTCTTGAGTAAATCAATACTTTGAGATTACCGTAATTAAATTGAAAATCTAACCTAAATTGTGAATGTCTTTAAAGAGAACTGTAAAGGTGTCTGTAGAGAGAACTGGTTAACTAGTGGAGTCATGTAATTACAGCAGCCTCTGCGGGGAGCTATTTGACATATAATATAGAAACAGCCATCAGTGACTTTCCTACAGCTCCATTATACCTGTAAGATGGCAGACAATGATTACAAAATCTTGTTAGGAAAAATTCTATAGTGAAACTGGCTGATATTTGAAGGGAAAGTTATTACATAGATGCTGCAAGTGAACATCTAAGAACACTTTGAGGTTTTTCCATGGAGATGCACTTTAAGACACAAGACTTGGGCAAAATATCTTGAAAATAGACATCCTTTTGTCCATAAATAAACATTTAAAATGGGGAGAAATGTTACAATTCTCTTCCTCTTTGCAATCAGGTATTACATAAGATCATTGATCCTCCTGCATGTTTTCAGCGTTGCATGAAATTATCGTATAAGTTAATGTTCTGATCAGCATGGTAAATACGTTCTCTTCAGCTGGACTTCATTTTGTACTATACATCTTGTACACAACATAGCAGACTGTTTCTTATAGAATATCATTGTCTTTCAGTTCACTAGAGCCATCAACAAGGCTCTGCCCAACTGTAGGCTATAAATTGGGGGGGGGGGGACTGTTGTGTATAAGAATGTATTACCGATTTTTACAGCCCAGCAGGTGTCAACATCGTTATGGCAAAACCCAAAATTTCCATCGGCTTCAAATTTTTGCATTTTTTTTTTCTCTACCTCTCCCCTTTCTATCTTCTTATTGATCCTTTAAGCCTCGTTGAAAACTGTTGGTGTCTGGGCCAGTATGGCGGGGTGTTCCTTTCATGTACCGAGAAGCTGAACAGACGCACCACTTTGGTTCGACCCGTCAGCAAGCAGGACCCTTTCAGTAACTTTTCTGGCTTCTTCCCTTCCGTAAGAAAATCATTTTTTGGAAATTTTTGTATTTGATTGAATTTCATCCACCCTCATTTCTTTTCTTGTGATTTTGTTACATTCTCATTCCAATGGAAGTTCTTAAGCTGAATACACACATCGATATGATCTAGCCGCATAGTCGATTTTTATGAATGGGTGTTTATTCTGTTGGCATTTCTTTTTATTAATCTTCAACGCTGACATATCGAATACTAATTTGTGTAAATTAAAGGTGCAAGGATGAAAACCATCATTGAATTAAACTAAATATTTAATTTAATTTTTCAGCAAATGATCATATCGTTATTTGTATATTTAGCTTGCAGTGGGTTATCATTAATGTGATTTTGATAAGTTAAAACCTTAGTAAGTTTACTAAAAGGTAGGGTTTACACTTAGCAATAATCTGCCATAGGGGCAATTACCAGGGAATAAAGCTGTGCACATTTTGCCGCTAACTTCCATGGCTTTGCATTACTTTTTTGGCTGGCTTTTTATTAACATTTTTCACCCATAAAACTTGTGCTGCCCAGCAAATAACCACATTGAAAACTTGTTGAATTTCCCTGTAAAAGGTGCCCGGTTTTGCTGCATGGTCATTAGTCACTCCGCATGCTATTGCTACGTGAGAACCCAGCCTTAGACCTCACCAGCTGCTCAACGTCACATTTACTGCTAAAAAATCCCTTTTTTCTCACCCAATGATAAGTCTTCTTTCTGATTTGTTGTTATTGATGCTATTTTAAAGTTTTTCTGAATGCAGATCTTGATGTCTCTGTTTTTGGGTGTGTTACTAAGCTGGTACTCTGCGATATTCTGCAGTTTTCGCCTAGCCTTTAGTAAAGCACCCCAGTAAAGTTTCAAAATACCAAATGAGCTTATTTTTATATTCTGTATTATGTAAATAGATTATGTTTTTGGTTTTATTATGTTTATTGTTCTGAATAAATTGTAAGCATTTACTTATCCAAATAACTTTATTAGGGACTAGATTCAAATCTCCTGCATGGCCCCAATACAAAATCTAGAATAGCGCTCTCACCTATCATATGCTATTTTGAATGTATATACCAGGGCGAGATGTCACTGATAACTTTGCGTTCCTTATAGCTACGCCCCTGTGTAAGGATTACAGGTGTAGGACCAGGGAACCACACAACCTTATTCTCTATACATAGTTAATTCAAAAGTACGCCCCCTAGAAAATGTAGTGTTTTTTTTAGTGCAATTGAGTAAAACACCTATTCAATGATGAAAGGTTTTATTGGCTATGTACCCTATATTATTGTTCTACATCTCCCCAGAGCATATAGAACACATATAAATATGCATGTATACCCAGAGCATATACATACAGAAACATGTGTACACGGAGCACATACATGCAATCAGACACCTTTATACACAAAGTCCATACATACAGACTCATGTATACACTGAGAGAACATACATGCAGACACATATACACAGAACACATACCTACAGACAGACATATATGCACAGAGCACATACATACTTAAAGAAACTATTCCTTCAGGATGCGGGTCCTGTGGTAACATCATGGTCATATGACAGTGATTTCACTTAGGGTCCTGAATCACTCTCCTCATTGGAAACTACATTGATAATGCAAAACTGCTATTATCAATGTAGTTTCTGCTATAAACATTGGGGGGTCCTTGAGGGGGTGTGTGCTAGGCAGTAGTCCAGTGTAGCCTCCTAACGTCGGCCCTGCCCCCTGTGATTTAAATAATTCACATCTCTAAGTCATCCTCTGCACCTCCAATATATACAGTGGGGCAAAAAAGTATTTAGTCAGTCAGCAATAGTGCAAGTTCCACCACTTAAAAAGATGAGAGGCGTCTGTAATTTACATCATAGGTAGACCTCAACTATGGGAGACAAACTGAGAAAAAAAAATCCAGAAAATCACATTGTCTGTTTTTTTTAACATTTTATTTGCATATTATGGTGGAAAATAAGTATTTGGTCAGAAACAAAATTTCATCTCAATACTTTGTACTATATCCTTTGATGGCAATGACAGAGGTCAAACGTTTTCTATAAGTCTTCACAAGGTTGCCACACACTGTTGTTGGTATGTTGGCCCATTCCTCCATGCAGATCTCCTCTAGAGCAGTGATGTTTTTGGCTTTTCGCTTGGCAACACGGACTTTCAACTCCCTCCAAAGGTTTTCTATAGGGTTGAGATCTGGAGACTGGCTAGGCCACTCCAGGACCTTGAAATGCTTCTTACGAAGCCACTCCTTCGTTGCCCTGGCGGTGTGCTTTGGATCATTGTCATGTTGAAAGACCCAGCCACGTTTCATCTTCAATGCCCTTGCTGATGGAAAGAGGTTTGCACTCAAAATCTCACGATACATGGCCCCATTCATGCTTTCATGTACCCGGATCAGTCATCCTGGCCCCTTTGCAGAGAAACAGCCCCAAAGCATGATGTTTCCACCACCATGCTTTCCAGTAGGTATGGTGTTTGGATGCAACTCAGTATTCTTTTTCCTCCAAACACGACAAGTTGGCTTTCTACCAAACAGTTCCAGTTTGGTTTCATCAGACCATAGGACATTTTCCCAAAACTCCTCTGGATCATCCAAATGCTCTCTAGCAAACTTCAGACGGGCCCGGACATGTACTGGCTTAAGCAGTGGGACACGTCTGGCACTGCAGGATCTGAGTCCATGGTGGCGTAGTGTGTTACTTATGGTAGGCCTTGTTACATTGGTCCCAGCTTTCTGCAGTTCATTCACTAGGTCCCCCCGCGTGGTTCTGGGATTTTTGCTCACCGTTATTGTGATCATTCTGACCCCACGGGGTGGGATTTTGCGTGGAGCCCCAGATCGAGGGAGATTATCAGTGGTCTTGTATGTCTTCCATTTTCTAATTATTGTTCCCACTGTTGATTTCTTCACTCCAAGCTGGTTGGCTATTGCAGATTCAGTCTTCCCAGCCTGGTGCAGGGCTACAATTTTGTTTCTGGTGTCCTTTGACAGCTCTTTGGTCTTCACCATAGTGGAGTTTGGAGTCAGACTGTTTGAGGGTGTGCACAGGTGTCTTTTTATACTGATAACAAGTTTAAACCATAACTACAGGTAATGAGTGGAGGAAAGAGGAGACTCTTAAAGAAGAAGTTACAGGTCTGTGAGAGCCAGAAATCTTGATTATTTGTTTCTGACCAAATACTTATTTTCCACCATAATATGCAAAAAAAAATGATAAAAAACAGACAATTTGATTTTCTGGATTTTTTTTTCTCAGTTTGTCTCCCATAGTTGAGGTCTACCTATGATGTAAATTACATCATCTTTTTAAGTGGTGGAACTTGCACTATTGCTGACTGACTAAATACTTGTATGCCCCACTGTATATATATATATATATACCTGTGATGAACGTAAGACTCCTGTTGTCCACCTCTAAAAATTTAAATCCTTTATTTCCATAGATTATAAGAGACTTTCTTTCTAGATCAGGGTTTCTCAAACTTTGAGGCCTAACAAGACAGACCACAATGGACAGACCATGTTGATGTCTGAGACTCCTTATCTGTAGTATAAGTACATGCTACAATTAAAATATCTTCTATGTTCACATGCGATATATTTACTGCCAAAATTCCACAGCAAATTCAATCACCGCAACAACAAACCTATTAGTTGCACTTTTCTCACAATAGACTCAAAGCGTATTTGGAGAATAAATTAGTCAATTTGTACAATGTCCAGTGTAGAGGGCCAGTGCGTTATATGTTTTTAAGTGCCAAAATTCACAATTGCAATACCTGCCCTAAACTGTGCTGATAAAGCTTTGGTTACAGTTACACAAGCGCTGCAGATTTCTCACCAACATCACCATTGGAAAATAATAGCACTTAGATTCACCTCTGGTGCTGACGCAATATGAGCACTGGCTCCCCAGGGATCGCCTGACATTGTCACGTGATCCCTGTGGCCAGTCAGAGGCCGCTCCACTCTCCCCACCTTCAGACAAGTCACAGCAATTTGGTGGAAATGAGGGCTTTTGTTCCAAGTATTGGACAACCCTTTTAATATGTGCGGCATAAATTGACTTGCTTTGGATGTCCGATCTCACACACTACTCTTGTACTGTAAAACGCAATGTATTTTTTTAATGGAAAATCAGCTTTAAATGTGTCCCATGTGAACAAGCTGTAAAGACTTTGTGATCTTGGACAAAACTGAAAATATAAGTCCATTTTCCTTTTTAGACAGACCATCTATCCTTTTTGGCAGCTTCTGCTAATAATTCTGGCCACTTGACCTATAGTTAAGCAGAAGAGCAGTAATGGTCTTGTCTTTGCACTACACTGATATGTTTAATTTATATCAGATCCTAAAGTGTTTAATTATTCATCCACTATTTAGAAATGGAAAAACATGTCACTGTATTGTTCATTCCGGATCATTTTCTCTAGTAATATTCGTTTTGCATTGATTTACAACATTTTTTTTCCTGTCCTTTAACTGTCTAGCTGTTTTTCCTCTTTATCACAGACTACAGCAAAGCTTTTAGAGAGTTCTCATCAACAGCATGGATTCCTGTCCCTAACTTACACCAAAGCGGTGACCAGAAATGTCCGCCACAAGTTGACCACCAGAAATGAAAGAAGTTCTAGGAGCTTTCAAAAACTTTCTGAGGGTTCCGCAGACAGTTCCCCTCACTTTCTTCATGAGATCCTAATTTCGGCACAAGCTTTTGATGTTGTGCTCTTCTTCCCTTTGCTTCATGCAATTTCAACTATTTTTGATGGCAGTAGACCACAAAGAAAAAAAGAAAAACACAAATCTCCTGGACAACCCATGAGATCACACACATTGACTTCACGCAATCTGCCTCTTATTTACATCAATACCGGCGTCATTAGAGTCTTTATCCCTAAGGCTGAAGAAACGCAGCTGCATATAGGAGGTGGGTATCAGGGCTTCATCGATTCTTAGTCTTGCTGGTGGTTTTCAGTAAACATAGGTATATTTTTCATAATCGCAATCCTCATGGCTTCTATGAAGATCTACAGATGTGTTATTTCTTACCTTTTCTTGTGGCTAGTGATTCATTAAGAGGCTTGCGCCTCTTAGTGAACCAGGAGGGTCTGACTCCCACTCATCAAGAGTGGCGAGAATATCGTTGGTCTTGATTTATCAGGGCCTTGTGGCCACCTAATAGTTGTCATGTGAGTTTGTGGTCTAAAACCAAATGTAATAATTTGTAAGGCTGAACACATCTCTAGACAGTCCAATTCACATTGCTTTTAAATAAATGAGATACTGTTGAAGATTTCCTATACCAAAGGAATTTGGGAAAAGAATTGGGCCAAAGATGATAAAAATTACATACTGTAGAGGGAAACAAACATTTTTTCACCCTATTCGGCAAGACCCTGCACCATATTTGAGTGCCCATTTGATGTTTGTTATTAGAAATATCTTATTTTGTTTGTGATGTAGGACATCCCCTTAAGTGGAATATGTTTTTTTTTTACATGTTTTTGTTCTGACCATCAGCAAATCAGAATATCAGTGAAGATACTCTGGTGTTAAAGATCGCCTCTGTGTCCATGGCTCCACAAGCAGACAACCCTCTTAGTCGGAGTGTCTTACGAAAGGATATTTATCAGTAAGTGAAGATTAAGCACATTTCATAAAAAAATAGCACTTTATCGATGTTCTGGATGTACATGCATGCAATGCCAATCAGAGTTGTTGGTTTTTTTTTAAATCGGATAATTTTAATTGAAATATCACTTCATTACATTTTCCATTTTCAAAATGTAACAAAACAGAAACACTTAAAGGGACTATCCATATAAAATAATTTGAAAGTTGCATCTTTCTTATGTGAACACTGTGAACCAAGTCATCAATCAGTGGTTTTTATGGCCAGCAGGATATTCTCATGTATTAATAGAAGGCATGGACTCACTGGACAGGGACGTAACACTACCACTTTCCAAAGAATTAGGTCGACCCAATCCATAATATGCAGTTCAGTTCTAGGCAGTTCATAGAAAGCGAGCCCTGGAGTTATCAAAGGTACAAAGGAGAGGTACAAAACCGGTAAGGGCATTAGAGGATCCTGGTTATAAGGGAAGATAGAGAGAATTAAATGTAGTCTCAAGGATAGATGTCTAAGGGGGGTATGATTCATTTGTACAAGTATATAACTGGACCATACAAAATATATGGTAAAAAGCTGCTCCGTGTAAAATCCTCCCCCCTCCCCCCCAAAAAAAAAACAAGAAAAGGTTGAATCTCCAGAGGAGACAAGACTTCTTTACCAGAAAAGCTGGTGGAATTCCCGACCTCAGGAGCTGTCAATGGTTTTAAAAAAAGGCTTGATGTTTTTTTTTTTTTATTTAGAAGAAAATACCAGAATTTATTCTGTAAATGTGTAAATTTCTTTTTAGAATCTTTGGTCTTGTGGATCGACAGTTGGGGTCAGTAGGGAAAAATTAGCTTTTCCTGTATTGTATGTTACATTTTGGTTGTGTTTATGTCCCATCTCTTGTCCTTCCCAATCTCTCGATTGAACTTGATTGACATTTGTTTTTTTTTTTTGTTTTTTTCAACCATATTAACTTTATTTATATGATGTTAATAGTTGACTGCATTTCATTTTGAACGTCTTATGTAATGTCAGGAAGTTTTCAGTGCAAAATCCATTTATGTTGCTACATGAAATGTTGAATTTCAGTGCAAAACCCCTGTGTGCCCAGTGCAAATTTACTTTACCAGTGCAGTCCATAAGCTGAGATCTCTGTGGTGGTGGAGTCTTTAAAGGGAAGGTACCGCGTTTGTAGGTCATTAATAAATCACTGTAATGAAGCATAACATGCTGCTATAAGCAAGTTTGAAATGCATGTGAAACAGATTTCATGTGTTATATGAGTTTAAAGAATGCACTGGGGGCTGACATCTTGGTTTTGCAGCAGTAGCAGGGCACTATCAGTGTCAGATTACGGCACCCCATGGGCATAGGAGATAATAGACCGGCGCTGACCCTATCTGTAACATTGCAATGGAAAATGCTCCCCCTAGTGGTAAATATGTATATTTGTAGAAAAATATATAATATTTTTCATATAGAAATGTTTGCAAACAGTGCAAACATTGCATTAACCCCTTAGCGACCGCCGATACGCCTTTTAACGGCGGCCGCTAAGGGTACTTAAACCACAGCGCCGTTAATTAACGGCGGGCGCTGTGGAACAAGTAAATAGCGCCCCCCAGAGTCGGATTTTCTCCGACGCACGTTGTGAAAATTGTGCACAACGTGGGCAGCGGATGTAGTTTTTCAACGCATCCGCTGCCCAATCTATGTCCTGGGGAGGAGGGGGCGGAGTTACGGCCACGCATGCGCGGTCAGAAATGGCGGATGCGACGTACAAAAAAACGTTACATTGAGCTTTTTTTGTGCTGACGGTCCGCCAAAACACTGATCCAGTGCACTACGGACGCGACGTGTGGCCATCCGTCACGATCCGTCGGCAATACAAGTCTATGGGCAAAAAACGCATCCTGCGGGCACATTTGCAGGATCCGTTTCTTGTCCAAAATGACGGATTGCGACGGAGGCCAAACGACGCAAGTGTGAAAGTAGCCTTAGGGCTAGGGTTAGGGTTGGGGCTAAAGTTAGGGTTAGAGTTGGGATTAGGGTTAGGGTTTGGATTAGGGTTGGTGTTAGGGTTGGCATTAGGGTTACGCTTGGGATTAGGGTTAGGTTTGGGATTAGGGTTAAGGTTAGGGTTGTGATTAGGGGTGTATTGGGATTAGGGTTAGGTTTGAGGTTAGTGTTGAGATTAGGATTAGGGGTGTGTTGGATTTAGGGTTTTGATTAGGGTTATGGTTAGGGTTGACATTAGGGTTGTTTTGGGGTAAGGGTTGTGATTATCGTTAGAGTTAGTGATTAGGATTATGGATCGGGTTGGGATTAGGGTTAGGGGTGTGTTGGAGTTGGGTTGGAGCTAGAATTGGGGGGTTTCCACTGTTTAGGTACATCAGGGGGTCTCCAAACACGACAGCCAATTTTGCGCTCAAAAAGTCAAATGGTGCTCCCTCCCTTCTGAGCTCTGCCGTGCGCCCAAACAGTGGGTTACCCCCACATATTTGGCATCAGCATACTCGGGATAAATTGGACAATAACTTCTGGGGTCCAATTTCTCTTGTTACCCTTGTGAAAATAGAAACTTGGGGGCTACAAAATCCTTTTTGTGGAAAAATATATATATATATTTTTTTATGACTCTGCATTATAAACTTCTGTGAAGCACTTGGGCATTCAAAGTTCTCACCACACATCTATATAAGTTCCTTGGGGGGTCTAGTTTCCAAAACGGGGTCACTTGTGGGGGGTTACTACTGTTTAGGTACATCAGGGGCTCTGCAAACGCAACATAACGCCCACAGACCATTCTATCTAAGTCTGCATTCCAAAACGGCACTCCTTCCCTTCCGAGCTCTGCCGTGCGCCCAAACAGTGGTTTACACACCCACATATAGGGCATCAGCATACTCAGGATAAATTGGACAACAACTTTAGTGGTCCAATTTCTCCTGTTACCCTTGTGAAAATAAAAACTTGGGGGCTACAATATCTTTTTTGTGAAAAAAAAATATTTTTTATTTTCACGACTTTGCATTCTAAACTTCTGTGAAGCACTTGGGCATTCAAAGTTCTCACCACACATCTAGATAAGTTCCTTGGGGGGTCTAGTTTCCAAAATGGGGTCACTTGTGGGGGGTTACTACAGTTTAGGTACATCAGGGGCTCTGCAATCGCAACATAATGCCCACAGACCATTCTATCAAAGTCTGCATTCCAAAAAGGCGCTCCTTCCCTTCCAAGCTCTGCCGTGCGCCCAAACAGTGGTTTACCCCCACATATGGGGCATCAGCATACTCAGGATAAATTGGACAACAACTTTAGTGGTCCAATTTCTCCTGTTACCCTTGTGAAAATAAAAACTTGGGGGCTACAATATCTTTTTTGTGAAAAAAAAAATATTTTTTTATTTTCACGACTCTGCATTCTAAACTTCTGTGAAGCACTTGGGCATTCAAAGTTCTCACCACACATCTAGATAAGTTCCTTGGGGGGTCTAGTTTCCAAAATGGGGTCACTTGTGGAGGGTTTCTACTGGTTAGGTACATCAGGGGCTCTGCAAACGCAACATAATGCCCGCAGACCAATCTATCAAAGTCTGCATTCCAAAACGGCGCTCCTTCCTTCCGAGCTCTGCCGTGCGCCCAAACAGTGGTTTACCCCCACATATGTGGTACCAGCATACTCAGGACAAATTGGACAACAACTTTTGGGGTCCAATTTCTCTTGTTACCATTGTAAAAATAAAAACTTGGGGCTAAAAAATCTTTTTTGTGGAAAAAAAAATATTTTTTATTTTCACGACTCTGAATTTTAAACTTCTGTGAAGCACTTGGGCATTCAAAGTTCTCAGCACACATCTAGATAAGTTCCATGGGGGGTCTAGTTTCCAAAATGGGGTCACTTGTGGGGGATTTCTACTGTTTAGGCACATCAGGGGCTCTCCAAACGCGACATGGCGTCCAATCTCAATTCCAGCCAATTCTACATTGAAAAAGTAAAACGGCACTCCTTCTCTTCCAAGCTCTGCGGTGCACCCAAACAGTGGTTTACCCCCACATATTGGGTATCAGCGTACTCAGGAGAAATTGCACAACAACTTTTGTGGTCTAATTTCTCCTGTTACCCTTGTGAAAATAAAAATTTGTGGGCAAAAAGATCATTTTTGTAGAAAAAATGCGATTTTTTTTTTCACGGCTCTACATTATAAACTTCTATGAAGCACATGGGGGTTCAAAGTGCTCACCACACATCTAGATAAGTTCCTTAAGGGGTCTAGTTTCCAAAATGGTGTCACTTGTGGGGGGTTTCCACTGTTTAGGCACATCAGGGGCTCTCTAAACGTGACATGGTGTCCGATCTCAATTCCAGCCAATTCTGCATTGAAAAAGTCAAACGGCGCTCCTTCGCTTCTAAGTTCTGCGGTGCGCCCAAAAAGTGGTTTACCCCCACATATGGTGTATTGGCGTATTCAGGAGAAATTGCATAACAAAATTTATGGTTACATTTCTGTTTTTACGCTTGTGAAAATAAAAAAAAATGGTTCTGAATTAAGATGTTTGCAAAAAAAAGTTAAATGTTCATTTTTTCCTTCCACATTGTTTCAGTTCCTGTGAAGCACGTAAAGGGTTAATAAACTTCTTTAATGTGGTTTTGAGAACCTTGAGGGGTGTAGTTTTTAGAATGGTGTCACACTTCATTATTTTCTATCATATAGACCCCTCAAAATGACTTCAAATGTGATGTGGTCCCTAAAAAAAAATGGTGTTGTAAAAATGAGAAATTGCTGGTCAACTTTTAACCCTTATAACTCCCTAACAAAAAAAAATTTTGTTTCCAAAATTGTGCTGATGTAAAGTAGACATGTGGGAAATGTTATTTATTAACTATTTTTCGTGACATATCTCTCTGATTTAAGGGCATAAAAATACAAAGTTTGAAAATTGCAAAATTTTAAAAATTTTCGCCATATTTCCTTTTTTTTCATAAATAATCGCAAGTAATATCGAAGAAATGTTACCACTAACATGAAGTACAATATGTCACGAAAAAACATTCTCAGAATCAGCGGGATCCATTGAAGCGTTCCAGAGTTATAACCTCATAAAGTGACAGTGGTCAGAATTGCAAAAATTGGCCCGGTCATTAAGTACCAAATTGGCTCTGTCACTAAGGGGTTAATACATTTTAATTACTATTTTAAGCTTAATTTCACAAAACAAAAAAAAAATACATGAAAACTGGTGGCACCTTCCCTTTAAGATCTCAGCTTGAGAACCATCCAACTTCTGAAGCCAAAAATTCTCATAGTCTATTTGAAGCCACAATATTAAAAAATTGTATCCGGCAACATGTCAACAAAACAAAATATAAATAAAAAGTTATTCCTTATTTAACATGGTTAGAAACTTAAAGGGACTCTGTCACCTGAATTTGGAGGGCTATGTAAATGCCCTGTTTTCGGTCCAATGGGCGGTGTTTCTTCTTTTTGCCTGCACCCCATCCTTCTCTGCTGTCCGCAATATTTTCCGGAATTGGAGTAGCTGTCCTCCATAGTTCGCGCATGTGCAATGCAATCTTGTCTTGCGCACGCACAGTATGCTTTGCCGAAAAGCATTACTGCGCATGCGCCGACACACTATGTTCCGGAAGTATTTCTCTGTGTTCCCTGGACATAGTGCACAGGTGCATGCGCAGTAATGCTTTTCGGCTTTGTCCGCAGATGGGCAAAGCATACTGCGCATGCGTGAGACAAGATTGCATTGCACACCTACTCCAATTCTGGAAAATATTGCGGACAGAGGGGAAGGATGGGTTGGAGGCAAAAAGAAGAAACACCGCCCATCGGACCGGACACAGGACATTTACATAGCCCGCCAATTCAGGTGACAGAGTCCCTTTAAGAAGTCATTGAAACCCAGGAGACTGGCATACGCATTTTTAACTATTTTAAATGAAGAATCTTTTTATCCCCTTCACATTCTACTGACGCGTTGCTGGATACAATTGCTAATCTTGCGAGATTCTAGCATGGAGATTTTATTTTTTTTTTTTAATGTGCACCCCGTCTTGAAATATTGGTTCGGCAGCAGTTATTATTGATGGGTGAGCTGAGAATGCACTTTTTTTGTGGTCAAAACTCCTTGCAGCCACTTCACACTCTGCTGTAATATGGTATATAAAAATATGGCTTTCTATACCAATCTTAAAGAAGTACTCTCATATCAGACACCGTTAACAAGCTTTAATGTCCATGCAATTATTTAATCTCATCATGCCTTCCAAGAGTTAAAGCTTTTTTTTTTTTATGCTGCCATTGATAATTTTTTAATGTCACCATTTTGGGTACATCGAATGTGCTGTGTGATGTTAATTCATTTTTATTTTTAATTTTTTTTTGTAGTCGTAGAGGATGGCAATTAACTACCGTTTTTTAATAAGTTTTAATTGTTTTTTTATAAACATGATAATATATCTTTGGGTCAGTATGTTTACAGCAATATCAAATTTGTATATTTTTTTTAAGCTTAAAAAAAATATAAAACAATTTTGTAAATTAATTTGTTTTTGTCACCGTTTTTTAAAACTTAAAAAAAAAATTATTTTTGACATTAGTATATAAACATGTTTTTTTATTTATCAAGAGAGTCACCACCACTTTAATTCTTATTTCATAAATCAATAGTTCACATGAAAATAATCAATTCTGTAATATATCTTATTGGAGAAATGTGCTTCTTACTTCCTCTGGACTGATCTTTCACTCTCAAATTCATAGTTAAAACCTCTGTATTTTTTAAAAAAAATTGTTTTATTGAAGATTATGCAACATGCCAAGGTTAAATCATAGAGCAAAAGAACAAACAACATTTATCATAAAAATCTATATTTAGTGAAGACCGTTGTTCACATTACGGAGATAGATGACAGTTGGTGCTCATAAGATTCTATGTAAAGTGGAAGTGAGGAGCCTGAGGCAGACACTGACATTATTGTTTTGCCTTATTTTAGGGTACGCATGGCCTTTTGATAATTATATTTTTTTTAGACGCAGGTTGCACAAATAACAAAAATTTAGGTTGTTTAGTGGTTTTTTTTAGCATGCACCATTTGGGATAAATAATGAGAACTTTTTTCAGAATGTTACCAGTGAAGGCTTGTTTGTTTGTTTTTGTTTTTTATAATGTACCATATTGTAAGGGAAAACAAATTTGTGTTTTTATTTTTTTCTAATTTTGTGTACTAATAGAGCCTAAAAAGCTTGGTGCCATTACTAAATTTCTAGATTCATTGTGCCTGGCACTTCTCCGACCCTGATAATCACTATGTCATCTACACCGTGTTCCAAATTTCATGCAAATTGGATTTAAGTGTTCTAAAGATTTAATTGTTTGTTTTTTTTTCAAATAAATGTAATTGTATTGTGTCTCAGGGCTCAATGGATCACTGAAATCAATCTTAAACACGTGATAATTACGGTAGTTTTCCAGGTGATTCTAATTAAAGGAAAACTACTTAAAAATTATGTTTCACATTATTAAAGGGAACCTGTCACCCCGTTTTTTGAGATTGAGCTATAAATACTGTTAAATAGGGCCTGCGCTGTGTGTTCCTATAGTGTATGTAGTGTACCCCAATTCCCCATGTATGCTGAGAAATAACTTACCAAAGTCGCCGTTTTCGCCTGTCAATCAGGCTGGTCAGGTCGGGAGGGCGTGGTGACATCGGTGGTTCTTCCTCAGCTTTACGTTGGTGGCGTAGTGGTGAACAAGCAGCGCGCGATCTGCGCTGTAATCCCTTGCATCGGTGGGGGCGGCCATCTTCCTGGGGCCGCGCGTGCGCAGATCGAGTGCTCTGCTGCACGGGGCTTCAGGAAAATGGCCGCGGGATGCCGCGCGTGCGCATTAGAGATCGCGGCGGCCATTTTCCCAAAGCCGAGATGCAAACTCGGCTTTGGGAAAATGGCCGCCGCGATCTCTAATGCGCACGCGCGGCATCCCGCGGCCATTTTCCTGAAGCCCCGTGCAGCAGAGCACTCGATCTGCGCACGCGCGGCCCCAGGAAGATGGCCGCCCCCACCGATGCAAGGGATTACAGCGCAGATCGCGCGCTGCTTGTTCACCACTACGCCACTACGCCACCAACGTAAAGCTGAGGAAGAACCACCGATGTCACCACGCCCTCCCGACCTGACCAGCCTGATTGACAGGCGAAAACGGCGACTTTGGTAAGTTATTTCTCAGCATACATAGGGAATCGGGGTACACTACATACACTATAGGAACACACAGCGCAGGCCCTATTTAACAGTATTTATAGCTCAATCTCAAAAAACGGGGTGACAGGTTCCCTTTAAGCAGGCTACAGTTTTCAAGTTACATGGGAAAGAAAAACAATCTCTCTGCTGCTGAAAAGCATCAAATAGTGCAATGCCTTTGTCAAGGGATGAAAACATTAGATGTTTCCCGAAAACTTAAGTGTAATCATCGTACTGTTAAGAGATTTGTGGCTGAATCTGAGCACGGACGTGTTCGTGCTGATAAAGGCATAATGAGGAAGGTTTCTGCCAGGCAAGTTCATCGGATTAGGAGAGCAGCTGCTAAAAAGCCATTACAAACCAGCAAACAGACATTTGAAGCTGCTGGTGCCTCTGGAGTCCCTCGAACCTAAAGGCCCCGTCACACATAGCGACGCTGCAGCGATACCGACAACGATCCGGATCGCTGCAGCGTCGCTGTTTGGTCGCTGGAGAGCTGTCACACAGACAGCTCTCCAGCGACCAACGATCCCGAGGTCCCCGGTAACCAGGGTAAACATCGGGTAACTAAGCGCAGGGCCGCGCTTAGTAACCCGATGTTTACCCTGGTTACCATCGTTAAAGTAAAAAAAAAACAAACGCTACATACTTACCTATCGCTCTGTCCTCGGTGCTCTGCTTCTCTGGTCTGGCTGTGAGCGGCAGGCAGCCGGAAAGCAAGGAGGTGACGTCACCGCTCTGCTTTCCGGCTGACCGGCGCTCACAGCCAGACCAGAGAAGCAGAGCGCCGAGGACAGACAGCGATAGGTAAGTATGTAGCGTTTGTTTTTTTACTTTTAGGATGGTAACCAGGGTAAACATCGGGTTACTAAGCGCGGCCCTGCGCTTAGTTACCCGATGTTTACCCTGGTTACCAGCGAAGACATCGCTGAATCGGCGTCACACACGCCGATTCAGCGATGTCAGCGGGACCTCAACGATCAAAAAATGGCCCAGGCCATTCCGACACGACCAGCGATCTCACAGCAGGGGCCTGATCGCTGGTACGTGTCACACATTGCGAGATCGCTACTGAGATCGCTGTTGCGTCACAAAACTTGTGACTCAGCAGCGATCTCGCTAGCGATCTCGCTATGTGTGACGGGGCCTTAAAGGTGTAGGATCCTTCAAAGGCTTGCTGTGGTGCATAAACCTACTATTCTGCCACCCCTAAACAGTGTTCACAAGCAGAAACGGTTGCAGTGGGCCAAGACATGCATGACGGCTAATTTTCAAACAGTCTTGTTTATTGATGAGTGTCAAGCAACCCTGGATGGTCCAGATGGATGGAGTAGTGGATGGTTGGTGGATGGCCACCATGTCCCAACAAGGCTGCGACGTCAGCAAAGAGGTGGGGGAGTCATGTTTTGGGCCGGAATCATGGGGAAACAGTTGGTAGGGCCCTTTAAGGTTCCTGATGGTGTGAAAATGACTTCTGCAAAGTATATAGTGTTTCTGACTGACAACTTTCTTCCATGGTCTAAAATGTGCCTTCAGGAGCAAAATCATCTTCATGCATGACATACCTCTGAGTCATTGGCTGCTATGGGCATAAAAGGAGATAAACTCATGGTGTGGCCACCATCTTCCCCTGACCTTAACCCTATAGCGAACCTTTGGAGTATCATCAAGCAAAAGATCTATGAGGGTGGGAGGCAGTTCACATCAAAACAGCAACTCTGGGAGGCGATTCTGACTTCATGCAAAGAAATACAAGCAGAAACTCTCCAAAACTCACAAGTTCAATGGACGCAAGAATTGTGAAGGTGATATCAAAGAAGGGTTCCTATGTTAACATGTATCTTGGCCTGTTAGGATGTTTTGAAGTTAAATAGCTTTTTTGCTCAGTGAATGTTACCTCCTAATGCTGCAAATTCCACAAATGAGCATTTTCAGTTCTTTAAAACATATCAAATGTTTAGAAATTCTACTGTGGCTAGTCATTTGGAACAGTGCATTTTGAGTTTTTATTCATTTTGGATATTATACTGTTATCATTGGGAGGTTTGCATAATAAAATGTAATTTTTTTCAAATGTTATTTGCATAATAATTTGGAACATGGTGTAGATCTCCAGTATAATTACTGTGAACAGACGTAGAGCGACGTGACCCAAAAATCATCAGGTGTAAATGGTTCGTTTTGTCATAATTGTCTTGTGTAAATCTGCGTGATAGCGTTACTTCCTATAGGATTGTACTTCAAACAAAGGACTTGACAGCAACACCTTGTTATGGTTAGGGCCTTTTTAGTTTTATTGAATGAAAAAATATATATATACGGTATATATTTTACTTTAAACATTAGCATCTGAAGCACAGGACTGTTGATGCTACTTTGGATCAAAGCTGGAAAAAAATCTAAGTTCTAAAGGAAAAATCACAGTTTACTGATTTTCTGTGAAATACTGTGTTCTGGTTTTTGTCACCTCCTGATGTAAACCATGTTGATCACAAGGGCAGAGAGGCTGGCAAATAGAGGTAATCAAGTTCTCAATGAAATAATACATGACATTGAATGGAATTGGCACCATCGCCAGACTTGAAAGCGCGCATGTAAGTGGTACCAAGTGAGAAAAGTCACAGAGAAAAGTCAGCTGTGTAATCCAGTCATTCCTGGTAAAAGCCAGTCTGCTCCTCAGATGTGGCAGCATTCGTGCTCTTAAAGTGCTTCCTACTGAACTTCAACAGATGTTGTTAAAATGAAATACTTTTCGGAGTATAAACAATTCACATTCTCATACATGACAATCTTTTCACTTCCTGTATCAAGTATCGTGAGCGAAAGAAGAAAATTCACAATACCGTCTTTTTATGGAGGTGGCAAGTGCCAGTAACACAACGTTACACCAACACTGTGGCAGCAACAGTCAAGTTCAAAGGCCGAGCTGATGAGATCCGTGAGTTATTGCCCGGGGCTAACGGTTTAATGGCTTTAGCTTAACTTCAAAAAGAATCTGGTTGAGTTTTTCCTCAGTCGCCTCTGGAGTTTGAAGAGAACTATATGTAAGTTGATTGAAAGCTCTGTCCAAGTGTTGGAGACACACTAGACTTCCATTATTGAAGACTATTAGAGAGGTTTTCATTCTTTCGCCTCTTATTTTCTGCCGTATTATACCTTGTATTTAAGAGACTAGGAAGGGCCTAAAAGTATCATTGTGTGTCTGTCAAGAGCTCTACGTTTTTTTTTTCTGTGTTCCATATTGTTTGGATTCTTACCAGGTTTTCAGTTAATGATCAGAGAGATGTGGTTAAAGAAGTTGTCTGGAAAGTTAAAGTAAATTACAAAATGTGCAGATATTTTTTTTAAATAATATATATGTATGTATATATACTACTCTCAAAAAGTTAGGACAATTTGGCTTTCTGGTGATATTTAAGGGAAAACGTAAATAGTTCACTCTACAGTGATAGTTTATCATTAAACTAGGGTATTTAAGTAGAAGCATGCAATGGTGATTTTCTCCTCTCAATCAGTTTAACACAAAAGTCAACAACAGTGGTGGTTATATCCCCCCAAAAAAGTCAATGTTTTAATAACGTGTCCTGTGGCCTTGAGTATCAATTAAAGGTTGACAATGACGTATCATCAAGTCAAGTTGTTGTCTGCTGAAGCATGGCATTGATGGGCGGCCCTCAAGTCATTGAGGTTCTGGGATACAGAGTTACGGACCTGTACACGGTGACTCCGCTGATCCCATAGGTTTTCTATGGGCTTCAGGTCTGGAGAAAGTGCAGGCCACTCCATTTAAGGTTCTCCAATCTCCAGCAGCCTTTCCGGAATAATGCAACCTTGATGAGCTTGGAGCATTGTCATCCATGAAGATGAAATTAGATCTGTGTTGTTCGTGCAGAATCACATTGACTTTATTAATGATGTTATTCAAGTAGTAGGGGCCTGCCACTGTACCATTGACATAGTGTAGAGCAGTTCTGTATTGTCAAGAAACACCTGCCCACGCTGCAACACAACCACCACCAAAGGCTCATCTGGTGCCAACAGTGGCTGATACATAGAGCTCCCCTTGACATCTCTAACATTGTTGGCATCCATAATTTCTCCTCAGCTTGATTCGACTTTCAGCACTGAGGTCCACTAGCCCCTTGTCAACGTAGATGCTCCCTGGCCCAAGTAAGACAACAACGCCTGTGTCTGTTGGTGTCCTAGAACATAAGGGGCTAATTAAGTGTCAAAAAAAAGAAAGGAATGTCCAGCTTCACAGAGTCCGTAAAAAAGCGTTTTCTTTATTCACAAACTTTAAACATGGAGGATACAGACTTCAGCACACCCATATGGGTAAGAATCTCAACGCGTTTCTGGAGACTAGGCTCCCTTAATCATGACTAATTAAGTGTCACATTCCTTTTAATTGCCTGATTTGGAAATAATTATTTTATTTTGTGGTTTTTGTAAGAAAGTTAATCGGGCTGCAACACAGAGAATTTCTAAGAAAGCCCCAAAGTGTCCTACTTACCCATAGAAAAACCATTCATTCTTTCAAAATTTTATTTTTATTCATATTTTCAGGATAACAAGTGTAGAAAGCAATCAATAAAATCAATAAGAATAGTTGGATAGTGAGTCATGTGACCTGGGTAGTTATAACTTGGGAAGAGGATAGGAAGAGAAGGGAGAGGGGAGATAGAATAGGAAAACAACATGGGAATGGGGGTTTGTAGGTAAGGGGTGACATTGTGCAAGCTATTGGAATATATCAAATTGTCAAGATCTCAATTTTTCATTGAGAGACCAGCAAGGATAGAGTAGAAAGGTGGATCAACAGAAAAAAATAATGTAATCGTCAATTTAAGGTTAGAGGCCTTAATTCACATTCGGAAGCTGTTGTACGACCGACATCTATCACTGCCGGTTTCCCCATACACATGAATGATAAGCCTGGCCGTGTGCTCCTGTGTTATCTAGGAGAAAATTGCAGTCATCTACAGGAAGACTGAAAGATTCATCTTGGCAGGCCAGATCCTTCGCTTTCCTGAAGTTATCTATTTGGGTAGAGTTGGGAGGTCCACCTTTGACTGTCATCCAATAGAGGCAAGTCAGTTTAGTGAAATTCTAGCAACAATCAATCACTGCTCATCCGCTTGACTTTTGGAATCACAAGCCTCACTGATAATACTGGCATGCATGGCACTCCATATATGTGTGACCGGTGCCCTATACAAGCCTTCTCCGTGTGCACTTAGAATATTAGGCAGGCACCCCCATGAATTGACAGGTGTACAAGTGGTTGTTTAACCAGTGTTTTGCACCTGTGTTGCCTCTGTATTTTATTATGGGGGCTTGCTGTTTCTTGCAGTACATTAGTATTCTGACCAGGTAGTGGGAAGTATGACTGTTCTTTTTCTGTGCTGTTGTTTTAGATTTGATGTCCTTTTAATTGAGTTGCCTTTACGTAATGAGATCCCCTAAGGCCATTCACCGATGTTCATGATGTAATCGCTGCACCATAAATACTGTAGGCAATGACAATCGGGGACCACCAGGGCATCAGTGCTGAAGTGGATTGGGATTTAGAAAGTGACTTATGAATATTTTTTTTTTAAATATCTCATTTGCTGCTATTAAAGTACTTTTTTCTAAAATCCTGGACAACCCCTTTAAGTATTTCCATACCTTTGTTCTTATCAATTTTCCATTGAATTTTACTTCTCTTCCAATTCTCTCTGCCGGCTCGCTTTCACTAAACATAAATCACTGAAGGCAGAATGAGTTGTTCCAAAATCAAGAATGATTGAGGCGCACCTGTCTGGTGAGCAATAAGCACTATAAGCACTACAGGCTAAATAAGTTTCATTCTTTGTGAAACTGTAAAATGGTTTGCCAGTTTTGTAATTACTAGCAGAAAGCTATCCGTGCCTCTAAGTCTGTGGTGCCTAGTGCAGAAATGCATCGAGAACATTTGGAGTAAATGGATTCCGTATGGGCCAGGAAGCAACAAGAAATGAGAAATCGTAGAGAACCTAATACCCACTTGTTGTCCGCATTCATATTCATTAACTCTCTAAGCCAGGCTACATGAAAGCAGAACTTGATTTTTTTAACCAACGATCTGCTTATCATGTACATAAAGCGCTAATAGCTGATATTTTACTGCCTGCATCGTCTTGTAATTTCTATATACCATGCACTTCTCGTCATTGCACCATTAATGAGTGCCATAGACTGCATACAAAACATTAGGCGCTCACTTACAGGCCGATTAACAATGATGGGGTCAGAACGATCACTAATATGATCTTTACAGAGAAAAGGAGGGAAGGCTGACAGCACTCACGAAGTTGAACGCTCGTTCAAGTTCCGAGCAACCCAACAGGATAAAGGTGATTAAATGGTGTCCAATCCAGGGTGATGAATTCCAAAAGACACAGTTTATTCCGACAACGTTTCAACCTGTGATAGGTCTTTATCAAGTATGTAAGTATCTTAATATAATCTTTCCGTCACCATATCAATATCATGTTATTGACATCATATTTGCCATTTAAACAGGGCAGTGTGCTACCAATAACAATGGTTTTATTTTAGCCTGCACAAATGAACTGATCACGTGATGAACAAGCATTTTTCTTGTTTATTGATAGTCACCGGCAAGAGTATACCAGTGGATTATCCATATTTACAGATTACCTATTGTCTCCTTCCCCATAATCCTGTAGAATGTAAGCCTGCAAGGGCAGGGTCCTCGCCCCTCTGTATCAGTCCGTCATTGTTAGTTTGTTTACTGTATGTGATATCTGTAACTTGTATGTAACCCATTCTCATGTACAGCACCATGAAATCAATGGTGCTATATAAATAAATAATAATAATAATAATATCACGGTCCCCATTGGGGCTCTCAAACCTAATCCCCTATCAGTTTGTCTTTGGAGTGTGGGAGGAAACCCACGCAAACACAGGGAGAGCATACAAACTCCTTGCAGATTTTGTCCTTGGTGTGATTTCAACCCAGGAACCCAGTTCTGCAAATCAACAGTGCTAACCACTGAGTCACCATACAGTGCTAACCACTGAGTCACTTTGCAGTGATAACCACTGAGACACCTTGCAGTGCTAACTACTGAGTAATCAAACAGTACTAACCACTGAGCCACCATACAATGCTACCCACTGAGTCATCGTACAGTACTAACCACTGAGCCACCATACAATGCTACCCACTGAGTCATCGTACAGTACTAACCACTGAGCCACCATACAGTGCTACCCACTGAGTCATCGTACAGTACTAACCACTGAGCCACCATACAGTGCTGCCAAGTTGTGCTAATATTTTACATCATTACATACTAGTTTACAGGAGTACCTCCAGGGGCTACCATACCATATTTGTAACCTTTGCAGCTATACATGGTTCTGTAAGTAAAGGGGACCATTCCCACTTTAGATTGAAGTTAAGAGTAACTGCCGTTTTACTTTTATTTTAAAGGGAATCTGTCACCCTAAAAATCGTATCTGAACTAATGCCACCGCCATCAGAGGCTTATCTACAGCATTCTGTAATGCTGTAGATAAGCCCCCGATGTATAGTGAAAGGTAAGAATAACAGATTATATTATACTCACCCAGGGGCGGTCCCGGTTCGGGTCCGAAGGGCGTCGCGGTTCGGTCCGGGTCCAGCGCCTCCCATCTTCATACGATAACGTCCTCTTCTTGTCTTCCTGCCGCGGCTCCGGCGCAGGCGTTCTTATCTGCCCTGTTGAGGGCAGAGCAAAGTACTGCAGTGCGCAGGTGCCGGGAAAGGTCAGAGAGGCCCAATAACTAATAATGCACATGAAAATAAGTAACTTGTGTAATATGTTTGCTATTATCAGGTAGTAAGCCAACTTTTTTTTTATATTCACTTTAGCCAGACTTAGACCACGTAGCTGCCAAGTATTGTCTGAATGTCTTGCCCTCAAAAATAACCAGATAGTAAGAATCCGAGCAATGTTATTACATTCCGTTTCCTCCTAAACCACCATGTAAGAGAATAATGCGGAGAGTGTCTGTGATGAGCCTGTCACAGAGCAGCAATGTGTGTGCTGAGACTCAGCGTGGAAGGGCTGGAACATGCTGTACGCTGACCTCCTTGTAGGGAGCCAAAGGTGTCATCACACTGGATAAAAAGCCTTTTTTCACTATTAGTTTCTTAAAATGTCATTTGTAAAGACCTTACTTTTGATATCCCCAAGACTATCTAACCTAAAAAGTGCAAAACTGATAAGCGCACGGATTACTTAAAGTGGATTTTTTTTTATGTAGAAACCCACTTTCCGTGGCACCGCTTTGGTCAGGTACAAGAGTAGATTGCATAAGGCAAAACTATTGATTGCAGCTTAAAAACACTACATTTCACACCAACCCCTCAGAAGCATCTGGGTTTAAAAAGGTTTTATAAGTTGTGATCCACAAGCCTCCTCGAGTTACTGTTCAGCTAAAGTGAATTCTGGACCCATTTTAGAGCCATATGTTAGTTTAAAGGGAACCTGTCATCAGTCCACCCCCCCCCCCCCCAAAAAAAAAAAACTACTGCTACCTATACAAATTTTATGTAACACTGATAACATCCATACCTGTATTTTAGAAATGTGGGTTTAAGTTTTAGAGAAAAGTGTCAGTGAGCCGCAAGTGCAGTGGGCGGGCACTACACTTATCATGTGCTCCCGCTTGTCTCTTCTCCCACTCGCAGCATTTCTTTTCTAAATTCTGTCCTTTTGACAATCCATAAAAATATGTAATCTATTAGATTTTTTTTTTACTTGACACACATGTATTTTTGTATAAAACAGGCATACGTTGGTATAAAAAGGTGTGTGCATGAGCTCTATTGAGTAATTTCCATATATCAAGTCTAAACTTCCATCAAGGCCAACTGCACCGACCTTGTATGATCCACTAATGTTCATCTGATCTGTTCTCTGTCCTCCAATACTTCTAATGCAGGAAGAAAGGGGCAAGTGAAAGTTAGTATCACATGACAACATAAGAACCATATAAACAAAAGCAAAGAATAATTTTGTTTTTGTTTATATTAGTAACAGACTATTATATTTTTTGTTGCATGTGACAAATGTTTTTTTTTTGTATATACCATAACTCATTATAGTTTTCAAATTCAGATTTAGCCCTTAGCATCTATACATAGATCTTCGAGTCACCATTGCTGTAAATTGTATTTATTTTTATTAATCGTATATGTGAAAATAAGAAACTTTGTCATATATTTAATCCGGTAAATCTGCTTCTTTGTCCTCCTGAGCTGATCGTTCATTCTCAAAATTCTCGGTTCACAGGTAAATTTATCTGTAGTGAATACAGATTTTCCCATTACTGAGATAGGAGATGCCAGTTGTTGCTCATGAAGTTCTATGGAGAACTGTAACTAACTGGTTTCAGTAGAATTTGCAGCAGAATGTCTGTTTCTGCCTCTAGATTCTCCCTTCATAGAACTATATAAGAAACAACTATCATCTTCTATCTCATTATTGGGAAAATCTGTCTTACCGGAATACAAATTCTATAGATTTTACCTATGGATTTGAAGTGAAAGATCAGTCGAGGAGGACAAAGAAAGACATTTCTCTGATAAGATATATTGCAAAGTCGCTTAATTTCAAGTCTACTTTCGACACATAAAATTAAAATAACGGTTACGGTTTAATTGTGAAGGAAACTTATGGCCTTGTTTGATTGCCTCCTCACTTATGAGCGTATTGCTGAATATATACATTTCTGCAGTGTATAATGAGTGGTAATTTTGCACATAGAAAATTTATAAGAGCCGATATGGGATATAACTTAAAGGATTCAGGCAAGTTAATTCCTTAAGGAATCAATTTACAAAAGGAAAAAATTTAAAATTCTGATTTTGCCCAGTTGAAGCACTCCCTGCCAGATTCTTCATCTCTCACCATCTGGAACACGCCATTCTTGGCAGTTGTGTAAATCATGAGCTAGAGTGATCAATTTTAAGAAAGCAATGAAACGTTATCAAGATTTTAATTTCATATTTTAAACATATGGCAGTATTCGGCCTTCGAAAATGAATAGGAGCATTTGCCAAAATCCCAGTCAATAAAAGCAGGTAATATTTAACATCACGTTGTTGTTACTACAGTCATAATGGAATTTTAATACAATCCACAAACCCCATCTAATAATCTATTCATGGTACTTGTGGTGTCACTAACTTACGAGCGCCATAAATTTTTATTTCATGAAAACACAAGTCATTGGATAGAAAATAAATGGTTTTCTTTTGTTACATGCCAAATGGTAGAAGTACAATAACTATATATCACTAGATGCGTACAATGATGCGCTGAGACTGGAAATAAATCCTCCTGTGTCAGGATATCATTCACAGCTATCTTACCATATATAACACTTCAAGAATTTTACATGCACGTGGGCTTGGCTGTGACTTCAGGCTTTGTCCACCCTTTAGTAGTGCACACTTTACTAAAACCTGTAAAATTAATAACCTTTGTACTTCTAGGATGTATATTTATATACTATTCTAGAATACAACTGGTGCATGTGAACATGTGCAGTAAGAAGCTCGGCTGGTGATAGACTATACTATGTAATGTCTAGCTATTTCCAAGTTACAGCAGCTGCTCAACATTCAGAAAGATGTTATGTACAGCAGTGTGAGCAGCCTTTTGTTACCTCAGCATTCCTGGTATCTCCAGTATTAGATCAGATAGGGTGGACAGCAGTGTGAGCAGTCTCTTCTTACCTCAGCACTCCTGCTATCTCCAACATTAAATCAGACAGATAGGGTGGACAGCAGTGTGAGCAGCTTCTTCTACCCACAGCTTCCCTGGTATCTCCAGTATTAGATCAGACAGATAAGATGAACAGCCGTGTGAGCAGCCTCTTCTTACCTTGTAATCACTTACTGGATTTCCAGTATAGTATTAGATCAGACAGATTAGGCGGACAGCAGTGCGAGCAGCCTCTTCTATCCACAGCATCCCTGGTATCTCCAGTATTAGAACAGACAAATAAGGTGGACAGCAGTATGAGTGGCGTTTTTGTACCTCAATACCCCTGGTATCTCCAGTATTAGATCATATAGACAAAGCGGACAGCAGTGTGAGCAGCCTCTTCTTACACCATCATCACTGGTATCTTCAGTATAGGATCAGATAGGGTGGACAGCATTGTGAGAAACTTCATCTTATCTCGGCACCCCTGTTATCTCCGATTTTAAATCAGACATAGTGGATAGCACTGTAAGCAGCCTCTTTTTATCTCAGCATGTCTAGTGTCTGCAGTATTAGATCAGATATACAGGGTGGACAGCAATGTGAGCTGCCTCTTCTTACATCAACACCCCTGCTATCTCCAACATTAAATCAAACAGGGTGGAAAGCAGTGTGAGCAGCTTCTTCTACCTGCAGCTTCCCTGCTATCTCCAGTATTAGATCAGACAGATAAGGCGAACAGCCTTGTGAGCAGCCTCTTCTTACCTTGTAATCACAGGGATTTCCAGTACAGTATTAGATCAGACAGATTAGGTGGACAGCAGAGTGAGCAGCCTCTTCTACCCGCAGCATCCCTGGTATCTCCAGTATTAGAACAGACAGATAAGGTGAACAGCAGTGTGAACAGCCTCTTCTACCCTCAGCATCCCTGTTATCTCCAGTATTAGAACAGACAGATAAGGTGAACAGCAGTGTAAGTAGCCTCTTCTACCTGCAGCATCTCTGGTAACTCCAGTATTAGAACAGACAGATAAGGTGAACAGCAGTGTGAGCAGCCTCTTCTACACTCAGCATCCCTGTTATTTCTAGTATTAGACAGATAAGGTGATCATCAGTGTGAGCAGCCTCTTCTACCTGCAGCATCTCTGGTATCTCCAGTATTAGAACAGACAGATAAGGTGAACAGCAGTGTGAGCAGCCTCTTCTACACTCAGCATCCCTGTTATTTCTAGTATTAGACAGATAAGGTGATCATCAGTGTGAGCAGCCTCTTCTACCTGCAGCATCCCTGGTATCTCCAGTATTAGAACAGAATATCCACTGTGATCACATCTTTCTGTACATGAAGGAAGGGTGGATCTTCCTACTGCTCATGAATATTAACATTCTAGGACATGTTTTTATCAGTGTTACAAGACCACAGTCATTTGACTGTGTGTGTATTTATGATAATGTATTTTTTTCTATTCCCAGAGAACTTAAAGTTCCTAGTGCAGAAACATACTCTAAGTATCACGTTAACAGGGCTAAGAATAATTATGGTGTAATTATAACAAACTGAAACCACTAGGTGTATAAAGACGTGTTAGTCTTACAGTAGGCACTCCTTGTTATTACACGTTAAAGATAGCGAAAACTGAAGGTTTGCTAAAAATGTGTGTCACTAAAAGTGTATAGGACAGAAACCACAAGTAAATGACTTCATTTTTTATTTCTAACCTAGTCATCATAGTGATGTACAGTCTGTAATGGTGGCCACCAGGAACGCAGTGATTTAATGATGAAATATTAAGATTAAAAGTAAATGGGATGTAATGATTGAGATTTCTATTTAAGCAGATAATCTGGTTTCCTCAGAAATGTTCTCACCTGCAGACTCTCGCTCCATCTGACCTCTCTGGAAATGCACTTGACACGTTGGTTGCGCAGTTTCCTTAATGGCAGTGATGTGAGTTATTCAGCAGAGCTGCCAGGCGTTCATACTAATCTTTTTTTCCCTTTAGAATTTTTTACCACTGCTCTGGTTCCCTAGTGGTACTTGACTCATTTCTTTTATGCATCCAAATCCTTAATTCACTAAGCTTGGCCTAAAGCCCAGAGAAAGCCCCATGAACTTGCCAATTAGCCTTGTCCTTGCTGGAGCTGCCTGTATTAGTGTATGTGGTTAGCTGTGCCAGTTTTCTCTTAATAGAATAGCTGAAGATCATAATAAATACTTATACATATAAGATCAAATCATACACACTGCGACTCATTTCGTAAAGCCAATGAAATCATATAATGGAAGTTGGCCCAGAGCAACTAGATAATGATTTTCAAACTTTTTTTTGTTAAAGTTCAAAGACCATATTTCCAAAGTGTAGTATTGGAAAGGGTTCCTAGGATGAATGGTCAAAGCTCTATTCACACGTGACCAATCCGACCAAGGCTCTGTTCACACATGACCAATCTGACCAAGGCTCTGTTCACATATGACCAATCTGACCAAGGCTCTGTTCACACTTGACCAATTCTTACCAAGGCTCTGTTCACACTTGACCAATGCTCTGTTCACACATGACCAATCTGACCAAGGCTCTGTTCACACTTGACCAAACTGACCAAGGCTCTGTTCACACTTGACCAATCTGTCCAAGGCTCTGGTCACACTTGCCTTTTTGCAGTGCTGTTTTGGACATTGTAACAGAAACTTAAATGGATTACATTCTAGTCAATATGGTCCTTCTGGTACCGTTTGCTTATGTTATGTAGCAGATCTGTCCTTTGTTACATGAATCTTGTTTCTCTGCTCCACACTAGGATTTGTAAATCACAGGTGTAACCAGAGTCCCAACAGGATGAGATCGTAGGAGTCAATAGGATCCTGTACAGGCTAATTGACAGCAGTGCTGCCACTTCAGTGTAGATTCATGATGAGAAAAGGTGGATGTTTTTTTCGAACCATCACGTTTCGGGATGGTACCGACTCTTCTTCAGGATATAATGCAAACTTACAATGATTATGTATATTTCCATTACCCGCCCAAAACACCCGTCATGGTCATGTCATTGCTAGTATATGTGGTCTAAATACAGTACAGACCAAAAGTTTGGACACACCTTCTCATTTCAAGATTTGTCTGTATTTTCATGACTATGAAAATTGTACATTCACACTGAAGGCATCAAAACTATGAATTAACACATGTGGAATTATATACTTAACAAAAAAGTGTGAAACAACTGAAATTATGTCTTATATTCTAGGTTCTTCAAAGTTGCCACCTTTTGCTTTGATGACTGCTTTGCACACTCTTGGCATTCTCTTGATGAGCTTCAAGAGGTAGTCACCGGGAATTGTTTTCAATTCTCAGGTGTGCCCTGTCAGGTTTAATAAGTGGGATTTCTTGCCTTATAAATGGTGTTGGGACCATCAGTTGTGTTGTGAAGAAGTCTGGTGAATACACAGCTGATAGTCCTAGTGAATAGACTGTTAGAATTTGTATTATGGCAAGAAAAAAACAGCTAAGTAAAGAAAAACGAGTGGCCATCATTACTTTAAGAATTGAAGGTCAGTCAGTCGGAAAAATTGGGAAAACTTTGAAAGTGTCCCCAAGTGCAGTGGCAAAAACCATCAAGCGCTACAAAGAAACTGGCTCACATGAGGACCGCCCCAGGAAAGGAAGACCAAGAGTCACCTCTGCTTCTGAGGATAAGTTTATCCGAGTCACCAACCTCAGAAATCGCCGGTTAACAGCAGTTCAGATCAGAGACCAGGTCAATGCCACACAGAGTTCTAGCAGCAGACACATCTCTACAACAACTGTTATTATTATTATTATTTATTTATATAGCACCTTTGATTCCATGGTTCTATACATGAGAATGGGTTACATACAAGTTACAGATATCACTTACAGTAAAGAAACTAACAATTACAGACTGATACAGAGGGGCGAGGACCCTGCCCTTGTGTGCTTACATTCTACAGGATTATGGGGAAGGAGACAGTAGGATGAGGGTTGCAGGGGCTCCGGTGTTGGCGAAGCGGTAGCTTCAGTAGTGATGGGGAGGCAGCGGGGTCAGTGTAGGCTTTCCTGAAGAGATGGGTTTTCAGGTTCCGTCTGAAGGATCCGAATGTGGTTGATAGTCGGACGTGTTGGGGCAAAGAATTCTAGAGGATGGGGGATATTCGGGAGAAGTCTTGGAGGTGATTGGATGAGGAGCAAATGAGTGTGGAGGAGAGAAGGAGGTCTTGGGAGGACCGGAGATTACGTGAGGGAAGATATCGGGAGATTAGTTCAGAGATATTTGGAGGAGTCAGGTTATGCATGGCTTTGTAGGTTAGTATTAGTAATTTGAACTGGATACGCTGAGGGAATGGGAGCCAGTGAAGAGATTTGCAGAGGGGGGAAGCAGAGGAGTAGCGAGGAGAGAGATGAATTAGTCGGGCAGCAGAGTTAAGGATGGACTGGAGAGGTGCAAGGGTGTTAGCAGGGAGGCCACAGAAAAGGATGTTGCAGTAGTCAAGGCGGGAGATGATGAAGGCATGCACAAGCATTTTAGTAGATTGACGGTTGAGGAAAGGACGGATTCTGGAGATATTTTTGAGCTAGAGGTGACAGGAGGTGGAAAGAGCTTGGATGTTCGTTTTGAAGGACAGGGCAGAGTCAAAGGTTACTCCGAGGCAGCGGACTTCCGGAACAGGGGAAAGCATGATGTCATTGATTGCAATAGATAGGTCAGGTAAAGATGATCTATGAGATGGAGGAAAGATGATGAGTTCAGATTTGTCCACATTGAGTTTGAGGAAGTGAGAGGAGAAGGAGTAGGTTATGGCTGATAGGCACTCTGGGATTTTGGACAGCAGAGCGGTGACGTCTGGGCCAGAGAGATAGATCTGAGTGTCATCAGCAAAGAGGTGGTACTGGAATCCATGGGACTTTATGAGTTGTCCCAAGCCAAATGTATAGATTGAGAAGAGTATGGGTCCTAGAACAGAGCCTTGGGGGACTCCAACAGAGAGAGGGTGGGATGAGGATGTAGTGTGGGAGAAGCTGAATGTGTGGTTGGAAAGGTATGAGGAGATCCAGGATAGGGCGAGGTCTTTGATGCCAAAGGAGGAGAGGATCTGTAGTAGGAGGCAGTGGTCAACTGTGTCAAAAGCAGAGGACAGGTCTAGAAGGAGGAGTACAGAGTATTGTCCTTTAGCTTTTGCGGTAAGTAGGTCGTTAGTGATTTTGGTCAGGGCTGTCTCAGTTGAGTGATGGGGCAGAAACCAGATTGTAGATTGTCAGAGGTGGGAGGAAAGTTCAGAGTGGACGTGCTGCTCCAGGAGTTTGAAAGTGAATGGGAGCAGTGATATTGGGCGATAGCTGGACATAGCAGTTGGATCGAGGGTTGGCTTTTTAAAGATAGGCATGATTGTGGCATGTTTGAAAGCAGAAGGTAAGGTGCCAGAAGTTAGTGATAGGTTGAAAAGGTGGGTTAGGGATGGGATAAGTGTGGTGGTGAGGTTGGGGAGGAGGTGGGATGGGATGGGGTCGAGCGCACAGTTGGTGAGGTGCGATTTGGAGAGGAGACAATTAAGCCCCCCTTCAGTGATGTTGGATAGGGAGGTTATGGGGTTTGGGCATTGGTCTGGTATACAAAGGGGTTGTGGTGGTTGAACATTGAAGACTTGCCTTGTCTGGTGGATCTTATTTTTAAAGTGTGTGGCAAAGTCCCCAGCAGAGATGAGGGATGTTAGAGGGGGCAGTAGGGGGCGGAGGAGGGAGTTAAAGGTATTGAATAACTGTTTTGGGTTGTAGGATAGGGAAGATGCGAGGGTTGTGAAGTAGGCCTGTTTAGCAGAGGTGAGAGCAGATTTAAAAGCGAGTGTTGCCTGTTTGAATGCAGTAAAGTTGTCTTGCGAATGTGTTTTCTTCCAACGCCGCTCCGCAACCCTGGACACTTGCCGGAGCTTTTTAGTGGTGTTATTGTGCCAAGGTTGTCTATTGATACGTCGCACTCTGCCATGGACGAGAGGGGCAACAGTGTCAATAGCTGAGGCGAGAGTGGCATTGTAGAAAGCAGTGTCTGTGTCGTGGAATGAGGATATGGATGCCAGTGGTAGGATAGAGTCAGAGAGTGTGTGGGTGTCTAGGTGTGCCAGAGAGGGTGTGGGTGTCTAGGTATGCAAGGTTTCTGCGGGGGTGCGCATGTTGCTGGACATGGATGACCTGTTAGGAGGACAGGGACGAGAAGGGGAGCAGATGGTGGTCGGATAGAGGGAGAGGGGAGGTGGTTAAGTTAGAGAGCAGAGACAGGTGAATACAAGGTCTAATGTATGTCCGTCTGTGTGGGTGGCTGCGGAGGACCACTGAGTAAGTCCAAAGGATGAGGTTACATTCCATGTAACGTTTTTTTGTGCTTTGAGTCCGCCATTTCCAACCGCGCATGCGCGGCCAAAACTCCTCACCGGATCTCACAATGGGCAACGGATGTGTTGTAAAACTGCATTCGCTGCCCACGTTGTGCTACATTAACACACTGTCCATCGGGCCGACGGTTTGCGACGGCCCGTACCGACGGACTAGTGTGAAAGTAGCTTAAGATGGGTTAATAGAAAAGCTAGATCCAAGTAATAAGAAATGTTTACTCAGCAGACACACTGTTAAGAGGAGACTTTGTGCAGCAGGCCTTCATGGTAAAATAGCTGCTAGGAAACCACTGCTAAGGACAGGCAACAAGTAGAAGATACTTGTTTGGGCTAAAGAACACAAGGAATGGACATTAGACCAGTGGAAATCTGTGCTTTGGTCTGATGAGTCCAAATTTAAGATCTTTGGTTCCAACCACCGTGTCTTTGTGCGACGCAGAAAAGGTGAACGGATGGACTCTACATGCCTGGTTCCCACTGCGAAGCATGGGGGAGGAGGCATGATGGTGTGGGGGTGCTTTGCTGGTGACAGTGTTGGGGATTTATTCAAAATTGAAGGCATACTGAACCAGCATGGCTACCACAGCATCTTGCAGCGGCATGCTATTCCATCCGGTTTGCGTTTAGTCGGACCATCATTTATTTTTCAACAGGACAATGACCCCAAATACACCTCTAGGCTGTGTAAGGGCTATTTGACCAAGAAGGAGAGTGATAGGGTGCTACGCCAGATGCAGATGACCTTGCCTCCACAGTCACCAGACCTGAACCCAATCGAGATCGTTTGGGGTGAGCTGGACCACAGAGTGAAGGCAAAAGGGCAAACAAGTGCTAAGGATCTCTGGGAACTCCTTAAAGATTGTTGGAAGACCATTCCCAGTGACTACCTCTTGAAGCTCATCAAGAGAAAGCCAAGAGTGTGCAAAGCAGTCATAAAAGCACAGTTAGGTACATCCTGAGAAAGAAAGAAAGCACTGGTGAATTCATCAATGCAAAAAGATCTGGGCGCCCACAGAAGACAACAGTGGTGGATGATCGCAGAATAATCTCCATGGTGAAGAGAAACCCCTTCACAAGTGATCAACACTCCCCAGGAGGTCGGCGTATCAATATCCAAATCTACCATAAAAAGAAGACTGCATGAAAATAAATACAGAGGGTTCACTGCACGGTGCAAGCCACTCATAAGCATCAAGAATTAAAAGGCTAGACTGGACTTTGCTGAAAAACATCTAAAAAAGCCAGCACAGTTCTGGAAGAACATTCTTTGGACAGATGAAACCAAGATCAACCTCTACCAGAATGATGGAAAGAGAAAAGTATGGCGAAGGCGTGGTACAGCTCATGATCCAAAGCATACCACATCATCTGTAAAACATGGCGGAGGCAGTGTGATGGCTTGGGCATGCATGGCTGCCAGTGGCACTGGGTCCCTAGTGTTTATTGATGATGTGACACAGGACAGAAGCAGCCGAATGGAATTCTGAGGTATTCAGAGACATACTGTGTGCTCAGATCCAGCTAAATGCAGCCAAACTGATTGGCCATCATTTCATACTACCGATGAACAATGACCCAAAACATAAAGCCAAAGCAACCCAGGAGTTTATTAAAGCAAAGAAGTGGAATATTCTTGAATGGCCAAGTCAGTCAGATGATCTCAACCCAATTGAGCATGCATTTCACTTGGTAAAGACTAAACTTCAGACAGAAAGACCCACAAACAAACAGCAACTGAAAACCACCGCAGTGAAGGCCTGGCAGAGCATCAAAAAGGAAGAAACACAGCATCTGGTGATGTCCATGAGTTCAAGACTTCAGGCAGTCATTGCCAACAAAGGGTTTTCAACCAAATACTAAAAATGAACATTTTATTTAAAATTATTGAATCTATCCAATTACTTTTGGTCCCTTTAAAAACAGGGTGGCACATGTTAAGGAGCTGAAACTCCTAAACCCTTCATGCAATTTTAATGTGGATACCCTCAAATGAAAGCTGAAAGTCTGAACTTCAACTGCATCTGAATTGTTTTGTTTAAAATTCATTATGGTAGTGTCTATAACCAAAATTAGAAAAATGTTGTCTCTGTCCAAATATATATGGACCTAACTGTATTTGTAGGTACAAAATGGTCCCAGCACATGCTGAATACGTATGTTTGGTTTCCCCTAAGATTCGTATATTTAGTGTCACTTCTGTGACCTCGTTTAGGCCATAGGGTTTAATGTTTCATGTTTATATATTCAATTCTCATTTTTCTAGGCTATAGACTCCATTGGGGATGGTCCCAGGTATTTACTCTATTGGGGTCACCTAGGATTGGGTTCACCGTTGTTCTGTCTTCCTCCACGTAGGATGCTGTGTGAATTCCAACATACGGCTAAACCTTCATCCACATCCCAGTAAACAGACTGTGTTGATGCTTAAGTCTTATTTATTAGGGTGATGATAACCAAAACTATAACGTTGAACAACAATGGTGGACAGTATTCATAGTAGATGATCGAATAGTGAATGATGTTGATGTACAAGGTGGATGTTCAGTGAAAAATCATAGTGGATGACTGATCATAGTGGATGACTGGTGAAAAACTGTAAAGAATAACAGCATTTCAGTATATGCACATACAGGGTGAAATCACATAAATAACTGGGACATTACAGCAAGAATTATACAGAGAGCATTACACAGTAATTCTAACAGCACTGCCCTATTCTATACAAAAATGCATCTATCTACATGCAGAGTACACCTGAACCTAACTGCAAGCTGCAAAGCACATCTGCCTAACTATATCTGACTATAGGAGCTGCATAAGGCTTAAATACTAACACAAACATAAGATGCATTAAACCTTTATAAACGTACCGAGATCCGTTAGGACAGGGGTAAGAAAGTAAGCGAGACAGGAGCACGTGTGCCTCTGTTCAGATCTGAGGAAAAATGGCTACTGAAGCTTGTCTTCACAAGAAGAATGTGGGCGGAACTAAACCATAAGACATTGCTATTAGGAGGGAAAGGTTGGTAAACAACATGAAAAGTAGGCAAATGATGACCTCCAGTGGCCACAACTTGAATAACATGATAATTAACTTTCTGCACATTAAGATGGGCAGAACAACCGTTATGTTTGCCTGTACAGTGTCTACATACATCATGCTTTAGGAAACCTTTCTTGATGTTGTGTCTATGTTGAGTAAGCCTATGGTGCAGTTGTTGTGTGGTTCTGCCTTCATATAGTTTTTGGCATGTACATTCCAGAAAGGAAATCATGAAGTCAACCCTTTGATTCATTATATTTTATTTTTGGGGTGTGGCACAGTTTTAAATATGTATATATATTTTTTTTCACTTTGTTACCAATGATAGTCTTTTTCAATTCTAGTAGCTGCCTTTGGAATTTGCAATCTTTTAAAGGGAACCTGTCACCCCGTTTTTTCAGATTGAGATAAAAATACTGTTAAATAGGGCCTGCGCTGTGCGTTACAATAGTGTATGTAGTGTACCCTGATTCCCCACCTATGCTGCGAAATACATTACCAAAGTCGCCGTTTTCGCCTGTCAATCAGGCTGGTCAGGTCAGGTGGGCGTGGTGACATCGCTGTTTCTTCCCCAGCTTTCCGTTGGTGGCGTAGTGGTGTGCGCATGTCCAAGTGTCCATTTTCCCAAAGCCGAGTTTGCATCTCGGCTTCAGGAAAATGGCCGCCGCGATCTCCATCTGCGCACACGCGGCATCCCACGGCCATTTTCCTGAAGCCCCGTGCAGCAGAGCACTCCATCTGCGAACGCGCGGCCTCAGGAAGATGGCCGCCCCCACCGATGACGAGGGTAATAGCGCAGATCGCGCGCTTTTTCTTCACCTGCGCGCAGTGGATTCAGCACTCTGAAAAAAGGTGTTGAATGGTTTACATACTAGATTTTTTTTCATATCATGCTGCATGAATTGATTGTTAATATTGTTAATTATTAATAGTGGTAATTTTTGGATTGCTGCTGTTACTTTGGCAGCTTGTAAAAGCTATGTGAATACAAGAACAAAGCAGAATGTTCCAGAATAATGTGCAGACAGATCTAGAATAATTGTAATTACTGGGATGCAGCATGTTCCGTGTGCGCACACGTTGTCTCTGAGATTGTCTGTATTCTACAAGATATTTCTAGTCCAGAGAATTACAGACAAAAGGAGGTGTAGATGACTCTGGCCTGGAGAGCAGGTATTCCTTGGCCTTCAGATTGCTTCTGTTTTCAAGAAACACCTTTTGATGAAAAAAAATAAAAGTAAGAGAAAATAGAATACTCCAGCTGGGATGAGGAAAGTGCTTGCAGTATTCATCGAGCAACTTCTTGACCTCATTGCTTCTCAGTACATAAATTGTGTTTTCAATGTGGTTGCCCAAACACAGATGCTAAGGTGTAAGGAGATTCTTCTGTGAGCGACATAGTGATTCTATGAAGAGCGGGTCGGCAGGAGTAGGAGTCTAGCACGGTCTACTAGGGCAGCATTGTACAGCTGGTTACCCTAATGCTTTGTCTTAGATATTGGCCTAATAGCCAGTGTTAATAATAATAATAATTTTTATTTATATAGCGCCAACATATTCCGCAGCGCTTTACAACTTATAGAGGGGACTTGTACAGACAATAGACATTACAGCATAACAGAGATCACAGTTCAAAACAGATACCAGGAGGAATGAGGGTCCTGCTCGCACGATTACAAACTATGAGGAAAAGGGGGACATAGATCGTAAGATTCCTATTCTTGTTGCAGATTCCTGTTAGGCTCTGTTCACAGCGGCAATTTGATTTTTATTAATTATCAAAGAAACAGAATTCCGTTAGAAAACGGATGCAAATGAAACAGAAGGTGTGGCCATACACAGGCCTAAAATAAGTCTCCCAGGTTTAACCACTTAGGCTGTGTGCACACGTTGCTGATTTTTCGTGTTTTTTTTTTTTGCGGATTTCCGACTATAAAATGCATTGGGAAATGTCCGGGAAAAAAACGCATCAAAACGCTGCAAAAACAGGCAAAAAACACATGCAGATTTCTTGCAGAAAATTTCAGGTTTTTCTCAGGAATTTTCTGCAAGAAATCCTGAACGTGTGCACATAGCTTTTTATTCGACAATCTCATGTGAATGATAAATCTGCTGTTGTTTTGCTTTTATTCATTTATTTCTTTTTCTTTTACTCTTTATTACGGCATGTTGATGTGGGACCTTTTGTAAGAATGATATAACGGACGATTGATCTGTCCGCCTTCCAGGAAGACATAATCTGATATGCATGGCCTACGTAAGAATCTACAGTGAATTATTTCCAGTATGACTGTAAGTGTAGGAGCGGGCAGTTCTTGTCCAGAGTTGTTCTAACACAAACAGAACTCTGATGGAGCAGGTAGACTGATACGGGCTTGAAGCTGACCTGCCCCACATCCCTTGTATTATAGGGATCAATTTAAAGGGAACCTGTCACCCCGTTTTTTGAGATTGAGCTATAAATACTGTTAAATAGGGCCTGCGCTGTGTGTTCCTATAGTGTATGTAGTGTACCCCGATTCCCTATGTATGCTGAGATATAACTTACCAAAGTCGCCGTTTTCGCCTGTCAATCAGGCTGGTCAGGTCGGGAGGGCGTGGTGACATCGGTGGTTCTTCCTCAGCTTTACGTTGGTGGCGTAGTGGTGAAGACACAGCGCGCGATCTGCGCTGTAATCCCTTGCATCGGTGGGGGCGGCCATCTTCCTGGGGCCGCGCGTGCGCAGATCGAGTGCTCTGCTGCACGGGGCTTCAGGAAAATGGCCGCGGGATGCCGCGCGTGCGCATTAGAGATCGCGGCAGCCATTTTCCCAAAGCCGAGTTTGCATCTCGGCTTTGGGAAAATGGCCGCCGCGATCTCTAATGCGCACGCGCGGCATCCCGCGGCCATTTTCCTGAAGCCCCGTGCAGCAGAGCACTCGATCTGCGCACGCGCGGCCCCAGGAAGATGGCCGCCCCCACCGATGCAAGGGATTACAGCGCAGATCGCGCGCTGTGTCTTCACCACTACACCACTACGCCACCAACGTAAAGCTGAGGAAGAACCACCGATGTCACCACGCCCTCCCGACCTGACCAGCCTGATTGACAGGCGAAAACGGCGACTTTGGTAAGTTATATCTCAGCATACATAGGGAATCGGGGTACACTACATACACTATAGGAACACACAGCGCAGGCCCTATTTAACAGTATTTATAGCTCAATCTCAAAAAACGGGGTGACAGGTTCCCTTTAAGATTACAAAAATGTCACCTTTTTCTTCCATAAAGAAAACTCCACATGTTCATTGGTTATATTGCCAATCATGGTGGTCCATGAACAGGAACCCCAAACAACTAGGAGGTTAAAGGGGCTATAACCTCTCTAATATTTCTTCTGGACAACGCCACTTCCATCCAGATGTCATACAAAAAGCTGCATCTCTGTCGCACTGGCGTGTGGTAAAGTTCCTAAATGAGAGTAGCACCATGCAGGGAAAAATGTGAAAAGCGCATTAGATTGCCCCCACACCTCTTCCCTTACCAGCTGTCAGGAGCCAAGTCGCTTGAAGTCTACGTGTTTTCACCCTGTTTGGGATTTATTGTGTTGCATATATACTTCAAAAACATGTTATTACTGGATGTGCAATTCCGCCTTACTCTGCAGGGATGCTGCATTTTTACAGCCTTAATGATACATCAGTTTTTTCATCACCATATTTTTCATGCATTGAATATTGCACGTTAAAGGGCCACTGTCACCCCCCTGCAGCCGTTATAAACTAAAAGAGCCACCTTGTGCAGCAGTAATGCTGCATTCTAACAAGGTGGCTATTTTAGTTTTGTGTTCAGGTATTACTAAAATAAAGCAGTTTGAAACTTTGCAAAAATACCTGTCTTTGTCCACGGAGGCGGGTCTGAAGCCTCCTCTTTGAAGCGCCCAACTGCCGTCACTCATCTCTTCTGGGGCGATGGTCGCCGCCCCCTCCACGCTGTTTTCTTTTCAAATCCGGCGCCGGCGCTGTGTAAATATTTGTGGGGCAGGCGCAGTAAGCTCTGGCGGTCTGACGTCCCAGCCAGGCTTGCAGACTGCGCCTGTGCTGGCAGTGCGGCCACCCACCTCGGTAATCCCTGCCCCGCACTGTGTTATGCATTATGCACAGTGCGGGGCTGGGATTCCTGGGCATGCGCACTGCATGTGTCATCGGGGGGACCTGGGTGAGTGGCTGACACATGCAGTGCGCATGCCCAGGAATCCCAGCCCCGCACTGTGCACAATGCATAACACAGTGCGGGGCAGGGATTACCGTGGTGGGTGGCCACACTGCCTGCACAGGCGCAGTCTGCAAGCCTGGCTGGGACGTCAGACCATAGCCATCCTCCCTTCAATACGGTGCAGTTGTCATGTCCCTTTTGCAGAAAAGCACCCTCAATGTATGATGTTTCTCCCACCATACTTCACAGTTGGGATTGTGTTCTTGGGGTTGTACTCATGCTTCTTCTACCTCCAAACACGGCGAGTGGAATTGATACCAAAAAGTTCTATTTTGACCTCATCTGACCACATGACCTTCTCCCAAGCCTCCTCTGGATCATCCAGATGGTCATTGTTGATCTTCAAACTGGCCTGGACATGTCCTGGGGCGAGCAGGGGGACCTCATGTGCCCTGCAGGATTTTAATCTATGACATTGTAATGTGTGACTAACAGTAATGTTTTAGACTGTGGTCCAACTCTCTTAAGGTCATTGACCATGTCCTCCCGTGTAGTTCTGTTCTGATGCCTGTCCTTTCTCAGAATCATCCTTACCCCACAAGGCTAGATCTTGCATGGAACAAAATCTCACCGACACAAAAAGAGGACTTAAAAATCCTCCAAAAAATTCAAAAAGGTCAGAGAAAAAAGCAGAGATGTTTTACCTGCTGAAGCCTCCAACCAAATGCACCAGCAGGGCGCAGCGGACCCGATAAATGATGGCAAACACACAGGTGCAAAAAATACCGATGAAACAACCACTTTCAATCCAGTGTTGGCTGTTTGGCATTAGTGCACAAAAAGGTAAGAGATACCAGTCTGTATATGGCATAATTCACACAAACAATGCAGAGCATCTGGTTTACAGCCTATTAGTAACGCACATACAGGTGGGCTGCCCAGTGCTACAAAATGCATGCTGTGCGAACAGGGGCCAATAGTTTACAGAGCCATCTTGGTCCGACTGCGCCCTGCAAGATAAAGTGCAAAAAGAAAACCACATATCAATGTATGTAAGGATTAGTTTATATTGGGGCCTCAATGCTCTGCATTGTTTGTGTGAATTATGCCATATACAGACTAGTGTCTCTTATCTTTTTGTGCACTAATGCCAAACAGCCAACACTGGATTGAAAGTGGTTGTTTCATCTGTATTTTTTGCACCTGTGTGTTTGCCATCATTTATCGGGTCCGCTGCGCCCTGCTGGTGCATTTGGTTGGAGGCTTCTGCAGGTAAAACATCTCTGCTTTTTTCTCTGTGACTTTTTATAATTTTTTGGAGGATTTTTAAGTCCTCTTTTTGTGTCGGTGAGATTGTATTCAATGTTTAGCGTTAGGACTGGCAAATTGTAAGGACCCTTGACGTGGGTTGCCAGCTTACGTATTGAGGCCCAATATAAACTAATACCTTACATACATTGATATGTGGTTTTCTTTTTGCACTTTATCTTGCAGGGCGCAGTCGGACCAAGATGGCTCTGTAAACTATTGGCCCCTGTTCGCACAGCATGCATTTTGTAGCACTGGGCAGCCCGCCTGTATGTGCGTTACTAATAGGCTGCAAACCAGATGCTCTGCATTGTTTGTGTGAATTATGCCATATACAGACTAGTATCTTTTATCTTTTTGTGCACTAATGCCAAACAGCCAACACTGGATTGAAAGTGGTTGTTTCATCGGTATTTTTTTCACCTGTGTGTTTTCCATCATCTATCGGGTCCGCTGCGCCCTGCTGGTGCATTTGGTTGGAGGCTTCAGCAGGTAAACATCTCTGCTTTTTTCTCTGTGACTATCTTGCATGGAACCCAACACCAAGGAAGATTGACAGTCATCTTGTGTTTCTTCCATTTTTAATAATTGTGCCAACACTTGTTGCCTTCTCACCAAGCTGCTTGCCTATTGTCTTGTATCCCATCCCAGCCTTGTGCAGGTCTACAATTTTGTCCCTGGTGTCCGTAGACAGCTCTTTAGTCTTGGCCATGGTGGAGAGGTTGGAGAGTGAATGATTGAATGTGTACAGTTGTCTCTTAAACAGGTAACAAGTTAAAACAGGTGCAATTAGGAGGGTTTCTTGAAGGAAATCTTACAGGTCTGTGACGACCAGAATTCTTGCTGGTTGGTAGCTGATTAAATGCTTATTTAATGCAATAAAATGCAAATTACCGTATATACTCGAGTATAAGCCGAGATTTTCAGCCCATTTTTTTGGGCTGAAAGTCCCCCTCTCGGCTTATACTCAAGTCATATACCCGGGTGTCAGCAGGGGAGGGGGAGCGGGGGCTGTGTAGTCATACTTACCTGCTCCCAGCGCGGTCCCTGCAGTCCCTGGCTTCTCCGGCGCTGCAGATTCTTCCTGCACTGAGCGGTCACATGGCACCGCTCATTACAGAAATGAATAGGCAGCTCCACCCTTATAGGGGAGGAGCCGCATATTCATTGCTGTAAATGATCGGTGCCATGTGACCGCTCAATTACAGGAAGAAGCTGCAGCGCCGGAGAAGCCAGGGACTGCAGGGACCGCGCCGCAGCAGGTAAGGGGAGCGCAGCGCTATAATTACCTGCTCCTCGCTCCGGCTCCGTCTGCAGCGTCCTCTAGCAATGACGCTCAGGTTAGAGGGCGCTGTGACGTAGTCAGTGCACGCCCTCTGCTGAGCGTCAGTGCTGGAGACGGAGCCGCAGAGGAGCAGGTAATTATTGAAAGCGCCGGCGTCCTGAGAAGAGAGGTGAGTATGTGATTTTTTTTTTTTTTTTATGGCAGCACCAGCAGCATTCTAAGGAGCACCTATGGGGCCATAAAGGTGCAGAGCATATAAGGGGCACAGCATTATAAGGAGCACCTATGGGGCCATAAAGGTGCAGAGCATATATGGGGCACAGCATTATAAGGAGCACCTATGGGGCCATAAAGGTGCAGAGCATATAAGGGGCACAGCATTATAAGGAGCACCTATGGGGCCATAAAGGTGCAGAGCATATATGGGGCACAGCATTATAAGGAGCACCTATGGGGCCATAAAGGTGCAGAGCATATATGGGGCACAGCATTATAAGGAGCACCTATGGGGCCATAAAGGTGCAGAGCATATATGGGGCACAGCATTATAAGGAGCATCTATGGGGCCATAAAGGTGCAGAGCATATAAGGGGCACAGCATTATAAGGAGCACCTATGGGGCCATAAAGGTGCAGAGCATATATGGGGCACAGCATTATAAGGAGCACCTATGGGGCCATAAAGGTGCAGAGCATATATGGGGCACAGCATTATAAGGAGCATCTATGGGGCCATAAAGGTGCAGAGCATATATGGGGCACAGCATTATAAGGAGCACCTATGGGGCCATAATCAAAGGTGCAGAGCATATATGGCACAGCATTATAAGGAGCATCTATGGGGCCATAATCAAAGGTGCAGAGCATATATGGGGCACAGCATTATAAGGAGCACCTATGGGGCCATAAAGGTGCAGAGCATATATGGGGCACAGCATTATAAGGAGCATCTATGGGGCCATAAAGGTGCAGAGCATATATGGGGCACAGCATTATAAGGAGCACCTATGGGGCCATAATCAAAGGTGCAGAGCATATATGGGGCACAGCATTATAAGGAGCACCTATGGGGCCATAAAGGTGCAGAGCATATATGGGGCACAGCATTATAAGGAGCATCTATGGGGCCATAAAGGTGCAGAGCATATATGGGGCACAGCATTATAAGGAGCACCTATGGGGCCATAATCAAAGGTGCAGAGCATATATGGCACAGCATTATAAGGAGCATCTATGGGGCCATAATCAAAGGTGCAGAGCATATATGGGGCACAGCATTATAAGGAGCATCTATGGGGCCATAAAGGTGCAGAGCATATATGGCACAGCATTATAAGGAGCACCTATGGGGCCATAAAGGTGCAGAGCATATAAGGGGCACAGCATTATAAGGAGCACCTATGGGGCCATAAAGGTGCAGAGCATATAAGGGGCACAGCATTATAAGGAGCATCTATGGGGCCATAAAGGTGCAGAGCATATATGGGGCACAGCATTATAAGGAGCATCTATGGGGCCATAATCAAAGGTGCAGAGCATATATGGGGCACAGCATTATAAGGAGCATCTATGGGGCCATAAAGGTGCAGAGCATATATGGCACAGCATTATAAGGAGCACCTATGGGGCCATAAAGGTGCAGAGCATATAAGGGGCACAGCATTATAAGGAGCACCTATGGGGCCATAAAGGTGCAGAGCATATAAGGGGCACAGCATTATAAGGAGCACCTATGGGGCCATAAAGGTGCAGAGCATATATGGGGCACAGAATTATAATGAGCACCTATGGGGCCATAAAGGTGCAGAGCATATATGGGGCACAGCATTATAAGGAGCATCTATGGGGCCATAAAGGTGCAGAGCATATATGGGGCACAGCATTATAAGGAGCATCTATGGGGCCATAAAGGTGCAGAGCATATATGGGGCACAGCATTATAAGGAGCACCTATGGGGCCATAAAGGTGCAGAGCGTATATGGCACAGCATTATAAGGAGCATCTATGGGGCCATAATGAACGGTGCAGAGCATTCTATATAGCACAGTTGTATATGGAGCATCTATGGGGCAATAATGAACGGTATGGAGCATCTATTTTTATTTTTGAAATTCACCGGTAAATGCTGCATTTTCTACCCTAGGCTTATACTCGAGTCAATAAGTTTTCCCAGTTTTTTGTGGCAAAATTAGGGGGGTCGGCTTATACTCGGGTCGGCTTATACTCGAGTATATACGGTAATTATGTAAAAATAATACAATGTGATTTTATGGAATTTTTTTTTTAAGGGCATGTGCACATGTAGAAAGCTCCTCTGCGGATTTTTCCGCAGCGGATTTGATAAATCCGCAGTGCAAAACCACTGCGGTTTTTCCTGCGGATTTATTGCGGTTTCTAATGCGGATTCCGCTGCGGTTTTACATCTGCAGTTTTCTATTGGAGCAGATGTAAAAACGCAGCGGATTCCGCACAAAGAATTGACATGCTGCGGAAAATAAAACGCTGCTTTTCCACACGGTTTTTCCCGCAGCATGTGCACAGCTTTTTTGGTTTTCCATAGGTTTACATTGAACTGTAAACTCATGGGAAACTGCTGCGGATCCGCAGCAAAATCCGCAACGTGTGCACATACCCTCAAAATTCTGTCTCTCATAGTTGAAGTGTACCTACGATAAAAATTACAGACCTCTCCATTCTCTGTAGGTGGGAAAACTTGCATAATTGGCAGTGTATCAAATACATATATTCCCTACTGCATCTCTAGTATTAAAATCTTACCTTGAGTCAGCTGACCTTAATGTAGATACGTGCAAAGCAGGACCAAGGCCCGATCGTTCAGACACCTTCCCATGGGAAGCTATATAGATGAAATGCCTAGCTCAATATGGGCAAGTCACGCCCCTGTTTACACAAAGTACAAGAAACTACAGCAAAAACCAAGGAAGTGAGCCGGAACATATTATTTAATCTTAATTCACCTGTTTTGCTTTCTTTTTTTGAATCTATAGTAATTATATCCGTGTGAATACATTTGTAGCAACTAACAAGGCCTTTCTTCACTCTGGCAATAATTCAGCTCCATATATATAAATATCTACTTTTGGCAACTCCCTCTTATATTGACTTTCATTTTCTTGCTCTATCACCTCTTTGTATTATACGTATAACTATAAAATATATTGCAGAGTTTTTTATATATATATTTTTTACTTTTTTTTTTCATCTCACTTCTGCAATAAAATCTTTCCACATCTGTAATGCACACTGGGTTTGGAAATGGTTGACCTCTCTATTTGGATGTCTTCTCCCTGATTTTTATGGACCGTATCAGGAAATCATAAAAGCTTTTGTATCTTTCATTTTAGTACCTACACTTTGCTCGTTGTACTAAATCATTGTTCTGAAATGACCAGATTGAGCTACTTTTATACCAAGTACAGCTGACAGCAAGAGCAAATATTCATTACTGCCCCGTGATTATCGGAGAAAATGTGGATGTCTGTCTCCGGCATGTAACTTATCTGGCACTGTTGATAGTTTTTTTGTTTTCTGTGAATGCAAAACCCAAAACATGAGTGCAGCTGTGATCGTGGCCTCAACATGCAACTTTTAGTTCCGTATTTTTGATGCATTCAGCAGTGAATCTGCACTAAAAATCTCTAATAAATAAATAAATAAAAATATTCCCTGTAAACATAAAATATATATATTTAAAAAAAAACAAACGTTTAATATGAATTCTAATGAGTGAAGTTTCTTTTTGCAGAAAACATCAAGTCGGTGTAGGGAGATTTATAGAAAATGCAATTTTTGCCCTGGAAGGTTCTGGTTTGGCTCTATATCCTATATTATGGCAACGCTCCTTAAAGTGAATCTGTCAGCAAGATCTTTACTATGTAACTTGTTAGCACCATGATGTAGGGGCAGAGACCCTGATTCCAGTGATGTGTCACTTACTAGGTTGTGTGCTGTTTCAATAAAATCAGTGGTTTATCAGCAGGAGATTATCACTACAGGACTAGGTGTCTCATGCCTCCTAGTCCAGCCACACCCCCACCACTGACTGGCTGCTTTCTGTCAATATACAGTGTACGCAGAAAGTTGCCAATCAAATGTGTGGTCGGCATTATACAGTCCTCAGCATTCAGAGAACTGCTAGATCTACAGCAAAGAAAACTGTGATTGTATCAAAATGACAGCAAGTTACATATTGCTGGAATCAAGATCTCTGCTCCAACATGATACTTCTTTCAGATTATATTTCAAAAACCTGGTGACAGATTCACTTTAAAGGGTCAGTATTGATGTTCAGAATTGCTCCTTCTAATAGGTTGAGTCCCCACTGTCTTGTTTGTGAAGAGGCTAGTTTCATACTTTTGTATTTTAATTTTTACAATGTTAAAAGAGATATTCCCACCTCTCAGATCCTATCCCAATATGTAGTAGGTGTAATAATATTCGCAAATACCTCCAATAAGAAATGTAGTATAGTTCTTCTGATTCACTATCTAGCTTACCCCATGTGCAGGGCATTGCAGTAGCGTTGGTATCCATGGTTGTGACCACTAATAACTAACTGTCACTATATGGGTGGTCGTAACCATGGATACCTAAGCTAGTGCAATGCCCTGCACATGGGGTAAGAGACATAGTGAATGAGAAGAACTATACTACATTTCTATTTGTAGTAATCTAATATTTTTACACCTACTACATGTTACGATAGAAGCTTGGAGATGGGAATGCACCTGTAATTACTGGATCTGTAGTCCGACAATGGCTGCAGTCGTTACTCCCCACATTGAATACAGCAGCTTGCTCTGCCTCTACCACAGCAGGATGTCACCGCACAATCTGGAGCCGCTAACTAGTTATATCTAGTCATTCAGCGGGATGGATTATGGAGCCTTCGGGTGGCCGTGCCCCTAAGAATACAAGATTTGCCAGTAGTTTGGAGCCACATTTATGCTCTGTAGGGAGTTGTGCTTTTTGATGACAAGTATAATTCCTCTTTAGGGAAATTAAATATGCAAATTGTCTCATCAGAGAGGAAGAGGATTGGAACTCTAGCGCCCCCTGTCGGCAGCAGCGATCCTGAAATATTGACCCGTTAACCAGTCTTGCTACATGACTTAAAGGGATATTATTACCGATGACTTGCCGCATTCCAGTGTGCGGTGGCATATTGTGTAAGCAATGTATTCACTTTCCCAGAGTTTAATATATACTTGTCAGCCAGATGTTAGGGTTCAGGTCGTGGTTTATATTTTATGATCTAGATTTGTATTAAGCTATTTCCCCTGATCTAACCATGCGTTTGTATGATAATATGACAACGGTGATTGTTTACCACCCCGCAGCTTTACATTCTTCATTATTTGCTGTTCAGTACAAATGATCGTACATGCCGGTAATTATATGGTGTCATAATATTGCACAGGGTTTGGATGACACGTTTAAGACCTGACATTTGCGTTGCCAAGGCAAATGGCTAGTTTTAAGTTTCATCTTGGTTTCCTGCCTCTGTTTTTAAGACATCCAAGGATTAGTCGTGTTCTGTGCTCGTCCCTCCCAGGAGGCAGAAGCCGAGGCTAATATTGCTCTTACACAAGCACCTGCGGCCTGGAAGATTAAAGGCGTCCCTATGAGGGACTACGCTATGCTCTCATCAGCTTTGGGGGGAGCGAGTTCCTCTATTATCTTGGAACGACACATTTTTAAATAATAGCTTTAAAACCCTGAGAAAAACAAAACCTTCTAGAAGCGAAGGACAAATGCCAAAAAGATCAAGTTATTTATTTATTTTTGGTGCTTAAGTTTTTCCACTTGTACAGAAATCCAAAATATTACTGTGTTGTTTGCTATGTTGGATGCAGAGTTCACATTACTTTACAAAAAAAAAAGTTTCTTTGCAGCTATCTTGGAAACTTTAATATCCAGTTACACATTTAAGTGCAAAAGTAACAAAAACAGCAACGAACAAAATAAAGTGAAACCTCTACGAGACCACTATCTGTCACATGTGCATGTCAGCATCAGATCAGATGGGGTTCGACTACCAGCACCCACTTATCTGTTATTGATAACCTATCCTCAGGATAGGTCGTCAGTATCGGAACAATGGACAACTTATTTAAAGGGGTTGACTGTGTAGAACAAGCTGTCTCCTATTTGCTTGTTAGATGGTTGTTCCACCGCTGGGACCCGCACTTATCGGTAGAACTTTTATCCCCGTAACAAAATGTTGTCAGGTCAGATGCCCAAATTCCACACTTTCATTCTCTATAGGGCTGCTGAAAAATGGGGAGCAGACTGCTCGGCAGTCCTATAGGAAGTGAATGGAGCTCAGTTTGCACATGTGCACTGCCGGTACATTCCAACAGGGATACAAGATTCCAGTTCTGCCGATCAGCATGAGTCCAACCACTCAGACCCGCACTGGTCATCAAGTTATCTCTTATGCCGTGGATAAGAAAGAACTGTTTTCTACCAAAAAACCCATTTAAAGGGAATCTGACACCCCAATTTTTGCCTATAAGCTAAGGCCAACGCCATCATGGGCTTATCTACAGCATTCTGTAATGCTGTAGATAAGACCCCGATGTAACCTGAAAAGATAAGAAAAACAAGTTAGATTATAATCACCCCGGGGCGGTCCCGATGCAGTCACATCCGATGGGCGTCGCGGTCCGGGGCCTCCCATCTTCATATGATGACGTCCTCTTCCTTGCTTCCTGACGCGGCTCCGGCGCAGGCGTACTTTATCTGCCCTTTTGAGGGCAGAGCAAAGTACTGCAGTGCGCAGGTGCTGGGCCTCTCTGACCTTTCCCGGCGCCTGCGCACTGCAGTACTTTGCTCTGCCCTCAACAAGACAGACAAAGTACGCCTGCGCAGGAGCCGGGGCAGGAAGAAAAGAAAAAGACGTTATCTTTCAGAATACATTGGGGGCTTATCTACAGCATTACAGAATGCTGTAGATAAGCCCCTATGGCGGTGGCCTTAGCTGAGATTCCCTTTAAAGAAAAAAATTCCCATTATATTTTTTATGACTTTAACCTGTTTAAATATGTATGCAAGTGCATTACGATACTTACCAATCACCACCCTCTCTGGTTTCAAGTCGCTCTCCAGTCCTCTTGTCAATTATGTGATTGTAATGCCGACTCACCGGATCGCTTTACGTGTGAGCCAGAAGCCTCTACTACAATGTTGGCCTACAGGGCCTCGTTCACACTCCATAGGCTTACATTGTAAATAGAGTGCAGTTTGGTCCGACAAGTTGGAATTGCAGTCACTTAAGTGACAAGAGGATCCAAGCTCGGCTAGAAAGCGGGGAAGACACCGATTGGTAAGTAAATGAACGCACTTAAACTACATAATATACACTGGTTTATGACATATAAATTTCATGGCACTTTCTTTGCGCTAGTATAGAGCACATACGTAGATACATTTGTAGTGCACTCCAGCACTTGGGTTAAAAATCCATATTTTATCATAAATTCATTAAAAACATGCTGTGACTGTTAGCAATTTGCCTCCTTAAGGTTGTCAGTCTTGGGGTATATTCACACATTGCATTTTTACCATGTTTTTTTTATCCATACATTTTTGCCGCAGTCTGTTACTGTAAAGAGTGAATGAGTGTTTTGAAATCTTACTTTTCCTTGCAGATTTGAGGCAGGTTGCACATTAGTCATGTTCTTTCGGGGCCGTTATTTAGGAGGTTTTGATACGTTCCATCACCTTGATAGCGTCAGTGTTCATGGCTGTGCTGTCTGTTCCTGTTAGCAATATATTAATATTTAGTACTACCTCTCTGCATTTCTACCATCTCTCAAAAAAAAATTGGTATTATGACACATTAGATAACATTTGGTCAATGAGGGTTAAACGTCTTGGATCCAAATCCACAGAGTTAACCGACAGAAATCATTTCAGTATTTCTGAAGTAATTGGGGCTTTGTTCCTTGCAATCTTGGATGGTGGGAGAATAGCCATGTAGGGAAAATAAATGAAGGGGCCGTAGCCGCTAACTAGTAATGCACCCATTCTTTCTAAGGATAGTCTGAGTGATGTGACCAATATCAGCAATATTCCTGTACTTAAAACAATGGGAAAATCTCTCTTAAGCAATGAAAACAGATTTTTTTTTTCATAAATCCATGAGAAAAAAACATGTCCGCCTGTCTTAGTTATGCCCAATGTTGGCGCTCCATAAGCAATAACGTTGGAAGAGTTGGGCCTCTTTGACGCTGACATTATTTGTCTGGTAAGGTTCTTTTGAAATATTGGAACAATTCTGTTCTGATCTGCAAACAGGCTGCAATTAGGCTAGGTTCACATTGCGTTTTGTGAACCCTTTTAACAGACTACGTTACACTGCGGCACGTAGTCCGTTAACACCGCCATTGTAATGGCGAACGCATGTGCCGTCATTTGAGTGACAGAACGCGAACGCTGCAAGCAGCGTCGCAAGCAGATCGGGCATCTGCGCTAGCGGGATCGGCAAACGCGATCTCTTTTGGGACATTGCATCAGCGCAGTCCGTAGCACTATGCGCTAAACGGACTGCCCTAACGCAATGTGACCCTAGCCTTATTAGTCTGTTCTCATTAGTTTCAGAAACGTCCCCCATAGCACAGGGTGGTCCATCTTCTCATAGGGGAAAGGAACAGGCTTCTTGCTCAGGGCCAGTTGTTTCCCTGCTATTGTCCTAGAGTTTGCCCATGATTTATATGTCTCAGTTTTTGTTAAAAATAGGAGGAATTGAGTCTATTTTAAGGCTTTGGATCTATGTCAGTCTTCAGGAGTGATGTTAAGCAAAACATTTTGCAAGAGTCAAAAATTTAAGCCAAAAAAGGAAGACAAAAATAATAAGATTCCAGTTGTCTAGACCACATCAGCAGCGCACTGTGCACTTACTGATTGTTATCCAGGGAAAGAAATCAGTGTCCAGGTCATGAACCTCGTGTCCGGGTTCTGCTCTCTATGTTTGATTGCTGCAAAAGGGGTCATAAATGCACATTTTAATTTAAATCCATACACGAGCCAAGCGAGCAAGTCACCGGATAGATGATAAAATGCTTTGTTTATTGAACAGTTGGCAACGGATTCACTGCTTTGGTTTCTGAAGTTCGTACATCTGTAGCTTTTATTTGAAAAGGCAACTCGTGGTTAAAAGTGAAATCTAAATACTTTCTGAATAATGGCTGATGACGATAATACCAATTAGAGCAATGACTGTTTTGCAGAACCGTTCCTATAGGAGAACATGATCACCATCATAGATAAAAACAGCCTAGCCTTTCACTCCAGGCTTGGACTGGCCCATCGGAGAACAGGAGGATCCTCTGGTGGGTCGCCACCCTCTTTTATAAGCAGTACTTGGCACAATATGCTTCGATCACTATGTACAGACAAATGCATCATCTTAGTTATTTCACAATCTACCCAGATCATTGCTGTAGATATCTGTGATTGAGGATAGTGTCACATTTGCATGTAGCTGAAATTTGGGGCCCGGACATTGGTTACTGGTGGGCCCTTGGCACCCCAGTCCATAACTCTCAATTACCGTAAATGTATCTATGATGTATCTACTGTAAAATATTGTACAATTTTGAGCATCGGTAGCTGAAAGGGAATGTGTCATCAATAACAACCTTCTGATAAAATCAGATTTTCATGTTAAATGTATTTTATTTTTATTTTTGGTAATTTCTTTTTAATCTATTTTCATTATCTTGATGCGTTTTAAAATAACTTTGAAATGTTGCCAATTTTGCCACTGAACAGTGGGGGTGTCATAGACTCATACAACCTGTTCAGGAAATCTACATGTACATTAATAGCAAAAAAAAAGCACCTGACTTGGACCCATATTTTGTAGTGAAGCATTTCATGAGCGTGTGCAAATTTTATTGAAAAGGGACAGGGAGCTGTGATATAACCTATTGCGAGTATTGGGCCTCTAATGTGCATAGAGGAGGAGTTACCTGTAATTGCAATCCTGCCTGTGCTGGTAATGAAGTTACTGAAAAACCTACCGTAGGGAACAGTAAGTATGAGTCTAAAATAGCACCAGGGACCAGTGTGAAAATTGCCAGATTCATATTTATGTATTTTATACTCCACTCAAATCTAGAAAATGGACATATTAGTAAATTAGAAGTTCAAGTGGTAGCCATTTTTTCCATTTGGTTGCAGAGTTTTTACAAATGCAACCTCCTATCATTGTTTGCTGAAATCATGTCATTATGTAACATATGTCGTTCACTGAAAGAGCATGCAACAAGTTTTAAAAAGTTTCACTGAAATATGAAGAGTAACTAAACATATTTTTTCACGAATCAAAAGTACAAGTGAAGAATGGAAATTTTAATAATACCTCATTAGAGAATACCTCTTTCCCCACCTATTGGTCATTTTTTTTTCTCCCTTCCTTCCTGTTTTCTTGTGCTAATTACAAAAATATTAAAATTTGAGAATCCTCAGTGGTTGATGCCTTTAAATGGCAAACTGAGAAGTTGGTAACAAATGGCAAGCTTTCAAAACTACTCAGGTCTTTTCATCGGGCATTGTAGCTAATTATTGTGTTAATTATCACTCTAAAAAATGTTCAAATCTGTTTTCACTGAGGGATCAGATTACATCTACTTAAAGAGGTGTATGGAAACTGGAAGAGGAAGCAGCTGGAGGTAAATAAAAGCAGAGACACTAAAAGAAGCTGCTGCAGCTTCTTGTTACTAAAGCATGCAGAGGACAAAGTTGTTAAATGCTGAGGGAAGTCACATAATGTCCAGAAATAGTGATGATCTTCATGAATACACATGTGATAGCTTATTCTGAAAAGTGACTTGAAATGACAGGTACAGTTTAACGCTGATGAATCTGACTTATCTGGAGTAGGGTAAGGCCATCCGATCAACACAACGGAGGGCTTGTGGCTCTCCTGTGAGCATAGTCCCCTTATTTTATCATGCAGAGTGGCTTATAAGTACAGGAGAATGTCTCGTTATCACAAATTGCAGTAAGTAATAAATAATAATAATCTTTATTTTTATATAGCGCTAACATATTCCGCAGCGCTTTACAGTTTTGCACACATTATCATCACTGGTAATGGGGCTCACAATCTAGAATCCCTATCAGTATGTCTTTGGAATGTGGGAGGAAACCGGAGTGCCCGGAGGAAACCCACGCAAACACGGAGAGAACATACAAACTCTTTGCAGATGTTGTCCTGGGTGGGATTAGAACCCAGGACCCCAGCGCTGCAAGGCTGCTGTGCTAACCACTGCGCCACCGTGCTGCCCTTCATCAGGTGGAAGTTTTAAGACGGTTTAACCGTTGAAACGCGTTGTGGTTCAACACTAAAATCCTTGTTTTGGTCTCGTTTCCAGCGCTCCTAGGACCGTTATTACTATTTACTGCATTTTGTATCCTCCTAGAAGGTTAACGGCTGGAGCTGCGGTGGACCTTTTGCTTTCAATTCTAACTGTGACTCTCACAGTCTCTGGCAGTCACAGTAATTTCAAGCAGAGTAGTATTTTAGTAACGTTGTCCGTTTCTACTGCCCGGACTGTAAAGGACTCATTGGTAAGATTTTCTCAGTGTATGTTGTAGAAACTCGCGCTTGTCTTGGCATAACATGTTAGTGAGAGCATTTCTGTCGTAGCGAACATTTCCAGATCTAAACCTCAACTTTGCATTTGGATCAGCCAAAACAAATAGGTATGTAAACTGTAAATCTGACGTCACTCGAGTGATTTGCAGCATAAATTAAAGTAGACAAATTCATAAAGCCAGCTTGGTTACAGAAACAAATGACATCGTTCATAAGTCCGTGAGAGAAACTATAAAAAGGAGGTTTACATTTTGTACGTGGGCAGCAGAGTTAGGATGTGGGCTATTAATTAACGCCTCAATAACATAAGTACTTAGGGCTCGAAAGTTTTACTGCAAACTGAAGAAATTCTTGGACTATCAAATAAAAATACCGTTCACTTCTATTAAGCTCTTTTCACCAGATCCTGTAAACTGTACTCCTGATGTCCCAGTTTTGAAACCATTGATACTGGATTTACATCATCTTTAGAAAATGCGTAGGAAGAATTTATAGCTCTTAATTTATATCAGAGGGTTGGCCTCATGAAGACATCCTATTATTAGACCAGATCGGGTATTGCCAGGGAAAGCTGTGACCATCCATACAAATGCAACATTACATCCTTACATCCAAATGAATGGCTATCTTTGTAGCACTGTGGCAGGGTTATGGTTCTCCTGAGGAAGAGGTCTGTGCAACTCTAAACGCGTCGAGAATAAATTTAACACCATTGGCTTTGGATTTCTTTGATTTCGCGACCAGCGCATGACTATCCACCTAATTGTCTGTTCCCTGATAACTAGGGTTGAGCGAAACGGGTCGAACATTTTCAAAAGTCGCCGACTTTTGGCTAAGTCGGGGTTTCATGAAACCCGATCCGACCCCTGTGCGGGGTCGGCCATGCGGTACGCGACTTTCGCGCCAAAGTCGCGTTTCAATGACGCGAAAAGCGCCATTTCTCAGCCAATGAAGGTAAACGCAGAGTGTGGGCAGCGTGATGACATAGGTCCTGGTCCCCACCATCTTAGAGAAGGGCATTGCAGTGATTGGCTTGCTGTCTGCGACGTCACAGGGGCTATAAAGAGGCGTTCCCGCCGACCGCCATCTTACTGCTGCTGATCTGAGCTTAGGGAGAGGTTGCTGCCGCTTTGTCAGAAGCAGGGATAGCGTTAGGCAGGGTCCATTAACCACAAAACCGCTTGTGCTGCAGCGATTTGCACTGTCCAACACCACCCTCGGTGTGCAGGGACAGTGGAATTTTTTTTTTTTTTTTTTTTCCCCTCAGCGCTGTAGCTCATTGGGCTGCCCTAGAAGGCTCCCTGATAGCTGCATTGCTGTGTGTACGCCACTGTGCAAACCAACTGCTTTTTTCAAAGCACAAATCCTCTTGTTCCTTCCTTTCTGCACAGCTATCTTTTTTGTTTGTCCACACTTTTTATTTCATTTGTGCATCAGTCCACTCCTTATTGCTGCCTGCCATACCTGGCTGAGATTACTGCAGGCAGGGAGATAGTAGCTGCCTGCCATACCTGGCTGAGATTACTGCAGGCAGGGAGATAGTAATTGTAGGACATTCCCTGTTTTTTTTTTTTTTTTTTTTTTGGTGGGAGATTAAGATTGGCAATTTGGCATTTCTGCTAGAGTGCCATCCCTGTGTGTGCCATCTCTCTCACATAGTGGGCCATAGAAAGCCTTTTCATTTTTCTGTATTTTTTTTTGTGGGGTGTATAAATTCTCCATGATAAAAATACAGTGGGAGATTAATATTGGCCTTTGGGCTTGTGTGCCAGTCCTGAGTGTGCCATCTCTCTCACAAATAGTGGGCCATAGAAAGCCTATTTATTTTTTTTTTTGGTTTTATAAATTCTCCCTGAAAAAAAGGGAGATTAATATTGGCCTCTGGGCTTGTGTGCCAGTCCTGAGCGTGCCATCTGTGCCAGCCCTGAGCGTGCCATCTCTCTCACAAATAGTGGGCCATAGAAAGCCTATTTAATTTTTTTTTTTGTTTTATAAATTTTCCCTGAAAAAAGGGAGATTAATATTGGCCTCTGGGCTTGTGTGCCAGTTGTGAGCGTGCCATCTGTGCCAGTCCTGAGCGTGCCATCTCTCTCACAAATAGTGGGCCATAGAAAGCCTATTTAAATATTTTTTTGGTTTTATAAATTCTCCCAGAAAAAAAGGGAGATTAATATTGGCCTCTGGGCTTGTGTGCCAGTCCTGAGCGTGCCATCTGTGCCAGCCAGCCCTGAGCGTGCCATCTCTCTCACAAATAGTGGGCCATAGAAAGCCTATTTAATTTTTTTTTTTGTTTTATAAATTTTCCCTGAAAAAAGGGAGATTAATATTGGCCTCTGGGCTTGTGTGCCAGTTGTGAGCGTGCCATCTGTGCCAGTCCTGAGCGTGCCATCTCTCTCACAAATAGTGGGCCATAGAAAGCCTATTTAAATATTTTTTTGGTTTTATAAATTCTCCCAGAAAAAAAGGGAGATTAATATTGGCCTCTGGGCTTCTGTGCCAGTCCTGAGCGTGCCATCTGTGCCAGTCCTGAGCGTCCCATCTCTCTCACAAATAGTGGGCCATAGAAAGCCTATTTTATTTTTTTTTTGGGTTTTAGAAATTCTCCCTGAAAAAAGGGAGATTAATATTGGCCTCTGGGCTTGTGTGCCAGTTGTGAGCGTGCCATCTGTGCCAGTCCTGAGCGTGCCATCTCTCTCACAAATAGTGGGCCATAGAAAGCCTATTTAAATATTTTTTTGGTTTTATAAATTCTCCCAGAAAAAAAGGGAGATTAATATTGGCCTCTGGGCTTCTGTGCCAGTCCTGAGCGTGCCATCTGTGCCAGTCCTGAGCGTCCCATCTCTCTCACAAATAGTGGGCCATAGAAAGCCTATTTTATTTTTTTTTTGTGTTTCAGAAATTCTCCCTGGAAAAAAAAAGGGAGATTAATATTGCCCTTTGGGCTTGTGTGCCAGTACTAAGCGTTCCATCTCTCTCTCTCTCTCAGTCAGTGGGCCATAGAACGCATATTTTTGGTTTTATTTGTTTTCTAAATTCTCCCTGAAAAAATCATTTTATTTTATTTGGTTTCTAAATTCTTCCTGATAAAATCATATTTTTTTTATTATTTTTTTTTCTAAAGTCTCCCTGAAAAAAAAAAAAAAAAAACAACCAAAAAAACAGTGGGAGATTAATATTGGCCTTTCTGCTTGTGTGCCAGTCTTGACTCCTGGGTGTGCCATCTCTCTCTCTCTCTCTCTCTCTCTCTCTCTCTCTCTCTCTCTCCAATTGTGGTCCATAGAAAGCCTATATTTTTTTTTCCTTGATTTGGGTTCTAAAATCTACCAGAGAAAATAACTACATCAATCATTGGTAGAAAAATATTGGCCTCTGGGTTTGTGTGCCACTCCTGACTCCTGTGTGCGTCATCTCTCAGTCAGTGGGCCATAGAACGCCTATTTTTGGTTTTATTTGTTTTCTAAATTCTCCCTGAAAAAATTATTTTATTTTATTTGGTTTCTAAATTCTTCCTGATAAAATCATATTTTTTTTATTATTTTTTTTTCTAAAGTCTCCCTGAAAAAAAAAAAAAAAAACAGTGGGAGATTAATATTGGCCTTTCTGCTTGTGTGCCAGTCTTGACTCCTGGGTGCGTCATCTCTCAGTCAGTGGGCCATAGAACGCCTATTTTTGGTTTTATTTGTTTTATAAATTCTCCCTGAAAAAATCATTTTATTTTATTTGGTTTCTAAATTCTTCCTGATAAAATCATATTTTTTTTATTATTTTTTTTTCTAAAGTCTCCCTGAAAAAAAAAAAAAAAAAACAACCAAAAAAAACAGTGGGAGATTAATATTGGCCTTTCTGCTTGTGTGCCAGTCTTGACTCCTGGGTGCGTCATCTCTCAGTCAGTGGGCCATAGAACGCCTATTTTTGGTTTTATTTGTTTTATAAATTCTCCCTGAAAAAATCATTTTATTTTATTTGGTTTCTAAATTCTTCCTGATAAAATCATATTTTTTTTATTATTTTTTTTTCTAAAGTCTCCCTGAAAAAAAAAAAAAAAAAAACAACCAAAAAAAACAGTGGGAGATTAATATTGGCCTTTCTGCTTGTGTGCCAGTCTTGACTCCTGGGTGTGCCATCTCTCTCTCTCTCTCTCTCCAATTGTGGTCCATAGAAAGCCTACATTTTTTTTCCTTGATTTGGGTTCCAAAATCTACCAGAGAAAATAACTCCATCAATCATTGGTAGAAAAATATTGGCCTCTGGGCTTGTGTGCCACTCCTGATTCCTGTGTGCGTCATCTCTCACTCAGTGGCCCATAGAAAGCATATAGTTTGTTACATTTGTTTTCTAAATTCTCCCTGCAAAAATCTATTTTTTTTTTTTGGGGGGGTTTCTAAAGTGTTCCTGAAAAAAATAAAAATAAAAAAAAAATAATAGTGTGACATTAATATTAACATTTGTGCTTCAGTGACAGTCCTGCGTGTGGGGCATCTCTCTAATTTGCAGCCACCAAAAAAAGAGTGTGTAACATTGGGCCTGATTTTCGCTGTGGTCTCACCAACCTGTAAAGGGGTAGCTAAATCATACTGAAGTTATAGCTCACCGTGTAAGTTGTGTGACTGCAACAAATAACGTTAGTTTGGTTACGTTTTTAAAACAATGAGGAAGTCTAGTGGAAGAGGTCGTGGCCGGGGGCGTTCATTGTCAGCTGGTAATGAGGGTAGTGGTAGTGGTGGAGCATCAGGTGGTCGTGGGGGAAAAAATATTGCACCTAAGTCTGGAGCTGTGGAGCCAGGTTCGTCGTCCGGCTACACAAGGCCTCGAACGCTCCCTTTTCTGGGATTAGGAAAACCGCTTTTAAAGCCGGAGCAGCAAGAGCAAGTTTTGGCTTATCTTGCTGACTCAGCCTCTAGCTCTTTTGCCTCATCTCGTGAAACTGGTAAAAGTAAAAGCAGCGCGTCGTTAGTGGATGTTCACGGTCAGGGACAAGTCACTTCCTTGTCCTCTTCAGCAAAAACAACAACAGAGAAGAATGCAGCAGGCGACACAACGGGTTACTCCATGGAGCTCTTTACACATACCGTCCCTGGCTTAGAAAGTGAAGCAGTTAACAGTCCATGCCCATTACAAATTGAATCTGACATGGAGTGCACTGACGCACAGCCACAGCCAGACTACTATGCTGGTCCTTTGACTCAGACCACAACATTGCCCTCGCAGGGTGCTGATCAAGAATCAGACCCTGATGAGACTATGTTGCCCCATCACGAACGCTATACCACCGAACGACACGGTGACACAGACGAAGTTGCGCAGGAGGTACAAGAAGAGTTATTAGATGACCCAGTTCTTGACCCCGATTGGCAGCCATTGGGGGAACAGGGTGCAGGCGGCAGCAGTTCTGAAGCAGAGGAGGAGGAGGGGCCGCAGCAGGCATCAACATCGCCACAGGTTCCATCTGCCGGGCCCGTATCTTGCCCAAAACGCGTGGCAAAGCCAAAACCTGGTGGAGGACAGCGTGGCCATCCGGTTAAAGCTCAGTCTGCAATGCCTGAAAAGGTATCCGATGCTAGAAAGAGTGCAGTCTGGCATTTTTTAAAACAACATCCAATTGATCAGCGCAAAGTCATCTGTCAAAAATGTTCTACTTCCTTAAGCAGAGGTCAGAATCTGAAAAGTCTCAATACTAGTTGCATGCATAGACATTTAACCACCATGCATTTGAAAGCTTGGACTAACTACCAAACGTCCCTTAAGGTTGTTGCACCCTCGGCCAATGAAGCTAGTCATCAACGCAACATCCCTTCCGGCAGTGTAGGACCACCATTTAGCGCACCACCTGCTGTATCTGTGCAGGTATCTTTGCCAGGCCAAAGCAGTCAGGGTCAGGGAATCACCAGTTTCGTAGTAGGAAACACTGCATCTAGGGCACCGGCGGCAACAATACCATCTCCCACCGTCTCTCAGTCTGCCATGTCCACCGGCACCCCCGCTAGTTCCACGATCTCCAGCTCTCCAGTCCAGCTCACCCTACATGAGACTATGGTTAGAAAAAGGAAATACTTAGCCTCGCATCCGCGTACACAGGGTTTGAACGCCCACATAGCTAGACTAATCTCGTTAGAGATGATGCCCTACCGGTTAGTTGAAAGCGAAGCTTTCAAAGACCTGATGGACTACGCTGTACCACGCTACGAGCTACCCAGTCGACACTTTTTTTCCAGAAAAGCCATCCCAGCCCTCCACCAGCATGTTAAAGAGCGCATCGTCCATGCACTCAGGCAATCTGTGAGCACAAAGGTGCACCTGACAACAGATGCATGGACCAGTAGGCATGGCCAGGGACGTTACGTGTCCATCACGGCACACTGGGTAAATGTGGTGGATTCAGGGTCCACAGGGGACAGCAAGTTTGGGACAGTTCTGCCTAGCCCACGGTCTAGTAAACAGTTGTCTGTAGCCGTTCGCACCCCCTCCTCCTCCTCCTCCTCGTCCTCCTGCAGAAGCAAGAGCTCGTCCACAGACCGCAGTCGCACAAACACTCCATCCGCACCTGCCACTGTTGCACACCAGGTCTCCCATTATGGGGCAGCTACTGGCATACGTCAGCAGGCTGTATTGGCTATGAAGTGTTTGGGCGACAATAGACACACCGCGGAAGTTCTGTCCGAGTTCTTGCAGCAAGAAACGCAGTCGTGGCTGGGCACTGTAGATCTTGAGGCAGGCAAGGTAGTGAGTGATAACGGAAGGAATTTCATGGCTGCCATCTCCCTTTCCCAACTGAAACACATTCCTTGCCTGGCTCACACCTTAAACCTGGTGGTGCAGTGCTTCCTGAAAAGTTATCCGGGGTTATCCGACCTGCTCCTCAAAGTGCGTGGACTTTGCGCACATATCCGCCGTTCGCCTGTACACTCCAGCCGTATGCAGACCTATCAGCGTTCTTTGAACCTTCCCCAGCATCGCCTAATCATAGACGTTGCAACAAGGTGGAACTCAACACTGCACATGCTTCAGAGACTGTGCGAACAGAGGCGGGCTGTTATGTTTTTGTGGGAGGATACACATACACGGGCAGGCAGTAGGATGGCAGACATGGAGTTGTCAGGTGTGCAGTGGTCGAAGATTCAAGACATGTGTCAAGTCCTTCAGTGTTTTGAGGAATGCACACGGCTGGTTAGTGCAGACAACGCCATAATAAGCATGAGCATCCCCCTAATGCGTCTGCTGATGCAAAGTTTGACGCACATAAAGGATCAGGCGTCTGCACCAGAGGAAGAGGAAAGCCTTGATGACAGTCAGCGATTGTCTGGTCAGGGCAGTGTACATGACGAGGTACCGGGCGAAGAGGAGGTGGAGGATGAGGAGGATGATGGGGATGAGTATATTTTTAATGAGGAAGCTTTCCCGGGGGCACGGGAAATTGGTGGCGTGGCAAGGCCGGGTTCTGGTTTTTTGAGGGACACAAGTGACGTAGATTTGCCTGCAACTGCCCCTCAACCAAGCACAACCGCAGATTTGACAACGGGAACTTTGGCCCACATGGCGGATTATGCCTTGCGTATCCTCAAAAGGGACACACGCATTACAAAAATGATGAACGATGACGATTACTGGTTGGCCTGCCTCCTTGATCCTCGCTATAAAGGCAAATTGCAAAATATTATGCCACATGAGAACTTGGAACTAATATTAGCAACAAAACAATCAACTCTTGTTGACCGTTTGCTTCTGGCATTCCCTGCACACAGCGCCCGTGATCGTTCTCACACGAGCTCCAGGGGCCAGCAGACCAGAGGTGTTAGAGGGGCAGAAATCAGAAGTGGCGTTGGACAGAGGGGTTTTCTGACCAGGTTGTGGAGTGATTTTTCTATGACCGCAGACAGGACAGGTACTGCAGCATCAATTCAAAGTGACAGGAGACAACATTTGTCCAGTATGGTTACAAACTATTTTTCATCCCTTATCGACGTTCTCCCTCAACCGTCATTCCCATTTGATTACTGGGCATCCAAATTAGACACCTGGCCAGAATTGGCAGAATATGCATTGCAGGAGCTTGCTTGCCCGGCAGCTAGTGTCCTATCAGAAAGAGTATTCAGTGCTGCAGGTTCAATACTAACAGAAAAAAGGACTCGTCTGGCTACCCAAAATGTAGATGATCTAACCTTCATTAAAATGAACCACAACTGGATTTCAAAATCTTTTGCCCCACCCTGCCCGGCTGACACCTAGCTTTCCTATGAAAAGGTCTTGCCTGTGGACTATTCTGAATGACTTTTCCAATCTCGTAATTTTCTTCACCTGATTGTCCAGCATACGACATGTTTCCACCTCACGAAATGGCCAAACTCCCCACACGGGGCCGTGCTATCGCCACTTTGCGCTTGGACCCTTGAGAGTGCTGTTTGTCTGAAGAGGTGGGTGTGGCCGCTTTTGGTCGACGGCACTGCCACTGGGTCCCTCATAGTACAATAAAGTGTCTCTGGCGGTGGTGGTGCGCACCCAACGTCAGACACACCGTTGTAATATGAGGGGCCCTGTGCCTGTACCGCCGGCCACAAGACAGTTCCCCCCCCAGCTCAAACAGTGCTCTACCACTAGCAAAATTATCTCTCACAGCTTCACCAATGTGTAGTCTAGCCGCTGACATCCTTCAATGCCTGGCACTGACAATACCATTGTTTTGACATTTTTGTTATGTTAGGCCTTCGAAGCCTGTCTGCGGTCCCTTCTTTCTACAACTACTACACTGACCAGGCCACTGCTGGCCGTGTTACCCTGGAACCAATTTAAAATTGCCTACAGCCAGCCCAATTTTTTTATTTTAGGCCTTCGATGCCTGTCTGCGGTCCATTCTTTCAACTACTACTACACTGACCAGGTCACTGCTGCCCGTGTACCCCTGGAACCAATTTAAAATTGCCTACAGCCATGTGTTATTATTTTAGGCCTTCGATGCCTGTCTGCGGTCACTCCTTCCACTAGGCCTCCACTGACCACACCACTGCTGCCCGTGTACCCCTGGAACCAATTTAAAATTGCCTACAGCCAGCCCAATTTTTTTATTTTAGGCCTTCGATGCCTGTCTGCGGTCCATTCTTTCAACTACTACTACACTGACCAGGTCACTGCTGTCCGTGTACCCCTGGAACCAATTTAAAATTGCCTACAGCCAGCCCAATTTTTTTATTTTAGGCCTTCGATGCCTGTCTGCGGTCCATTCTTTCAACTACTACTACACTGACCAGGTCACTGCTGCCCGTGTACCCCTGGAACCAATTTAAAATTGCCTACAGCCAGCCCAATTTTTTTATTTTAGGCCTTCGATGCCTGTCTGCGGTCCATTCTTTCAACTACTACTACACTGACCAGGTCACTGCTGCCCGTGTACCCCTGGAACCAATTTAAAATTGCCTACAGCCAGCCCAATTTTTTTATTTTAGGCCTTCGATGCCTGTCTGCGGTCCATTCTTTCAACTACTACTACACTGACCAGGTCACTGCTGCCCGTGTACCCCTGGAACCAATTTAAAATTGCCTACAGCCAGCCCAATTTTTTTATTTTAGGCCTTCGATGCCTGTCTGCGGTCCATTCTTTCAACTACTACTACACTGACCAGGTCACTGCTGTCCGTGTACCCCTGGAACCAATTTAAAATTGCCTACAGCCATGTGTTATTATTTTAGGCATTCGATGCCTGTCTGCGGTCCATTTTTTCAACTACTACTACACTGACCAGGTCACTGCTGCCCGTGTACCCCTGGAACCAATTTAAAATTGCCTACAGCCATGTGTTATTATTTTAGGCCTTCGATGCCTGTCTGCGGTCACTCCTTCCACTAGGCCTCCACTGACCACACCACTGCTGCCCGTGTACCCCTGGAACCAATTTAAAATTGCCTACAGCCAGCCCAATTTTTTTATTTTAGGCCTTCGATGCCTGTCTGCGGTCCATTCTTTCAACTACTACTACACTGACCAGGTCACTGCTGTCCGTGTACCCCTGTAACCAATTTAAAATTGCCTACAGCCATGTGTTATTATTTTAGGCCTTCGATGCCTGTCTGCGGTCCATTCTTTCAACTACTACTACACTGACCAGGTCACTGCTGTCCGTGTACCCCTGGAACCAATTTAAAATTGCCTACAGCCATGTGTTATTATTTTAGGCCTTCGATGCCTGTCTGCGGTCACTCCTTCCACTAGGCCTCCACTGACCACACCACTGCTGCCCGTGTACCCCTGGAACCAATTTAAAATTGCCTACAGCCAGCCCAATTTTTTTATTTTAGGCCTTCGATGCCTGTCTGCGGTCCATTCTTTCAACTACTACTACACTGACCAGGTCACTGCTGTCCGTGTACCCCTGGAACCAATTTAAAATTGCCTACAGCCATGTGTTATTATTTTAGGCCTTCGATGCCTGTCTGCGGTCACTCCTTCCACTAGGCCTCCACTGACCACACCACTGCTGCCCGTGTACCCCTGGAACCAATTTAAAATTGCCTACAGCCAGCCCAATTTTTTTATTTTAGGCCTTCGATGCCTGTCTGCGGTCCATTCTTTCAACTACTACTACACTGACCAGGTCACTGCTGTCCGTGTACCCCTGTAACCAATTTAAAATTGCCTACAGCCATGTGTTATTATTTTAGGCCTTCGATGCCTGTCTGCGGTCCATTCTTTCAACTACTACTACACTGACCAGGTCACTGCTGTCCGTGTACCCCTGGAACCAATTTAAAATTGCCTACAGCCATGTGTTATTATTTTAGGCCTTCGATGCCTGTCTGCGGTCACTCCTTCCACTAGGCCTCCACTGACCACACCACTGCTGCCCGTGTACCCCTGGAACCAATTTAAAATTGCCTACAGCCAGCCCAATTTTTTTATTTTAGGCCTTCGATGCCTGTCTGCGGTCCATTCTTTCAACTACTACTACACTGACCAGGTCACTGCTGTCCGTGTACCCCTGGAACCAATTTAAAATTGCCTACAGCCATGTGTTATTATTTTAGGCCTTCGATGCCTGTCTGCGGTCACTCCTTCCACTAGGCCTCCACTGACCACACCACTGCTGCCCGTGTACCCCTGGAACCAATTTAAAATTGCCTACAGCCAGCCCAATTTTTTTATTTTAGGCCTTCGATGCCTGTCTGCGGTCCATTCTTTCAACTACTACTACACTGACCAGGTCACTGCTGTCCGTGTACCCCTGTAACCAATTTAAAATTGCCTACAGCCATGTGTTATTATTTTAGGCATTCGATGCCTGTCTGCGGTCCATTTTTTCAACTACTACTACACTGACCAGGTCACTGCTGCCCGTGTACCCCTGGAACCAATTTAAAATTGCCTACAGCCATGTGTTATTATTTTAGGCCTTCGATGCCTGTCTGCGGTCACTCCTTCCACTAGGCCTCCACTGACCACACCACTGCTGCCCGTGTACCCCTGGAACCAATTTAACCCCTTAAGCCCCGAGGGTGGTTTGCACGTTAATGACCGGGCCAATTTTTACAATTCTGACCACTGTCCCTTTATGAGGTTATAACTCTGGAACGCTTCAACGGATCTTGGCGATTCTGACATTGTTTTCTCGTGACATATTGTACTTCATTTTAGTAGTAACATTTATTCGATATAACTTGCGTTTATTTGTGAAAAAAACGGAAATTTGGCGAAAATTTTGAAAATTTCGCAATTTTCCAACTTTAAATTTTTATGCCCTTAAATCACAGAGATATGTCACGCAAAATACTTAATAAGTAACATTTCCCACATGTCTCCTTTACATCAGCACAATTTTGGAACCAAAATTTTTTTTTGTTAGGGAGTTATAAGGGTTCAAAGTTGACCAGCAATTTCTCATTTTTACAACACCATTTTTTTTTAGGGACCACATCTCATTTGATGTCATTTTGAGGGGTCTATATGATAGAAAATACCCAAGTGTGACACCATTCTAAAAACTGCACCCCTCAAGGTGCTCAAAACCACATTCAAGAAGTTTATTAACCCTTCAGGGGTTTCACAGGAATTTTTGGAATGTTTAAATAAAAATGAATATTTAACTTTTTTTCACACAAAATTTATTTCAGCTCCAATTTGTTTTATTTTACCAAGGGTAACAGGATAAAATGGATGCCAAACATTGTTGTACAATCTGTACTGAGTACGCTGATACCCCATATGTGGGGGTAAACCACTGTTTGGGCGCATGGCAGAGCTCGGAAGGGAAGGAGCGCCATTTGACTTTTAAATGCAAAATTGACAGGAATTGAGATGGGACACCATGTTGCGTTTGGAGAGCCACTGATGTGCCTAAACATTGAAACCCCCCACAAGTGACACCATTTTGGAAAGTAGACACCCTAAGGAACTTATCTAGATGTGTGGTGACCACTTTGACCCACCAATTGCTTCACAGAAGTTTATAATGCAGAGCCGTAAAAATAAAAAATCATATTTTTTCACAAAAATGATCTTTTCGCCCCCAATTTTTTATTTTCCCAAGAGTAAGAGAAGAAATTGAACCTCAAAAATTGTTGGCCAATTTGTCCTGAGTACGCTGATACCCCGTATATGGGTGTAAACCATTGTTTGGGCGTATGGCAGAGCTCGGAAGGGAAGGAGCGCCATTTTACTTTTCAATGCAAAATTGACTGGAATTGAGATGGGACGCCATGTTGCGTTTGGAGAGCCCCTGATGTGCCTAAACATTGGAACCCCTCACAAGTGACACCATTTTGAAAAGTAGACCCCTTAAGGAACTTATCTAGATGTGTGGTGAGCACTTTGACCCAACAAGTGCTTCACAGAAGTTTATAATGCAGAGCCGTAAAAATAAAAAATCTTATTTTTTCACAAAAATGATCTTTTCGCCCCCAATTTTTTATTTTCCCAAGGGTACGAGAAGAAATTAGACCACAAAAGTTGTTGTGCAATTTGTCCTGAGTGCGACGATACCCCATATGTGGGGGTAAACCACTTTTTGGGTGCATTGCAGAGCTCGGAAGGGAAGGAGCGCCATTTGACTTTTCAATGCAAAATTGACTGGAATTAAGATGGGACGCCATGTTGGTTTGGAGAGCCCCTGATGTGCCTAAACATTAAAAAACCCCACAAGTGACACCATTTTGGAAACTAGACCCTCTAAGGAACTTATCTAGATGTGTTTTGAGAGCTTTGAACCCCCAAGTGTTTCACTACAGTTTATAACGCAGAGCCGTTAAAATAAATTTATTTTTTTTTCGCAAAAATTTTTTAGCCCCCAGTTTTGTATTTTCACAAGGGTAACATAATAAATTGGACCCCAAAAGTTGTTGTCCAATTTGTCCTGAGTACGCTGATACCCCATATGTGGGGGGGAACCACTGTTTGGGCGCATGGCAGAGCTCGGAAGGGAAGGAGCGCCATTTGGAATGCAGACTTAGATGGATTGGTCTGCAGGAGTCACGTTGCATTTGCAGAGCCCCTGATGTACCCAAACAGTACAAACCCCCCACAAGTGACCCCATATTAGAAACTAGACCTCCCATGGAACTTATCTAGATGTGTTGTGAGAACTTTGAACCCCTAAGTGTTTCACTACAGTTTATAACGCAGACCCGTGAAAATAAAAATTCTTTTTTTTTTCAAAAAAATGATTTTTTAGCCCCCAGCTTTGTATTTTTACAAGGGTAACAGAATAAATTGGACCCCAAAAGTTGTTGTTCAATTTGTCCTGAGTACGCTGATACCCCATATGTGGGGGGGAACCACTGTTTGGGCTCATGGCAGAGCTCGGAAGGGAAGGAGCGCCATTTGGAATGCAGACTTAGATGGATTGGTCTGCAGGCGTCACGTTGCATTTGCAGAGCCCCTGATGTACCCAAACAGTAGAAACCACCCACAAGTGACCCCATATTGGAAACTAGACCTCCCATGGAACTTATCTAGATGTGTTGTGAAAACTTTGAACCCCCAAGTGTTTCACTACAGTTTACAACGCAGAGCCGTGAAAATAAAAATCCTTTTTTTTCCCACAAAAATGATTTTTAGCCCCCCAAATTTTTATTTTCCCAAGGATAACAAGAGAACTTGAACCCAAAAAGTTGTTGTCCAATTTGTCTCGAGTACGCTGATACCCCATATGTTGGGGTAAACCCCTGTTTGGGCGCACGGGAGAGCTCGGAAGTGAAGGAGCACTGTTTTACTTTTTCAATGCAGAATTGGCTGGAATTGAGATCGGACGCCATGTCGCGTTTGGAGAACCCCTGATGTGCCTAAACAGTGGAAACCCCCAATTATAAATGAAACCCTAATCCAAACGCACCACTAACCCTAATCCCAACTGTAACCCTAACCACACACCTAACCCAGACACACCCCTAATTCTAATCCCAACCCTAATCCCAACCGTAAATGTAATCCAAACCCTAACCCTAGCCCTAACCCTAGCCCTAACCCTAACCCTAACCCTAACCGGAAAATGGAAATAAATACATTTTTTTTAATTTTATTATTTTTCCCTAAGGCTAGGTTCACATTGCGTTAGGGAAATCCGTTTAGCACTAGCGGATTGCGCTAACACAATGTCTTTTTAGGTGTCGTGTTTAGTGGTCGCGTTAACGTCCCCGCTCTGGAAGATCGGGGATCGGACCTCGGGCGCGCCGCGGACGCTGCAAGCAGCGTCTGAGGCGCGCCACAAAAGAATGGCACCTTGCTAGCGCGAGCCGAAAATGGCACGCTCTAGCGATGCGCTACACCTGAAAATCACATTGCTGTCAATGGTTGTGCTAACGGACCCGTTGCACGGCGTTAATTGTGACATTTTCGCCGTGCAACGCTGTCCGTTAGCGTTAACCCATTAACGCAATGTGAACCTAGCCTAACTAAGGGGGTGATGAAGGGGGGTTTGATTTACTTTTATAGCGGGTTTTTTAGCGGATTTTTATGATTGGCAGCCGTCACACACTAAAAGACGCTTTTTATAGCAAAAAAGTTTTTGCGTCTCCACATTTTGAGACCTATAATTTTTCCATATTTTGGTCCACAGAGTCATGTGAGGTCTTGTTTTTTGCGGGACGAGTTGACGTTTTTATCGGTTACATTTTCAGACACGTGACATTTTTTGATCGCTTTTTATTCCGATTTTTTTGTGAGGCAGAATGACCAAAAACCAGCTATTCATGAATTTCTTTTGGGGGAGGCGTTTATACCGTTCCGCGTTTGGTAAAATTGATGAAGCAGTTTTATTCTTCGGGTCAGTACGATTACAGCGACACCTCATTTATATCATTTTTTTCATGTTTTGGCGCTTTTATACGATAAAAGCTATTTTATAGAAAAAATAATTATTTTGGCAACGCTTTATTCAGAGGACTATAACTTTTTTATTTTTTTGGTTATGATGCTATATGGCGGCTCGTTTTTTGCGGGACAAGATGACGTTTTCAGAGGTAACATGGTTATTTATATCCGTCTTTTTGATCGCGTGTTATTCCACTCTTTGTTCAGCGTTATGATAATATAGCGTTGTTTTTTGGCTCGTTTTTTTTTTTTTTTTCTTACGGTGTTCACTGAAGGGGTTAACTAGTGGGCCAGTTTTATAGGTCGGGTCGTTACGGACGCGGCGATACTAAATATGTGTACTTTTATTGTTTTTTTGTTTTTTTTTTATGTAAAGAAATGTATTTATGGGAATAATATTTTTTTTTTTCTGCTTTATTTAGGAATTTTTTTTTTATTTTTTTTTTTACAAGTGTGGAAATTTTTTTTTTTACTTTTTCACTTTGTCCCAGGGGGGGACATCACAGATCACCGATCTGACAGTGTGCACAGCACTCTATCAGATCGGTGATCTGACATACAGCCGGGCAGGATTAGAGCTGCAGCTGCAGCCTGATCCTGACCCGGAAGTGCTCCCTGCAGGACCCGGATGCAGCCCGGCGGCCATTTTGGATCCGGGGACTGCAGGGAGAAGACGCTCGGTACACGGTGAGCACATCACCGTGTACCGATCGTCTCAGGGAAGCCCGCAGGGAGCCCCCTCCCTGCGCGATGCTTCCCTGCACCGCCGGCACACCGCGATCATCTTTGATCGCGGTGTGCCGGGGGTTAATGTGCCGGGAGCGGTCCGTGACCGCTCCTGGCACATAGTGCCGGATGTCAGCTGCGATAGGCAGCTGACACCCGGCCGCGATCGGCCGCGCTCCCCCCGTGAGCGCGGCCGATCGCATATGACGTACTATCCCGTCCATGGGAATTAAGTCCCAGGTCACCTGGACGGGATAGTACGTCATATGGGATTAAGGGGTTAAAATTGCCTACAGCCAGCCCAATTTTTTTATTTTAGGCCTTCGATGCCTGTCTGCGGTCCATTCTTTCAACTACTACTACACTGACCAGGTCACTGCTGCCCGTGTACCCCTGGAACCAATTTAAAATTGCCTACAGCCATGTGTTATTATTTTAGGCCTTCGATGCCTGTCTGCGGTCACTCCTTCCACTAGGCCTCCACTGACCACACCACTGCTGTCCGTGTACCCCTGGAACCAATTTAAAATTGCCTACAGCCATGTGTTATTATTTTAGGCCTTCGATGCCTGTCTGCGGTCCATTCTTTCAACTACTACTACACTGACCAGGGCACTGCTGGCCGTGTACCCCTGGAACCAACATCAGAAAATATAAAAATAAGTATTTTGCTTATAAAAAAGAAAATACTGGTGAGATATCAAATGCAGACATTTTAACATTAAAAACAAACACACAACTCTAATCTGGTACAGTACTAAAAATGGCCACCAGCTACAATTACTTTCTCCTGCAAGTAGTTAACTGAAAGTTTTTTTAAATTGAAAACACACATATGGCATCCACCGAGTGTTGTCCTGTCGCGTCTTCTTTATATTATTGCCGAGAAGATGCAAAATAATGAAAATAATAAAATCATTAATTACCAAAATAATAGAGAAAGTCAACACCACATTGCAAATAAACATTCATTCCAAATAAAGAAGCAGGGCGCGTCCGAGGGTGAGTATATACCTAATAAGAATATAATCACCCTCGGACGCGCAATGCTTATTTCCAACAGCCTTCCTTCCTAAGAATCAGCCCTTCCGTCGTGTAGAGAGACGTTGTGTTACACTCCAAGGTGTTCCCCAGGTTGCCTTTCCTGAGCTTCGATCTTCCGGCTCTCGTTTAGTAGTTCTTGGAAACTACTCTGCATTAGGCCTTCAAATTGGGTATGGGGTGTAGATAGATGGTGTGTTCCACTCCAAGGTGTTCCCCAGGTTGCCTTTCCTGAGCTTCGATCTTCCGGCTCTCGTTTAGTAGTTGTTGGAAACTACGCTGCATTAGGCCTTCAAATTGGGTATGGGGTGTAGCGAGAGGGTGTGTTACACTCCAAGGTGTTCCCCAGGTTGCCTTTCCTGAGCTTCGATCTTCCGGCTCTCGTTTAGTAGTTCTTGGAAACTACACTGCATTAGGCCTTCAAATTGGGTATGGGGTGTAGAGAGAGGGTGTGTTACACTCCAAGGTGTTCCCCAGGTTGCCTTTCCTGAGCTTCGATATTCCGGCTCTCGTTTAGTAGTTGTCGGAAACTACGCTGCATTAGGCCTACAAATTGGGTATGGGGTGTAGAGAGAGGGTGTGTTACACTCCAAGGTGTTCCCCAGGTTGCCTTTCCTGAGCTTCGATCTTCATGCTCTCGTTTAGTAGTTGTCGGAAACTACGCTGCATTAGGCCTACAAATTGGGTATGGGGTGTAGAGAGAGGGTTTGTTACACTCCAAGGTGTTCCCCAGGTTGCCTTTCCTGAGCTTCGATCTTCCGGCTCTCGTTTAGTAGTTGTTGGAAACTACGCTGCATTAGGCCTTCAAATTGGGTATGGGGTGTAGCGAGAGGGTGTGTTACACTCCAAGGTGTTCCCCAGGTTGCCTTTCCTGAGCTTCGATCTTCCGGCTCTCGTTTAGTAGTTGTTGGAAACTACGCTGCATTAGGCCTTCAAATTGGGTATGGGGTGTAGCGAGAGGGTGTGTTACACTCCAAGGTGTTCCCCAGGTTGCCTTTCCTGAGCTTCGATCTTCCGGCTCTCGTTTAGTAGTTCTTGGAAACTACACTGCATTAGGCCTTCAAATTGGGTATGGGGTGTAGAGAGAGGGTGTGTTACACTCTAAGGTGTTCCCCAGGTTTCCTTGCCATTGCTTCGGTCTTCCGACTCTCGTTTAGTAGTTGTAGAAAAGTACACTGCATTAGGCCATACAAAATGGGTATGGGGTGGAGAGAGATGGTGTGTTACACTCCAAGGTGTTCCCCAGGTTGCCTTTCCTGAGCTTCTATCTTCAGGCTCTCATTAAATTGTGGTTAAATGGAACAACTGCATTTGGCGTACTAGTTGGTTTGGGGCCTACTATCGGTGTCTGCCACTCCTTGCTGTTCTCCTCCACTGAACAAAGCTGTGCCGCCTGTTTACTACGGTTGCCAATTTTGAACTGCATTTCGACTACTTACTGATTTGGCCCTACTCTCTGTGTCAGCCTCTCATTCCAGTTGTCCTCCACTGCAATGCCCCCTGGTTATTCCTGTGTTACCAATTTTGAACTGCATTTAGCCCACTTTCTTCTTTGGGCCTATATCTGTGTTTCCACTTCATCGTGCCCATTGCCCAGCCAGTGATAGATGAGTCTGCTGGTACATTGACCCATAACGCAACATTCCCCGTGCACGCTACACAACAACATTGTGACCCTGCTGAAAGTCAGGTTGCTCTTCCCGCATACCATACCACCTTACACGGGGACAAAGAGGAAGGTGCAGATGAAAGTGCAGGTTCCTTCATCAGGTGGGGGGAGGAATACTAGTTGGCGACGTCACTGGCACAGGGCCTCTCATAGTACGCAAAAGTGTTGCTGCCGGTGGGAGGCGCCCCCGCCGTGCAAACACACCGCTGTACTTTGAGGGGCCCTGTGCCAGTGCCAATGCCAACGAGTGGGCCCCCCCTGCTTGCTCAGGTTCACAGCACTTGCAAAGTTGAAATACTTACCTCTCCCTGCTCCACTGCCGTGACGTGGTCCAGATTTCCTGGGCCCACTAATTACTTGAACCAGCCCTACCCCCCACAACTTTAGCCAAATGACCCCCAATTTCAAATGCCTTCCAATTATTATAAGGTAAATTACGCTTGACAAGCTTCATTAAGAAGAATGGATGGTTTTGACATTAAAATGGCCACTCTAGGTGTTTTCCTGGCCCCCACTCACTGCCGACTATGCTGCCCCATTGACTTGCATTGGGTTTCGTGTTTCGGTCGATCCCGACTTTACGTCATAATCGGCCGATTTCACTCGACCCGACTTTGGACATAGTCGGGTTTCGCAAAACCCGGCTCGACTCTAAAAAGGTCAAGGTCGCTCAACTCTACTGATAACTACTTGGGTAAGGCTAGTTTTCTAGTGCAGGAACCTTTTTTTTCAGCAGCTCTCCACTCCGCCTAATAATTGCTGATTTGGCATCATAAACATTCTGCTTCAGTCGACCATATACTTTACATTAAAGAAGTACTCCCATGATTTTTTCTTCTTTTTAAATCTATGCGTATGTAGTATGATGTGTATGTGTTAATATACTCACCTACTGCCACCTTCTCCGGTATCCAGCGCCGTTCCGCACCTCTTGTCAGTGACATCATTACTCTTCAAACTCTTTGGGTCACATTTCGCTCTATGTGATCTGGAAGTGGCTTTATAATCTAACCTATGGCACATGAGAACAAGCCTCCATAGTCTTAAATTGTAAAAGAGACTTCGGACTCATTCATAAAGCATAGAGGAAACCGGAGAGTGTGAAGAGCGATGACGTCACTGAGAAGAGGAGCAGGATAGTGCTGGATACCGAAAATAGACAGCAGTAGGTGAGTATATTAACACACACTATACTACATATACACAGGTTTAGTTACAAAAAAAAGTTAATGAGGGGGCTTCTATTAAATGATTATGCTATATCCATATACCCTAATATGGCCTATGCAGTGGTAATGAGACAACTTCTTTGATGAAACTCTGTATTCTGTTAGTACTTTTACAATCAAAATTAATAGGACTCTCGGCGTAAAATGCAATATCTGTCCATCATTAAAGAGAACCTGTAAGAACAACTGTTATATGTTTTACTATGAATCGCAACAGCATTTCAGAGAAAAAGTAGTTGGGAAAACCGGTTGGGGACTATGGAAACCCCACTAGTCCAGTGCCCCTTGACATCGCCAAATGGGAGAGACCTGTCAATCAACTGGGGTGGATGTAGTCATTATTGGACTAGTCTGGTGTCTCTCTATAGTTACCTGGTCCTGATTCATGCAGTCTCTGGATCGAAGAGGAGTGGATAACTCTTTAATTGGATTTCCTCTGTTTTTATCTTCTATAGACGTGCCTTGAATTTAGGTATCCTTCGAGATCCTGGATCAGAAGTGGAAGATAGGCAATACCAAATTGAGCTGCAGTTGATTAACATTGGTACTGCTCTGTGGGAGCAGCTGAAACCAGAAAAAGAGAGTAACCACGGAGGACTGCTGGTTGAAGCTGACAGAGGCTCCCAGAATCCAGCACTGGAGTGGAACATGGCCAGCAGGTATTTATATATAAATGGAAGTTTGATTTCATTATACCCTTTGGGTCAGATGTGTATTTTCTGTAACTGGATCTGTATTAATACCTATGTCCAAGATACACCATCCTTGAATGACATTGTACTCGATCAACTTTTCAGAAGACGCTATACTTTATTTCTGGGTTGGTGGTCTGAGAAACCCACATGCTATGGTTTTTGGAAGTATGGAGCCAAAAACACAGGCTCGGACTGACAAGTGAAATAGTTTTGGCATATTATACATTAACAACCCATCCTTCTTCAGCCTCTGATAGATATTAGCAGCGATCCAAATTCCATCATCCCGGTCTGATCAGAACCTCCCAACTACAGTTGTATAATCCAGTCCAATTGCACTAGTGGAAAGTGTTGTGGTTTGTTTGAAATGGCGTAGATGTACGTATTAACACCCATGAGTAATAAGCTCCTGATTATTTGTTTTACCGCTACAGGCGTTCCAATCAATATAGGAAGATTATCTCAAGGAACATTAGCGCAAGGCCGAAGTTTACATTTCCAATTTTGACTCATGCTTTCTGTATACATAGCAGTGGTATGTTTATTAGAATAGGCCAGAGGACGTGATCATATAATGTATAACATTCCAGAATTCATTATCTTAACTACGATGTGAAGTTGTGTTATGTAGCCGCGCAGAATCTAGAACTTACACTTTAATAATAACAAACCACAGGTGGGCCGCTATAATGCATGCGCCCAATTAAACAAAAGGCTTTACGCCGCTTGCAAGTTGAGTTTTGCACTTATCTTTTACAAACCGCCAGATAAATTTGAGCGAAACCTAATACTGCTGCTTGAATGGCACTTAGAAAAGAAAAATCCTGGATCACTGACAGATAAAATATACTAAACAGGCTTCTGCTTTCAAGTGTTATCTGAGCGGAAGACAGCGTTCGGCGCAGAACAAAGTAACACAGGAGTACGTTTGGCAGAATGATTTGATCATGTGTTGATCTGTGTTTACATGAACATGTAGACTTAAGAAGAAAAGGGCCAAACAAATTGATATTCATGAAGATTTTTGTTGTCCTTCCCCTTCACCTCCTCCTCCCCTTGTAAAGTTATCACATTGAACCCTGTAATTTTATTTAGACTAGAACATTTACTTCTCAGGATACACTGGCCAGCTGTTGAGAGAGTTTACATCTCAAGATATCATAATATTACCCTCCAGGTTCCAGTTTTAGGCCTCATTTATGTTATCAGACGGTGCTGTAAATTGGGTTTAGTGGAACTGCTAGGGGGTCTGGATATCGGGCCGTGTTGATATGTAATTATTTGGCCATATCGGAGGTGTACTGTACATCTGAAGTATTTACTGACATATATCTCCAGTGGATTAAGGGGGTTGTCCATTCTTCGTGTACAAGTCTTCACTCTATGCTCTCGCAAGGCTGCACGCTGTGAAGAGTCCACAATGCCGGGAGCTTGACCACAAGTATGTCATTTTCATACATGCAGACATGTGCTGACGTGTGTGGCCTCATTTAATGCAAGTGTGTTGAGAAAGTCCAAAAAAGTTTAGTCTATATGTGGCCAGAAGTATGCAAATCGCATACATGCAGTCACATGACTGCCTGTTCCCAGCATCTTGTGCTCTAAGGCTGGACAACCCCTTTAAGTTGGGGATTGCTCCAGGCATATGTTCCATGACCAAGACCAGATGTGAGCACAGACCATTAAGCATGAGTTTAATACACCTGTCTGAATAGAGACCATACCCTCGACTGTTACTGCAAGTCTTCATAAAGCTGAAAGAGTAACTTGTTTTTTATTTCTTAAATTATCCTCCAGACATTGCCAACTTGTCATTTTTTTTATATACCGTATTACATTATTTTGATACCGTCTCTCCTATATACTGTGCTGCACTGCTATTTGAATGTCCAACTTATGCTTCTTTATGAGCCGCTTTCAACTACTGCTTGGCAGTGACATATTATTCAAAGCAATCTCGGCGGCCATTTTTCTGAAGCCGAGTTCGCATCTCGGCTGCAGGAAAATGGCAGCCGCGATCGCCATCTGCGCACGCGCGGCATCCCGCGGCCATTTTCCTGAAGCCCCGGGAAGCCGAGAAGAACCATCTGCGCACGCGCGGCCTCACAAAGATGGCCGCGCCCACCGATAAACGGCTGAATAGCGCAGATCGCGCTATTTTCCTTCAAGCTGCGCAGTGGATTCGCCAGTTGGACATGCGCACACCACTACGCCACCAACGGAGATCTGGGGGAGAAACAGCGCTGTCACCGCGCCCATATGACCTGACCAGCGTGAGTGACAGCCCAAAACGGCGACTTTACAAAGGTATTTCGGCAGAATAGGTGGGGAATAAAGGCTCACAAAATACACTAATGAAAAGCCCAGCTCTGCCCCTATTTAACGCTATTTTTAGCTCTTCTTGAAAAAACGGGGTGACAGGTTCCCTTTAAGTATCTGGTGTTTTTGGAGGGTAGCACCCATACAATCACTGAGGATCAATTGCTAAACATCAAATAATCTAACCACAATTGAACAAGAAAGATATACCGTATATAGACAATAGTGGTCACCTCACAAATTTTATGTCAATAAGAATCCGTAATCAAGACAAAGCCACAAAGTGATTCAAATCCATTAAAAACACAAAAACAGATACAATATAACAAAAGACCACCTAGTCTGTATATAACCTAGGTCCACCTAGCCTGTGGTTCCCAACCTACAGTCAAAAATCAAATTATAAATGGGGTTCTGGAAGTAGAAAAAAGTCTGTCTATATAGAAAATGCCATCGAAAATGCTTTAGTTTCAATACAATAAAGTGCACTGATTTTATATAAAGTGCAGTGTGCAAAGTGTTATTGCATATAAATAAATAAGCATTCAGATATGAATTTGATGCAAAAAGATATAGAAAAGGCATATAATAATTATATGCAGGATCCAATATATACTATACTAGCACGACCAATTTTAAGGCACCCGCCCCTGATGAAGCCGCATTTGTAGCGGCGATACGCATGGGGGAACATACCTACCTGTGTGTTACTTCCCATAGCACGCTAATATGATATTCCTCTTAAAATTTATCATTTTCATGCATTTAAATGATTTTACTCAATTTGTGGCTTGTCTTGTTACTGATTATTGATGACATAATAAAATTTGTGAGGTGATCACTATTGTCTATAGATTTCTTTCTTGTTCATTCTTGTTCAAATGTGGTTATTTTAAGTATTCTAGAACCTGTGTGCCCATATTAATAGCTTAGGTACACCCACTGGGTGACAGATTCCCTTTAAATAGAGTCTATTAGCAGGTTTTTGCTTTATAATCTTAGGATTAGCATAATATAGGGGCAAGTGAGCCTGATTCCAACAATGTAGCACTTATTAGGTTGTGTGCAGTAGAATCAGTGCAATAAGTGGTTTAAAAGCAAGAGATTATTACTGACTGACTAGGTCTCAGGTGCAAGCCAGTCCAGCTATACACAATTTACAGTGTATACAGAAATCTGTGAAATGGGCGGGTTACACACAGCTCAGCATTCTGAGCACTGCTACATCTACAGGAGAGACAATGGATTCTATCAAAACTGCACCAAGCAGCCCAGTAAGTGACACATCACTGGTATCAGGGTCTCTGTCCCAACATCATGCTGCTCTCAAATTACAGAGAAAAACTTGCTGTCAGATTCCCATTAATGAACCATAAAGTGAGCAGTGAAACAGCACTGCAGCATAGTGTTTAGAAAGCAAAATAAAGAAATAAAGTATAGTAATAAGAAAAAATTATGTACACCCTATTTGAATCCTATTGTTTTACACATCAAGATGTATGTAAAAAAAAAATATGGCCCTTAAAAGGTAAATTAAGTGAATTCAACCTCAGATGAACAACAACACATGACAAATTATAATGCGTCTTTAAACAAAAACTGGGCCCAGATGCAGAATCAGTGCATGAAAAATGAAATACACCCCATAAATCAAAAGCTTATAGAAACAACTTTAGCCGCAATAACTTAAAGTAATCCTCTGTATGACTTTATCAGTATTTCACATCATTCTGGAAGAATTTTTGGCCCACTCTTCTTTACAGCATTGATTAATTTCACTAAGGTTTGTGGGCATTTTTTTTTCTATTTCAGCCATTCTGATGTAGATTCGCTGATGGGATTGGGATCATTGCCCTGTTGTAGTTGCAGTTGACCCAGTTTTGGCCAAGGTTTAGCTTTTGAATGGATGACCTCCCATTTAACTCTAGAATACTTTGATATACAGAGAAGTACATGGTTAACACAATGACTGAAAGGTGGCCTGGTCATATGTTAACTAGTGATAAGCGAATATACTCGTTGCTCGGGTTTTCCCGAGCATGCTCGGGTGATCTCCGAGTATTTATTAGTGTTCGGAGATTTAGTTTTCATCGCCTCAGCTGAATGATTTACAGCTGCTAGCCAGCCTGAGAACATGTGGGGGTTGCCTGGTTGCTAGGGGATCCCCACATGTAATCAAGCCGGCTAGTAGCTGTAAATCATTCATCTGCAGGGATGAAAACTTAATCTCCGAACACTAACAAATACTCGGAGGTCACCCGAGCGTGCTTGGAAAAACCCGAGCAGCGAGTATACTCGCTCATCACTAATGTTTACTATTCAAGCCTAAATAATCACCCGCCACTACTGTGCTAGACAATTGGTATGAATTGTTTGTGTCGATTAACTGTTTTTGCCAAATGTGACACGGGTCATCATGGTAAAAAATCTCTACTTTGGTCTCGTCTGTCCAAAGACACTGTTCTAAAAGTCATGTGATTTGTTAAGATGCAGCTTTGTAAACTTAAGCTATGCTGCCATGTTATTTTTAAGAAGAAGCAAACTTTCAAAACCAGCTATGCTTCAGTAATTTGATAATTGTACTGTCATGGATTTGAAACGTTTAATATACGTATTGCGGCCTTTTGAGTCTGAGCTGTATCTCTTGTGTCTCTTTGCAATTTCTGTGAGCGTTGCACAGTCTGACCTTAAGGTGAATTTGATTGGACATCTACTCGTGGGAAGTGTTTCTCTCAAATCATTTTTAATGTCTTTCCTCCTTGGAATTGTGTTAACACAGTACCTGAATATTCCAGACCAGCAAATGGCCAAAACTTCTGCTTTTATTAAGGAGGTCACACTTGCTGATGAACAATTAATCAAGGACAGTTAAGGGCTTAGTAGGTATGGAGTGAAGTCACCTCTCCATCATGAGGCAACAAGGGTTTAATATATGTAGCCGAGATCAGGATAAATGGTTATGCTTACCAGGTCAGAAAACAGGGGAGATAATACAGGATAGCACCTTACAGGAATCTAGGCAGTGACTGAACTAGAACCTTAGATCAGGTTAGAAGTGGTGGGAGGAGCTGCCTAATAACACCCTTGCTACTTGAGGATAAGCCAGAGAGTCTCCCCTCTGCAGGACTCGATGGGGTTTAATGCCTGCAGGAAGTGGTCGTACCTCCCTTTATCCAGGTGGAGACTTACCAGTAGTAGGAAGATAGAGCAGTGTTTAAAATGCTACAAGAGGCAGCTCAGCGAGACAGGCCACCACTGGGGAGAGCAGAGCGGTGACTGCATTTATTAGGGCTTTGCATAGTGCCCATGCAAGTCACCGGCGTGATACTGAATCAACTGTGTCAAAACAGGTGGAGCTCGGTAGGAGACAGGATGGGGACGTCTGACTAACCAATCAATCAAAAGTGTTGGAGTTTTGTATGCCAGAAAAATGCTGAGTTAAGCAACATTTTTGGTGCAGGACTCAGAAAATGCAGAAAATTTATGACGTGGCATGCAATTTGTACTCCAGGAAGACTGGCATTGCGCAAGCCAGTGTTAATGAATCGGCCCCAAAGTGTTTTTCTGAGGAGCAAGTTGTAGGTTTCAGCTCTGAAAAAGTGGATATTATTTTGCACACTCATTACTTGAATGAAATTTATTTTTATTAGAACAAAATCCAGGTAAAAGTTTTAGATTTTGCTTTCAGAAAAAGATATTGCATTGAATTAACAAGTGGCAGAAGTTTATCTACTAATAGTTTGGAACGAGCGGAAATAAATGATAGCTCTTGTTATTCAAGTGAAGGGCATTTGCTGTAATAATATTCCTCGTTTTACTTCATTTTGTGAAACAAACTTTTAACAAACTGAAATTAGAGATTGTCCACTACATTGTGCTGCAATTCACTGTAAATCCCTAAAACCAGCACTTCTTTAAAGGGGGTAACTTTTTGGAAAAACAAAAAATGTGCCTCAGCATCAACAGTCAGGTAATTGCAGCTTACCTGCCTTTTGTGCACGGTGCCGTTCTTCTCCTGCATAGAGCGTGTGCGTGCACAGGGTAGTGAAGGATGCTTGCTGGGGGGCTGTGCAATGAAGGGGGTGAAGTTCCTTGTGTGGGGCTGCATGGAAAGGGGAGGATGTTGATTGATATTTGATACTGTATGATGGGGTGCTGCGTGGAGCTGAATGCAGGGGGGCTGCGCAGAGCAAGGATTTGTCACTTGCATGGTGTTGAATGCTGGGGGTCTGCGCACTGGAGGGGGTAATGTCACTGGTGTGGGGTTGCATTCTAGGGGTCTGCACTGGCGGGAGTAATTGTCAGTTGTCACTGGCGTGGGATTGCATGCTAGGGGTCTGCGCACTGGCGGGGGTAATGTCACTGGCTTGGGATTGCATTCTAGGGGTCTGCGCACAGGAGGAGGTAATGTCACTGGCGTGGGATTGCATGCTAGGGGTCTGTGCGCTGGAGGAGGGGTAATATCACTGGTGTGGGATTGCATGCTAGGGGTCTGTGCGCGCAGGAGGGGGGTAATGTCACTGGCGTGGGATTGCATGCTAGGGGTCTGCGCGCTGGAGGGGGGTAATGTCACTGGCGTGGGATTGCATGGTAGGGGTCTGCGTGCTTGAGTGGGGTAATGTCACTGGCGTGGGATTGCATGATAGGGGTCTGCGCGCTGGAGGGGGGTAATGTCACTGGCATGGGATTGCATGTTAGAGGTCTGCGCGCTAGAGTGGGGTAATGTCACTGGCGTGGGATTGCATGCTAGGGGTCTGCGCGCTGCCGGGGGGTAACGTCACTGGCGTGGGATTGCATGCTAGGGGTCTGCGCGCTGGAGTGGGGTAATGTTGCTGGCATGGGATTGCATGCTAGGGGTCTACGCTGCAGGGGGGTAATGTCACTGGTGTGGGATTGCATGCTAGGGGTCTGCGCACTGGCATGGGATTGCATGCTAGTGGTCTGCGCGCTGGAGGGGGGTAATGTCACTGGCGTGGGATTGCATGCTAGGGGTCTGCGTGCTGGAGGGGGGTAACGTCACTGGCGTGGGATTGCATGCTAGGGGTCTGCGCGCTGGAGGGGGGTGATGTCACTGGCGTGGGATTGCATGCTAGGGGTCTGCGCGCTGCAGGGGGGGTAACGTCACTGGCGTGGGATTGCATGCTAGGGGTCTGCGCGCTGTAGTGGGGTAATGTCACTGGCGTGGAATTGCATGCTGAGAGTCTACGCGCTGCAGGGGGGTAACGTCACTGGCGTGGGATTGCATGCTAGGGGTCTGCGCACTGGCGTGGGATTGCATGCTAGGGGTCTGTGCGCTGGAGGGGTGGTAATGTCACTGGCTTGGGATTGCATGCTAGGGGTCTGCGCGCTGGGATTGCATGCTAGGGGTCTGCGCGCTAGAGGGGGGTAATGTCACTGGCGTGGGATTGCATGCTAGGGGTCTGCGCGCTGGAGGGGGGTAATGTCACTGGCGTGGGATTGCATGCTAGGGGTCTGCGCGCTGGAGGGGGGTAATGTCACTGGCGTGGGATTGCATGCTAGGGGTCTGCGCTCTGGAGGGGGGTAATGTCACTGGCGTGGGATTGCCTGCTAGGAATCTGTGTCCGCTGGAGGGGGGGTAATGTCACTGGCGGGGGATTGCATGCTAGGGGTCTGCGCTCTGGAGGGGGGTAATGTCACTGGCGTGGGATTGCCTGCTAGGAATCTGTGTCCGCTGGAGGGGGGGGGGGTATTGTCACTGGCGTGGGATTGCATGCTAGGGGTCTACGAGCTGGAGGGGGGGTAATGTCACTGGCGGGGGATTGCATGCTAGGGGTCTGTGCGCTGGAGGGGGAGGGTAATGTTGCTGTCATTTGGTTGCATGCTGTGTGTCGGCTGTGGCGGGAAAAAAAAAAGGTGATGTGACTCGCGTGCTATTTGCTTTCATCATGACTTATCTCCAACGTGGCTTAGTTCTACATGATGATTTCTAAGGTTCATCGTTCTACATTTGAATGTATAAATATATTTATATCTTTCTCCCTTTTTTTAACTTATTTATATATGTGTTTTAATAAATCCGTTTGAGAACTAATGGTTACATTTGAATCTCTATTATTATAAAGCTTGGTGTGACTTTAGTGAAAGATCACTGCCAGTTGGATCTGTATTGAGGTGTGTTCAGCTATTGCGAGTTGTTGGGGAAACTATCTTCAGCAGAGTCCTCACCAATATACCACGCTAAATTGTTCAGAACTCGCTGACAATTTCTTTCCTGTCAGCAGCTTCTAAAGCAGCTTCTAAAGCACCACTCCTGCGGTGTTTTCTATCACAGCACTGAAGTGGTGCTTCTAATCTAAGATGCCTGCACCTACTCTCATACTTACCCACCACTGTCTTCACCTTCTATTAGTACCGATCTCATCAGTCTCCAGCAGTTTGTGACCTGCAGGATGGCTCCAGTGTTTACTGGACGAGCCGGCGGTCACATTTCAATTCAAGTTTCAGCGCTTCATTCTGGCTCTCATAGACTCACTGAGCGCTTGTTCACACTTTCAGTATTTGGTCAGTATTTGACATCAGTATTTCTCTGCCAAAAGCAGGAGTGGGTGATAAATGCAGAAGTGGTGACGTGTCTCTACTATACTTTTGCTCTGATTCTTCCACTCCTAGTTTTTGGCCAAAATACTGACCAAACAGTGAACATGTGAACGTGGCCTTAATCTATGGTCAGGGACCTTGTTGTGTCCTAGCAATGATAAGCTCCCGGTGCTAAAATATTCATTGCAATTAAACAAAGCCAATGAGCTTGTTTGGAGAAGCATCATTGACGTACCTTGTCTCTCTCATATACTCTTCTGACCGACCCCCTCGGACCAGTCTAAACCTCTCTGTCTGATCCAATAGGAGAGGGATCTGGCTCTTACCTTAACAAGGGATCAGTAGAGGTGTGTCTTCATCCTAACGCACATATATTCCATCAGCTCTCGATTTCAGGAAGCCGGTTATAAACTACTCTCCTGGTGGTATCTGGTCCCAACTCACCTACACTCTATTTTTCCAGATGCCAATCCCATGTGTTGGAAAGGAGAAAGAAGAGGGTGACCTATTGCATATTTTTTTTTTCCTTTTCTGGGAAAAAGTACAACCAGTGACTAGTGATGAGCGAGTGTACTCATTGCTCGGGTGATTTCCGAGTATATGTTAGTGTTCGGAGATTTAATTTTCATCAACGCAGCAGAAGCCTGAGTACATGTAGGGGTTGCCTGGTTGCTAGGAAATCCCTACATGTAATCAAGCTGGCTAGTAGCTGTAAATCATTCAGCTGCGGTGATGTAAACTAAATCCGAGGGTGCTCTGGAAAACCCGAGCAACAAGTATACTCGCTCATCTCTACTAGTGATACATAAATTCACTGATTGTATTCCACACCTTGATCCAGCTGTGGTCCTTCTCCATCACAGTGACATCCCTTTAAAAACCTACAAAAACTCAATACTGAGACACCTAATTGCATCTGCTAGAGTGTGGATTCCTTTGTTATGGAAAACAGATACCACTCCGACAATATCGCTTTGGTTTTCCAAAATAAATGAGATTATACAAATGGAGGAGCTTTCCTCTACGAGTAATTACTCCTATGACAGACTCTACAAATCCTGGTTTTAGGCTATGTGCACACGTTCAGGAATTCATGCAGATAATTCCTGTGGAAATCCGGACATTTCTGCCAGATTTCCGCATGAAATCCGCATGCATTTTTTGCGCAGTTTTGACGCGTTTTTTGCGCGGTTTTTCCCGGACATTTCCTAATGCATTAGACAGTGGGAAATCCGCGAAAAAAACGTAAAATTAATGAACAGGTTCATTATTTTTCCTCAATGCGTTTTTCATGCGGAAAAACGCACATCATGTGCACAGAAACTGCAGATTCCATTATAAATGATGGGATGCTTAATGTATGCAGAATATTTGCGGTTTTATAGCTTTTTTATAGCGCAAAAACGCTAAAAAAACGCAAATAATCTGCAACGTGTGCACATAGCCTTACGGTCTGGAGATGAGATCCTCTGCTGACTACCTCCACCTTATAGGGGAAGACTAGGTCCACACTCTAGGAGCCTCTTCCCCGCCACCTCGCTCCTGTACTTTATTTCCCCCAATCCCACTTTTTTCTGGTAATTTTGTGTTTGTGGTTTAAATCCACTCTCTACTTTTTCTCTTTTTCTTTCTCATCCTCCTTGTTCATTTGCACAATTTATATGATGATGTAATAACGCTAAGTTTGAGTCGCCATAGTGGTAATATTCTGTAGCCTGATTGAACGAATATGCAACCCGAGATTTTACCTTGAATTTATATTTTGAGGAAACTGTTTATTATTTCTGTGTGGCCATGTTTGACCGGCTAATTCTGGCACAATGAATTTCTTCTGTTTGTACTTGTATTTCTTTTTGAAACTTAATAAAGATACCGTACTTTTTTTTTTTTAAATAAGAGACATCACTGATTTTGGTTTAACCTCTACCTCCTGCTGTCTTCAGATTACATAGCAAAAACCTGCTGACGGATTCCCTTTAAGGATTTCACACCATTCCCCTGTCTCATCAGTCTCCATGTTCTGTTCAGTTCTCGGTCTTCTCATCTCTGAGGGAATACCTTCACCTCCTCTCCTAGGTTAGAATGGGTCCTCATATTACTGACAATTCGTACTCCCTTATACATTCATTCATACTTTCTTTCTTTTTCTTTCTTTCTTTCTTTCTTTCTTCCTTCCTTCCTTCCTTCCTTCCTTCCTTCCTTCCTTTCTTTCTTTCTTCCTTCCTTCCTTCCTTCCTTCCTTCCTTTCTTTCTTTCTTTCTTTCTTTCTTCCTTCCTTCCTTCCTTCCTTCCTTCCTTCCTTCCTTCCTTCCTTGCTTCCTTCCTTCCTTCCTTCCTTTTTTCCTTCCTTCCTTCCTTCCTTCCTTCCTTCCTTCCTTCCTTCCTTCTTTCCTTTCTTTTTCTCTTTCCTTCATTTTTTTTTCTTTCCTTTTCCATGTTTTTCTTTTTTCTTTCTTTTACTCTTTTCCATCTTTCTTTTTTTTTCTTTTTTTCCTTCTTTCTTTCTTTCTTTTTCTTTCTCTTTCCTTTTCCATCTTTTTCTCTTTCCTTTTCCATCTTTTTCTTTATTTTTCTCTTTCCTTTTCCATCTTTTTCTTTCTTTTTCTCTTTCCTTTTCCATCTTTTATTTTCTTTCATTTTCTCTTTTTTTTCCATTTCTTTTTTTCTTTTCTCTGAGAAACCTTGTATACAAAAATGTTCATTAATTATGCACTAAAATAGCCAATTTTGGGGGGTATTTTTTGAAGCCGACAGTTTTTCCTAAATATTTAGTGAAGTCCAACATTGCGCGGCCATAATTAAGGGATTCTTGACGGTTTGTGAAAAGCCTATAAATGTATTTCTCCCTATGACCCGGCAGTAAATCTGCAGACTTAGTTCCCGTATGAGCAGTTGATAAGGAGATTCGTAGTTCATCAGGCCATAACTCATCTCTTCTCCATGTTCTCTACTAAGAGCGACCAGACAGTGATCTCTTCCTCTGACATGAGCAAGAACAGTGACTCGCATGAAGTGCTCCTGTCCTGCCAACTCCAGTTGTTTCAAAGAAATTACTGTTGGCCTGAATTACATCGCGAGTATCCCAAAATACATCCCACAGATGGACTCCGTCAGTGCAGAACAGTAATGCACTCTCATAATTGGCTGTGTCATACTTTAGATCCCTATAAAGGAAGAAGGAAGGACGGCTCCCTGCTCAGTTTTCTCCACACCCATTTATTCTCTCTTCGTCCAAAGTAGCCTCGACCACAGCTGCGACCATGGCGTTAAGCAGTTTGGGGGTATTAGCTGTTGAATGGCTTCCAGTCCCTCATTTTTAATACTTCTCTCCATCTGAAATGAGAGAGCTGCAGATGTAGAATGTGCCTTGAGTTATGTTCATAGCTTGTGGGTGATAAGGCTGCCTTGTACCCGGCTGCCAGCTCTGTTTCCTCTCATTGGTTGCATATGTGTGCCGCTCATGTTAGAACTATTTAACCTCATAGGAACTTGCTTGGAATTGGAAGCTAAAAAGAAAAATAATTTTACAAGAATAGAGACTTATGTATTTTAATGCATTCAAAACGTTGTTATAAATGCAGAATGCATTTTCGACTTTTTTCAAATAGAAGCATATTTTAATTTATGCATTCAAAACGTTTATTTACAGAATTAATTTTCGACTTTTTTTTCTAATAGAAACATTTTAACGAATACATTCAAAATGTTTCTTTACAGAATTCATTGTCGAATAGAGGCTTTTATTATTATTATTATTATTATTATACATTTTTATAGCGCCATTTATTCCATGGCGCTTTACATGTGAATACGGGCAAATATAGACAAATACATTAAACATGAGCAGATAACAAGGCACACGAGTACATAAGGAGGGAGGACCCTGCCCGCGAGGGCTCACAGTCTGCAGGGGGTGGGTGAGGATACACTAGGAGAGGGAAGAGCTGGCTGTGCGGCTGTTCAGTAGGTTGAGGATCACTGCAGGCTGTAGGTTTGTCGGAAGAGATGAGTCTTCAGGTTCTTTTTGAAGGTTTCTATGGTAGGCGCAAGTCTGATGTGTTGGGGTAGAGAGTTCCAGAGTATGGGGGAAGCACGGGAGAAGTCTTGGATGCGGTTATGGGAAGAAGAGATGAGAGGGGAGTAGAGAAGGAGATCTTGGGAGGATCGGAGGTCGCGTGTAGGTAGGTACCGGGAGACCATGTCACAGATGTATGGAGGAGACAGGTTGTGGATGGCTTTGTATGTCAGTGTGAGGGTTTTGAACTGGAGTCTCTGGGCGATAGGAAGCCAGTGAAGAGCTTGACACAGGGGAGAGGCTGGGGAATAGCGGGGGGACAGGTGGATTAGTTGGGCAGCAGAGTGTAGGATGGATTGGAGTGGTGCCAGAGTGCTAGAGGGGAGTCCAGAGAGTAGGAGGTTGCAGTAGTCGAGGCGGGAGATGATAAGGGCATGCACTAGCGTTTTTTATGTATTTTAACGAATACATCCAAAACGTTTCTTTATTTGCAGAATGCATTTTCAATTTTTTTTTTACATTTTTATTTCGTGTCTTCCGCTTCTTATGGCTTACAGTGTAGAGTCAGCAGACCGAGCATCTTCCAGCTCTGTTGCTGCTTTGATGACTGCAGTGAACGTATTGCGCATATGGCATGCTCCCCCTAGTGGTGGTAGTATTAAAGGCAGCACAAAGTATAGGCTGATCTTTACAATATATGTTCGGATTCCGTGTATTGTGCCCAGATTCTGTTATTTATTCCATTTATCATTACTACATGTTGAGCGTGTGGTTTGGATTGAGTGGGGGTGCGTCTGGTTGCACCTGCTTTCCTTGTAATGCTCATGTATAATCCTCCTTCCACACAATACATGCAGTGAGGTTGTCAGTTAGCAGAAGATCATGTAATTTATGGTAGGGATGGAATTCTTTCCACGTAATATTAATAACAACGTCTCTTTTATCTTCTTTTGGCTCGGATTGGTTTTCTCATGAAAATCTTTTTGGTCTCGCTTTCCATCCTGCATATGATGCATTATTAGTAGATTTGGCATTGCATTCTGTATAAACCCTCTTTCGCTCACTTATAAACTTTGGGATAACTTGTTCAGATCCATATGAAATGAAATCGCTTTGTACTGAGTCCAGATCAGAAACTGCTCGTCTTTTCAGTTACTAAATCTCTTTTCTGGGGTTATAACTTCATAACATTTTTGCTTAGATTTCTTACTGGAATCCAAGATGATTTTACATCACTTAAAGGGAGCTTGTCCGTATAGTTTTATACATGGCAGTAGTGACCTAACTGTATAGGTGCTTGTCCCCTGAGAAAAGTGATGCCTTTTTTGTAGAGATCTGATGTGCCAATCATGAGAAAATAAGCTTAGAAGTCATATGCAAATCAGGCTGACGATGCACTGGGGGAGTCTCCATGCAGTTGGAAGAAGCAGTCTGACACACCCCCAATGCACTTCCAGCTTGATCTGCATATTACTTCTGCAGTGCATTTGTCATGACAGGCACATCGGATATTGGTATCATTTCTATCAAGAAACGAGCGCCTACACAGCCATACCACTATTTCCATACACAAAAACGTGTTGAAATGTTCCCTCTAGTCCTATATTGACACACTCAGGAAATGCATGTTAGGTGAATCTTTGGTGTAGCTATGGCCCGTGCTTGGCTGAGCAGGCATTTCCTGAGGCTTGAGATGAGACCAAGAACTAGAGTCCAGTGGTGATCAGGTAAGCGTCAGAACTGGACCGGTGGAGGATAGAGATGGGCTAGTATTGCTTTTTAATATATATATATATATATATATATATATATATATATCTATAATATAACGCTGGGAGCGTCACTCTGTCCGAAGCCTTTATAGACTGCGAAGGCGCAAGCGCCGGCGCAGTCTGGGCCTCACAGAGTGACGCTCCCGGGAGATCGCGGTGTGCGTTCACACTGAACGCACACCGCGATCTCCAACAGAGAAGCAGGGACCGCCAGGAGGGTGAGTATCGGCCATATTCACCTGTCCTGCGTTCCACCGCTGAGCGCCGCCATCTTCCCGGTCTTCGGCCTGTGACCTTCAGTTCAGAGGGCGCGATGACGCGCTTAATGCGCGCAGGCGCCGCCCTCTGACTGAACAGTCACGGCCAGGAGACCGGGAAGATGGCGACGCCCAGCGCTGGAACGCAGAACAGGTGAATATAGTAAGTGCTGGGGGGCCTGAGCTGGCGGCGATACCGGCACCTGACCCCCACAGCATGCCGGTGCCCCCGCCTGCTCAGGCCCCCCAGCACTCGGTGCCGAGCGGGTCAGAGGCAGTATGGGGACGCAGGATGGAGCAGCACATAAGGATGGGGACGCAGGATGCAGCAGCACATAAGGATGGGGACGCAGGATGGAGCAGCACATAAGGATGGGGACGCAGGATGGAGCAGCACATAAGGATGGGGACGCAGGATGGGAGCAGCACATAACGGGATGGGGACGCAGGATGGAGCAGCACATAAGGATTGGGACGCAGGATGGAGCAGCACATAAGGATGGGGACGCAGGATGGGAGCAGCACATAACAGGATGGGGACGCAGGATGGAGCAGCACATGACAGGATGGGGACGCAGGATGGAGCAGCGCAGGATGGAGCAGCACATGACAGGATGGGGATGCAGGATGGAGCAGCACATGACAGGATGGGGACGCAGGATGGAGCAGCACATGACAGGATGGGGACGCAGGATGGAGCAGCACATAAGGATGGGGACGCAGGATGGGTGCAGCGCATGACGGGATGGGGACGCAGGATGGGAGCAGCGCATGACAGGATGGGGACGCAGGATGGGAGCAGCGCATGACAGGATGGGGACGCAGGATGGAGCAGCGCATGACAGGATGGGGACGCAGGATAGGAGCAGCACATGACAGGATGGGGACGCAGGATGGAGCAGCGCATGACAGGATGGGGACGCAGGATGGAGCAGCGCATGACAGGATGGGGACGCAGGATGGAGCAGCACATGACAGGATGGGGACGCAGGATGGGAGCAGCGCATCACAGGATGGGAGCAGCGCATGACAGGATGGGGACGCAGGATGGGAGCAGCGCATGACAGGATGGGGACGCAGGATGGAGCAGCACATGACAGGATGGGGACGCAGGATGGAGCAGTGCATGACAGGATGGGGACGCAGGATGGGAGCAGCGCATGACAGGATGGGGACGCAGGATGGAGCAGCGCATGACAGGATGGGGACGCAGGATAGGAGCAGCACATGACAGGATGGGGACGCAGGATGGAGCAGCGCATGACAGGATGGGGACGCAGGATGGAGCAGCGCATGACAGGATGGGGACGCAGGATGGAGCAGCACATGACAGGATGGGGACGCAGGATGGGAGCAGCGCATCACAGGATGGGAGCAGCGCATCACAGGATGGGGACGCAGGATGGGAGCAGCGCATGACAGGATGGGGACGCAGGATGGAGCAGCACATGACAGGATGGGGACGCAGGATGGAGCAGTGCATGACAGGATGGGGACACAGGATGGAGCAGCACATGACAGGATGGGGACGCAGGATGGAGCAGCGCATGACAGGATGGGGACGCAGGATGGAGCAGCACATGACAGGATGGGGACGCAGGATGGAGCAGCACATCCCAGGATGGAGACCATATACCAATATAAATGCTCGCCACCCGGGCGTAGAACGGGTTCAATAGCTAGTATATATATATATATATGGGTTGGCACAAGTGATTAACCCGCAGATATTTGCAGCAAATAAAACACAATACCACAAAATTGACAATAGAAAAACATCTTATATATTACATAATTTGCGTAAAAATTCCTTAATGGATTATGCATGTAATAAATACCATATTTATTAGAAATACAATAAAATTCAGCCGATCAATGATAAAAACAGAGGCAGATAAGTCCAAATGTGCACACGGTCAGATAAGTCCAAATGCAATCCTGAGCGCTTGGTGCATTAACTCCTGATGCATTAAAATCTCTCTCACCGTGGTACTTGAATCCACAATACGGGATTCTTCTCCAAAGATAAATATTGCAGCAAAAGTTATTTCAGGAGCGTGGTCCCGGCCGGTGACACACGCTCCTTGAGTCTTCTTCCCCGCGGCGTGCGAGCGTGATTCAGCTCGTGGTTGAGGTCTGCGGCACTCGGATAGACCGAGTATTGCTTTTTGTTTTTCATCCAGTTCATCTATTTTTTTTTTGTAAGGGAAAACACTATTATATGTGCAGTGGTTACCGATTGTTATTTTATTTGTGAATGTTTTTTAATATTGCACTTTCTTCTTCTTTAGTATCAGAAGACATCAAGAACGGCGAGCAATACTGAGCCCAATTCTAACTGACTTCACAGTGCGAGTCACCGCTGCACCAGCAATAATCTTCAGTAAACTGTCCCATGATAGTCTGCAAACTGAGGTGAGAGCACAAAACCATTGACATGCTACAGGTTCATATATATATGGAATTTTTATTACACTTTTAAGAAATCCTCCAAATCCATAAGAAACCATATTATAGCCTTAATATGTTTTCCAGAAATAACTTCAAAAGAAAAAAAAAACATTCAGGACGAAAACTGATTCTTAAGGGATCTATTTGCGTGGTAGATTGAGAATGATCTTTTTTTTTTCTTGTTTCATTACATGCCAAAATTTATTTTTTCACAGCGCATCTGTGTTACCCCAGCAGTTTGTGTTTTCGTTCCGTGTTATTACTTTTAATACTGGTGACTCTAAATAGTTCATTAGCTTAAAGGGCAACGAAACATTTTTTTTGTGTTGTAATTTTTTCTTTTTTCAGTGGTCTTATAATTACAAACAGAATGGTGGGGATCTGGGTCTTCAGACTACAATCTACCCCTTAAAACAACCCTCGAGAGGTGTACAACTTGGCAGACAGGAGCTTGCAGCTCGGCAGACAGGAGCTTGCTGCTCGGCAGGCAGGAGCTTGCTGCTCGGCAGGCAGGAGCTTGCAGCTCGGCAGGCAGGAGCTTACAGCTCGGCAGACAGGAGCTTGCAGCTGGGCAGATAGGAGCTTGCAGCTCGGTAGACAGGAGCTTGCAGCTCGGCATACAGGAGCTTGCAGCTCGGCATACAGGAGCTTGCAGCTCGGCATACAGGAGCTTGCAGCTCAGCAGACAGCAGCTTGCTGCTCGGCAGACAGGAGCTTGCAGTTCGGCAGGCAGGTTCTTGCAGCTCGGCAGACAGGAGCTTGCTGCTCGGCAGACAGGAGCTTGCTGCTCGGCAGACAGGAGCTTGTTGCTAGGCAGGCAGGAGCTTGCTGCTCGGCAGACAGGAGCTTGCAGTTCGGCAGGCAGGAGCTTGCAGCTCGGCAGGCAGGAGCTTGCTGCTCGGCAGACAGGAGCTTGCAGTTCGGCAGGCAGGAGCTTGCAGTTCGGCAGGCAGGAGCTTGCAGCTCGGCATTCAGGAACTTGCAGCTCGGCATTCAGGAACTTGCAGCTCGGCATTCAGGAACTTGCAGCTCGGCATTCAGGAACTTGCAGCTCGGCAGACAGGAGCTTGCTGCTCCGCAGGCAGGAGCTTGCTGCTCGGCAGGCAGGAGCTTGCTGCCCGGCAGGCAGGAGCTTGCTGCCCGGCAGGCAGGAGCTTGCAGCTCGGCAGGCAGGAGCTTGCAGCTCGGCAGGCAGGAGCTTGCAGCTCGGCAGAAGCTCTCTATTGAGTGCAATTCCACCTTTGGGTGTACACTCATTGTTTGAGCAATTGAAGGGGGTCTTAGGAACCAAGCGCCTCTCTACCGATCTGTTTGTAATTGTAAGGGCACTGAAATATGAAAAAAAAAAAAAACTTAAAAGGGTTTGGTTACTTTTTGAAGGATATGTTCACCATATCACACAATTTTTTTTTCTCCATTGGCATCCAAATTGAAAAATAAAGGAACTTGCCAAATAGTTTTTGATTATAAAATGTGCTACTGTTTTGTGTCTGCAAGTTCTTCACATATCTGTGCATATCCATGGTAACAGACAGCAATCAGACTGTGTAGTCTGATCCTCCCTTTCATCTGTCATCTACTTCTTAGCATACATTTTTAGGGTACAGACTGTACCACAGAGGATCATGAGATCAGACTACACAGTTTGTTGTCTGTCACAATGGATGCACTCAGATCTGGTTTGCTGCTGTAGACACATAACAATTGCATATTTTAATTGAAGAGTATTTGCAAAGTTGCTTCGCTTTTCATCCTAGCAGTGGTGGGTGAGTAGCAAAATGGTTGTAAATTTGCACAATAATTTGCAAGAAAAGGGGGTTAAAAGTTCCTTATGCGAATGTAGCTGTAGTGAGTGTGTGACCACCACAGCACCACTCCTATATACAGTGAATTGGCCAGTGGCACGCGTGCAGACTACCATTCCAGTGACACAGGAGACCTTAAACCTCCTTTCTTGGGAGGGTTTCTGTGGTTGGACCCTCAGCAATTATACATTTTTTAACTTGTCCTATGAATTCAATGGGGATAATCTGTTTAACAGTAATTTTAATTTATATTTCATATCATAAACAACAGCACACATGAAAATAAGAAACTTTGTAGTATATCTTAATAGAGAAATCTGCTTCTTTCTCCTCCTGGATAAATGTATGGGTAATATCATAGATTTTCTCATTATTGAGATAGGAAATAACAGTTGGTGCTTATAAGATTCTATGGAGAGGGGAGGAGCTAGAGGCGGAGACAGACATTCTGCTGCAAGTTCTCCTGGAACAACAGTTACAGTTCTCCATAGAACTTTATGAGCACCAATTGCCATCTCCTATCTCAGTAATAGGAAAGTCTTTATTCATTGAAAACACATTTTTACCCATGAATTGAGAATGAATGAACAGTGCAAGAGAAGAATGAAGAGGCTTTCTCTGAAGCAATATATTACGTTCATGTTTAATATTTATGTAAAGAAAATTAAGATGACAGTGACTCTCTAAGTTCTTCACATTACAGTGTGCTACTCAAAAAGCCTCCCATAGTAATATTTAGTAAGTGGTGGATGTACTGTATGGTTATATGAAGCCGCCTGCGCCCTGCCCGCGCCTGCCTCGCCTCAGTATACATGTTCTGTTAGCCTGGCAGTTTCCCACAGTGTTTGTAGACGTTCTCCTCCGTATACGCGATTGCTGAATTTTTGACGTGTCTCACTTGGTCAGCAGCAGAACATTTGTATTGATTACAAATGAAAATAATCTGTGTTAGAAGACTTTGGCACCCGCGTGTAGGTATTTCAGGTGCATTTGATTTAGGAAATGTTAGACACGGATATTTCTGAGGTTTCTTTGGTCCCCTGAGCTGAAGTAAACACAAATGACATGAGATCTACCTTTTCACCTCAGGATATTTTAGTGTGTGGCCATTCCTTGGAAGTGAATATTACCACAAGCTTGGACTTCTTCCTAAGTGTGGCTCAAGTACAACTTCTGCAACAGCTGCTACAAGCGAACATGGTCGGCTTTGAACAAGCAAACATGGACGCTGAGGTAAGACATGGCAGACTTAACCTCTGGTTTTCCAGACAACTCCAAACTACTAACGTCTTCTAATAGATGGTTATTGTAAGTCATGTCTATGAAAAAAGTTTGTACTGTATGTAATGTAAAGGATGTGAATATTCAATGCAAGGGAACCTGTCGTTTCCGGTAACTTTTCAGAATGAGCTAATATGTGTATGTGAGGAATATCACCATATCTGCCCATTATGTGACTCAGAGCTTGCATTTTTCAAGTGTTCCCCTTAACAGGCTCAAGGTAAAAATAGTAGATTTTTTTTCTGAGCTAGTGGGTAGAAACAAGCTGCTATGGAGGATTCCTGCTCTCTTCTGTATTTAGGTTTAGCAGCCGCAGCATAGAGGATGTTATACAGCCGTACTGTGCAGTGTAGCTGTGAATGCAGCACTGGACTGAAATAGATTATAGAGGGGACTTGCACAGGCAATAAAGACATTACAGAATAACACTTAAATCAGATGCCAAAAGGAGTGAAGACCGTGCTCGAAAGCTTACAATCTGCGATAAACACTTACTAGTAAACTGTGATCTTTCTATCGCCCTTCATAGACTTCAATAGACAGCTGTAATCTGATCTATGACTGTGCTGGCAGTGCATCTTGTTTTCACTGAGATGGATTTTACTTATTTTTAAGAGTTAAAGGGAACTTGTCACCAGGTTTCCAATTATATAATAAAGACACAACCTTTATCTGCTCTATTACAGCAGTCCATCTACCTGTATGTAAGCCCTGAACTCCTCCTGCATATACTAAAGCATACCTTATGTACATCTGGCATACAATGTAGTCTTTTCTGATAGACGCCTTTTTTTGGCACCATTTCTATATGCAGAATCACCATCCTGGTGGCTTGATTGATGTGGATAATGAGTCCTACGTCCTTCGCCCTACCCAGATTGCTTTGTATCTTGTTCCTGCGATAATGCTCTATGTTCTGCCCTATTGCAGTACATGTTTCTACTAAACACTTAGGGGAAAATATTTATTGGTAAGATATGGCTATGCTCAATCCAGCAATCAGAGGCTTCATGTGGGGTTGCATTTGGGTTTGGCTCACAGCGCTTGTCTGTTTCCATCATGGACTGTAAATAGAGCATCAAGGTGCTGTTTGACTTCCCCTGGGGTCTCTAAAAGTCACTAAAGTTGAGCAATAACATTTGCAGGACCTTGGTCCCACAGCCATGTCAGTAGTCCGTGGCCGACAGGGCAGAAAGCTATGAAACTCCAACTACCCATCCATACTCGACATTTTTTCAGATTAGTTTGCCCCAATTCATCACAGGGGCTCACTCATCAGATCAGGTGCTGGGGTTGCCACAAGTAGAGCTGGGCACACCTGGATTTTCGGGTCAGGTGGGTTCGGCAGAACAGTTGCAAAAAGTTCGGGTACCAGAACAGTAACCAAACCCGGAACCCATTCACCTGTGTTTGCTATTTTTAAGTAACATAAAAAAAGCATGTTTTGTTTTATTTCAAATAAAATACTTTATTCTGACGGTGTGTTTATTTACCATACAACTACAGAATTCGTAATGGATAGGTATCTTATAGACGCCTCTCCATTACTAACCCATGGGCTTGATTTCACCTGACAACACAAAGGTGACATCAACCCCACAAATATTAACCCCACTTGCCCTGCAAGAGTCAGGCAAAGCTCCAGAATTGGCGCATCTAATAGATGTGCCTTTTCTGGGTGGCTGCTACCAGCTTGAGAATACCAGCCCTCAGCTGTCTGCTTTAGCAAGGCTAGTTGTCAAAAATGGGGGGACCCCACGCCTTTTTTTAAATAATTTATTTAAATAATTAAAATATAAGGACCCCTCTATTCTTAATAACCAGCCTTGCTGAAGCTGACAACTTAGGGTTGCAGCCCCCAGCTGTGAGTTTTGCCTAGCTGGTTATCAAAAATACAGGGGAGCCCACGCCGTTTTTTAATTTATTTTTTATTATTTATTTACAGTGCAGGAGCCGGCTAATGAACAGGGTCCGGCGTTAGGGGCAGGCAGAACAGGCAGCCGCCTAGGGCCCCCGCTCCTCAGGGGCCCCAGTCAGTGGCCGTTTTGGGGCCCCTGAGTAAGAGGGGCCTGGCACCGCCTCCTCCCAGCATCGCGCATTCAACTATCTGTACCAATCATTCTTCCTCAGCCGGAGGAAGGGTAGGTGCACACGGTCAGTAAACGATGCGGGATGGACGTTGTGTACTTGTGCAGCGTCCAGATGTTACAGTATAGTAGATGGGAGACCGATATGCAGCGTTTCTTTCCAGACCGCAGCATGTAATTTTATCTTTGTGTCTCCGCAACATTAATTTCACCCATACAATGTGTTGGACGCAGTGAATCTGCACAGTTCAATGAACACATGCGGATTCACCTGCGTTCAATAGCCGGCAACGGACATGTGCTGCGTCCATAGCGCTGCCAATTACTGAACGTGTGCACATACACTAAGGAGGCCGAGAAACAAGTGTCGAACGACTTCAATATTGTTGATCACGCTCGTTTAGCGGCTTGAACTTAGCGCTTGTAAATACAACAGAAATGTTTCTGTCTGATGGTGCGATATGTTAGCATTTGGGGCCCTACTTTAAACTTTTGCTTAGGTCGCCACTTTGTCTAAAACCGGGGCTACTAATGAATACTCCCATGAGCCTCGCCTGCTACTCGCTGTTCTTAGTGGTAGCAGACGTCAGATGATGAGATCAGTAGTCCCATCAGCTGACACCAGTGACCGGAGGTAAACTTTATACCTCCGATCACAGCTGAGCGCTCCGTAGGAATCGCGGCTCTCTGGCGGACGTGGATGATTTCACCACCGATCAGAAGGGGTGTTTGCCGCACTGTCATGCTGTTATTGTTCGGGTTCTCCCATCTCTAGTCACAAGTAGCAGGATGTTCAGTTCGCTGTGCTTTGGTCCAGCAGCCATGGACTACTATCATGGATGCTGGATAAGGGTTCTATGAATTGTTCTGCTCAACTATAGCACATATCTAGTGATCAGGTGATACACATTTTGGGCTGGAATACCATTTTAATTTTTTAATATATCAATTATTTTACAGTGAACCTGGCAGAAACGTTAAAGGGAATCTGTCACCCCAAAAATGGCCTATAAACTAAGGCCACCGGCATCAGGGGCTTATCTACAGCATTCTGTAATGCTGTAGATAAGCCCCTGATGTATCCTGAAAGATGAGAAAAAGAGGTTAGATTCTACTCACCCAGGGGCGGTCCTGCTGCTGTCCAGTCCGATGGGCTTTCGCGGTCCGGTCCGGGGCCTCCCATCTTCATACGATGTCTTCCTCTTCTTGTCTTCTTGCCGAGGCTCCTGCGCAGGCGTACTTTATCTCCCTGTTGAGGGCAGAGCAAAGTACTGCAGTGCGCAGGCGCCAGGAAAGATCAGAGAGGCCCAGCACCTGTTTTTCTTATTTTTCAGGATACATCGGGGGCTTATCTACAGCATTACAGAATGCTGTAGATAAGCCCCTGATGCCGTTGGCCTTAGTTTATAGGCCATTTTTGGGGTGACAGATTCCCTTTGACGTTGAAAGAACATGTATATGTAGGTATAAAAAATTAGTAAGTTGGTCTCTTTATGACCCTGAAGCACTGCTCCAGCAGCGAGAAATTGCATTTTGAAGTTTTGCCTGGAGGTTCTTTGGGGCTTGAGGGTGCAATTGCAGCTCCTCAGCCTCATAGTTGTATTCTCTGTGTAAAGATGCACTCCGCTGGTTGATTGACAGGGCGCTGGCTCCGATACACAGCCGGGAATACAGCTGTGAGACTGAGGAGCTGGAAATGCATCTTTCCACCTCAAATCAATTCCACTCTCATATATAAAGACTAGTGATGAGCGAGTGTACTCGTTGCTCGGGTTTTCCTGAGCTCGTTCGGGTGATCTCCGAGTATCTGTTAGTGCTCGGAGATGTCGTTTTCATCGCCTCAGTTGCATGATTTACGGCTTCCAGATACGCTGAATACATATGAGGAATGCCTGTTTGTTAGGGAATTCCCACATGTATTCAGCGTATCTGGAAGCCGTGAATCATGCAACTGAGGTGATAAAAATTATATCTCCGAGCAATGACAAATACTCAGAGATCACCCGAGCGTGCTCAGGAAAACCCGAGCAACGAGTACACTCTCTCATCACTAATAGAGACCTTCAAAATGCAGTTTCAGTTATATAAATGGTTTAGGAACTTGGAAGTTTCGACAGGTTTCCTTAAGTTTTGTGTGTAATGTAACTGAAGTAATTGGGGTTTGTTAGTAATTGGGTGGGGTATGCAGGTGCGTTACAAAAAGCTGATGTTGCCAAGTTGGTAGAGTTCCACCCAATACATCTAAGTGGGTTTTACTACTGCAATATTTATACAGTTGCATAGATCTGCTGTGGAATATTATTATAACTGTGCTCTCCGTGTCCTCAGAGAACATGCATGGCTTTCTTTCCGTCTCTGTGGTTTTACAGGCAGACTCTGTTCTATGCTTTGAGTGTTACTGCGTCCCTTATTTTAATGTGAATCTCCTAAATTAAATGTTCATGTCCTATAAAAAAAATGCTCCATTGTAATTTAGCATTTCTCCAGCTTCCTTTGTTTTCCCCGGTTTCATAGCATCAGCTAAAGTAAATCACATGTGGAGCATTCGCAGTGATTTGTCCTCCAGAACACTGTCCTTACAAATACTCAGAAGGCGTCCGGTGAGTACCTGTAAGAGACGGGTCACCAGAGTCGCTCCCAGGACACGAGACGACATGACCCAGGGAAGGATTGCACCTGGGGAAAGGAGGTTTCATTTTCGCAACTGAGTTAATGGACATAATCTGTTTTGGGGGTTTGGAATGGACATTTGGTGCCCATTTTTAATTTACTGCATATCAATTTATTAATTTAGGTTTTTTTTTTCAGCTGTTCCTTGTTGAGTTAATTGGGGAACTGCAAAATTAAAATCATCTTGGTTTGTTTTGGGCTTTGCTAAAGATTGTCTGCGTATTTGCCAAATAAAAAGCTCAACTCCCAAGATTTTGGGCACTTCCATGGCTTCCTGGCCGTCTCTGTGAAAACCAGCCTTCTTTGCTACAGTATACCTGCCAACTGTCCCGAATTTGTACCAAATTTTCAGAGCACAAACCTGGTAAATTCGAGGCCTCCTGAACCAAAAGGGCGGAGTAGGGTTATATAAACACTGTTCACACCTGAGGAAACCTTAGGTATTCATGGTAGGAACATGAGCATTCCCAGGTGGGAATTAAACATCCCTGTTTCTCCAAAAGAAATGTTGGCGAGTATGCTAGACTGGTCTCATGGGACAAGATGCCATTTAGGAAATGAGTTGTACCAGCAGATAAGCATAAAAGAGAGCTAAGTAAGGGCCAGGTGAGATTGTTTTCTTGTTTTTTTTTTTCTTCCTTGTCTGTGAGAGTTTTTGCCCATTCACCCAGAAGAGCATTTGTGAGGTCACAAGTTCATCCTGAAAGTGTTGGCTGGAGTTGAGATGAGGGCTTCATACAGACATGTTCTTCTGCATCAAATCACCCAAACATACATTTATGGATCTTGCTTCGTGTACTGGGCACTTTGATGGGGATTAGAAAAGGTCCTTCCCCCAACTACTCCAACAAACTTGGAAGCCACAGTTGTCCAAAATGTCTTGATATCCTGAAGTATCAACAACAGCTAAAAATAACCCCACAACATTATTTCTCCTCCATCCCATAACATTATTCATCCTCCACTATACTTTACGGTTGGCTGAATGCAGTCATGCAGGTAATGTTATCTTGACATTTGCCAAGCTCAGACTCGTCCATCAAGTACCAGATAGAGATGCTTGATCCGTCACTCCACAGAATATGTTTCCACTAGTGCTTTACACCGCTCCATCCGATGACTGGTAATGTGCTTTGTGAAGTAAGGCTTGCATGCATCTGCTTGGCCATGTAATCCTTGGCATGAAATTCCCACCGCTTAGTTTTTGGGGTGGTGTTCATTCTAGAGCAGATTTTGCATCTGCATTGTCACCAGAACATTGACGACTTATGTACTATGCTCCACAGCTCACTGTAATTTTGCGTGGTCTCCATTTCGTGGCTGAGTTGCTGCCGTTTTTTTCACTTTTCAATAATATCACTCACAGGTGATGGTGAAATATTTAGAGGGGAATAAATTTCATGTACCGACTTGTTACATTGGTGGCTCCTACCTTAGGACCGCGCTGGTACCAGTGAGATCTTTACCACCAGCAGTTGTCACAAATGTTAGCATAGGCAGACGGCACGGCAAGGGGCCGGATGTTATTATAGTGCATTGTTACTCCATATAAGATGATAGGTCTAAGCAATGAGAATGGAAATCGCACTTGGCTCTCTAGATAGAGCTTTTATGACTTCATTACCCCATTCTGTTAGCATCACCCCGTTCCTAGACAGCAGTGATCTGCATTGTGCAATCGCCCAGGATGTGAAGCTTCTCCTTGGATTCTGTGCTAATCTCAGCTCGCATGCAGCAATAATACATGAAGGTGTTGGCCCAGGGCGATCACTTATGTTTCTAATTGTCATCAGAAAGCCAGAAGCCAGGATGAATAATCTCCTTATTTAACCGAGAGGGACAGATCCTATTAGATGTATGTGAAGTCATTTTATTGCAAACAAATGTGAAGACCGTATAAGGATGGAGCGACACGGAGAAAAGCGCTCGCTTTGTTTTGCTAGCAGAAATCCCTACCAAATACAGTATATGGAGAGCTGGTGAAAATAACGCACAAATGCCATCTGGGACCCCTCCTGGAAGCATCATGCTCATAATTTTGCGAGTTTTACTGCACCAAAGGTCACTACTTTCAATGAGTTGAAGCGAGGGCGTTTCATAATATGTATACGTTTAATTTTTTATGTAATGTTTCCACGGGGCTTGATCCAGCAGCACTGAGGGCTTGTAGCATGCCCTGCACATACTGACGATCACATCCCGCTTTACTGGGCTCATTTGGAATCTGGCAAATGCATGAAGTAATACACGTAAAATATTAGAAGTTGGTATTTGCGGAGCCCTGTGACTAATACTTTGTGGTTTATTGCACCCCACCCATCACCCCTGATGTCCTACAGATGGGTAGCCATTCAGTATTATTTTCTATAACCTAAAGATGAGAAATTCCAGAAAAATTCCATCGTAAATGTACACGCAGCTAGGATGGTGCCTTGCCATGCTTTGGGAACATTAACAATCCTTTTTGGTTTCAGCTGCAAGAGTTTTTTATTCATTGTCCTATTAGTAGAATTTGTCATGCCGATGCTGTTGTAACCAGAAATAACTTTTCGTACGGAGCCATGGCTCTACCATGGTCTGATATAAGGATGGCTCCTAGTGTGCTGAAGCACCCTTTTTAGCTGGTACAGTCATGAGTCTTCTTGTGAATGAAGCAACAAGTTTTTCACACCTGTATTTGGGGTTCCTCTGCCATTCTTCCTTGCAAATCCTCTCCGATTCCATCAGGTTGGATGGTGAATGTTGGTGGACAGTCATTTCAGGTCTCTGCAGAGATGCTCAATTGGGTTTAGGTCAGGGCTCTGCCTGGGCCAGTCAAGAATGGTCACAGAGTTGTTCTGAAGTCACTCCTGTTATTTTAGCTGTGTGCTTAGGGTCATTATCTTGTTGGAAGGTGAACATTTGGCCAAGTCTGAGATTCAGAGCACTCTGGAAGATTTTTTCATCCAGGATATCTCTGTACTTGGCCGCATTCATGTTTCCTTCAATGGCAACCAGTCATCGTGTCTCTGCAGCTGAAAAACAACCCCATAGCATGATGCTGCCACCACCATGTTTCCCTGTTGGGATTGTTTTGGGCAGGTGATGAGCAGTGCCTGGTTTTCTCCACACATACCTTAGAATTATCACCAAAAAAAGGTCTATCTTCGTATCATCAGACCAGAGAATCTTATTTCTCGTAGTCTGGGAGTCCGTAATGTGTTTTTTAGCAAACTCTATGCTGGCTTTCTTATGTCTTGGACTGGGAAGAGGCTTCAGTCAGGCCACTCTGCCATAAAGGCCCGACTGGTGGAGGACTGCAGTGATAATCGATTTTGTGGAACTTTCTCCTATCTCCCTACTGCATCTCTGGAGCTCAGCCACAGTGATCTTGGGCTTCTTCTTTACCTCTCTCACCAAGGCTCTTCTCCCACGATTTCTCAGTTTGTGTGGACGGCCAGGTCTAGGAAGACTTCTGGTGGACCCAAACTTCTTCCATTTATGGATTATGGAGGCCACTGTGCTCTTAGGAGCATTGAGTACTGCAGAAATTCTGTTGTAACCTTGGCCAGATCTGTGCCTTGCCACAATTCTGTCTCTGAGCTCCTTGGCCAGTTCCTTTAACCTCATGATTCTCATTTGGTCTGACATGCACTGTGAGCTGTGAGGTCTTAGGGCTCATACTCAAATGCGAGAAACTCGGATGAGTCTCGCATCTCAATACCCGGAACTCAGATCAGAGCGTTTCGCTGCATAGCAATACATGCAGTCCCACGCTCCACTCCTGAGTGCCGGGTGCAGTGCTGGGTATTGATGTGCGAGACTCATCTGAGTTTCTCACATGTGAGTATGAGCCCTTATATAGACAGGTGTGCCTTTCCAATTCAAGTCCTATCAGTTTAATTAAACAGAGCTGGAATGAAGTAGAAGAACTATTGCAAGGAGGATCTGTTGTGAATTCTGTGGTCAAGCTCCCTCCTGTGGTCATGAGTGGTACTTCGGCTGGTTCTGTCCATGAGCTTCCTCTGGTGGATGTGAGTGGGGCTGCGGCTTCTGAGTTTCCTTCCTCAGGTAATGAGGTTAAGTCGTTAGGTGCTGCTCTATTTAACTCCACCTAGTTCTTTGTTCCTTGCCTCCAGTCAATGTTCCAGTATTGGTCTTGCTCTCTCCTGGATCGTTCTTGTGGCCTGTATTCCCTGCATAAGCTAAGTTCTGCTTGTGTTTCTTGGTTTGCTATTTTTTCTGTCCAGCTTGCTATTTTGGTTTTTCTTGCTTGCTGGAAGCTCTGGGACGCAGAGGGAGCACCTCCGTACCGTTAGTCGGTGCGGAGGGTCTTTTTGCGCCCTCTGCGTGGTTGTTTGTAGGTTTTTGTGCTGACCGCAAAGCTATCTTTCCTATCCTCGGTCTATTCAGTAAGTCGGGCCTCACTTTGCTAAAATATATTTCATCTCTGTGTTTTTATTTTCATCTTTACTCACAGTCATTATATGTGGGGGGCTGCCTTTTCCTTTGGGGAATTTCTCTGAGGCAAGGTAGGCTTTATTTTTCTATCTTCAGGGCTAGCTAGTTTCTTAGGCTGTGCCGAGGCGCCTAGGTCTGGTCAGGAGTGCTCCACGGCTACTTCTAGTGTGGTGTGATAGGATTAGGGATTGCGGTCAGCAGAGTTCCCACGTCTCAGAGCTCGTCCTATGTTATTAGTAACTATCAGGTCACTTTGTGTGCTCTTAACCACCAGGTCCATTGTGTTTCTAAACCACCAGTTCATAACAAGGATCACAAGGAAATGGACAGCATGTGACTTGAATATGAGTGTCTGAGCAAAGGGTCTGAATATTTATGATCGTGTGATATTTCAATTTTTCTTTTAAATGAATATGCAAAAATTTCTACATCTGTTTTTTTTCAGTCAAAATGGGTTGCAGAGTGTACATTAATGAGAAAAAAGGAACTTATTTGAATTTACCAAATGGCTGCAATGAAACAAAGAGTGAGAAATTTAAAGGGGTCTGAATATTTTCCGTACTCACTGTACCTCTGAGATCATTTATGATGGATACTTTTCTTCCAGTTAAGAAAATAGGCTCAAAGGGGGCTGTCCAACAATCACAACCTCTCACCATTATGTTCCCACCACTAGTGATCATGTGTATGGAGGTCCTATGGCCACTCGGTTTTTCAGGTGACACGGCTGTTTTCTGCAAGATTAACTGATTGAGCAAGGAAAAAAAAGACAACAGTAACAATAAAAGCCGCAGCATGACAACTTCTTGTGAATACAGTTTAAGACTTTAAATTATGCATAAGTGACCATAGATGATGGCCTCACTATTCAAATACATAGTAACATAGTTTTTAAGGTTGAAGGAAGACTTTTTAAGTCCATCTAGTTCAACCCATAGCCTAACCTAACATGCCCTAACATGTTGATCCAGAGGAAGGCAAAAAAAAACCCATGTGGCAAAGAGTAAACTCCACATTGGGGAAAAAAATTCTTTCCCGACTCCACATACGGCAATCAGACTAGTTCCCTGGATCAACACCCTAACAAGGAATCTAGTATATATACCCTGTAACATTATACTTTTCAAGAAAGGCATCCAGTCCCCTCTTAAATTTAAGTAATGAATCACTCATTACCACATCAAGTTCCATAGTCTCACTGCTCTTACAGTAAAGAATCCGCGTCTGTTATTATGCTTAAACCTTCTTTCCTCCAGACGTAGAGGATGCCCTCTTGTCCCTGTCTCAGGTCTATGATTAAAAAGATCATCAAAAAGGTCTTTGTACTGTCCCCTCATATGTTTACACATTAACATAAGATCACCCCATAACCTTCGTTTTTCCAAACCAAATAGCCCCAAGTGTAATAACTAGGGTTGAGCGAAACGGATCGTTCATTTTCAAAAGTCGCCGACTTTTGGCAAAGTCGGGTTTCATGAAACCCGACCCGATCCCTGTGTGGGGTCGGCCATGCGGTACGCGACTTTCGCGCCAAAGTCGCGTTTCGTATGACGCGCTTGGCGCCATTTTTTTTCAGCCAATGAAGGGGCGTGGGCAGAGTGATGACATAGGCGTCCACGCCCCTAAGACCTATCGCCATGTTGTCGCTTGTGCGCTGTAGCGATTTGCAATGTGTAACACCAGCTTTTCAGTTCAGGGACGGACGGACGGACGGACGAACGAGAGAGAGAGAGAGAGAGAGAGTTCAGCTATGTCTTTCTTATACACCGAAGACCAGAACTGTGCGCAGTATTCTAAGTGTGGTCGAACTAGTGACTTGTATAGAGGTAAAATTATGTTCTCCTCATTTGCATCTATGCCTCTTTAAATGCATTCCATCATTTTATTTGCCTTTGTAGCAGCTGCCTGACACTGGCCACTAAATGTGAGTTTGTCATCCATCCCTACTTCCAGGTCTTTTTCATTGACAGTTTTGCCCAGAGGTTTAGAATTAAGCACATAGTTATACATCTTATTACTTCTACCCAAGTACATGACCTTACATTTATCCCCATTAAAGCTCATTTGCCATTTATCAGCCCAAGCTTATAGTTTACATATATCATCCTGTAATATAAAATTGTCCTCCTCTGTATTGATTACCCTGCAGAGTTTAGTGTCATCTGCAAATATTGAAATTCTACTCTGAATGCCCCCTACAAGATCATTAATAAATATGTTAAAAAGAAGAGGGCCCAATACTGACCCCTGTGGTACCCCACTGCTAACCGCGACCCAGTCCGAGTGTGCTCCATTAAAAACCACCCTTTGTTTCCTATCCCTGAGCCAGCTCTTAACCCACTTACACATATTTTCCCCTATCCCCTTTATTCTCATTTTATGTATCAACCTTTTGCATGGCACCGTATCAAAAGCTTTTGAAAAGTCCATATACACTACATCCACTGGGTTCCCTTGGTCCAGTCCGGAACTTACCTCTTCATAGAAGCTGATCAGATTAGTCTGACATGAACGGTCCCTAGTAAACCCGTGCTGATACTGGGTCATGAGGTTATTCCTCTTCAGATACTCCAGTATAGCATCCCTTAGAATGCCCTCCAGGATTTTACCCACAGTAGAGGTTAAGCTTTACTGGCCTATAATTTCCGAGTTCAGTTTTTGTCCCCTTTTTGAATATTGGCACCACATTTGCTATACGCCAGTCCTGTGGTACAGACCTTGTTATTTTGGAGTCTTTAAAGATTAAAAATAATGGTCTATCAATGACTGTACTTAATTCCTGCAGTACTCGAGGGTGTATCTCATGCGGGCCCGGAGATTTGTCAATTTTAGTGATTTTTAGACGCCGCCGTATTTCCTGCTGGGTTAAGCAGGTGACATTTAATGGGGAATTTTTGTTGATCATATTGTCTGCCATGGAATGTTCTTGTGTAAATACTGATGAAAAAAAGTAATTTAGCATATTGGCTTTTTCCTCATCCATCATTTCACCCAGACTATTTTTAGGGGGCCAACACTATCATTTTTTAGTTTCTTACTATTTACATAGATAAAGAATATTTTGGGATTATTTTTACTCTCTCTGGCAATGAGTCTCTGTCTCATCTTAGCTGACTTGATTTGCTTTTTACAGAATTTATTTAATTTTCTGTATTTATGGGGAACTTGGGAATCTTGTGATTGGTTGAAACAGTGGAACTCAAATTTACGTTATGCCGTATAAGATTTTTTTTTTAAGCTATTGAAGCCTACAGTACATTATATGCAGACATTTTCCAAAGACATCTAATTTTAGAGGTTGCATACGTTTTATTTGTTGTGCTGTTTTTGGACTACAGCACAACCGCTATACCCTAAAACACATAACCAGAAATAATAACAAACATGAGGCCATTATTCTACACTGCTTGCGTCGAGAAACACGTGATGGTGTCTCCGCAGCTTCTTTACATGCATCTGCATATTTCCCGTAAGGGATGGGGGCAGTGTTCTGGAATCACTGCGTTGAGAAACACGTGATGGTGTCTCCGCGGTGTTGGATGTTTTGGTCTCCCCGAGGCCAATCATCTGTGCCTTTATAGCCTTTTTACTAGGCACTGCTCCTAATAGCCAGATTCCTACTCCACACTGATGAGGGGCAAAAACCCCGAAACAGCTGTCTGTGGATGGATACCATGCTTGGCATAGGTGGCTTTCCTTCATAGGATGCTGCCCTTCCCGTGGTTGTTCCTTCCCGGGGAAAGGCCTGGCTATTCACTGCTTGCGTCGAGAAACACGTGATGGTGTCTCCGCAGCTTCTTTACATGCAACTGATCAACATCGGACATGTCTCCTTAATTTTCCAAATATCACTTGACCCATGAAAAATTACAAACGTGAATATTGCTATAGACTATCATAGGTACAAGTGCTATCCTTGAAAAACTGATGCATGAATGAGCCCTGATTCTTTTTGTATTTAAATTCTCTTCATAGGTAGTGCCATCATTTCCGCTTAATGAGACCAATATGGCCTCATTTGGCCACATGTGAGTTAGAGTAAAATTACAAGATTATCACCAAGTAAGTTTATTGTGCCCCTTAGAAATCAAGGAAATGGGCGACCTTGCAACTTGCACATAAACTCCGACCCCTTGCGATTTTTGAGCTGTACAGAAGTCTGCAATGTTGTTTTGATTGGCCCATGACCAAATGTCACCATGTGGCCCGTGGCCTAAGGCTATATTCACACTTAGCGGTTTTTACCGCGGAACCGCCGCGATTTTGATGCTGCGGGTCCGCAGCAGTTTCCATAGCGTTTACAGTAACATGTAAACCCTATGGAAACCGCAAACCGCTGTGCACATGCTGCGGGAAAAACCGCGCGGGAACGCAGCGGTTTACAACCCGCAGCATGTCACTTCTTTGTGCAGAATCGCTGCGATTCTGCACCCATAGGAATACATTGAACCGCTTACTTCCCGCATGGGGCTGTGCCCACGTTGCGGGAAGTAAGCGGATAATGTGCGGGTGGTACCCGGGGTGGAGGAGAGGAGACTCTCCTCCAGGCCCTGGGAACCATATTTGGGGTTAAAAAATAAAAAATCTGGTTATACTCACCCTCTGATGTCCGGAGCTCCTGGGCGCTGCACGCGGCCGTCCGGTCAGAGTTGCTGTGCGACCAGGACCTGCGGTGACGTCGCGGTCACATGACCGTGACGTCACGAAGGGTCCTTCTCCCACAGCATCTTTGGAACCGGAACGCCGGGTGCAGCGCCCAGGAGATCCGGACATCAGAGGGTGAGTATAACCAATTTTTATTATTTTTAACATTACTATTGATGCTGCATATTGCTGCATATGCAGCATCAACAGTATAGGCGGAAACCCGCAGCGGAAAACGCGGAACAAACCGCGATAAATCTGCAGGGAGAACCGCAGTTGTTTTGCCCTGCAGATTTATCAAATCCGCTGCGGGAGAACCCGCAGGGACCCGACGCAAGGTGTGCACATAACCTAAGGAAGCATGGTTACAGCCCTATCCTCAACCAAGAGATCATGGCTACTGTTTGTATACATGTGTATATTATTTTCACATGATCAACATGTAGCAACCTAACTGCAGACAAACACAAAACATTCTTTTTTGATTACGACCGATATGTTTTACATTTAATGTATAGTGGAATCAGAAATGAAAGGATGTGTCATGTAAAGCTATACTGAGGTCATTTTTTTTTTAATTTGATGCACGTTACAAACCGGAAAAAAAACGGAATAGTAAAATAGTTGTGTGTGTTTTTTTGCTGGCATGTTTAGTTACATCTGGCAATCCGAGCCGCAGAGCCAGCTTGGAACCCGGAGCCAAGTATACTTTGGCCGTATTGTAGTAGAAGAACGAAAACATTAAACAGGGCTGACATATGATGAAAGCTGTTGTGCCACTTTCAACCTCTTCACTGAGTGTTTTTTTGCTATTGTTTTTCTGAGATTATTATGTCGTATATTGGGGCAGATCCGAATTCTGCGGAGCTTTTGAAATGGGAGTAATATCTGAAATCCTGTAAAGAGATGTGTGAGTGGAAACAGAATATTTTACTTAATGAAATCTGAAACAATACTGGAGACATTGCAAAGGTGGGATTTACTAAAGGGCACATGTTCACCTTCTGGAGCTTAAAAAAAAAAAAAAGATTACGCTGCTAAGCTCTAGAACGCCTTCGGCTAGTAGAAATATAGGCCATGCACAAGTTGAAGTTGGGCAAGTCCTTATCTATTGATATTCAACTTTTTCTAACCTTTGGATATCCAGGGCTACTTTTTCCAGAATGGATAAGTACTAGTCTTTTACAAAATGTCACTAATAAATAGTTTTGAGGATTCCACCTGTTTTACCGGTCATTGATCATTGTGTTTCTAGTGGACCCTTTACTTAAGATGGTGTGAATCAATTTGCATTACCCGGTTTAGCGACCAGGTCAGTAATCTGTACTTGTCGGACAGGAGCCCTGAGAACCTCCTCCTATCGGAGCATGAAGCACATCTGATTTTGCGCCAGGTCAGCTAATCGAAAGAAGAGCTGCGGATGCTGGGGAGGTAGGAGAAGGTTCTCATGGCTCCATCAGATGGTAAGAGTTTAGTGACTTGGTCCTGTGCATTGATTTATGCCAACTCTACCATTATATAAGTGCTGCTGGAGAAAAGAGCGCAATAGGGTCTTATGTGGGATACAATTGATTAAAGTAATCAGATCCTACTCAACAATTTTTGCCGAAAGACAGGCTCACAGATACATCCTGCTGCAGCAGATCCACCAGTCCACTCGTGACCAACCAGAGATAAAAAAAAAAATGGGTAAAACGTGGATTTAATCTGCACTGCTGAATGATTCAAGGTCCAGATATGTAGCCATTAGATTGTAAATTTATTGAATGCTTTCAAAGTACAAGACTTCTTCATCAGGAGCACCACAATATTGTTATACACAGCTCAGCATTCAGAGCTCTGTTCGATCTGCAGCAGCGAAGACAATTGTATCACAACGGCTGCACCCAGTAAACTAAGTGCTATATTGCTGGAATTAGGGTCTCAACCCTTACATTGTGCTGTTCTCAGATTACTTAGCAAATCCTGGAGAAAGATTCCTTTAAAGCTGTAATGTATTGTTTTTAATTTGGTATACATACTATTCCTCTTTTCCTCTTGTTCAGCTTACCAGTTGGTGAGCCTTGTTTTTTTTTTTAATTCAAGTATATGTGTCTTGTGTGTTTTGCTAGCGAGTAGGAGGTTTCTGTGAGGTTACCAGCACAGGAACACTGATGGATGTGCATCAATATGAAGGTCACAGCCATGAACTGAGAGAAGTACGCTTATTCAGCTTGGTTACAAGTCCGGTCTAGTTGTAGCTGAAAATTGCTACTAAAATATATAGAACGTGTTGGTGGTCTCTGTCGAAAAAGGCACAGACAGGCGCGCACGGTAGGACCTAATTGAAATTTAATTGTAAAGGTCGCGGCCTGAATTTTTACAGGCGCTGGGCTTGTAACCCCGAGGTCACACCGTTCTGTGTTTTTTACCTTTTGCTACTATCCAAAATATTTCCTGAAAAGTATATTAGGAGTAATTTTATGGAGAAACCGTTATCTTATTTGTTTCTAAACTCAGCGGGCTTAGGATAATGGCATGCGTATATTTATTTTCAGCTTACCGTAATAGAATTGAAGACATGGATTTCTATTAAAAATAATTAAGAGAAAAAGTCAAAAATAGATTTTTAAGAAAGAATATGCCAAATAATAATTGAGAGAACTGAAGTCACTGCATCATATACTTTCAGAAAAAAAATAATGCGGTAGGAGAACACTCTTCTGTTGCCCAAATGTATAACCTAAAACCATCTGAGAGATTCATTAGTTGCTTCTTGGCACCGTTCAGTGCCCCCGGGGTTTATGCCCACTAGACATACACCTTGCTGTCTCCAATTATGTCCATGTATAGTGCTCGCTATGTAGTTTTACAGACAAGCATCATGTGAAGCTACTAGATTCCAATTCACAATATTAAATAAGACATTATATAAGCCTCAGGCTCCAACATCATTAACCAGTGCCATAGCGTTGTTGTGTAATGGACATAGGGGCAAATGAACTGGGAATCATTTTTTTATAGTGCCTGGATAAGTGCACATGCCCCTGATTTTTGGCAGGGTGACCTAAATCTCCTGTCAAGCGCCACTTTAACTTGTCATCAACATGACGTAATATATTTTAATCCTGTGATAGACCAGTAAGCCAAGGGCTCATTACTCCCCATCCTGTAGGCCATGGTCTTCTGTAGGCCACTGTCTTCTGTAGGCCACTGTCTTCTGTAGGCCACGATCTTCTGTAGGCCACTGTCTTCTGTAGGCCACTGTCTTCTGTAGGCCACTGTCTTCTGTAGGCCACTGTCTTCTGTAGGCCACTGTCTTCTGTAGGCCACGGTCTTCTGTAGGCCACGGTCTTCTGTAGGCCACGGTCTTCTGGAGGCCACGATTTTCTGGAAGCCTCAGTCTCCTGTAGGCCAGAGTCTCCCCGTAGGCCACAGAGAAGCAGATGTGGATGTTGTTTGGAATTTTAACATGTACCTATCAAGAAAATTTATGTCCATGTAGCTTCTCCTCTTTGCTTCCAATGACAATCAATACAATTCCACTACGGATACGACTGCCTCCTCTGCTCCACTACTAATCTTCTGGCTTCACACTGAGCTGCAGTGGTTAGAAGTTGTGGCTGTACTCTATGGTTATCTGTAGTCCGGGATCACGCTTCTCCTGCAATGAATGTGGGCTTAATATAATTAGTGGTGAGTATAGGTAGCAGAGTTGGACTCTTTGATGCATCAGGAACAAGGATCTTGTTAGAAGCTTCACACGTCTTAGTATGTTTTCACTTTTACGTGTACAAATGTTTACAGATAGATTGGGGTTTTTTTATGTCCTGAAAAACCACTTTGAAATGACAACCTGTCAGCAAATCTGTCAACAGTTAACGATGGCCGCTTTAAAAAAATAAATAAATAAAAAAAAAATCTGGAGATAAAAATAGACTGTGGAGACGGGATATCAGATGTAAATTGTACCAGGGTTTTGTTTAGTTAATCCTGAAACATTCATTTAACATTTTGTGCTTGGTAGAGGAATGGAAACCTAATCTTTATTTAGTTTACTGTCAGTCTAGGCCACCATTGATCTATTTAAGTTATAAAAGTTATGGGGACAAAGTTTACAAGTTAGTTAACCCCGTGACAGACAGTAATGGCGTTTTCTCATTGTCTAATACCTTGATCAGAAAATATCGGTAGCTTAAGTTTCTGATTATTTATATATATATATATATATATATATATATATATATATATATATATATATATATATTTTGTTGTTAATAAACGAATAAATATATATATATATATATTTTTTTTTATTCGTTTATTAACAACAAAATAAACTGTGTTACATACACATTTGCATCCAAGGTTATTGAACATAGTATGCAGTACATATAAACTATGCATTGTTAAACATATAATAAAATACAATTTTCGCCTATAACCAGCATTATCTTGTAATTGTTATAAATGTTGGATCAGTTGTAACATATGCATTATGTAAATAAGAAAAGTTATGAACCCAGAACTCTTGAATTAGAATTGTATCTACTCTAGCTACTAATTTGCCACATTACCTCGTGCCTGTCCCTCTATGCGATATCCCCAACCATCACCAAAGAACCCATCATGACATATCTACAGAGTAAGATGGGAAGAATTCCATCTACCCCAGATTTTTTCAAATTTTCCCAGACACCCTCTGTTCTGATATAGCGTACGTTCATATGGAATAATCGAATTAACCAGGTAAATCCAAGTTCTCACAGATGGACATGAACTCCCCATCCACCGCAATGCCAATACCTTCCGTGCCATAAAGAGCATCTCCCGCAAGAAAATGTCAATGTAATGATCCCACGTCTCCTCCTCCCATACTCCAAATATACAAACCAGTGGATCAAGGGGAACAGGAATTGATAGCAATGATGCTAGTAGTGATGTCACCTCTTTCCAGTAATGAAGAATCATAGGACATCTCCATATCATATGGATGAAGTCTGCATCCGATGAGTGGCATCGCACACACTCTGATGTTTGGAACCAACCCATTTTAAAAAGCCGTATCGGAGTTAAGTATGATTGGTGTATTATATATAGCTGGGTCATCCTGTTGTTAACTGATGGGGATACTTTAATTGGAGATTCAATAATATCTTCCCAGTCCTGCTCCTGCATGTTAGAAAGAAGTCCCCCTCCACTTCCCCTTATCAGAATTGACAGTAGATGTAGCTCCCGAAGACAGCAGCATATGGTATATAAAGAGGAGATAAGACCTTGGGGGCCTTGCGATTTAAGAATTCCTATCAAGGGTAGAGAGGATATAGCTCAACCTGCACCTGTCTGTCTCATATACGATTGAACGGCTGACTTTAGTTGTAGATATCGAAAAAATTGGGATCTCGGTATACCATGTTTGGTTTGCAATTGCTCAAAAGACACAAAGAACCCCCCCATCATACAGATAACCTATTGAGGAGACACCATGCCCGATCTAAAAGTCAGTGGACGGGTGGTTCAATAAAGTTGAAAAATAGCCATTTTTCCACAGGGGCATCTCTGCTGTAATGTCTATGAATCCAATAGTTTTTTTGATTTGCCTCCAAACTGACCGCGCCAAACGAAGCAGGGGTAGCAGACGGGGATACTAATTTTCTCCAGCTCCAGTAAGTTTAGTGGACAATCAATTTGGGCCGAGTGAAGTAGGTAGCTTTCAGAGTTGGGAAGGTAATTATTGGGCATCCATTTATTGAGAGCTCTAGCCTGACCAGCCAAGTAATATAGATAAAAATCCAGCAACGCCGCTCCACCCCCTTGCTTTGGTCTCTGTAGCGTAGATAGCTTAAGTTTGGGCCTAGATTTCCCCCATATGAAAGTTGTGATTTGAGAATACAGATTTGCAAAGAAGGATTTAGGGATTAGCACAGCACTGTGTTGAAGACAGTAGCTGAGCTTGGAGAGCAATATCATTTTGATTACGTTGATACGACTGGCTACAGATAGTGGGAGTTTGTTTCAAGCTGCAAATTTAGATTTAACTAATTCTAACAATGGGAATATATTAAGTTGTAGGTCAGATCTACTATATTGAGAAATGTGCATGCCTAGATATTTGAAGCTGGGTACAATAGGGAGGGAGGAAAGGGTCCCAAGGCCGGGCATTGGAATATGGGAGAGGGGCATCAACGTGGATTTGGCCCAATTTATGTATAGGCCTGAGTATCTACTAAATTTATCTTTGGTATCGATTACCTGCGGCAATGTTTCCTCTGCCTTATCCATAAATATCACCATGTCATCAGCATATAGACCATTGGTGTCCACACGACCAGCTATATTTATACCTTTAATGTCAGTAGAGGACCTTACGCGTATCGCCAGAGCCTCTATTGCGAGGGCGAAGAGAGGGCCGGAGAGAGGTGGCACCCCTGGCGGGTCCCTCTGTATAATGAGAAGGGTTTAGAAATGGAGCCATTTACAATTATATGGGCTCTGGGCTTCATATATAATAGACCCACCCATTTCAAGAATTTATCCCCAAAACCATAATTTTGCAAACATGCTGATAGAAAGGGCCACTCAAGAGAGTCAAAGGCTTTGGCCGCATCCAGCGATGACAGTGCCCAGGAGTTGTCAGGTAACAATGAACTATATTGGACTACTGACTGGACTCATCTAATGTTGATAGAAGTATTTTTGCCCGGCATAAAACCCGTTTGGTCCGGATATATAAGGTCTAGTATAATCGAGTTCAGTCTAGTAGCTAGGATTTTGGTAAAGATTGTATAGTCTACATTTACCAATGATATAGGCCGGTAAGATCCACATTCCATTGGGTCCATCCCCTCCTTTTTAAATATAATGATGTTCGCCTCATAAAATGTGTCAGGCATAGAACCCTCTTCCCGCATCCCGCAAAACACTTTCAACAAGAGTGGTGCTAGTATGTCACTATATTACCTGTATAATTCAATGGGAAACCCTTCTGGACCAGGGGCATTCCCCGAGGCCATATCCGTCAAAGCATGTTCAACCTCCTCTAGGGTAAACTCCGCATCCATAAAGGCTCGCTGAGCTGAGGTCAGTACGGGAAACGTTACATCTGATAAATAATCCAGGTTTTCCAGAATATCAATGTCACACTTAGATGTATATAGCGACTAGTAATAATCGTGAAAAGAGCAAAGTATCCCCTCAGTTGAGGACACCAATGATCCGTCTGGTGTTCGAATCTGTAGTATAGTATTGGATACGTTATGTTGGCGTACCAAGAAAGCCCAAAATTTGCTACCTTGGTTTCCAAATTCAAAATAAGTTTGACGAGTAAAAAATAGTTTACGTTTAGATTTAGTCTCTGTATGCTGAACATATAACCTCTGGGAAGTTAGCCACTCAAGTCTATTACCATTAGTTGGATCAGATATATATGCAGAATCCGAATCTTTTAGTCGTTGTTCCACCTCGTCATCCTTCTTTGAGGTTACTCTTTTTATATAAGATATTGTAGAAGATACACACCCCCTTAGATATGCCTTAAAGGTGTCCCAGAATAGGTTGGTGTTCTGGGGCCCTGGGTGGGATGAAATAAAGCAATTCAACTGGTCGACAGTTCTATCATTGGAGTCTATTAATTTAAGCCAAAATGGATTCAATTTCCTAACTATGCAGCTATCTGATTGCCCATATTTAAGTTTAAGAATGACCGGACTGTGGTCAGATATTTCCCTATTACCGTGTTCAACACTATCCACCCATACTGCCAACCCTTCGGATCCAAATATATAGTCCAGGCAAGAGAGAGAACGTCTGATAGATGAGTGACAGGTATAGCCTTTTACCCTGGGGTGACGCGTTCTCCACAGATCCAACCATCCACTTCCCCCCATAAATAAAGCTACCTTATATACTGGAGTATAAGCTGACCTCACTAATTTTGCCACAAAATACTGGGAAAACTTTATGACTCGAGTATAAGGGTGGGAAATGTGGCAGCTACCGATAAATGTCAAAAGTAAAAATAGATACTAATAAAAGTAACATTAATTGAGACATCAGTAGGTTAAGTGTTTTTGAATATCCATATTGACTCAGGAGCCCCATATAATGCTCCATAAAATTTACGATGGCCCCATAAGATGCTCCATATTAAAATATGCCCCATATAATCCTGCATAAAGGTTAATAATGGCCCCATAAGATGCTCCATAGACACATTTGCCCAATATAATGCTGCACAAATGTTGATTATGGCCCCATTAGATGCTCCATACAGACACTTGCCCCATATAATGCTCCACAAACGTTAATTATGGCCCCATAAGATAGTGCTGCACAAATGTTAAGGCCCCATAAGATACTCCATATAGACATTTGCCCCATATAATACTGCACAAACGTTACCGCACAATACCGCATAAAATTATGGCCCCATAAAATGCTCCATACAGACACTTGCCCCATTTGCTGTTGCTGCGATAAAAATAAAAAAATCACATACTCACCTCTGTCGCTCAGGCCCCCGGCACTTTCAGTATTTACCTGACTTCGTTCCGGCACCGCTCCATCTTCAGCGTCTTCTGCACTGACGCTCAGGTGGAGGGCGCGCACTAACCACGTCATCGCTCCCTCTGACCTGAGGCGTCACTGCAGAAGACGCTGAAGATGGAGCGGCGCCGGAACGAAGTCAGGTGAATACTGAAAGTGCCGGGGGCCTGAGCAACAGAGGTGAGTATGTGATTTTTACACTTGTAAGTAAATGTACCTGTAATGTTGTAAAATGGCCGCCGTCTCGCACTAGTCTCGTTGCTCCTGCAAGCTCCGCCGGCTCTCAGCTCTCCTCCGGACCTCACAGCGTCTCCCGCAGCAGCCACGCGCCTTCCAGGGTCCAATGGGACTACAAATCAGCATGCAGCCCACACTTTAAAGGGGTCTAAGTGGCAGGATACCGTCAGCATATTGGGAGCTCTCCCAGGGTACGTCTTCTCTCTTCAGCTGCATAGCCACGCCCCCCTGATTATATTATTTTAACTTGGCTCTCCCCGAAAAGTTTTCTTTCCTTCTATTTACATGATGTAAATCATAGCATAGCTATTGTTTTTACCAATCTTTTTCATGGGTGAATTTGCCCCTTTTTATCTCACTCACACTATCAGAATCATACATTTTGCAATATTGTAGTAACGCAGTGTATAATACAAGCAATCAAAAACAGTAATCGCAGGTTTACGTTCCCTAGGGGGACTAAAAAATAAAATAAAAATTAACATAAAGAATATTTAAAAAGTCTTAAAACTACTTGACAAAAAAAAATAAAACGTTATGCATAAAAAATGTAAAAAAAAAGTCTATCAATGGAATAATTATTTTCTCAAAAGGTTCTTAGAAAACGTCGAAACAGCTTTTGTTCTGAAATCAAAAAGCCAAAAAGTTCAGTATCCCTATAATCGTACTCACCTGACAAATCACTTGACCGGATTATTTTTACTGCATAATGAATGTACGGTAATGAAAATTAAACTCAAAAAAGCAATGGTGCAATTACTTTTTTTTTCTTACCATTTTACTACATTTGCTTGTTTTTTTTCTTTCCTGTTTCTAGTACATTATATGGTAAAATGAAAAGTCGTATCACTAAAAAAAACAAGCCCTTATACGGCTACATTGATGCAAAAATTTAAAAAAAAGTTACAGCACATGGAAGAATGAGAGAAAAAAATGAAATGTTAAAAAAGAAAAAAGAAAATATTTTAAGACATTATTTAAAATGAAATGATTAGTAAAAAATTAAACAAAAACTACGCTCCCTCCAGGAGTAACTCTAGTAAGTAGTACTTATTAGGTTTTGAACGAATGGCCATATTTTGGTCCCTAGAACTGTACAGAACTGAAATATGACACACACAGACCTCTGCGGTCCTACTGTACCTTTTATGTATTTTATTCAATCGCTTTGTTCATATATTACTACAGCTCACCATTTTTGGGGGAGTAAAAAAAAAGTTACAGCTCTACATCTGCATGTAAATTACAACATAACTGTAAGATTAATAGACTCAGTTCTCCATTTAATCCATTAAATCTGACTTTTTCCAGTTTTTTTTTTTTTTAAACTGGGAAAAAAATCAACTTTTGCTTTTTTAAGTTTATTTTGTGTTTGCTAAGTAGACATAAAAAGTTTCTTACCATTACATCACATGTAGGTATAGATTTCATGTGCGATGTCGGAGCAGCTGTGTTGCCTCCGTAGATGGCTCCTGTGATTTAGGTGCGCTGTTGTTCTGATATTTTTATTTTATTTATTTTTGATTAGTTTTAAAAAAATTGTACTTTCTAAATTGTCAAAGGTGGTACTCTCCGCCGAGTCCGATCCAGGCTGTGATTTCTTTTGATCTAAGAAGTTCATCAATGTGCAGTAATTTGCCACTTGGCTGAGATCCACTTGGCAGATCTCATGTGGCATAGTGTTTTACTGAACTGTTTTTACCGTGCACATAAAAGAGGCTCTTTGATGGTGATCCTGAAATACTCAGAAGACTTAGTGTGCATTAAATGACCAGTGTGATTAATGAACCTTTATGTAGCAGGGGTCTTTTGGGTTAAGTGCCCGTATAATTGATTGAACAACAAGGTGTGCTGACATTTTACAAATGGGTGTGCTTAACTGACGTGATATGTTGGATTGCTCTGTATGTTTAACTTTTTAACATGGATAAAGTATGTTTACACAACTTCTCGCAATGTAAACCCGCGCATTTCTGACTTGTCGCTTTCTCTCTTGCCCTGTATTTATTGCATTCATTAATAAATTGCTGTATTTACATCTGCAGAAGAAGCCCTGGATGATGCCGTGATGTCACTATTAACGAGTGATGCCCTTAAGCTCAGTTCCAGATCTATTCTAGCTATAAATAAGTTTAGTATTGTATGCGAACATTGAAAAATAACTGTAGAGGAATATTGGGTGGTTCTTCTCCGCTGCTGGTGGGATCCCGCAGGAAGGATCTAAGACACACAAGTATAGAAGTACGGTGGTTTCATGATCGATGCGTTTTGAAGTTATCCAACTTCTTCAGAGTTATGTGGTTTTATGCTGAAGAAGTTGGATAACTTGGAAACACGTTGATAATAAAACATCAGTACTTCTATACTTACCGTATATGTGCTGGATACCATCAGCAGCGGAAAAAAACACCTAGTATTCCTCTACAGTTATCTCATGATTTTGCGACCTATTGTTCTGCAGCAGCTGGTCTACTAAAACCTCATCAGGTGAGCAGGTCCACCCTACCAACATAGGTGTTATCAGTTAAGACCCTATTGCACGTTCCTGCTTCACAGCTTCCATTAGTAACATTGAAACATACAGTTATAAATGCAGAAGAAGAAGAATCCAGGAGTCTGGTAGGGAACATTGGCAATGAGAAACTTTTTTTTTTAGTTAAAAAATCATTTTTAAACCACCATGGCCCATTAATAACCTCCCTGAGAGGGGTGAACCGCACCTTTTGAAGGGAACCTGACAGGAGATCTATGAACATTTTTAAGAAAACTAGTCATCCAAGTCGCATGGTCCTTGTTAAGTTTTTCCTCACACTTGTCATGACTGACAAGTCTCTCCCTATATTAGTTTTAGGGGGAGAGACCTGTCAGACTAGGGGACAGGACAGAGAGTGGCCACCAGGGACCTGCCTTGGGATGCATGGTTTCCCGACTGCTTTTCGAAGTATGTTTTTTCTGAAACACATCAGTGTTTCATAATAAAACATACACGATTGCAGTACCACAGCCAGTGTCATATTGAAGTTCCCCTTGTTTTGTTTAGAATTCAGTCTCATGTTATGAATTTGCTCATTGGAATATGGTAAAATTAATTGTTCACTTGTTTTGCTGGGACCCTCATTTTGCTATATTTGTTAATTCACATACAGTTAGGTCGAAAAATATTTGGACAGTGACAGGATCTTCGTAATTTGGGCTCTGCAGGCCACTCTTTTTTAATTTAAAATGAAACAACTTAGATGCAATTGAAGTGGAGACTTTCAGGTTTAATGAAGGGGTGTGATAGATCGGCTGCACATAGAGGTAGACACAGGAACACTGTCTCTTTAACTCTTCCACAAGTTTATTAAGAGTACTGTATAAACTAGTGCAATATTAGCAAAACAAACCCAGCCTAACAGGGAAAGAAAACATAACGTATGGCATATTTCTTGTTGCTATGGGAATCCGTCCACTTCAGGAGCAATCAAAACAAGATTTAGCTTTCCTCAACAATAAAACACAACTACCGAGCTTTGTACCTCCAGGCACATGCCATAGTGAATGAGCCAGAAGGTTGTGTATTTATCCTCTGGACTCCTCCCACTCTACACTGTTCAATCAACCTAGCACTAAACATGGCCGATTAACCCCTCTCATCACTTAGTGTGCTGGAACTTTCTCCTAGGTTTATATTACTGGAGCTAACACCCACAGTGATACGCATCTTCCCTCCAGTACTTTGCCAATGACTCTGTGACAAGGGGTTGAAAAAAAATGTCCCATGAAACATTTAGGAATTTCAACCATTTTTCAACATCACAGCGCCACATGAAGACACCTGTTGTGAATTCTGTGGCTGAATTCACTCCTGTGGTCACAAGTGGTACTGCAGCTTCTGAGCTTCCTCCCTCAGGTGTTCTGGTGAGCTCGTTGGCTGCTTTGTTATTTAACTCCACCTGATTCTGTCTTCCTTGCTCCTTGTCAATGTTCCAGTGTTGGATCTGAGCTTCTGGATCTTTCCTGTGGCCTGCTGCTCTGCTTAGATAAGTGCTTCTTTGCTTTTGTTGCTATTTTTTCTGTCCAGCTTGTCTATTCGTTTTGCTGGAAGCTCTGAGACGCAAAGGGTGTACCGCCGTGCCGTTAGTTCGGCACGGTGGGTCTTTTTGCCCCCTTTGCGTGGTTTTTTGCTTTAAGGTTTTTTGTAGACTGCAAAGTTCTCTTTGCTATCCTCGCTCTATCTAGAATATCGGGCCTTACTTTGCTGAATCTATTTCATCCCTACGTTTTGTCTTTTCATCTTGCTAACAGTCATTATATGTGGGGGGCTGCCTTTTCCTTTGGGGAATTTCTCTGAGGCAAGCCAGGCTTGTATTTCTATCTTCAGGCTAGTCAGTTCCTCAGGCTGTGCCGAGTTGCATAGGTAGTGTCAGGCGCAATCCACAGCTGCCTTTAGTTGTGTTTAGGATAGGTTCAGGTATTGCGGTCTACAGAGATTCCACGTCTCAGAGCTCGTTCTATTGTTTTTGGGTTATTGTCAGATCACTGCATGTGCTCTGACTGCTGGCACACTGTGTTACAAGATTGCCTTCATAACAGTACAAGGAGCCTAACTAATGATTCTCAATAGAGGGAAAAAAGAAGTTCTGACATCATTTTTTTTTCTCAGCTCTGTGTTCAGTCTTTTTTTTCCCCTAGACATTTGGGTGTTTCAGGACACAGGTGTGGACATGGATATTCAGGGTCTGTGCTCTTCAATGGATAAGCTCGTTACAAATGTACAAAGGATTCAAGATACTATTGATCAGAAATCTATGTTAGAACCAAGAATTCCTATTCCTGATTTGTTTTTTGGTGATAGAACTAAGTTTCTTAATTTCAAAAATAATTGTAAGCTATTTCTGGCCTTGAAACCTCATTCTTCTGGTAATCCTGTGCAACAGGTTTTGATTATTATTTCTTTTTTGCGCGGCGACCCTCAGGACTGGGCATTTTCTCTTGCACCAGGAGACCCTGCATTGAGTAATGTCAATGCGTTTTTCCTGGCGCTCGGATTACTGTACGATGAGCCTAATTCAGTGGATCAGGCTGAGAAAAATTTGCTGGCTTTGTGCCAGGGTCAGGATGATATAGAAGTATATTGTCAGAAATTTAGGAAGTGGTCAGTACTCACTCTGTGGAATGAATCTGCGCTGGCAGCTTTGTTCAGAAAGGGTCTCTCTGAGGCTCTTAAGGATGTCATGGTGGGTTTTCCTATGCCTGCTGGTTTGAATGAGTCTATGTCTTTGGCCATTCAGATCGGTTGACGCTTGCGCGAGCGTAAATCTGTGCACCATTTGGCGGTATTGTCTGAGATTAAACCTGAGCCTATGCAGTGCGATAGGACTATGACCAGAGTTGAACGGCAAGAACACAGACGTCTGAATGGGCTGTGTTTCTACTGTGGTGATTCCACTCATGCTATTACTGATTGTCCTAAGCGCACTAAGCGGTTCGATAGGTCTGCCGTCATTGGTACTGTACAATCCAAATTCCTTCTGTCCATTACCTTGATATGCTCTTTGTCATCGTATTCTGTCATGGCGTTTGTGGATTCAGGCGCTGCCCTGAATCTGATGGATTTGGATTATGCTAAACGTTGTGGGTTTTTCTTGGAGCCTTTGCGGTGTCCTATTCCATTGAGAGGAATTGATGCTACACCTTTGGCCAAGAATAAACCTCAGTACTGGACCCAGCTGACCATGTGCATGGCTCCTGCACATCAGGAAGTTATTCGCTTTCTGGTGCTACATAATCTGCATGATGTGGTCGTGTTGGGGTTGCCATGGCTGCAAACCCATAATCCAGTATTGGATTGGAACTCTATGTCGGTATCCAGCTGGGGTTGTCAGGGGGTACATGGTGATGTTCCATTTTTGTCTATTTCGTCATCCACTCCTTCTGAGGTCCCAGAGTTCTTGTCTGATTATCAGGATGTATTTGAAGAGCCCAAGTCCGATGCCCTACCTCCGCATAGGGATTGTGATTGTGCTATCAATTTGATTCCTGGTAGTAAATTCCCTAAAGGTCGATTATTTAATTTATCCGTGCCTGAACACGCCGCTATGCGCAGTTATGTGAAGGAATCCCTGGAGAAGGGACATATTCGCCCATCGTCATCACCACTGGGAGCAGGGTTCTTTTTTGTAGCCAAGAAGGATGGTTCGCTGAGACCGTGTATTGATTACCGCCTTCTTAATAAGATCACTGTTAAATTTCAGTATCCCTTGCCATTGTTATCTGACTTGTTTGCTCGGATTAAGGGGGCTAGTTGGTTCACTAAGATAGATCTTCGTGGTGCGTATAATCTGGTGAGAATCAGGCAAGGAGATGAATGGAAAACTGCATTTAATACGCCCGAGGGTCATTTTGAGTATCTAGTGATGCCGTTCGGACTTGCCAATGCTCCATCTGTGTTTCAGTCTTTTATGCATGACATCTTCCGTGAGTATCTGGATAAATTCCTGATTGTTTACTTGGATGACATTTTGATCTTCTCGGATGATTGGGACTCTCATGTGAAGCAGGTCAGAATGGTTTTCCAGGTCCTGCGTGCTAATTCTTTGTTTGTGAAGGGATCAAAGTGTCTCTTCGGTGTGCAAAAAAGTTTCATTTTTGGGGTTCATCTTTTCCCCTTCTACTATCGAGATGGATCCGGTTAAGGTCCAAGCCATCCAGGATTGGACTCAGCCGACATCTCTGAAAAGTCTGCAAAAATTCCTGGGCTTTGCTAATTTTTATCGTCGCTTCATCTGTAATTTTTCTAGCATTGCCAAACCATTGACCGATTTGACCAAGAAGGGTGCTGATTTGGTTAATTGGTCTTCTGCTGCTGTGGAAGCTTTTCAGGAGTTGAAGCGTCGTTTTTGTTCTGCCCCTGTGTTGTGTCAACCAGATGTTTCTCTTCCGTTCCAGGTCGAGGTTGATGCTTCTGAGATTGGAGCAGGGGCGGTTTTGTCACAGAGAGGTTCTGGTTGCTCAGTGTTGAAACCATGTGCTTTCTTTTCCAGGAAGTTTTCGGCTGCTGAGCGTAATTATGATGTGGGCAACCGAGAGTTGCTGGCCATGAAGTGGGCATTCGAGGAGTGGCGTCATTGGCTTGAAGGAGCTAAGCATCGCGTGGTGGTATTGACTGATCATAAGAACCTTACTTATCTCGAGTCTGCCAAGCGCTTGAATCCTAGACAGGCCCGTTGGTCGTTATTTTTTGCCCGCTTCGATTTTGTGATTTCGTACCTTCCGGGCTCTAAAAATGTGAAGGCGGATGCTCTGTCTAGGAGTTTTGTGCCCGACTCTCCGGGTTCATCTGAGCCGGCGAGTATCCTCAAGGAAGGAGTCATTGTGTCTGCCATCTCCCCTGATTTGCGGCGAGTGTTGCAAAAATTTCAGGCGAATAAACCTGATCGTTGTCCGGCGGAGAAACTGTTCGTCCCTGATAGGTGGACTAGTAAAGTTATCTCTGAACTTCATTGTTCGGTGTTGGCTGGTCATCCTGGAATTTTTGGTACCAGAGAGTTAGTGGCTAGATCCTTCTGGTGGCCATCTCTGTCACGGGATGTACGTACTTTTGTGCAGTCCTGTGGGATTTGTGCTAGGGCTAAGCCCTGCTGTTCACGTGCCAGTGGGTTACTTTTGCCCTTGCCGGTCCCAAAGAGGCCTTGGACACATATTTCGATGGATTTCATTTCTGACCTTCCCGTCTCTCAAAAGATGTCAGTCATTTGGGTGGTCTGTGATCGCTTTTCTAAAATGGTCCATCTGGTGCCCTTGGTTAAATTGCCTTCCTCCTCTGATTTGGTACCTTTGTTCTTCCAGCATGTGGTTCGTTTACATGGCATTCCAGAGAATATTATTTCTGACAGAGGTTCCCAGTTTGTTTCAAGGTTTTGGCGAGCCTTTTGTGGTAGGATGGGCATTGACCTATCTTTTTCCTCGGCTTTCCATCCTCAGACTAATGGCTAGACCGAACGAACCAATCAGACCTTGGAAACATATCTGAGATGTTTTGTTTCTGCAGACCAGGATGATTGGGTGTCCTCGGCTACCTTGGTCTCTCCATTTTTCTGCAATTCTGGGTTCCATCCTCGTTTCTCTTCAGGACAGGTTGAGTCTTCGGACTGTCCTGGTGTGGATTCTGTGGTGGACAGGTTGCAGCAGATCTGGACTCAGGTAGTGGACAATTTGACCTTGTCCCAGGAGAAGGCTCAACTTTTCGCTAATCGCAGACGCCGCGTGGGTCCCCAACTTCGTGTTGGGGATCTGGTTTGGTTATCTTCTCGTCATATTCCTATGAAGGTTTCCTCTCCTAAATTTAAACCTCGTTTTATTGGTCCGTATAGGATTTCTGAGGTTCTCAATCCTGTATCTTTTCGTCTGACCCTCCCAGACTCATTTTCCATACATAATGTATTCCATAGGTCGTTGTTGCGGAGATACGTGGCACCTATGGTTCCATCTGTTGAGCCTCCTGCCCCGGTTTTCGTGGAGGGGGAATTGGAGTATATTGTGGAGAAAATTTTGGATTCTCATGTTTCTAGACGGAAACTCCAGTATCTGGTTAAATGGAAGGGTTATGCTCAGGAAGATAATTCCTGGGTTTTTGCCTCTGATGTCCATGCTCCCGATCTTGTTTGTGCCTTTCATGTGGCTCATCCTGGTCGGCCTGGGGGCTCTGGTGAGGGTTCGGTGACCCCTCCTCAAGGGGGGGGTACTGTTGTGAATTCTGTGGCTGAATTCACTCCTGTGGTCACAAATGGTACTGCAGCTTCTGAGCTTCCTCCCTCAGGTGTTCTGTTGAGCTCGTTGGCTGCTTTGTTATTTAACTCCACCTGATTCTGTCTTCCTTGCTCCTTGTCAATGTTCCAGTGTTGGATCTGAGCTTCTGGATCTTTCCTGTGGCCTGCTGCTCTGCTTAGATAAGTGCTTCTTTGCTTTTGTTGCTATTTTTTCTGTCCAGCTTGTCTATTCGTTTTACTGGAAGCTCTGAGACGCAAAGGGTGTACCGCCGTGCCGTTAGTTCGGCACGGTGGGTCTTTTTGCCCCCTTTGCGTGGTTTTTTGCTTTAGGGTTTTTTGTAGACTGCAAAGTTCTCTTTGCTATCCTCGCTCTATCTAGAATATCGGGCCTCACTTTGCTGAATCTATTTCATCCCTACATTTTGTCTTTTCATCTTGCTAACAGTCATTATATGTGGGGGGCTGCCTTTTCCTTTGGGGAATTTCTCTGAGGCAAGCCAGGCTTGTATTTCTATCTTCAGGCTAGTCAGTTCCTCAGGCTGTGCCGAGTTGCATAGGTAGTGTCAGGCGCAATCCACAGCTGCCTTTAGTTGTGTTTAGGATAGGTTCAGGTATTGCGGTCTACAGAGATTCCACGTCTCAGAGCTCGTTCTATTGTTTTTGGGTTATTGTCAGATCACTGCATGTGCTCTGACTGCTGGCACACTGTGTTACAAGATTGCCTTCATAACAGACACCCCCCCCCCCCCCCACCACCACAGGCCGCCCCAGAGCACAAGCATGTCATTAACTGGAAATAAAGATTAAACAACAACCATAAGACGGATTTCATCAAAGTTTAAGTACTGTACTCTATTATGTACGCAGCACATTTCAAAGTGCACTGGGAGGAATACAGATGCTAGATACTTCAAAAGAAGCCAAGTCTTGACTGGACGCTAATGACCGATCCTTGCGTCCCAAAAGTGGGGGAGGTAAAATTTCCTGAATGAATGGATACTGGGAATATCTTTCTTTCCCCTTTATGATAAGGGGTTTGTGAAGTATATACAGGACTGATAGTTGTATAACTCTTCTGGAAAATGTTTTGCTGGAAGGTTTGAGCTTTTTTGACAATTACTACTAACAGCAGAGATTAAAATGTTTGTTTTTCTATTAGTACATTAATATTATCATTATTGTTTTGTATATTCCTCCCACCATACTCTTCTGAGGTTTTAAAACTAATCCTTCCTTTGTAAATGATTATCTAGATTCCCAGGTGCATATGGTTGGGGGTCTTCAATACTTACCCGCACCACTATAGGGATAAACATCATTCTGGTGCAATTCCCCAGAAAGCTAGACCAACCTCCTTTCATTACTTACTATGAGATATGGGAACGTATCTTGCCATATGTCATATCTAGAAAATTCCTATTTAGAAATATCTCAGACCAATCAACTCTGCTTATACAGTCGCAGTTGGGGGAGGTACAGTTAAGTCCATATATATTTGGACAGAGACAACATTTTTCTAATTTTGGTTCTTGACTTGGTTGGCTGTTGTGAAGGGGTTTCTTTTCACCATGGAGATTATTCTGCGATCATCCACCACTGTTGTCTTCCGTGGGCGCCCAGGTCTTTTTTTTGCATTGATGAGTTCACCAGTGCTTGCTTTCTTTCTCAGGATGTACCAAACTGTACATTTTGACACTCCTAATATTGTAGCAATTTCTCGGATGTGTTTTTTCTGTTTTCGCAGCTTAAGGATGGCTTGTTTGACCTGCATGGAGAGCTCCTTTGACCGCATGTTTACTTCACAGCAAAACCTTCCAAATGCAAGCACCACACCTCAAATCAACTCCAGGCCTTTTGTCTGCTTAATTGAGAATGACATAACGAAGGGATTGACCACACTTGTCCTTGCAGTAGCCTTGGAGTCAATTGTCCAATTACTTTTGGTCCCTTTAAAAACAGGGTGGCACATGTTTAGGAGCTAAAACTCCTAAACCCTTCATTCAATTTTAATGTTGATACCCTGAAATGAAAGCTGAAAGTCTGAAGTTCAACTGCATCTGAATTGTTTTGTTTAAAATTCATTGTGGTAATATCTATAACCAAAATTAGAAAAATGTTGTCTGTCCAAATATATATGGACTTAACTGTAGGTTCCTTGGCACCATGGAGCACTATGGAGTTTACATCCCAAGTTAATAAAGAATACTTTGCATCTAGAATTATAGAATATCTTCATATTAATGATGGAACAGCAAGTAAGAGTGTGGTGTAAGATGCTATTAAGGCGCATATATCAGGAATTTGCACAGGAGAAATGGGTAAGAAAAAGTCTAAGTTGTGAGAAGAATCCCAGGAACTCCAGCAAAGGGTTATGGTATGATATGCAACTTACCGTATATACTCGAGTATAAGCCGACCCGAGTATAAGCCGACCCCCCTAATTTTGCCACAAAAACTGGGAAACTTATTGACTCGAGTATAAGCCTAGGGTGGAAATGCAGCATTTACCGGTGAATTTCAAAAATAAAAATAGATCATTCTTGCCCCATAGCTGTGCCATATAGTGCTCTGCACCGTTCATTATTGCCCCATAGCTGTGCCATATAGTGCTCTGCACCGTTCATTATTGCCCCATAGCTGTGCCATATAGTGCTCTGCACCGTTCATATTTCCCCATAGCTGTGCCATATAGTGCTCTGCACCGTTCATATTTCCCCATAGCTGTGCCATATAGTGCTCTGCACCGTTCATATTTCCCCATAGCTGTGCCATATAGTGCTCTGCACCGTTCATATTGCCCCATAGCTGTGCCATATAGTGCTCTGCACCGTTCATATTTCCCCATAGCTCTGCCATATAGTGCTCTGCACCGTTCATATTTCCCCATAGCTGTGCCATATAGTGCTCTGCACCGTTCATATTTCCCCATAGCTGTGCCATATAGTGCTCTGCACCGTTCATATTGCCCCATAGCTGCCATATAGTGCTCTGCATTGTTCATATTTCCCCATAGCTCTGCCATATAGTGCTCTGCACCGTTCATATTTCCCCATAGCTGTGCCATATAGTGCTCTGCACCTTTCAAATTTCCCCATAGCTGTGCCATATAGTGCTCTGCACCGTTCATATTGCCCCATAGCTGCCATATAGTGCTCTGCACTGTTCATATTTCCCCATGGCTCTGCCATATAGTGCTCTGCACCGTTCATATTTCCCCATAGCTGTGCCATATAGTGCTCTGCACGTTCATATTTCCCCATAGCTGTGCCATATAGTGCTCTGCACCGTTCATATTGCCCCATAGCTGTGCCTTATAGTGCTCTGCACCGTTCATATTTCCCCATAGCTCTGCCATATAGTGCTCTGCACCGTTCATTATTGCCCCATAGCTGTGCCATATAGTGCTCTGCACCGTTCATATTTCCCCATAGCTGTGCCATATAGTGCTCTGCACCGTTCATATTTCCCCACAGCTGTGCCATATAGTGCTCTGCACCGTTCATATTGCCCCATAGCTGTGCCATATAGTGCTCTGCACCGTTCATATTTCCCCATAGCTCTGCCATATAGTGCTCTGCACCGTTCATATTGCCCCATAGCTGTGCCATATAGTGCTCTGCACCGTTCATTATTGTCCCATAGCTCTGCCATATAGTGCTCTGCACCGTTCATATTGCCCCATAGCTCTGCCATATAGTGCTCTGCACCGTTCATATTGCCCCATAGCTGTGCCATATAGTGCTCTGCACCGTTCAGTATTGCCCCGTAGCTGTGCCCCATATAGTGCTCTGCACCGTTCATTATTGCCCCATAGCTGTGCCCCATATAGTGCTCTGCACCGTTCATATTTCCCCATAGCTGCCATATAGTGCTCTGCACCGTTCATATTTCCCCACAGCTGTGCCATATAGTGCTCTGCACCATTCATATTTCCCCATAGCTGTGCCCCATATAGTGCTCTGCACCGTTCAGTATTGCCCCTGTTGTGAATTCTGTGATCGAACTCCCTCCTGTGGTCATGAATGGTACTTCGGCGAGTTCTGTCCATGGACTCTCTCTGGTGGCTGTGAGTGGTGCTGCTGCTTCTGAGGTTCCTTCCACAGGTGACGTAGTTTATTCTTTGGCTGGCTGCTCTATTTAACTCCACTCAGATCGTTACTCCATGCCAGCTGTCAATGTTCTTGTACTGGTTCAGTTGCTCTTGGATCTTTCTGGTGGCCTGTCTACTCCAGCAGAAGCTAAGTCCCTGCTAGTTAATTATTTGTTCTTTGTTTCCTTGTCCAGCTTGCTATCATGATTTTGCCTTGCTAGCTGGAAGCTCTGGGATGCAGAGTGGCACCTCCACACCGTGAGTCGGTGCGGAGGTCTTTTTGCACATTTTGCACACTCTGCGTGGTCTTTTTGTAGTTTTTTGTGCTGACCGCAAAGATACCTTTCCTATTCTCAGTCTGTTTAGTAAGTCTGGCCTCCCTTTGCTGAAACCTGTTTCATTTCTGTGTTTGTGACTTTCATCTTAACTCACAGTCAATATATGTGGGGGCTGCCTTTTCCTTTGGGGAATTTCTCTGAGGCAAGGTAGGCTTTATTTTCTATCTTTAGGGCTAGTTAGCTCTTAGGCTGTGAAGAGGCGTCTAGGTAGAGTTAGGTACGCTCCACGGCTATTTCTAGTTGTGTGATAGGATTAGGGGTTGCGGTCAGCAGAGCTTCCACTTCCCAGAGCTTGTCCTTTGTGAGTTTAACCATCAGGTCATTTCGGGTGCTTTTAACCACCAGGTCCATAACATGCCCCATAGCTGTGCCCCATATAGTGCTCTGCACCGTTCATTATTGCCCCATAGCTGTGCCCCATATAGTGCTCTGCGCCGTTCAGTATTGCCCCATAGATGTGCCATAGAAAGCTGTGCCATTGCTGCTGCTGCAATAAAAAAAATAAAATGCCATACTCACCTCTCTTGCTTGCAGCTCCCAGCGTCTCTCCGCTCTGACTGATCAGGCAGAGGGCGCCGCGCACACTATATGCAACATCGCGCCCTCTGACCTGCACAGTCAGAGCGGAGAGACGCCGGGAAGATAGAGCGGCGCCCGGCGGGTGGAACGGGGACAGGTGAATATGAGATACTTACCTGCTCCCGGCGTCCGGCTCCTTCCCCCGTACAGCTGTCTTCGGGGGCCGCAGCTTCTTCCTCTATCAGCGGTCACCGGCACTGCTGATTAGAGAAATGAATAGGCGGCTCCACCCCTATGGGAGGTGGAGCCGCTTATTCATTTCTCTAATGAGCGGTCCCACGTGACCGCTGAACAGTGGAAGAACTGCAGCACCGAATACCGTGGGACGGCAGGGGGAGCGTCAGGATCGCTGGAAGCAGGTAAGTATGCCTCAGCGCCCTCACCCCCTCACCCGCCGACCCTGCTGCCCACCTTGACTCGAGTATAAGCCGAGAGGGGCACTTTCAGCCCAAAAATTTGGGCTGAAAATCTCGGCTTATACTCAAGTATATACGGTATATACAAAATACGTCTGAGGAAAATAAGCAGCAATGGCAGGAGGCACAGAAGGCTCTGGTGGACCAGTTATTAGCTCTAGAATCCCAGAAAAGTGTCTGTACTACGCAGAAATATTTAATGAAGGAGAAAGTGCAGGGCATCCATTTGCAACAATAGTTAAGGCCCAAGAACGTACAACATATATACAGTGGCATTTAAAAGTTTGTGCACCCCTGGTCAAGATTACCGTTATCGTGAACAGTTAAACAAGTTAAAAATGAAATGATCTCTAAAAGGCCTAAAGTTAAGGATTACACATTTCCTTTGTATTAAAGTTAATATATATATATACCCGTTGAAGCGCCAGCCAGGCGTGAAACGGCCGTCGTCCCGCTTTGCCGCACTCTCTGTACAGCACCCCCGGTCGTGAAGATGTACAGCATGATGTTTGAATAAAGATTCCTGCACTGGATGATCGGCGAGTGCGCCCTATTTCCTTATACATTCACTATATTATATATATATATATATATATATATATATATATATATATATACACTACAGACCAAAAGTTTGGACACACCTTCTAATTTAAAGATTTTTCTGTATTTTCATGACTTTGAAAATTGTACATTCACACTGAAGGCATCAAAACTATGAATTAACACATGTGGAATTATATACTTAACAAAAAAGTGTGAAACAACTGAAAATGTGTCTTATATTCTAGGTATCCACCTTTTGCTTTGATAACTGCTTTGCACACTCTTGGCATTCCCTTGATGAGCTTCAAGAGGTAGTCACTGGGAATGGTCTTCCAACAATCTTGAAGGAGTTCCCAGAGATGCTTAGCACTTGTTGGCCCTTTTGCCTTCACTCTACGGTCCAGCTCACCCCAAACCATCTCGATTGGGTTCAGGTCTGGTGACTGTGGAGGCCAGGCCATCTGGTGTAGCACCCCATCACTCTCCTTCTTGGTCAGATAGCCCTTACACAGCCTGAAGGTGTGTTTGGGGTCATTGTCCTGTTGAAAAATAAATGATGGTCCAACTAAACGCAAACCGGATGGAATAGCATGCCGCTGCAAGATGCTGTGGTAGCCATGCTGGTTCAGTATGCCTTCAATTTTGAATAAATCCCCAACAGTGTCACCAGCAAAGCACCCCCACACAATCACACCTCCTCCTCCATGCTTCACGGTGGGAACCAGGCATGTAGAGTCCATCCGTTCACCTTTTCTGCGTCGCACAAAGACACGGTGGTTGGAACCAAAATATCTCAAATTTGGACTCATCAGACCAAAGCACAGATTTCCACTGGTCTAATGTCTATTCCTTGTGTTCTTTAGCCCAAACAAGTCTCTTCTGCTTGTTGCCTGTCCTTAGCAGTGGTTTCCTAGCAGCTATTTTACCATAAAGGCCTGCTGCACATAGTCTCCTCTTAACAATTGTTGTAGAGATGTGTCTGCTGCTAGAACACTGTGTGGCATTGACCTGGTCTCTAATCTGAGCTGCTGTTAACCTGCGATTTCTGAGGCTGGTGACTCAGATAAACTTATCCTCAGAAGCAGAGGTGACTCTTGGTCTTCCTTTCCAGTCCTCATGTGAGCCAGTTTCTTTGTAGCGCTTGATGGTTTTTGCCACTGCACTTGGGGACGCTTTCAAAGTTTTCCCAATTTTTTGGACTGACAGACCTTCATTTCTTAAAGTAATGATGGCCACTCGTTTTTCTTTACTTAGAATTAGTATTAAGGCAAGAAAAAAGCAGCTATCAGTCTATTCAGTAGGACTATCAGCTGTGTATCCATCAGCCCTCTGCACAACACAACTTATGGTCCCAACCCCAATTATAAGGCAAGAAACTGACAGGGCACACCTGTGAAGTGAAAACCATTCCCGGTGACTACCTCTTGAAGCTCATCAAGAGAATGCCAAGAGTGTGCAAAGCAGTCATCAAAGCAAAAGGTGGCTACTTTGAAGAACCTTGAATATAAGACATAATTTCAGTTGTTTCACACTTTTTTGTTAAGTATATAATTCCACATGAGCTAACTTCAGAACGAAAAAGCACATGGCTTGGATGGTCTCTGAGGTTAATTTTATTAAGAGAATTGGGAAATACTACTTCCAAAAATGTTGGCAGTGTTTGAGGATACTGAATCAGTGGGTTATCGACTTAATTCTATAAATGAAGCAATTATAGTACTTCTGTTGAAACCAGGATTTGGATTTCATACAACTTGATTTGTATCGGCCAATATCTTAGCATTTGACTGTCGTAAAGCTTTTAGCCAACGTGCTTGCTAATAGACCGAATAAAATAACTGAAGTTGCCCAGGAAGATCAATCTGAGATTAATAGCAGCTGATTTATTGGGCATAAACTAAGATTTTTATACATTAATCTACAAATTGGTGGCACAGACACTGGACATAGAGCAATAATGTCTCTCGACGCTGCCATAGCCTTTGACAGCTTCGAGTGGAATTATTTATTGACTGTATTGAATAAAAATGGGTTTTGGCCATAATTTGGCATAATGCCTAGATGTTGGAGTTCTGTAAATTAGTTGGCTTTGGCGGTTAGAAAGAGAGAGGAGTGTAGGTGATAGATCATCTGCTTGAAAAGATGAGGTCTTAAAAAGCTTGAATAAAATCCAGACAAAGTTTTACCTGTCTCATCATCTTTTTTACCCCATACCTACAACTAAGGCACGCATATCAGACCCAGTCAGCTATAACAAGGATTGTGAAGAATATGGGGGGACTTAAGTCATGCACATCAACTGTATCATACCATACAGTCCGCCTTCAGCATGTGTAGCTGTATCAGGACACCTGGCTCAGCAGGTGGTACTGCTTTCTCTGGTTCAAAGTGAACATTCACCCCTCAGACGCCTAGCTAGTATCCATAGGGGTCATCTCGTGTAACTGATTCATTTAGTCAGATGGGAATTGCGCAAAGAGATTTAAGGATAATTTGGAGTTATCATATGTTCTAGCCACCAACCTGTTACATTATCGATATCTCTGGAATGAGCCAATTGCCTTCTTGGGTCTTGTTCTTGTTCTAGCACCCCAGGGTGGAGAGAAAGCAGAAAGGCTTGTAGACCCCAGGTAGTAAAGCAGTGTTTGATCTCCAAGTGTAACTGGTGCCCCGCCAGATCTAATAGCGCCAAAACCACCGCCCTATGACCTTCCGTTGGGAAGGTTATGATTAGTGATGAGCGAGTGTACTCGTTGCTCGGGTATTCTCGAGCATGCTCGGGTTGTCTCCGAGTATTTGTAACTGCTTGGAGATTAAGTTTTCATCTCCTCAACAGCATGATTTGTGGCTACTAGACAGCTTGATTACATGTGGGGATTCCCTAGCAACTAGGCAACCCCCACATGTACTCAGGCTGGGTAGTAGCTGTAAATCATTCAGCTGCGGCGATGAAAACTAAATCTCTGAACACTAACATACTCGGAGACCACCCGAGCGTGCTCGGCAGAACCTGAGCAACGAGTACACTCGCTCATCACTAGTTATGATCCTTCATAGGTTTTGGGATTTTTTCTTCAAAAACCCAGGGGAGGGGGATAAGTCCCCTCCTTGGGACAAAAAAAGGTGTGACCAGCCAAGGGGATAAACGCTTGTGAAAGGCCGTGCGCTCTATCACTCTTTGTCATTCTTGTTATTCACTTCTAAAGATGGGGCCACATCGTGTAATGTGCTGGCAGGAACTAAATCAGCTGGCAGCCCATGCCCCCATGTAGCCCAGTATCCAATGACCAAACATCAAGCTGGTAATTGACAAGATTCAACTGCTCATAACTTTTGTAGTATCACCTGTATTTGCATGTATGACCATTGTATATATATAACCATTGTGTATATTGTGTGGTCTATTGTGCCCTTAAGGCGATTAAATATATAATTTAAACTTGGGCTGCTCTTTTATCTTGATCCAGGAATCCACACATCCGTGTTCTCAGCGTTAAATTCAAATTCTATCAAGGCTTGTTTCTGAGCCGATATATTATTGTTAATGGACTAAGCTTATATCTAACCAGAAACTGGTGGCAGTCCTACCGGGCTAACAATGTTCTGCTTCACTGGTGCCAGTGAAAGGGCCTGTCAAGGTTCTGAGTGAGTGTGGTTCCACGTCAACCACTTCGTGGGACATATCCACTCACTTCCCGTGCCTCCCTGGGCCCCTGTGGACAAGGGGGTCTCTGTGTAAAACTGTGCCAAGCTTACCTTACGTGTCCCCAGGGGGTGGAAAATGTCCGTTGGAGTGCGGAATAACACAATAAACATAATTTTGTTTTGTACCAAGACCTGTGCCTACCGCTGAGCTGAAGTTCTCCCACACATTTTGGAAAGATGCGCTGTCTCCACTGGCATCGGTATTTGGGGTGTGACTTCAGGTGGACCTTAAAATATCTGTTTTGGGAGATTCGGATGATTTTGAATCTCTGATAGGTATCAGTATGTCCCGCATTTTACATAACCCCCGCAAACTTTTTGAGCTTCATTGGTTAGATGCCAAATGACCAACTTTACAGGAATTGAAAAATAAAATGAATAATCTACTTTGGATAGAAAAATGAGTGTATAGAAAGAGAAATGCAGTGAATTTTTTTTTAAACATTTGGCAACCATGGCTGCATGTTTTGGGATTGCCCTCCGGATTCGTCTTGAGTGATGGGGTGCTGCAGTTATTAGTCCTTCAATTGTGCGATTTGATTGTTATAGCTATTCTGTAAGCTAAAGTTTAATAAAGTATTTCTCAGACCTAGATATTTGCAGCATAATACTCGGTGACCCACTAACTTTAATTGGATTGTATGTATCTTAAAATAAACATTATTATTCTTCTTGAAAAAGGGGTCATGATGGTTACATCTTTCTCTGGTGTGTTGTGGGGCTGGAGAGTGGTGGGAGGTTATTACAATAAAAGGAATATGCTAAAAAAAATAAACAATTTGTAAGTGATAAGATATACATTGTAACTCTGTATTGTAATCTGGTAAATGTATATTCTGGAATTCTGATGTCATATGTAAGAATGTAAACTGCCTTTTTGGTTTGAATAAGAAAGGGTTTGATTAAAAAAAGTTTATGGGGTGCCAGAAACTTCCGAACTCCGCGCTCTGCAGCCTCATAGGGAATGAATGGAGCAATGCTCGAGCATGGACACTGCTGCGCCATTTTAATAGGGATAAAAGGACTCCATTCTGCCATTCGCTACAGGTCCAGCAATCCATTGATTTTCGATCACGCTAGAAGAAAATTTATTACATGTCCGCCATTCATAAGTTTGTAGAAATATTTCCCTTTTTTACATGGATAATTTAGTTTTTAAAAGCAGTAGATGCAGTACCAATATAGCACATTCAAGGTTGCAGAGATGAGCGAATTTGCTCTGGTTCCCTCTTACTTGGCAAGCTATAGCGCTTGTCTAATAAGTTCCAGAGGGAACCCGGCTTCCTGGATCGCATCGGCCGATCAGTTGATCGGCGCCGCAGCTGCATGTGTCACGGCTGTGTCACACTGTAACGAATGGAAACGGAGGCACAGATGTAGAAGTTCACATTCGTATTTATTAAGGTTTGATGTGGAACCACTAGACCACAGTCCGGGGGGCTCTGAAGGGGGCGTTACTGCGTGAGCCCCAGACACCCGTAGTAAGTCCCCTCGAACAGGGACAGAATGGAATGCCTGGAGGACATGGGTGCTACCTTCAGTTAGACCCCGTACTCGTGGCGGCTGTCCCAGCGGAACAGATGGATCAGCAAGGTTAGTGGGTATTGCAGAGTTGACTGGGAGATATCGGGTGTAGAAGCCGGCACCGGGAGACCTGGCGTGGTCTGGAAGTGAGGCTGGCGGACTGGCAGGACTAGACGAGTCCAGCGTAGATACTGCGGATGCAGTCCAGAATAGCCAGGTAACTGGTAGCAGAAGATCTGTGGAGACAGACAGAATAAGCGGAGGTCCTTGTAGATACTTCAGAAACAGATAACAGCAAGATAACAGGAACCGGAAGTTAGCAACAGTAGATACTTCTTGCTCCGGCGCCCTCCCTATGGTGGAAGGGCTAGAAATAATAGACAACACACACGCCATTGGTTAGAGGCAACATTTGGAAAATGCACACTGTCTCTTTAAGAGACCGGATGCGAACGTACTTGCGACCTAAGAACCCTGCCCGGGAACCTGCTGGCCGCACGCCAGGAAGCAGGAGAGGAAGGAGGGGTGGGGGCTGCGTCCAGACAGCGTGAAGCCAGTACAGAGCGGGAGTCCCAACGGAGACCCCCTGGAGGTACAGTAAACAGACCAGGTGTAACACACACGCACGACACCTGCATGGAAAGCCTGTGTGTTGGGCTTTCCATGCATGTGCTGTGACTGTGAAACAGCCGCGACACATGCAGCTGCTGCGCCGATCAACTGATTGGCCGATGTGATCCAGGAAGCTGGGTTCCCTCTGCAGCTTATTAGGCAAGCTCTATAGCTTGCTGAATAAGAGGGAACCTGAACATAGTCTCTCAACTCTAGTTATGAGTGAGCAAAAATTTTTATTAAAAAAAGACTTTTTATTCAATGTTTATGCTGAAACAGGCATATTTGCCCAAGCATATTTAAAAAAACATACTTTGAAAGCCACCAAGAACCGAGCTGCACTGGAGATTAGTCACAGACTGATTCCTGACTGCTTCTCCCCACTCGCTGTCCTCGAATGGCAGGTCACTTCCCCATATACACAGATGCCAGGAGAGACCCGCTATTCAAGGGGACTGGGCAAGAAGAAGCCGCTGGGGACTCAACTGTCTCCCACTAGTTTCCATGAGGCTCGGTCCCCAGCAGCTTTCAAAGTATGTTTCAGAGTCCAGCATGCCTGGCTGAAGTCATGCAGTATCTGGCACATGCTGCCTGTGGATCAAGCAGCATGCATCAGCTGTCAGATTCCTATTAAAGGAAATCTCTTGGCTCTTTCATGTTGCACCAACCACAAACAAATCCAAACAGGTTGTGTCAATGCACTCTCAAGAAGCAGTCCAAGTGCTCTGACACACCTTAAAGGGAACCTGTCACCTGAATTTGGCGGGACTGGTTTTGGGTCATATGGGTGGAGTTTTCGGGTGTTTAATTCACCCTTTCCTTACCCGCTGGCTGCATGCTGGCTGCAATATTGGATTGAAGTTCATTCTCTGTCCTCCATAGTACACGCCTGCACAAGGCAAGATTGCTTTGCACAGGCGTGTACTATGGAGGACAGAGAATGAACTTCAATCCAATATTGCAGCCAGCATGCAGCCAGCGGGTAAGGAAAGGGTGAATCAAACACCCGAAAACTCCGCCCTTATGACCCAAAACCAGTCCCGCCAAATTCAGGTGACAGAGTCCCTTTAAGTGCTCTTCCAGACTGATCTACATAGCTGAGTGCAGAAGACACAAAAGCGCACAGAGAGGTAAAAAAAATACTCTGTTGTAAAAAAGTCACAGTAAATAAGCAAGTGCTAGTCAAAAAATGAAAAAATACAGGGTATTTAGTTAATACGTTTTTTTTGCAAAAAAAGTATGTTAAGCTGCTCCACCAATCGCCAAGGTATACCCATAATAGAGCAGTCCTGTCTAATGTATATAATACCTATCTGATGTATTTAAAAACCTGATCATCTGTATAGTACCTGTATGAACAGGGTTCAGAGAGAAAATATCCATGCAGAACTTGCAAGATGGAACAGCTACAATGCAAATGACCCACAGAGGAGTGGTGGACTCCCCAGTCTTGTAGAAACAAGAGAACAATTATAAAACCAAAAACACATGGGCTACTTGCACAGTGAACAAGTCTGTAGAAACCTGTTCACACCACCAAAGAACTTGAAGACTCAAAAGCGCACAGAGAGGTCAAAAAATACTCTGTTGTAAAAAAGTCACAGTAAATAAGCAAGTGCTAGTCAAAAAATGAAAAAATACAGGGTATTTAGTTAATACGTTTTTTTGCAAAAAAAAAAAAAAGTATGTTAAGCTGCTCCACCAATCGCCAAGGTATACCCATAATAGAGCAGTCCTGTCTAATGTATATAATCCCTATTTGATGTATTTAATAACCTGATCATCTGTATAGTACCTGTATGAACAGGGTTCAGAGAGAAAATATCCATGCAGAACTTGCAAGATGGAGCAGCTGCAATGCAAATCACCCACAGAGGAGTGGTGGACTCCCCAGTCTTGTAGAAACAATAGAACAATTATAAAACCAAAAACACATGGGCTACTTGCACAGTGAACAAGTCTGTAGAAATCTGTCTTGTTTCTACAAGACAAGACCCTGTTCATACAGGTACTATACAGATGATCAGGTTCTTAAATACATCAGATAGGGATTATATACATTAGACAGGACTGCTCTATTATGGGTATACCTTGGCGATTGGTGGAGCAGCTTAACATACTTTGTTTGCAAAAAAACGTATTAACTAAATACCCTGTATTTTTTCATTTTTTGACTAGCACTTGCTTATTTACTGTGACTTTTTTACAACAGAGTATTTTTTGACCTCTCTGTGCGCTTTTGTGTCTTCAAGTTCTTTGGTGGTGTGAACAGGTTTCTACAGACTTGTCCACTGTGCAAGTAGCCCATGTGTTTTTGGTTTTATAATTGTTCTCTTGTTTCTACAAGACTGGGGAGTCCACCACTCCTCTGTGGGTCATTTGCATTGTAGCTGTTCCATCTTGCAAGTTCTGCATGGATATTTTCTCTCTGAACCCTGTTCATACAGGTACTATACAGATGATCAGGTTTTTCTCTTCGCCACGACAGCACCCACTGAGACAGGGGATCCGCCCCTAGGAACAGGAAACCCTACGGAGAGATAAAAGGGGCGGTTCCCCTCGCTTCCACAGTTTGGTTTCCTGTTCCTACGGGAAAATCCACGGAGAGAAGAGGATGCCCAGCCTGGATGCCGCTTGCGCAGTTTACCTTTGAGGACGGCAAGGGCTCCAGACCTGGAAGCAGCGTCGGGGGTCCTAGCTCAGTTTCCCCCCTCTGCTGGCAGACGCCGTGAGGCCAGAACGGGCGGTTGCTGGCTCATGGGGATCCATTCTGGTTGTCTGCGGGGAGCAAGCACTGCGGTAGGGAGTGTCGCGCCGTCCTCGGCGGACGCTCAGGCAGTGTGGAGCCCCAGTGTGTTCCCCCGGAAGTGCAGGTAAGCTTCCGGGGTGATGGAGGAGGGAGACGGCGCCTGCGCTGATGCCGGTGGCAGTGCAGGCGCATAGAGTATGGCCGCGACCCGGAGGTGGTTAGCACTTCCAGGATCAACAGGAAGAAGATGGCGGCCCCCATGTGAAAAGGACGCCGGCGCAGACACTCCGGCATCCGATATGGATTCTGCACAGGACCCTGCGATGTCTTCCATGGAAGTCACCGCTACCACTCCACGCAGCCATGCCAGCAGCAGTCGCTCTAGACAGAGTGGATCTTCTAGGAAGAGCAAGTCGGATCAAGCTATTTCTCTGCTTGTGCCTCAGTCTCCTCCTCATCAGCCGGTACCTTGACAGACAGCTTCACTGGGTGAGTGTGCATCTACCCCCACTAAGCTGATTATTGTCCCCTCTCCTTCTATACACCCTAGGCAAAATGAACTGAAAAAACGAAACACAAACAGTATGCGTTATGTCTCCAGCCCTTTCCGGATAGTCACACTAAGAGGCTTTGTAAACCATGCATTGATACTACCTTACGGGAGGAAGCGTCAGTTAAATCAGAAGACATTAGAGTCATGATTAGGGAAGAATTACGAGCCCTGCATAGTTCTGACAAGGAGCCGCGTACTAAGGGAAAAAGGGGATACGTTTCCCCTATATCTGACCAGTCTTCTGATATAGAGAATGCATACTCTGATAAATCCCAGGAATATGTTTCCTCAGACGAGGATCAAGATACATGCTTTCCCACTGATAGTATTGATAACCTTGTGAAATCCGTTTGTAACACCATGGGCATCGAGGATTCTAAGGTCCCTAGAACACAGCAAGACATAATGTTTGCTGGTCTATCCGAAAGGAAAAGACCCTCCTTTCCGGTAATAGCAGCAGTAAAAAATTTAGTCAAAAAAGAGTGGGAAAGCCAGGGGCAAAGGGGATTACCACCATCTTCAAAAAGGCGTTATTCCTTCAATGATGAAGAGTTTTCTACATGGTCAAAAGCCCCGAAGGTAGACGCGGCAGTAGCGTCCACATCCAAAAAATCCTTGCTGCCTGTGGAGGATTCAGGCTCATTACAAGATCCACTGGACCGTAAAGCCGACTCTCTTTTAAAAAGAGCCTGGGAGACTTCTACAGGGGCTTTTAGACCGGCTATATCGGCTACATGCACCGCTAGGTCCATGCTAGTCTGGCTAAGTGACTTGGAGGAAGGGCTGAAAGGAGGTCTCTCGAGAGAAAAATTGTTATCCTCTATACCCCTAATTAGGGGTGCTACAGCTTTCCTGGCGGACTCATCTGCTGACTCCATACGCCTGGCAGCCAAGTCTGCAGGACTGACGAATGCAGCACGTAGGGCCCTGTGGCTTAAGAGCTGGAAGGGTGATCCCCAAACAAAATCCAAATTGTGTGGCCTCCCATGTCAGGGTGAGTACCTGTTTGGTACTAAACTTGATGAGATCCTAACCAAAGCGGGAGAGAGAAAAAAGGGCTTCCCTAATAATAATAATTACCTTCCATTCTGTAGGAGAGCTTTCCGAAAGCCCGCGTTTAATAAAAGGAAGGATTTTAAGAACCAAGACCGCTGGGCCACAAGAGACACCAAACAAAGAGGTGCATTCTTTGGGAAGCGCCCTTTCAAAGTTGAAGACAAACCCCGTTAGAGCAGATCTACCTGTGGGAGGTAGATTGTCCTCCTTCTCAAATCAGTGGCGAGCGATAACGTCAAATGTTTGGGCAAATAGCCTCATCACCTCTGGCTTAAGATTAAAATTTTCCCGAGTCCCTCCGGACTCATTTCTATTGACTTCTTTAAAGTCTCAGTTGCAACAGGAGGCATTGGAGCAGGAAGTAATGAATCTTCTATCCAAGGGAGTTTTGGTGGAAGTTCCATTTTTTCAGGAGGGAAAGGGATTCTATTCCCCTTTAATTTTGATTCCAAAACCAGATGGATCATTCAGAACCATTATAAACCTTAAAAAGTTGAACATCTTCTTAGAAAATCAAACCTTTAGAATGGAGTCTATCCGGTCCACCATAAAACTCCTGTTTCCCCATTGCTTTATGACGGTACTTGACCTTAAAGATGTGTATTACCATCTACCAATCTATATAGAACATCAACAAAATCTCCGCGTAGCGATTGTATTGAATGGGTGTATACGGCACTTTCAGTATGCCGCAATGCCCTTTGGACTATCAATAGTTCCAAGAGTGTTCACTAAATTAATGGCGGAGGTAATGTCATACCTAAGGTTAAAAGACACCCTCATAATTCCATACCTAGACGACCTTTTGGTAGTAGGAAATTCCCCTTCACAATGTCAGCAACGATTGTGTGATATGATTTCATCTCTACAGGGGTTAGGGTGGTTAATAAACTGGGAAAAATCTAGGCTATTCCCAACAACTCTGCAAATTTTTCTGGGGATTATATTAGATTCTATGAGCCAGAGATGTTTCCTGCCGGAAACTAAACAAATAATAGTTAGAAATAAGGTTCAGTCTGTAATAGATAAACCTATAATTTCTTTGAGAGAAGGCATGTCCCTTCTTGGCTCCTTCACGTCTTGTATCCCAGCTGTTCCATGGGCTCAATTCCATGCAAGGCGTTTACAGTATGCAATTTTACATGAAGAGGTAAAATCACAAGGTCGTTTAGACGGTAAAATTTCCCTTTCGGGTGAGGTAATCCAATCTCTGGACTGGTGGCTAGAACCAAAACACTTGGTTAGTGGGGTCCCCTGGGTAGTTAAACCCTCAAACACAATATATACGGATGCTAGTCCTGGTGGTTCGGGAGCACATTTAGGAGACCACCTAGTCCAAGGACTATGGTCAGTTGCGGAGTCAGACGACTCTTCTAATATAAGAGAGCTAAAAACTATCTATCATGCTCTATGTGAATTCCTTCCGCAGCTACACGGGACACATACCAGAATTCTGTCAGACAGCATGACATCAGTGGCTTATATCAATCATCAAGGAGGAACCAGATCAGGAACCCTCATGTCTATAGCCCAAGACATCCTAACTATAGCGGAAGAACATCTTCTGTCCCTGTCAGCGCTACATGTCAGAGGAGTGGACAACTCAAAAGCGGACTTCCTCAGTCATCATACCCTCCACCAAGGGGAGTGGGTTCTAAATCATCGAATTTTCTAAATGATAACCATGAAATGGGGTATACCCGATATAGATCTCTTCGCTACAAGAGACAACAGGCAGTTAAAAAGATTCGCTTCAATGTTCCGGACCGACAATCCCGATATTCTCGACGCCCTTCAGGTTCCATGGACATTTCAGAAAGCATATGCTTTTCCTCCATTAATTCTTCTTCCAACAGTAATCAGGAAGATAAGGGAGGACAGAGTGAATATAATCCTGATTGCCCCATTTTGGCCAAAGAGACCATGGTTTTTCCTGCTCAGAGCCATGTCCATCTCAGATCTATGGATTCTCCCAGAGGATCAGGATCTTCTCTTCCAGGGGCCCTTCAACCACCCTCATGTGAAGGGTCTACGGTTGACAGCCTGGAATTTGAGAGGCAGCTGTTAAAACTAAGAGGCTTCTCTGATAAAGTGATTAATACCTTATTGTCAAGTAGGAAAAAATCCACTACATCCATATATGTGAGAGTGTGGAAGAAATTTTTAAGTCTCTATCCATCGGCCTTGTCGAATGAAATTCTCATCTCTACTATTCTAGAATTTCTTCAGAAAGGACGTGATTTAGGCCTTTCAGCTAGTACTCTAAAAGTACAAGTTTCTGCTCTATGGGCCTTGTATAGTTACAACGTTGCGGGTGATAGGTGGATAGCCAGATTTATTTCAGCCTGCCAGAGATCAGAAACAGTCCAGATTCCCCAGATACCTCCTTGGGATATTAATTCAGTCCTGGAAGCCTTGACAGGTCACCCGTTTGAGCCTCTACACTCAGCTCACATTAAATGTATTTCCCTCAAGACTGTTCTTCTTGTCGCTCTGGTGTCGGCAAGAAGGGTAAGTGACATAGAGGCACTATCAGTAGATCCTCCCTTTATGTCAATATTTCCAGATAGAATTGTCCTGAAAACAGACCCTTCCTACCTACCTAAAATGTGTACTAAATTTCATAGGTCTCAAGAAATCCTTCTTCCTTCTTTTTATAATAACCTGTAGGGATTCCACTCACTCAGGTGTGATGGCTGACACTCAGGAGGCGTGTTCCTTTAAAGTTCACTGGGTTTATTGCTTCATAAACCATGTGGCAAAACAACAGAAAACAAATAGCCTTTGGTTCAGGCAAAGAAAAACAAGTGTCCAGTTCATCCGGCTCAGTCCTGAAGCCTTGACACACTCAGGAGGGTTTCACCTCCACACATATCTACTGTGTTAAGCATTAGCCTGTCTTATATAGGACTAACCACACCCAGTAATCTATCACATGATTAGCCATGTGGTCTGACATCACCACAGGTCCTGAAACACAAATATATGGTTATGTAAAACAAAGAAATATTCCGGGCTACATTACAGCGACAAGGTACCTATGTGACACATACCTCCCGTCGACCACACACCCGTTAGCCATGCTACAAACCCTACAAATCAGGAGGAAGAGAAGTACCATACTTTAGATGTGAGACGGGCTATAATAACTTATCTGGATAGGACTAGCGCCTGGAGGAAGAGCAGGGCTCTCTTTGTTTCCTTACAGGGTCAAAGGAAAGGATCTGGTGTTACAAAAGGCACATTATCCCGATGGATTCGGGAGGCGATATACCTGGCCTATTCGTCTAAAGGGGAGAATCCACCTGAGGCTGTGAAGGCACATTCCACCCGGGCGATAGCATCATCCTGGGCTGAACGAGCAGAGGTTCCTATAGAACTCATATGTAAGGCCGCAACCTGGTCTTCTCCTACTACTTTCTATAGTCACTATAGATTAGATCTATCTGCCTCCACTGACTTGTGTTTCGGTAGATCAGTTCTTAATACGATAATCCCCCCCAAATAACTATCTCTGAAAGTCTCTCAGTGGGTGCTGTCGTGGCGAAGAGAAAACACCTGATTACGTACCGGTAATGCTCTTTTATAGACCCACGACAGCACCCCTTCACTTCCCTCCCATTTAGATATATTAGTTTGCATATGAGCACTGTTAAGGGTGGTTGATTCTTGTAATTATACGTAATTAAGATAAATGGTGATATAGAATTACCTACTAAAACTGGTGGGCGGTTCCTCGCAATCTCTGTAACCCAAACTGTGGGAGAGAGGGGGACCGCCCCTTTTATCTCTCCGTAGGGTTTCCTGTTCCTAGGGGCGGAGCCCCTCTCTCAGTGGGTGCTGTCGTGGCTCTATAAAAGAGCATTACCGGTACGTAATCCGGTGTTTTGCATTGTAGCTGTTCCATCTTGCAAGTTCTGCATGGATATTTTCTCTCTGAACCCTGTTCATACAGGTACTATACTAATGATAAGGTTTTTAAATACATCAGATAGGGATTATATACATTAGACAGGACTGCTCTATTATGGGTATACCTTGGCGATTGGTGGAGCAGCTTAACATACTTTTTTTGCAAAAAAACGTATTAACTAAATACCCTGTATTTTTTCATTTTTTGACTAGCACTTGCTTATTTACTGTGACTTTTTTACAACAGAGTATTTTTTGACCTCTCTGTGCGCTTTTGTGTCTTCAAGTTCTTTGGTGGTGTGAACAGGTTTCTACAGACTTGTTCACTGTGCAAGTAGCCCATGTGTTTTTGGTTTTATAGCTGAGTGCAGTTAAAATGCTTCTTCCAATCTCATTTACACGCCCCTAGTGCTCTCCCGGCCTGATCTTCATATGATTTCTGCTCTAGATTTCTTCTGAATGGCGCAATGGATCACTACAAGAAAAGTATGACTTTTATTGGGGGGACAGACATCTACACAGTCATACTACTACTTTCCGATGTTAAAAAAACAACAAAAAACAAACAAACAAAACGTGCTGACAGTAACCCATTAAAATACTTTGATCTTCTACCCTTCAGTTAGATTGGATGTGAGCTATAAGGTTAAAGATATTTCCTGCAGCTATTTCCTTACATCGGTTTCTCGCTGGTGGCTATCATCTTGGTCACAAACTGTGGCAGGTACTTGTTTGGTTTATGCTTGGTGTAGAGCACCGCGGATAGTCGTCCTCTGCATGCACAGAATTATTTTGTTCTTGGATGTGGTTCCATCTTTCCATTTGAGCTTGTTAACGCACTAGGTAATACATCCTCTTACTTCCTGCGGTTACAAGCACGCCTATCCACCTGCACTTTGTTAGGGAACGTGTGAGGCATTACTAAAGTTTGGCCTCTGAAATCGGTTAACGTAGCCTCCAGGGCAAAGCATGGCCAGCAGCTATGTAAAGACTTCCGACATGTCTACGGCTATCTAGAAAACCATGCCGTAAACACTATCCACTGCAGTAGTGCTGTTATGACTTGCAAACCACATCATTTATACATTTAAACTTTAAACCGATAAGAATTATTTCTTTTTCTTCCCATGAAAAAGGAAACACAAGTAATTTGTATAAGGAAGACCCGGCCCTGACTCGGGCTTGTAATCTGCCTTTTCTCTAACTCCTTCTCCCACAGTTTACTATGTGGGAGTGAGATCAGATAATACGCTTCTTTCAGGCTTTTTATCTGCAGACTGCGCTCCTGGCCTACATCTGGAATTTTCATAAGAGGAACTTTCACTGAGTTTTTCAGATTGTTTTTTTTTTACAATTATTTACCATTTTGTAATTATTGTAATGTCACTTGACTAGTGGATAATTGTATTTGTCCTACTGGTAAGTAAAGTAGATAGGAATTTATAAGTAGGAGATAAAGATTGTTGCCCATTGTCCATATAATGCACTGACGTGTTTGGTCCTCCTGTGCAGTAGATGTGTATTGTCATAGCCATTCTCTGCTCTGGCTAATTGATGGAAGCCCTGAATTATGTACTGCCCTCTATTAACACTGAATGCCCTAATAGGGGATTTATAAATAGGGTTTATAAATCAGATAATCCCCTTCTATATGTGTTTATAGGAAGAGACCTGTAAACACCTGGTTGAACAAGCAGGGACAAGTCAACAGGAAATTATCTCCATGACTTATCCTAATTTACCCCCCTTCTTCATCCGTCCCTAATTTCCCTTTAAAAGCATGCTCTATCTAGCCCACCACAGCGGTTCAGAATTGAACATACATATATACAAATCTGTCCCTGATTCATGCTACCTGTAGTTCATGCAGCATTAATCATCTGACCGGTTCCCTTTAAAGGAAATCTGTCAGCAGGATTTCACCCCCAAACTATTTATATGCGCATGTAGCTCTTTCATAGACAAGTCCAGCAATATCTTGACATTGCCAGTCCATTCCTCTGTTCTGAGAAATCAGTGTTTGAACTGATATGCAGATGAGGCTGAAGATCTGAAGTGTCTGTCACTCCAGCTCTATTCCCTGCTCAGCACCGCCTCCTTCTGCGTGACTGACAGTCTCTATGCTCCTTTGCTGTGTAACATCTGGCAAAGGAGCCGACAATCAAGCAGGAGGAGGTGGTGCTAGGCAGGGAATAGATCTGGAGTGGCAGAGGATTCAGATGTTCCTCCTCATTTGCATATTAATTCAAGTGCTCTCTCTCAGGGTCTTTGTAGGATGTACAGTAACAGGTTCTGATCTTTTTTCCTGTTGCGGGCTTCTTGGGTAGTCAACCTTCTAATCGCCATGTTCAGCAGTGTTTTATTTCCGATTATTATCTAAATTGGAACCCAACAAGTATTAAGTACTGGGAATACTTTTTGCTTCTTGCGCTTTTTTATTCCTTTGCTCAGTTACCACGTTGAGTATTTGATGTTGCAGATTTTCTGTAGCATTTCTGCACCTATTATGTAGTTTACGTTAACTTTTTTCATTGCGTTTTTAATAGTGCTTTTTTTACATGCATTTTAACTTTTTTTCTGCATTTTTATCTTTTTGGTATGTCATGCTTTTTAGATAGTTGCTTATTTATTTTATTTTATTAGACCTGTATTAAAATTCAATATGCTGCCATCTGCACAAAAGTTACATATTCCGTTTTGTCAGACAATGCATTCCTATATTAAAAATAAGAGCCCCCCTCTACCTCTAGAAACTCTCCTTAGCATTTCCATGCCTTCCCTTGTTATTAACCCATTTTCTTACACAATGTTCTGTACACTTGGAGAGCATTGGTGCCACTTTAGTATCCAGCTCAGTTCTTGCTTCATACTACTCCTATAGTACCATCACCCATTTACCTCAAGTTTTCCTCCATATATATTTTAGTTGCCCCTTTCCAACCTTCTTCATCTTGTCCCATTCTCTGACATCCTAGCCATTTCTCCCACTGTTGTTCAAACTTAATACTGGCTTTTCTCATCTTAGATATCTTCCTTTCAAGCTCTTTGTTCACATTCACCAAATGTATTATTTCACTGGTATATGCAAGAAAAAAGAAGGCACTCCCCTATCTAAAAATTGGCAAGCTTTATTCAATCTTCATGAAAAGCTTCATGGCCGGGGGAGTGAGAAAGGGAGCTCTTGCGAGCAGGAGCAAACGACGGCCGTTTCTCGCTGTGCTTGCGCTTCTACGGGTCAGCATCTGAATATAGGTGGCTGGTAATTTAAGGACTGTTGATTAACACCTGTCTCCATGAGTGGAGCAGCCTAAAGGTACCGTCACACTCAGCGACGCTGCAGCAATATAGACAACGAGCCGATCGCTGGAGCGTCGCTGTTTAGGTTGCTGTAGAGACGTCAAACACGGCAACACCAGAACGATGCAGGAGCGATCCAGTGACGTAACGGCGACTCACTTATCGTTCTCGCTGGTTGTTGGCTCCATGTAAAACATTGCTGGCATCGTTGCTTTTGATGTCAAACATGACGATACACGCCGACCTGACGACCAAATAAAGTTCGAGACTTCTAACTCCGACCAGCGATGGCACAGCGGGATCCAGATCGCTGCTGCGTGTCAAACACAACGAGATCGCTATCCAGGACGCTGCAACGTCATGGATCATTGTCGTTCTCGTTATAAAGTTGCTGAGTGTGACGGTACCTTTAGCTTTGTTCAGACAGTGCCGTTTTTTTGGTGTTGCTGGTTTAGGGAATACTTAAATGTATTATTTCCACTAATCTAATTGGTTCCCTATATAACCAATGTTTCACAATCATTTTCCAGGTTTGTTATTATCTCTCTATAGAAAGCAGCTTTGTGTTTGATGCTTCCCGATATTTGGCTTTGCCAAAACTGTATTGATATCACCATGCAATTTTTACAACATCTAATACAATTTTATGGGGAAAATCCTCACATAAAACAATGTATCCACAAGAGAAATTGACATGTTGCGGATATAAAACACGCACCGCAGGTCAGACTACTCTGCGTAAGTAAAAAGCACAATGGGCAGAAGATTTCTACAAATCCCATCCAGTTTAAGCCATGTTCACACGTTCCTTATTTGGTTCTTAATTTACCTCGGTATTTGTGAACCAAAATCGGACCTCGCTCAAATTGTAAGACACTGCATTTTTGGCACTACGAAAATTTGTAGCATCAAAAAGTCATGATGGGAACGTAGTGTTAGAAGAATTCGGGATTGGTTGAATTGACCTCACCCAAGGGTTATCAATAGTGGTGAGCGAACGTACTTGGGTAAGGTGTTATCCGAGCATGCTTGTGTACTAACCGAGTGTCTTTGGCGTGCTCGAAAAATCTGTTTGAGTCCCCGCGGCTGCATGTCTCTTGGCTGTTCGACAGCCGCCACAACACATGCAGGGATTGCCTATTAGCGGTGTGGACTCGCACATATTTTTCGAGCCCGCTGAAGACACTCGGGTAGTACACAAGCACGGTCATATCCCAACACGTTTGCTCCTCACTAGTTCTCATCACACTAGTAAAGCTGAAGTCAATAGAAACTTAGAAATCCCACAAAGATTTTCAGTCCAACCTTAGGCCAGTTACCTAATCGCTTTCGATTGTGTAGTGAAGAGAACCTGGCCTCGTGTTTTAGGAAATAATTCATATGTAAATCCATGTAATTTTTACCGTGGTTTTTAGTGCTCACATTAATCACAAAACTTGTGAGCCCATCAGTTTATAAAGACTTCAACATTCCCTGAAGACGAGGCCTTAGTCCAGTTCACTTGGAAACATGCAAAGCCGCAAATAATTGGTTCATTTTAATATATTATGTGAATTACTGGCATGCGGTGGGAGAACAAACATGAACTATTTCTATTGGAAATCTCAGGTGGCGAATTTGATTTAGCACCGTTTTCTTTATCCCTTCTCATAATTAATATTTTGTAGTTTTCACATCTTTGTGTATGTTGGCAGTCGAGCAAAAGGAGTGTCTGTAACAAGATAGCCTTTTTATAAATGAATGTGGGTAGAGATTCCACCGCTTGCGGTGACTCACAGAGAAACACATTTATATGCCTTTCTCCATGTATCATCTGTATCCGTGTTTATTTTCTCAGATGTATCTTTATTTTCCTGCTCCTTTTTCTGGTATTGCAATTATAAACCCACCCTGAAGGTATTTGCAGAAATCAACTAATTGTTCTCCCAAGAAAAAAAAATGTTTAAGGCATCTGCTCTATATATATGTAATGCCAGTAAGCATATGGTCTGGATCAAGCTGTTTAATCCCAGAGAGGAAATAGTCTTATAGGCAATGTGTTGCCTGCCCGCAGTTTTATTGGTTTATAACTTTTGCTTTTTTAAGCTTATTTATCCCAAACTGTATTTGATGGCTAAAACATTGCAGTATTCCTACAAAAAGTAAAGAATTACTAAAGTCTAGGAACCACAGTATGCATTGCCGCATACGATGGCTTTTGACATGTTTTAGTGCCCATGTGACCTTGTGTACCCAATACTACTTTCTTTTCTGAAATATTTTCTTCTTGTTGCATTGATCTGCTCTTGCAGAGTTTCTTATGTTAGGTCCTCATTGTAATTCCATAGGAAAACCCAAAATGCATATGAGATTCTCTACCATTTGTTTTAATTTTTTTTTTGCACATTGATGGCCTTTTCTACTACAGCTCCATAAATACAGTAGCAATTTCCATATGTTTTTGCCACTTTTAGTGAGGGTCAAAAAAGCAGTGTTACTGCAGGTGAAATGAGTATTCAACACATCACCAATTTTCTAAGTAAATATATTTCTAACAGTTTCATTGATATGAATATGAAATTCTCACCAGATGTAAGTAACAACCCATCCAATCCATACAGGCAAAATAAATCAAGCCATAGATTTCCATAAGTTATCTGTAATAATGAGAAATTACATCGGGAAAAAGTGACATGCAGTGACAGGAGGCGCTGGGAAGTGGAGGTCCTTAGTGAGGTATCAGCGGCTGTGATCAGCAGACAGATTAGTAGCTTATCTGTTGGTTACTGCTCCTCAGAGCAGAGTAATTATCACCCCTGCAGTTCCCGGATCACTGACACAGTTCTGCTGACAAAGCAGAGCTGTCTATGTAATACCATCATATGTGTTAGGGTACCGTTACACTATACGATTTACCAACGATCACGACCAGCGATACGACCTGGCCGTGATCGTTGGTAAGTCGTAGTGTGGTGGCTGGGGAGCTGTCACACAGACAGCTCTCCAGCGACCAACGATGCCAAGGTCCCCGGGTAACCAGGGTAAAAATCGGGTTACTAAGCGCAGGGCCGTGCTTAGTAACCCGATGTTTATCCTGGTTACCATCGTAAATGTAAAAAAAAAAAAAACAGTACATAGTTACATTCCGGTGTCCGTCAGGTCCCTTGCCGTCTGCTTCCCGCACTGAGTGACTGCCGGCCGTAAAGTGAAAGCACAGCGCGCTGTGCTGTGCTTTCACTTTACGGCCGGCAGTCACTCAGTGTGGGAAGCAGACGGCAAGGGACCTGACGGACACCGGAATGTAAGTATGTACTGTTTGGGTTTTTTTACATTTACGATGGTAACCAGGATAAACATCGGGTTACTAAGCGCGGCCCTGCGCTTAGTAACCCGATGTTCACCCTGGTTACAAGCGAACGCATCGCTAGATCGGTGTCACACACACCGATCCAGCGATGACAGCGGGAGATCCAGCGACGAAAGAATGTTCCAAACGATCTGCTACGACGTACGATTCTCAGCAGGATCCCTGATCGCTGCTGCGTGTCAGACACAGCGATATCGTATGGATATCGCTGGAACGTCACGAATCGTACCGTCGTAGCGACAAAAGTGCCACTGTGTGACGGTACCCTTATGTGCCAAAGCAGTAGAGGACTATGAGGAGAACTATGACATGTGCATTATACTATATGGAGGACAATGTCCCGGGAATGCATTCTACTATTCGGAGAACTATGGAGTGTATTCTACTATATGGAGGACATTGGGCAGTACATTCTACTATTTGGAGAACTATGGAGTGTATTATACTATATGAAGGACTATGGGGTGCATTTTACCATATGGAGGTGCGTTATGCTATATGGAGGATTATGGGAGTGCATTATACTATATAGGGGACTATGGGGTGCATTATACTATATGGAGGGCTATGGAGTACATTATGCTATATGAAGGACTATAGTGTGCATTATACTATACGGAGGACTATGTGGAGTGCATAATATTATATGGACATTCATGTGAGGCCATTGTAATATTTGGAGTGCTATGTGGGAGCCTTTATATTTTATGGAGGCCTATGTGGAATAACAGTATTACTGACCACTATATCAGTTGTATGACCTGGCAATAATTTTGTACAATTGTTTTTAGGAAAAATAATTGTCATTTGGATTGTGAATGCAGAATTAAAAACCTGAGAATGTCAAAGGAGTGTCACAATAAATCAGCTGTATTTGAACATTTCACCATCACTCAAGATAGAAAACATTATGTCTGTCAGTGTATGACAAATGATCAAGACGAAAACAAATGCTGTGAAGCCAAGATCAGTGCATATTCAGGCAAAGATAAAAATGCTCCTACCAGAGCTTCTAATCTAAAGAGACATTTACACCACTTTCATCCAGAAGTACTGAAAGCAGTGGATGAGAAAGACTGCATCCAAACCAATGAACCAGTGCCCAGCTCTTCCAGCCAAACAAAGGAGCAGAGAACTTTGCAGCCATCAGTTGCAAGATATTTTGTCAGTGACAAAGTTACTGTGACAATGACAGTGGATACATTTAAAAAAACAGATCATAGAGCTTGTTGTAAAGGAGAGTGTGCCTATTTCATTATTTTCACGACCAGCTTTTATGTGTCTGAATGGGGAAATGGCCTTGGTGTGTCTCTGGAGAGAGAGAGTATTAGAAAATTAGTAATCGAAGAAGCTTTTAAACAAAAGGAAGAACTTAAAAAAAACTCTCAATGGACGCTTTCTATACTGTATGCAAGCATTTATGCTGTGTGAAGGTTTGTGTCGTGTCTATCATACTTTTTGGAGGGCTTCGGGAGCCATTATGCAGTATTGGGCCATAATACTGTTTGTAGGGGTCAATATATACAGTATGTAGGCCCATTATACTGTATGGAAGGTGGTGTGGTGGCTCAGAGTTGAGGGATCATACTATGTTGGGGTCGCCATATTTTGGAAAGTTGAGGGTGGTACAGTAGGGTCAGCATACCGTGCTTGCTGAGTTTGTGGGTCACTTTTCTTGTCGTCATACTTTATGGGGGCAATAAAAGGGGATCCGAGGGGCTTAATTAGGAGGAAAATTACTTTGTAAGAGCTGCATAGTTGTGAGGCATACACTTTTGTGACCCCATCGAATATTATTATTTTTGGGGGTATTTGGTGGGGCCCAATTAGAATTTGTGCTATGGGACCCCATGATTTCTATGTGCACCCCTGCCCCAAAGCTTATAACTATCTAGCTATCCTGCAGCCTGCAATAAGCAATGCAGTGCAAGGTAAATGGTGCAACATTTTTAGTTAAAATAAATTGCTAAAATTAATTTTAGCAAAAAATAAAAGAATTAAAGGGAGCCTGTCACCCCCAAAATCGCGGGTGAGGTAAGCCCACCGGCATCAGGGGCTTATCTACAGCATTCTGGAGCTGCAGCGTGAAGACCAGAAGAGGACGTCATCTGATGAAGATGGGAGGCGCCGGACCCGGAACAACAGCGGGAACGCCCATGGGTGAGTATAATCTAACGTCTTTTTCTCATCTTTTAGGATACATCGGGAGCTTATCTACAGCATTACAGAATGCTGTAGATAAGCCCCTAATGCCGCTGGGCTTACCTCACCCGCGATTTTGGGGGTGACAGGTTCCCTTTAAAAAAAAAAGTAAAATACAAATGTCCCTATTGCTGTCAATATCTTTTAAGATGCAAGTTATTTTTCAGACGATATACTGATGTATCCGTGTACAGGAGTGACCATGTGCCCAGAATCATCTATAGGATCTCAATATGTAGATCAGACCCATGTTTCTAATCTCATTGTGTGTTCTATGCCCCAGAACCATGTATCTAATCCCACCATAATACACCCCAGACCGCGTATCTAATCCCTTTATGCGTGATATGCCACAGACCAGTATACAGTATCTAATCCCATCATGCATGAGACGCCCCAGACCCGTGTATCTAATCCCATCATGCTTGATATGCCGCAGACCAGTATACAGTATCTAATCCCATCATGCTTGATACACGCCAGACCTGTGTATCTAATCCCATCATGCTTGATATGAAACAGACCAGTATGCAGTATCTAATCTCATCATGCGTGATACGCCCCGACCCGTGTATCAAATCTCATCATATGTGATAAGCCACAGACCCGTGTATCTAATCACATCTTGTGATACAGTACACTGATCCCTGTATCTGGGTGCGCAGAGTGTATCACGTGCTGTGATTACATACGTGGAGTATAAGACACGCTGGGATTAATTACAGCATGTGATACACTGAGCATATCTAATCCCAGTTTTTGATACATGTGAGCAGCACTAACAGAATTGGTGACACTGTCCACATTTTAGTAACATTTTGCAGTCACCAACAAAATGGCTCTGCACTGTGATTCTAAACTTCATCTTCTTATATTTCTGCAAATACCCAGAGGGGGGAGGGGTGATGTGACATCATACACGTGAGCAGACCCCGCCCACTTTACTGCAGTCATAATGTAAGTTAGTTGTACAATAGGTTTTCATGGCAATTTTTAGCAGCTGCTCCCCCTAGTATTTAAAAGTTAATAATATTAAACCTTTTGAAATTATATTTTACAACATTAAAAGCAAATTATAATCTAAAAATAATTAAAACATTAATACTTAACTTTTTTTTTTCAATTGATGAAAATTAATTTTTTTTATGCCGCCTTCCCTTTAAAATTTGCTCAACAACATTTAGACGTGCCTGTAAAATACTGGGAGAATATAGTCTGGTCAGCTACCATAATATAGTCATCTACCAGGATGATGAAGATGGAACGAGGGTGGACATTTCAGCAGTACAATAATCCCAAACAGCACAGCCAAGGAAACTCTCAATTGGTTTCAGAGAAAGAAAATAAAGCTGATAGAATGGCCGAGCCAATCATCGCACCCAAATTCAATACAAAATTTATGGAAAGAACTAAAGGTCAGAAGATGGAAGGTGTGGAAGAGTGGGCCAAAATCACACCTGAGCAATGCCTACTACTAGTTTCTCCATACAGGAGGCGTCTTGAAGCTGTCATCACCAACACATTAAATAAATTTCAGTAAGAGAGTTCAATATTTTTTCCCTGTCATTTCTCATTATTAGACATAATTTATGGACATCTATGGGTGATTTCTTGGATTGGATGGGTTGTTAATAGTGATGAGTGAGTATACTCGGTACCTGAGATTTCCCGAGCACGCTTGGGTGTCCTCCGAGTATTTGTAAGTACTCGGAGATTTAGTTTTCAGCGCCGTAGCTGAATGATTTACATCTGTTAGCCAGCTTGATTACATGTGGGAATTCCCTAGCAACCAGGCAACCCCCACATGTACTTATGCTGGCTACCAGATGTAAATCATTCAGCTGCGACGCTGAAAACAAAATCTCCGAGCACTAAAAAATACTCGGAGGACCCCCGAGCGTGTAATGTACAGGAAGAGACTAGGTGGTAGTTCTATATGTGCAATGTTCATTTAACCAACATTGTTTACTGCCAATGTGTTTAAAGTGAACTTGTCAGTTGAGTAAAGGTACCTTCACACTGAGCAACTTTAGAACGATAACGATAGCGATCCGTGACGTTGCAGCGTCCTGGATAGCAATATCATTGAGTTTGACACGCAGCAGCGATCAGGATCCTGCTGTGACATCGCTGGCCATAGCTGAAAGTCCAGAACTTTATTTGGTCGTCAGGTCGGCGTGATTCGTCATGTTTGACAGCAAAAGCAACGATGCTAGCAATGTTTTTTCACAGAGCTAACATCCAGCGAGAACGATAAGTATATCACTGGATCGCTCCTGCATCGTTCTGGAGTTTCTGTGTTTGACATCTCTACAGCGACCTAACAGCGACGCTCCAGCGATCTAGTTTAGGTCGAATCGTTGTCTATATCGCTGGAGCGTCGCTAAATGTGACGGTACCTTTATTCTGCCCAGTACAGCACTGGGCTGTATTATCTCAGCCATGTGTGTTTGACTTTGAAACGATGCGGCGTTAAAAAAAAGAAAAACATACTTTAAAAGTGTCCGAGATTGCAGTGTAGACTAGTCACACAGGCGGGTCCTTGGCGTGTTTTCCAGCCCGCCGCCCTGGATTGACAGATCTTTGCCTCCCTGCGTGTATAGCCTGAGACCTGTCAATCCCGGGAAGCAGGCGGGGAGAATCTGCCGGGACTAGTCGGACAGGCAGTTCTCCAGCTGCACCCACTGCCCTGGATGCCAAGTAGAACATGATTCTTAGCTGTAAAAGCTACAAAACAATGTACTTCCCTACTGATCACCTAAGCTGCATGATGGAGAAGGCGATAATTATCTGGTAAATATCATTACCAGTCTCTGCCCACTCTCCGCATAAGATTAGTATCAGCACTAAAGGTACCGTCACACTAGACGATATCGCTAGCGATCCGTGACGTTGCAGCGTCCTGGCTAGCGATATCGTCCAGTGTGACACGCAGCAGCGATCAGGCCCCTGCTGTGATGTCGCTGGTCGGGAAAGAAAGGCCAGAACTTTATTTCGTTGCTGGCTCTCCCGCTGACATCGCTGAATCGGCGTGTGTGACACCGATTCAGCGATGTCTTCGCTGGTAACCAGGGTAAACATCGGGTTACTAAGCGCAGGGCCGCGCTTGGTAACCCGATGTTTACCCTGGTTACCATCGTTAAAGTAAAAAAACAAACGCTTCATACTTACCTACCGCTGTCTGTCCCCGGCGCTGTGCTTCTCTGCTCTGGCTGTGAGCGCCGGGCAGCCGGAAAGCAGAGCGGTGACGTCACCGCTCTGCTTTCCGGCCGCTGTGCTCACAGCCAGAGCAGAGAAGTAGAGCGCCGAGGACAGACAGCGGTAGGTAAGTATGAAGTGTTTGTTTTTTTACTTTAACGATGGTAAGCAGGGTAAACATTGGGTTACCAAGCGCGGCCCTGCGCTTAGTAACCCGATGTTTACCCTGGTTACCGGCATCGTTGGTCGCTGGAGAGCTGTCAATGTGACAGCTCTCCAGCGACCAAACAGCGACGCTGCAGCGATCCGGATCGTTGTCGGTATTGCTGCAGCGTCGCTAAGTGTGACGGTACCTTAAGTTGTCTGCCAGTAGGTGGGAAAATGCTGCCCCTCTGAGATCGCCATCTTTGAACTAAGTACTGCCACAGAGCGCGTTGAGGCGAGAGGACGGAGCTCAGGAGCTAAACTCACACCACACAGAGCAGATGCCGGCTGTATTAACCCCTTTACCCCCAAGGGTGATTTGCACGTTAATGACCGGGCAAATTTTTACAATTCTGACTACTGTCCCTTTATGAGGCGATAACTCTGGAACGCTTCAACGGATCCTGATGATTCTGACAATGTTTTCTCGTGACATATTGTACTTCATGATGGTGGTACAATTTCTTTGATATTACCTGCGTTTATTTGTGAAAAAAAACGGAAATTTGGCAAAAATTTTGCAAATTTTGCAATTTTCCAACTTTGAATTTTATGCCCTTAAATCACAGAGATATGTCACGCAAAATACCGGTACTTAATAATTAACATTTCCCACATGTCTACTTTACATCAGCACAATTTTGGAACCAAAATTTTTTTTGTTACGGAGTTATAAGGGTTTAAAGTTGACCAGCAATTTTTCATTTTTACAGCACCATTTTTTTAGGGACTACATCACATTTGAAGTCACTTTGAGGGGTCTATATGATAGAAAATACCCAAGTGTGACACCATTCTAAAAACTGCAACCCTCAAGGTGCTCAAAACCACATTCAAGAAGATTATTATCCCTTCAGGTGTTTCACAGGAATTTTTGGAATGTTTAAAAAAAATAACATTTAATTTTTTTTCACAAAAAATTTACTTCAGCTCCAATTTGTTTTATTTTACCAAGGGTAACAGGAGAAATTCGACCCCAAACGTTGTTGTACAATTTCTCCTGAGTACGCCGATACCCCATATGTGGGGTAAATCACTGTTTGGGCGCACAGCAGAGCTCGGAAGGGAAGGAGCGCCATTTGACTTTTCAATGCAAAATTGACTGGAATTGAGATAGGATGCCATTTCACGTTTGGAGAGCCCTTGATGTGCCTAAACATTGAAACCCCCCACAAGTGACACCATTTTGGAAAGTAGACCCCCTAGGGAACTTATCTAGATGTGTGGTGAGCACTTTGACCCACCAAGTGCTTCACAGAAGTTTATAATGCAGAGCCGTAAAAATAAAAAATCATATTATTTCACAAAAATGATATTTTTGCCCCCAATTTTTTATTTTCCCAAGGGTACCAGAAGAATTTGGACCCCACAAGTTGTTGTGCAATTTGTTCTGAGTACGCTGATACCCCATATGTGGGGGTAAACCACTGATTGGGCAAACAGCAGAGCTCGGAAGGGAAGGAGCGCCATTTGACTTTTCAATGCAAAATTGACTGGAATTGAGATAGGATGCCATTTCGCGTTTGGAGAGCCCTTGATGTGCCTAAACATTGAAACCCCCCACAAGTGACACCATTTTGGAAAGTAGACCCCCTAAGGAACTTATCTAGATGTGTGGTAAGCACTTTGACCCACCAAGTGCTTCACAGAAGTTTATAACGCAGAGCCGTGAAAATAAAAATTGTTTTTTTATCCACAAAAATTATTTTTTAGCCCCCAGTTTTGTATTTTCCCACGGGTAACAGGAGAAATTGGACCCCAAAAGTTGTTGTCCAGTGTGTCTTGAGTACGCTGATACCCCATATGTTGGGGTAAACCCCTGTTTGGGTGCAAGGGAGAGCTCGGAAGGGAAGGAGCACTGTTTTACTTTTTCAACGCAGAATTGGCCGGAATTGAGATCGGACGCCATGTCGCGTTTGGAGAGCCCCTGATGTGTCTAAACAGTGGAAAACCCCCAATTTTAACTGAAACCCTAATCCAAACACACCCCTAACCCTAATCCCAACCGTAAATGTAATCCTAACCCTAACTTTAGCCCCAACTTTATCCCCAACCCTAATGGGAAAATGAAAATAAATACATTTTTTAAGTTTTATTATTTTCTCTAACTAAGGGGGTGATGAAGGGGGATTTGATTTACTTTTATGGCGGATTTTTTAGCGGATTTTTATGATTGGCAGCTGTCACACACTAGAAGACGCTTTTTATTGCAAAAAATAGTTTTTGCGTCTCCACATTTTGAGAGCTATAATTTTTCCATATTTTGGTCCACAGAGTCATGTGAGGTCTTGTTTTTTGCGGGACGAGTTGACGTTTGCATTGGAACCATTTTCAGGCACGTGACATTTTTTGATTGCTTTTTATTCTGATTTTTTGTGAGGCAGAATGACCAAAAACCAGCTATTCATGAATTTCTTTTGGGGGAGGCGTTCGGGTCAGTACGATTTCAGCGATACCTCATTTATATAATTTTTTTTGTTTTGTCGCTTTTATACGATAAAAACTATTTATCTTAAAAGTAATTATTTTTGCATCACTTTATTCTGAGGACTATAACTTTTTTATTTTTCGCTGATGATGCTGTGTGGCGGCTCTTTTTTGCGGTACGATGGTTAATTATATCCTTTTTTTATCGCGTGTTATTCCACTTTTTGTTCGGCAGTATAATAAAGCGTTTTTTTTTTTGCCTCTTTTTTTTGTGATGGTGTTCACTGAAGGGGTTAACTAGTGGGACAGTTTTATAGGTCGGGGGTTACGGACGAGGCGATACTAAATATGTGTACCTTTATTGTTTTTTTTTTTTATTTAGGTAAAGAAATGTATTTATTGGAACAATATACGGTATATTTTTTTTTCTTTATTTAGGATTTTTTTTTTACACATGTAAATATTTTTTTTTTTACATTGCCCCAGGGGGGGACATCACACTATAGTGTCAGATCGCTGATCTGACACTTTACGCAGCACTGTGTCAGATCAGCGATCTGACATGCAGGGCTCCTGGCTTACCAGCGCCTGCTCTGAGCAGGCGCTTTTAAGCCACTTCCCTGCAGGACCTGGAAGCAGTTCCGCAGCCATTTTGGATCCCGGGCCTGCAGGGAGAAAGAGGAAGGAGACCCTCGGAGCAACGCGATCACATCGTGTTGCTCCGAGGGTCTCAGGGAAGCACGCAGGGAACCCCCTTTCAGCGCGATGCTTCCTTATGCCGTCGGAACGCTGCGATCATGTTTGATCGCAGTGTTCTGGGTGTTAATGTGCCAGGAGCGGTCCGTGACCACTCCTGGCACATAGTGCCGGTTGTCAGCTGTGATAGTCAGCTGACACTCGGCCTCGCTCCCCCCATGAGCGCGGCCGATCGCAGATGACGTACTATCCCGTCGGTGGTCATACGGGCCCACCCCACCTCAACAGGATAGTACGTCTAATGTCAGAAAGGGGTTAAGCAGCCGCCATTTGTCTCTTAAAAGCAACAGCTGTCAGCGGCATATAGAATGGTCCCATTGTGATCGAGTCCCTTAAGAACATAAAATATAAAAATGTAAGAAAAAAAAATATGAAATTTGGATCACAGCCATTTTACCACATTGAAAAAAAACATTATATTTGGTATTGCCACTTCCGTAAAAGTCTGGTCTATAAACATTATAAAATGTAAAATTTACTATGGCATTAAGAAGGAAAACAACACCTACAGAATGCCATCTGTTAGGTGCCAAGACATTAATACAATGTGTGTGCATGAGAAAGAGAGAAATACTCATGTTTTCTGTTCTGCTACTTGCGCCTTCATCACCTATTTCACATTTACTGCAAACGTTGGAAAACATACAATGGGAAAAAGCCTTGGAGTGATTTAAGAAATAAACTAGAACGCTACCATATACACCATCACTTTGCAGGTTTATAAAGCATCTGGCAGTGTTCAGAGTGAGCAATATATATTGTTTTAGTGGAAGACTGAATTTGGTTCTGTAACTGTTTAAGTGCAGCTCTGTGATTTAGCTAGTGCTGGCAGGACGTCCTGAAATCTCTAGTACTGGACCAGCTAAAAATCTTCAATTTGCCCTCACTTGTCTCCCAGTTTAGAAGCGGTATACCACTGTTAGAGCAAACTTTTTAGAGCTCTGAACACTTATCAACATTCCGTCATTCAGATGTCATTGCCTTCAAATTGGCATCAACTCTTTGGAACTATATATCAAAAGTTTCTTTTGTCTTTTTGCCATGTTGTTACTTGTGAGTTTATTTGTTTTGGGGTTTTTTTTTGGCTTTTTCGCATATTATACACTAATCGAGTTAATTTACAGGTTGATGAAATAAAAAAGTGTTGTAAGTAGTAATAAATGCAACTTTTAATGTATATTCACACTGTGACCCCAAGTTGCCAAAAAAAGTGTGACTTTTTAAGAGTTTTATGCTGGTTTCGGACAGCTCTGCCAAAATGGATGGAGCTTGAGAAGGGTACGGGTCGTGGCTATGCCTGGCCATCAAATTCATGAGTGGCAGTGTTTGGCCATGTTCACACGTTCCTGATTTCCCTGCTGTTTTTTCTGTACTAAAAACCGCAGCTCTTGGCAGAAAACGCAGGTGCGTTTTTGGTGCGTTTTTTGATGCAGTTTTTAGTGCGGTTTTTTATGCAGTTTTCTCTGCAGAGTCTGTGTGTTTTCTAGGAAGTTTTTTTAGGGTTAAAATGGCTGAAAATACCCTACCCCTAACCCTACCCCTAACCCTACCCCTAACCTTAACCCTAACCCTACCCCTAGTTCTAACTGTAGTGGGGGGGGGGAAAAAAATTCTTTATTTTATTATTGTTACTACCTATGGGGGTGATAAGGGGGGGGTCATTTACCTTTTTTTTTATTTTGATCACTGTGAGGTTATCACAGTGATCAAAATGTGCCTGGAAGGAATCTGCCGGCCGGCAGATTCGGCGGGCGCACTGCGCATGCGCCCGCCATTTTGGAAGATGGCGGCGCCCAGGGAGAAGACGGCCGGACGGACACCGGGAGGCCCGGTAAGTATAAGGGGGGGAGATGAGGGCACGGGGGGGTGTCGGAGCACGGGGGGTGGCATCGGAGCATGGGGGGTGGGATTGGGGCACGGGGGGCAGCCACACTCCGCCCACGCACTTCCTGCTGCAGCGGTTCTGCACCACAAACCGCAGAAAACCCGCAGATATTTTTTTCGTCTGCGGGTTTTACTGCGGGTTTGACCCTCACAATGGAGGTCAATGGGTGCAGAACCGCTGCAGTTCTGCACAAAGAAGTGACATGGTACTTCTTTTTTACCTCAGCTATTCAGCGCGGCTTTTTTAGTGCATTTCCGCAATGTGGGCACAGCAGTTCCTGTTTTCCATAGGGTACATTGTACTGTACCCTGCATGGAAAACAGCTGCGGACCCGCAGCGGCAAAATCGCGGCGGTTCCGCAGTTAAAAACGCACTGTGTGAACATGGACTTTCTGGTACCACAAAATGTTAGTCCAGGTTCTGAGTAATGTAACGTTTCTGGCAATGCGCACACCACTAATATGAAATGCCAGATCCATTGTGGTGTGCGCATCTTATAATAAATAATAATCATTTTATTTATTTAGCGCCAACATATTTTTTTTTAAACCGCTGCAGATGACACTTCGGGAAAAACCAAATTCTATTAAAACTCCAGAAGGAGAGTTTCCAATAGAAAACTCATAGTTTTAGACTGCTGGAAATGCGAACATACCCTGGCTCATCAGGAACTGCTCTCGTTATTGCTGAGAATTGTCACCGTGACCATATGTGCATCTGAAAAAAAGTTTAAAGGAAATCTACGATCAACCCTCCTAAGCCGTCTATATGGACATTCAGGTCATAGAAAGTTGAAAAAATTAATACCTTGATATCTGAGATATGATGTCTTATTCGAGAGAAATACACATTTTTGTTGATATGTAAATGAGCTGTTAAGATCTATGGGCCGGACATAGATCTCCCTGAGAAGCTGCCCCCAGAGATTATTTTAAATGAAAGGCTGGCGTTATTAGTATGAGACATGTAGTGACTGACAGTCTCCTCTCCTGAGCTACTTGTCTAACACTGATAATGCCTCCTTTCATTTAGAATAAAGTTTAAAGGCAGATCTAAGGGTACCGTCACACTAAAACGACGCTGCAGCGATACGACAACGATTTCGATCGCTGCAGCGTCGCTGTGTGGTCGCTGGAGAGCTGTCATACAGACAGCTCTCCAGCGAACAATGATCCCGAAGTCCCCTGGTAACCAGGGTAAGCATCAGGGCCGCGCTTAGTAACCCGATGTTTACCCTGGTTACCAGCGTAAACGTAAAAAAATAAACACTACATACTTACATTCCTGTCGCGTCCCTCGGCGCTGTGCTCCTCTGCACTGACAGTGAGCGCCAGACAGCCGGAAAGCACAGCGGTGACGTCACCGCTGTACTTTACGGCTGGCCGGCGCTCACCAGTCAGTGCGGGAAGCTGAAGGCGAGGGACATGACCAGACACCGGGAATGTAAGTATGTAGTGTTTGTTTTTTTTTACATTTACACTGGTAACCAGGGTAAATATCGATTTACTAAGTGCGGCCCTGCGCTTAGTAACCCGATGTTTACCCTGGTTACCAGTGAAGACATCGCTGAATCGGTGTCACACACACCGATTCAGCGATGTCAGCGGGAGATCCAGCGACGAAATAAAGTTTCAAACGATCTGCTACGACGTACGATTCTCAGCGGGGTCCCTGATCGCAGTAGCGTGTCAGACACAGCGAGATCGTAAGGATATCGCTGGAACGTCACGGATCGTGCCGTCCTAGCGATCAAAGTGCCACTGTGTTGACGGTACCCTTACCGAGCTCTAGGTCCGGCACATAGATCTTCACAGCATGTCCCCAGAGACTGCTTAGGAGGGTTGATCCTACTCACAGCTCATGTGCAGATAAGATAAATGTGGGTTTCTCTGGGATAAGACATCGGATCGCAGATAGTATAGTTTTATTCACCTTCTTATGACCTACGTGCCCATATAAATGGCTTAGGAGGATTGATCTTACTGACAGATTCCTTTGAATTTTTTCACCTATGTTTCTATTATCCTAATTGCTCATTGTTGGACCAAATTCCCCTTTGTTTTGTCGCTTTGCACACCAGGTAATTGCCATTATCATGCCAGCTATCTCAGGAAGGTTATTTCACCGATATTGTTTAATTTAACCTACACCATATGGAACCAATAGGAACATTTCCTAATGTGAATGCTTGGAAACTCTTACATTCATATGTTAAGAATACACATCCTTTCCTCATTAGCTGGAAAGTAGAGCGATTTTGGCACCGGTTCTATGTGGAAGCTTTGTGCTGCTTTTATATGAATTTTGTTTTTAGGCTTTGATGACACTGTTTAGAATAGGAAGTATCTAATAAGTCAAGCATTTTGTCTAATGTCCTGCCAGTATATTTAATATATGCCTGGAGGTCTGAAATACTATCTTCTTCACTACAGTAATATGCATTTAATTCTCGTGAAAGCAGAAGGTCGATCTTTCAAAAAAATAGACTCGAAGTACATTTTTCTAATGGATTAATTTCGAACATATGGCCGAGGGTACTAGAGTAATGTACAGTTGGTTTTTATGGTTTAATCATGATCATGTTAATGCACACTGGTAGCTAATTAAAGAAAACTTTTATTGTCTGCATTAAATGGGTTGTATAAGGAATACCAGCCGGGATCTGCTCATAGCACTCAATGGTAAATGGTGGCTTTATAGTCGCATGGGACAGCGTGTAAAATCCGGGTCACTTTAATGTTTACACATAGATGGTTTTAGTTACTTGCTTTGTTCCCGTCTCACAAATCTAGCCTTTATTACCCTCTCCACCTCGCACTGGAGTTCACCCGGAGGAATGCCGTACCTTAGGGCATCGTTTGTATCAGTACAACAGGTGACCGCCGGCACACAGGGATCGGTGGTTAAGCCTCGCGCGCTCTTTGAAGTTTCTCGTTTTCCAGTAGTCATTTTAACTAATTGCCATATTTTTTCACTGTACCCTTGGGAGAATGTTAATATACTCAATTAGTTTCAGAAGCCTACATAATAAATCAATGTCTAGAAGATCCCGGCTCCTTTACACTTTTAAATGACGGTAAAACACTTGCCCTGTTGGGCTCGTCAATTACTACAGGCCTTCCTTCATTAAACAAGTCATTCATCCGATCGCTCCGGTACAAGTGCTCATTATGCCCTGTTGTTTTCTATAAGCCTGTAGTTACACTTATCTTATTTATCCCATAACCACTTCTGTAATACTACTTGCTGGAAAAGTTTAGCTCAACCAAAAAATATCCTTCTTTTATAAAGAAAGAGGTACTATATAGCACTTCAATGCAGTAAATTTAGTACAACAGCTTGGGAACCATAGAACATTTGTCCCAGGACGGAAGAAGTGAACTAGAAAAAATGTTCAGTCAACATATATTTTTATTGAATGGATGAATTACTATAAAAACATATTAAAAAGATAGGGACAGAGAATTAGCCTGATTACAACACGATAGGAAACTAACACATTAGCATAGTATGGATAGAAGAATAGCATTTATCCAGAATAGAAATAATCACCACTAATTTAACCTTGTTTGTGCTCAGACCTCAATGTAAATGGAATTATTAGAGGGTAGCAGTACCTTATCAAGTGAATCTGCCATTGCACAAGTGTTAGGCCCTCCACCCCAACCCACGTTTCGCCTAGCTTCTTCCAGGGGCTGGAAAAGTTTTAGAAATGACATTATAGACTTTTTAGGTTATTTCTAATGATTGAAAATTGAGACAAATATTGGTTAAGACTGGTAATATCAGTTCATTCTATAGTCAATATGGTGAGGGAACATTCTTACATTTTCTATAGAGTCCTGTAAATTTGAGATACACCCCTTTGTTAATTTTCTTTTTCGTAGCCAAACTATGCACTTATTAATAAAAATCTATTAATGTAAAATTTATTTAAATGGAGTTTGCCAGAACTTTTGACCATATGGAGCTGCTAACAGCACTAAATAGCAGATCTAGAAAGCTGTTACATAGACCTTCATGTATGTACTAACGTAAGCGAAAGATTGAAGGACTAGTCGCCTTAAGGCTACTTTCACACATCAGGTTTTGCTGTCAGGCTCAATCCGGCTAAATTTCAAAAAACCGGATCCGACGAATGTTGCTGCCCGATCCGTTTTTTTTTTATAGACTTGTATTAGTGCCGGATTGTGCCGGATGACATTGCGCTTTGTCCGGTTTTCTGCCGTTTCCGGATTCTGGAAAAAACGTCCATAGCAACTTTTTTGTCTCCAGGGAAAAAGCCGGAAGCGCCGGATCCGGCACTTCTGGCTGTTTGCTAGATTGGAAGTCTATGGGAGACGGAAGGTGCCGGATCCGGAAAATGACGGATTCCAGCGCCGAATTCCGTTTTTTTAAACTGAGCATGCTCCAAATTTTTTTTTCTTCAATAATCTAGATATGCTAGCCAGATCCGTAGAAAAAAACGCATCCGTTGCATCATTTTTTCACAATCTGCATCGGATCCGGTGTTTCCAACATTCGCCGGATTGTGCCTGATGCAAAAAACCTGATGTGTGAAAGTAGCCTAACACGGCTATCAGAAGAGCTCAAGGAGCGGTCCCTTCCTCAGCAGCATCCTGGACTCACTACACTGAACGCTCCCCATCCCCTCTTCCCTGCTTTTGAATGACAGCTTCAGGGTCTAACCAGGAGAACTCTTTGTGTCAATCAAGAGTGGAGGTGAGACGTTAGAGCATTCAGTGCTGAGAGGAAGGGACGGCCTTTAGGGTAAATTATTTTTGGCTTTATATTCCCACAGTTTCCCAAGTCATCTTTCTAGTGTTGTCAGCACTGCTGACAGATTTCCCTGAAGGCTCATATAATTCAAGCCATTGTGTACATAGTTTGTTAAAAGGAACCTGTCATGGGCAGCATGCATCAGCCACTGGCTAGTATCCCAGCCATGTATGTACGTGGGCATATAGGCAGAAGCTTGTCGCCGTGGACCCGCCTGTACAACTAGTCAATAGTGCGGCATGGTCCACGGTAGCTACTAAAAGTATGTTTTTCTCAGAAACACCGCGGCGTTTGTGACCATACAGCCACTATTTGAGCAGCATGTATCAGCCGATAAGTTCCCTTTAAGGACATGGGGGCGCATGGACATGCGTTGTCTTGTGTTTTGTGACGCATGCGTCATTTTTGTTGCAAGCGTCAGGGCGCAGAGGACGCTGCATGTTGCATTTTTTTTGCGTCCAAAAATGGACGCATGCGTCACAAAACAATGCGTTTTTGCATGCATTTTGCATGCGTTGTGCGTTGCGTCGCCGACGCAACGCCCAACAACGCAAATGTGAACGTAGCCTAAGCTGGTGATCTCAAACAATCCACATGATATATTTACTGTATTTTTTTATTACTAGAGTAGGTTATGATTGAATATATTGCGAGGAATTGTGGTCCCTGAACTTTTATTTGCATATACTTAGGCTATAGAAACATTGCGCTGAATTTTTTTAAATTGTTGATTTGTTTAAATGCTAAATTAAGCAACTTTCTAATTAGTCTGTATTTTATAAAAAAAAAGATCCTACTATGTTGTTGTAGAGCCTGTGTAACTCCTTTACGTAGCTGACAGTCCTGCTGCTTCTCACCACTCAGCACACTGCGCCTGGATCTCTCATTTTTCTATCCCTAGGGTTGGGGAGAAAGTGCAGAACAATAGATCAGAGTAAGAGAAAGGGAAGCATTCACATCTTCACAGAGGCAGATCAGTCTATAGATGATGAGAAAAGTGCATACAAGGCAAAGTTTAGGGGCATGAAGGAGAGATCAAGTAGGCTATGTGTTATGGCTGGCAATCAGACAACACAGCGTGCAGTAATCAGCGCACATACAGAGATCTGGCAATAACCAAAAACAATAGGACGAGCTCTGAGACGTGGAATCTCTGTAGACTGCAGTACCTGATCTATCCTCACACAACTATAAGCAGCAGTGGATTGCGCCTATCACTACCTATGCAACTCGGCACTGCCTGAGGAGCTGACTAGCCTGAAGATAGAAATACAAGCCTGACTTACCTCAGAGAAATACCCCAAAGGAATAGGCAGCCCCCCACATATAATGACTGTTAGCAAGATGAAAAGACAAACGTAGGAATGAAATAGATTCAGCAAAGTGAGGCCCGATATTCTAGACAGAGCGAGGATAGCAAAGAGAACTATGCAGTCTACAAAAAACCCTAAAACGAAAACCACGCAAAGGGGCAAAAAGACCCACCGTGCCGAACTAACAGCACGGCGGTGCACCCCTTTGCTTCTCAGAGCTTCCAGCAAAAGTTAATAGCAAGCTGGACAGAAAAAACAGAAAACAAACTAGAAGCACTTATCTAGCAGAGCAGCAGGCCCAAGGAAAGATGCAGTAGCTCAGATCCAACACTGGAACATTGACAAGGAGCAAGGAAGACAGACTCAGGTGGAGCTAAATAGCAAGGCAGCCAACGAGCTCACCAAAACACCTGAGGGAGGAAGCCCAGAGACTGCAATACCACTTGTGACCACAGAAGTGAACTCAGCCACAGAATTCACAACAGCTATGTTTACCCAGAGAGATAGGAGATCACCCATAGCAGACTCTGCTAGGTGAAGGAGGGAAGATTACATGCTCTTCAGCATCATTGCCGTGCAACACAAGGAAGAAGAGATCCTTCATGAGCTCTAGAAAAGAAGTATATCAAGATTGAACCTTCTGGTTATTGAATCGCATTTTAGTTTACATTTTTTATAATTGTACTGTAGTGTTTACTTTGTTAATTTGCATGTCATTGTTGCATATAAATATTACATTTGGTTACCAAGTCTTAAAGGTGGTCTGTCAACAGGTTTTTGCTGTGATGTAGGGGCATAGACCCTTATTCCAGCAATGTGTCACTTGTTATTTTGATATTATTGAGGTGTTTTCCTCTGCATATCTAGCATAGCTCTGAATGCTGAGCTGTGTGTACCCCGCCCTCACCACTGATTGTCAGCTCTCTGTGTACTCTGTATATTCACAGAAAGCTGCCAATCAGTATTGGGGCCTGGGTCACACTGAGCAGCTGAATAGAAGGCACGAAACGCCTAGTCCTATAGTGATAATCTCCTGCTGATAAAGCACTGATTTTATTGAAACGGCAACACACAGCCTGGCAAGTGACACATCACTGAAATCAGGTCCTCTGCCCCTACATTATGCTGCTCTCTGAATACATAGCAAAATGACGATGACAGATAAAATTTAATGAAGAATTGGCTTTATATGGCACTACAAAGATCTCTCTTTGAACGTTATAGCACTGCACAATTTTTTTTATATGGCATTACCAAAAATTGTATTATGATAACTATCAGGGAAAGATTGGTGACTAATTTTAACTACTTATTTTTTTAATTATTTAGGTTTTTAATCATGAGCAACAGAAAAAGGACAGTACAGATGGCCGTACAGTGGAGACATCTTCTCGTTATAGTGGAGCCCAAGACAGTGGCATTGGTAGTGACAGCGTGAAGATAAGAATAGTTCAGATTGAACCACAAAGTGGCACAAGTCATCACAGAATAGTGAGACCATCCAAGCAGTCATCGATTGTGAAGAATCTGAATTTCATCCCATTTGATATATTCATTACTGCCAGCCGCATATCCTTGATGTCCTACTCCTGCACTGCGGTGCCCAAGTCCAAAGTGGATAGTAAAGACAATGAGAAAGTGAACAAAAGCTCTGTGAACCAGTCCACTACAGAATCTGAGGAAACACCGGACCGACCTGTACAGGCTTGTGTATCCTCAATCACTGCTGAGGACCTTCTTAATAGCAACTCTCCTTCCCCAACAAATGGAAAAACCGGTCTGCTTTCTCTAGAACGCCTGCATGCCTCTACGAGGTCTTCTGCTCGCCAAGCTCTGGGCATCACAATTGTGCGTCAGCCTGGAAGAAGAGGAACCGGAGACTTACAGCTGAATCCATTTTTACATTTTATTGTGTCCCAACCTTCTCTACTCATAAGCTGCCATCACAAGAAACAGACGGTGGAACTATCACTCTTTGATGCACTCCTCAAAGGCGTAGATCCAGAATACAAATGCTCAGGTAAGGAGGTCCAACGTCACCACAGATCATATCTGGTTTGAGCATTGATCTCGATTACACTGCTAATTCAGGTGTATCTATTACGGTAAGTCTAATGTGCAACTAAAAATTGACCATAAAGCGTCTGAATGGTTGATCCCAACCTTAGAAAGCAAGACCTGCCCTTCACTGCAAGTTTTGCTCCTTGTGCATGCATCATTGGCATCCCTGTATGCTATGGCTCCACATAATATCGTTGTAACATGGTCTCTGCATCTTAGAGTTGGATTGAGGGATTCGAAGTAGAATTGAACGAATTTTTCAAAATTTTGTTCCAATTATAATGGGCGGCGATTATTGTTTTTGCAATATTCGCCGAACACAGCCAAACGTCATTGGAGTCAATGAGAGTAGAAATGACCGAATATGTTCAGAACCGATCATCAAACATAAATTTGGCACGAATAGGGTAACAATATAAGTCTTTATTAATAAAGAATATATTTGGGAGCAAAACAGAAATATAAAGTAGAAGCGATATTAACAAGACGTTTCGGCTCTACCAGAGCCTTAATCATTTCATCGCTGTGAAAACAAAGAACTTATATCAGAAAACAGTAAAGAGTCATTGTGAGAAAACCATTATCACATTTCCCAGTGAACAGCAAATTAATAGACGGTGAAAGGAATCAAATAAATAAATATATACAAGAAATATATAGAATATCATACATGTCTTAGTGTGCTGGTATCTCTCTGAGCATTTATAATAGAGAACATAATTTACCTTTTTCAAAGTCAATATTAGAATGCAGAGTATGGAATAGATATCCCGCAGTGCCCTGAAACGGCTGTAAGGAATAGGATAGTATCGTGATTAATACATATGTGCCAAAAGTAATGAATAGGAAGGAATAAAGTAATGTTGTACCTATTGCTGTAGCACTGCTCGTGTATTATAGGGGGGTGGTAGCCCAGTGGTTTTTTGGTGTCTGTGAAAAGATAATAATCTACAGATGGATGTTATAGATTAGGCTTGCGCTATCATAAGCGAACACCTCTGATGCTAAAAAGCGCTACTGTGAGTGCCCATCAAGATGTGCACATGCCGGTTACCTGGTATTGTCTGGTTCTATAGCAGCGCTCCCGCCCCTTGCTGTGACAGCGGCGTGTCTGCGACACACACACCGCGGTTTATGTGTGTATCCAGGGATACCGCATGACCGGAAGTCAAAGTTCCTGACCGACGTGATGTACGCTGTATGTTTAGTATGCACTGCGCAGGTGTGGAAGATATGTATGTACTGCGCAAATGTTAGGTAGTCAGGGCAACCATAAAACATAACAAAGTGGCGATCTAGTCACGGTGTGGTAATGGCGTATATGTATTTTTTTATTTTTTTCACAGGTGGTATGGAGTACATATGTCCCATTGTAATGAGATATAATGGTAATATAGATAGTAATGTAGATGCAGTAGATGGCAATAGTACCAATCTTGGATATGCCATATAATGTGCTGTGTTGAAAAAGTGTATTGAATACCTTATATCAATACTTGAGTACTGGGGATACAAGATAGATAGAAAGGAACTAGTAAAGACAGAGGCCAGAGGGGAAGGGGGAAGCTGGGTGAACTCACCTAAGGTGGCAATGGTTTAACGAGTCTGCAAAATAATAAGATACAGGTTATATATGATTCAGAAAAGCCAGGCTATCTCTCTATTAAGCCCTTTCGGGGCTAGAGTGTCTAATTTATGTATCCAATATGTCTCCCTCATTTTTAGGAGCTTCACATGGTCACCACCCCTTCTAGGACGAGGGACATGCTCTATTACTTGAAATCGACGTTGCGCTACAGAGTGCCCAGAATTAGAGAAATGTTCTGGTAGAGGGAGTCAATTCTTTTTGCATCGGATGGTAGATTTATGTCTTGCAATACGATCTCTTACGTGTTAAGTGGTCTCCCCCACATAAAGGAGACCACAAGGGCACTTGACCAAGTATACTACAAAATTAGAGTCGCATGTATGGTAGCCTTTTATTGGGAAAGATTTGCCAGTCCTGGGATGAGTTATGTTATCTGATCTGATTACATTAGAGCAAGCCGCACAGTTCAAGAAGGGGAATGTGCCCTGATGGGTGGCTAGTAGTCTTTGCATTGTGGTAGGTCTGGTGCTCCCCACATCCGCCCTCACCAACCTGTCCCGAATGTTGGAGGGCCGTTTGGTGCAAATTAATGTCGGTGCACTGAAAGAATCGATGTTAGGATAAGCGCTGGATAATAGCGGCCAGTGTTTCTTGATGATTGAGTAGACCTTAGGCATCAAGGGATGAAACGTGTGCAGGAATGGGACTCTTTCCCTGGGGTACCTAGGAGGTGGAGGACATGGAGGGGCTAGAGCCCGTGTTTTTTCATTATCAAGTAATCTTGGTGTGAATAGTGTCTTTCTCTGAGTTTTTGAGCCATAGTATCCAGTCTTTCATTCCGGGTGAGGGCGGATGTGGGGAGCACCAGACCTACCACAATGCAAAGACTACTAGCCACCCGCCGTCAGGGCACATTCCCCTTCTTGAACTGTGCGGCTTGCTCTAATGTAATCAGATCAGATAACATAACTCATCCCAGGACTGGCAAATCTTTCCCAATAAAAGGCTACCATACATGCGACTCTAATTTTGTAGTATACTTGGTCAAGTGCCCTTGTGGTCTCCTTTATGTGGGGGAGACCACTTAACACGTAAGAGATCGTATTGCAAGCCATAAATCTACCATCTGATGCAAAAAGAATTGACTCCCTCTACCAGAACATTTCTCTAATTCTGGGCACTCTGTAGCGCAACTTCGATTTCAAGTAATAGAGCATGTCCCTCATTGTAGAAGGGGTGGTGACCATGTGAAGCTCCTAAAAATGAGGGAGACATATTGGATACATAAATTAGACACTCTAGCCCCGAAAGGGCTTATTAGAGAGATAGCCTGGCTTTTGTGAATCATATATAACCTGTATCTTATTATTTTGCAGACTCGTTAAACCATTGCCACCTTAGGTGAGTTCACCCAGCTTCCCCCTTCCCCTCTGGCCTCTGTCTTCACTAGTTCCTTTCTATCTATCTTGTATCCCCAGTACTCAAGTATTGATATATGGTATTCAATACACTTTTTCAACACAGCACATTATATGGCATATTCCAGGTTGGTACTATTGCCATCTACTGCATCTACATTGCCATTGCCATCTACATTACTTTCTATATTACCATCATATCTCATTACAATGGGACATATGTACTCCATACCACCTGTGAAAAAAATAAAAAAATACATATATGCCTTTACCACACCATAACTGCGACTAGATCCACACTTTATGTTTTATGGTTGCCCTGACTACCTAACATTTGCGCAGTACATACATATCTTCCACACCTGCGCAGTGCATACTAAACATACAGCGTACATCACGTCCGGTCAGGAACTTTGACTTCCGGTCATGAGGTATCCCTGGATACACACATAAACCACGGTGTGTGTGTCCCAGACACGCCGCTGTCACAGCAAGGGGCGGGAGCGCTGCTATAGAACCAGACAATACCAGGTAACCGGCATGTGCACATCTTGATGGGCACTCACAGTAGCGCTTTTTAGCATCAGAGGTGTTCGCTTATGATAGCGCAAGCCTAATCTATAACATCCATCTGTAGATTATTATCTTTTCACAGACACCAAAAAACCACTGGGCTACCACCCCCCTATAATACACGAGCAGTGCTACAGCAATAGGTATAACATTACTTTATTCCTTCCTATTCATTACTTTTGGCACATATGTATTAATCACGATACTATCCTAGACCGAGAAAAATCAAAACCAATACTACAAGAGAAGTGGTATTGTGCAGTTCCTTTACATTGAGGACGATATGTTGTAGTGTTTAGAAGAAAATAGACTAGGTACTGTGCAGTTTCTTTATATTCAGGACAAGCGAAGTGATACTGTACAGTTATTTTACGCTCAGGACAAGAAAAGTGGTACTGTGCAGTTCCTTTATAGACAGGACAAGTCATACTGTGCATTTAATTTGCATTCAAGACAAGAGAAGTACCGTGTAGTTCATTTACATTTAAGAAAAGAGAAGTGGTACTGTATAGTGCCAATGCAGAGAGGAAAAAAGAAGTGGTACTGTGCAGTTCCTTTGCATGTAGGACAAGAGAAATAGTACTGTGCAGAGCCAATGCAGAGAGGAAAAGAGAAGTAATACTCTGCAATTCCAATTCATACAGGACAATAGACGCAATACGGAGCAGTGTCCATAGATTGTGATCAAGAGAATTGATACTGGGCATTGAGATACATATAGGAACTTCAAAGTGGTGTACAGACATTAAGGGTGTGTGCGCACATGAGAAATGGTACTGTGCAGTGTGATACTTACAGGACAAGAGAAGTGGTACTGTGCTGTATGAATACATTCAGGACATAAGAAGTGGTACTGTGCTGTACGAATACATTTGGACATGAGAAGTGGTACTGTGCAGTGTGATGCATACAGGACATGAGAAGTGGTACTGTGCTGCATGAATACATTCAGGACATAAGAAGTGGTACTGTGCTGTACGAATACATTTGGACATGAGCTGTGGTACTGTGCAGTGTGATGCATACAGGACATGAGAAGTGGTACTGTGCTGCATGAATACATTTGGACATGAGAAGTGGTACTGTGCTGTACGAATACATTTGGACATGAGCTGTGGTACTGTGCAGTGTGATGCATACAGGACATGAGAAGTGGTACTGTGCTGCATGAATACATTTGGACATGAGAAGTGGTACTGTGCTGTACGAATACATTTGGACATGAGCTGTGGTACTGTGCAGTGTGATGCATACAGGACATGAGAAGTGGTACTGTGCTGCATGAATACATTTGGACATGAGAAGTGGTACTGTGCTGTACGAATACATTTGGACATGAGCTGTGGTACTGTGCTGCATGAATACATTCAGGACAGGAGAAGTGGTACTGTGCTGCATGAATACATTCAGGACAGGAGAAGTGGTACTGTGCTGCATGAATACATTCAGGACAGGAGAAGTGGTACTGTGCTGCATGAATACATTCAGGACAGGAGAAGTGGTACTGTGCTGCATGAATACATTCAGGACAGGAGAAGTGGTACTGTGCTGCATGAATACATTCAGGACAGGAGAAGTGGTACTCTGCTGCATGAATACGTTCAGGACATGAGAAGTGGTACTGTGCTGCATGAATACATTCAGGACAGAATAAGTGGTACTGTGCTGCATGAATACATTCAGGACAGGAGAAGTGGTACTGTGCTGCATGAATACATTCAGGACAGGAGAAGTGGTACTGTGCTGCATGAATACATTCAGGACAGGAGAAGTGGTACTGTGCTGCATGAATACATTCAGGACAGGAGAAGTGGTACTGTGCTGCATGAATACATTCAGGACAGGAGAAGTGGTACTGTGCTGCATGAATACATTCAGGACAGGAGAAGTGGTACTGTGCTGCATGAATACATTCAGGACAGGAGAAGTGGTACTGTGCTGCATGAATACATTCAGGACAGGAGAAGTGGTACTGTGCTGCATGAATACATTCAGGACAGGAGAAGTGGTACTGTGCTGCATGAATACATTCAGGACAGGAGAAGTGGTACTGTGCTGCATGAATACATTCAGGACAGGAGAAGTGGTACTGTGCTGCATGAATACATTCAGGACAGGAGAAGTGGTACTGTGCTGCATGAATACATTCAGGACAGGAGAAGTGGTACTGTGCTGCATGAATACATTCAGGACAGGAGAAGTGGTACTGTGCTGCATGAATACATTCAGGACAGGAGAAGTGGTACTGTGCTGCATGAATACATTCAGGACAGGAGAAGTGGTACTGTGCTGCATGAATACATTCAGGACAGGAGAAGTGGTACTGTGCTGCATGAATACATTCAGGACAGGAGAAGTGGTACTGTGCTGCATGAATACATTCAGGACAGGAGAAGTGGTACTGTGCTGCATGAATACATTCAGGACAGGAGAAGTGGTACTGTGCTGCATGAATACATTCAGGACAGGAGAAGTGGTACTGTGCTGCATGAATACATTCAGGACAGGAGAAGTGGTACTGTGCTGCATGAATACATTCAGGACAGGAGAAGTGGTACTGTGCTGCATGAATACATTCAGGACAGGAGAAGTGGTACTGTGCTGCATGAATACATTCAGGACAGGAGAAGTGGTACTGTGCTGCATGAATACATTCAGGACAGGAGAAGTGGTACTGTGCTGCATGAATACATTCAGGACAGGAGAAGTGGTACAGTGCTGCATGAATACATTCAGGACAGGAGAAGTGGTACTGTGCTGCATGAATACATTCAGGACAGGAGAAGTGGTACTGTGCTGCATGAATTCATTCAGGACAGGAGAAGTGGTACTGTGCTGCATGAATACATTCAGGACAGGAGAAGTGGTACTGTGCTGCATGAATACATTCAGGACAGGAGAAGTGGTACTGTGCTGCATGAATACATTCAGGACAGGAGAAGTGGTACTGTGCTGCATGAATACATTCAGGACAGGAGAAGTGGTACTGTGCTGCATGAATACATTCAGGACAGGAGAAGTGGTACTGTGCTGCATGAATACATTCAGGACAGGAGAAGTGGTACTGTGCTGCATGAATACATTCAGGACAGGAGAAGTGGTAGTGGTACTGTGCTGCATGAATACATACAGGACATGAGAAGTGGTACTTTGCAATGTTTATACATTCAGGACAGGAGAAGTGGTACTGTGCAGAGTATTTATACAAGAGAAGTGGTACTGTGCAGTGTGATACATACAGGACAGGAGAAGTGCTATAGCACAGTGTCCTTTCATTCAGTACAACAGAAATTGTACTGAACAATGTCTATACATAAAGGTTAAGTGAATGGATACTATGCGGTATGATGCATAAAGGCATTATCATTGGTACTGTGCAGTGTTCGTACATTTTAGATAAAAATAATTGGTATTCTGCAGTACCCATATGTTCAAGATGTAAGGAGCAGCACAATAAGGACAAAGTGCCCTTATATCCAGGACAACAGCAGTGGTGCTATGCAGTGTCTATAAATAATACAGGTCTACAAAAGAAAAAAATTTTTTTTAAGGTGCCAAGTTTTTTTTAATGGATTTAGGGTGCTTTGAGGGTGCTGAATTGGTTCTATTCATCCATGAAAATAATGCATTCCTCCATTGAGACTTGTGTGATCACAAATGCAATAGCTTTTGGTCTTTTGTCTCTGTAACAGAGTCTTATGTAATGAAACATCCCATATGATTATTTTGTATTTCAGTTTGTAGGCTTACAATGCTATAAAAGCGACTTTTTGAAGCCAGAATTCTGCTGTAATTAATTTAACTATTAAATATCTGGTAAAATCGAAATCATATTCTTAATCGGCACCACAAACATAATATAAAACTGTTCAAACAGCGTTGGCACCAAAATCACTGTATGCCAGTGTAATAGGCAAGAGAAATAGTACTGTAGAAGTCCAAATGATGCTGGACAAGTGATGTAATAGTGTGGAGTGTTTGTAGATAAAAGTATATGTAAATTGCCTCTTCAGAGAGGAATAGGACTTGAACTCTACAGCTCCATGGAATTAATGGTGCTATATAAATGAATAATAATAATAATAATAACTCTATAGCGCCATTTGCAAGCAGTAATGCTACAAGTCACTATTGACCCTTTAATGAGCCTTGAAATGTGATTTACAACAAAAGGCTAATCAGAATCTTAATTTGGAGACATGGTGTTTCAGGGTATTGCCCTTCATCAGTGCAAGGTATGAGAACTGATTTGGCTAGGTGAGAGGCTCTGGATTGAGGTCTAAGGGGTAACGTTTCACCTTGTGAAGAGCGACATACCGGGTCTGGCATGCCAATTTAGGTAGGATTTTTCACCATGCAATGCTCCACTGGGAAATTTAATGTGCAAATTGCCTCTTCAGAGAAGAAGACGACTTGAACTCTATAGCTCCACTTGTTGGAACCAGCAATCCTACAACTCACTATTGACCCTTTTACAAGCCTTGAAAAGTGACTTCAGACAGAAGCCAAATCAGAATCTCAATTTCCAGACACTTTGTTTCGGGGTATTGCCCCTCATCAGTGCAAAGTATTAGAATTGATTTGGCTAGGTGAGAGGCTCTGGACTGAGGTCTAAAGGGTAGATCCTATTCACCCCTCTGAGAATAAGCAAACTGATTAAAAAGATGTCTCCAGAAGCTGCCATCCCACCTTGAGACACTTCAGCATTGAGAATGACCAGGAAAAGCAGGAATGGACAGCAGAAATTTCCACCATTCTGACTTCAGTGCAAGGGTGTCAAGAATTTTGAATCACAAAGATCCCAATATCACAGTCCGGGAAGGTCACTAGTACCACCCACTGTGATCTTTGGAGTGAACGGCTATCTGCCAAGACCTATCGTTACAATTACACGATTGGCTGACGATCAACAGAGAAGACCGTAGAGAAACAGTGAGCGTATGGTATATACACCTCTGGATTCCAACACATGGAAATATGTGTGTATACCCCCGTACGGTCACCACTAACTCCACAATAACAACAGACAACTCTCTGCCACCGCCAATCCGTTTCTGGCTGATTGGACGTAGTTTAAGGTAGCGTATGGCTTTGAGTCGTAGTTTACAGAACAAAAGGAACAGAGCTATTACATTTTATATTTAATTCAAAGGGAGGCAGTGTTTATGAAAAATATACAAAAGATTTTGCAATGGAGACAAAAAAATACAGCAAGTACAGTTACAGAAAATAAAAGAGATTAACAAGAGAACTTGGTACACTGATCGCAGGACGATTCAGTTTAGCCGAAGAAGAGCACTTGGCTTGGTGTTGTCACTAAATGCGACTCATGCATACACGAGTGTGTATCTCTGTACAGGAACACAGATCATAATTTGGCTGTTTTTTTTATCAGACCATGAGGGCCACACTCACATGGGCCAGGTTGTGGGCTGGACTCACCCTTTCACGATGTTATGAAATCTCAACTTATGCAATAACTCCTCTCCGAATGACGGCAGAAAGTCGAGGTTGATGCCATATTTTGTATCAGGATTTTAGCTATACTTAGAGACACAAAAGAGCACAGTGAGGTCAAAAATACTCTGATTGGATAATCTTCATCCGCCTTTAAAAACTTCACAGTAATAAGTAAGTGCTAGTATTTAGTTGATACGTTTTTTGTGTCTTCCAGTTTATTGGTGGTGTGAACATGTTCCTACAGACTTGTTCAATGTGCAAGTAGCCCATGTGTTTCTGGTTCTATAATTGTTCTCTTGTTTCTACAAGACTAGGGAGTCCACCACTCCTTTGTGGGTCATTTGCATTCAGCTGTTCCATCCAGCATGTCCACATGTATATTCCCTCTCTGAACCCTGCTTATACAGGTACTATACAGATGATCAGGTTTTTAAATACATCAGATAGGGATTATATACATTAGTTAGGACTGTTCTATATGGGTATACCTTGACGATTGGAGGAGCAGCTTAGTATAAATTTTTTTTTGCAAAAAAAGGATCAACTAAATACTGTTTTTTTCCATCTTTTGACTAGCACTTGCTTATTACTGTGATTTTTTTTACAACAGAGTACTTTTGACCTCACTGTGCTCTTTTGTGTCTTCAAGTTTATTGGTGGTGTGAACATGTTCCTACAGACTTGTTCACTCTGCAAGTAGCCCATGTGTCTGGTTCTATTGGAGACCAAACATGGCATAGCTGTTGGCAGTTATATGGCCCTTCTGAATTTGGGGCCTTTTGGTGGTGGTTGTAATTACAAGAAATTATGTATATTTTTTCCCTGGTTAACCCCGGTGCTGAAAATGTATGTCTCATTAATATCGTATGTATAGAAATTCCAATATTCTATGTTTTCTTTCAGAGTCATATTTCTGTTGCAGGTATAACACTTTTCTCTGCGGCAACAAAGATGTCTAGTGTGCATGTAAAATTTCCCTTGAGCGGACAATGTATTTCCTGCGGACAAAAGGTTTCGTCCACTTTATTTATTCAGGTCTTGCTGTCCAACTCTCTGAAAATGACTACTCCTGCCTCAATGACCTGTTTGTTGTATATAGCTCTTTGTCTATGCACAATATACTGTCTCATGGCCTTTATCCTACAAGAGGCTCTTGTATGTTAATTAAGCTGGTTCTCTATTACATTTCCTACTTGTAGTAGTCTATTCCAAGAGTGTTAGCTAGATTGCCAGCTCTTGTTTCGTTGTTGCATATGGTAGAGGGAAAAAAAGGGAAGGGGGATACGAGTTACTTCAAGGATTTTTAATATTTTCTATGAAACAGGGCAAATTGTAAGCAAGGCACTCGGCAGTACTGGCTCATGCCTCCTATGAGATAAGTTGACATGTCGATCGTGATTGACTAGTTGCTGACCTGTGCAATAAAGTTATTCACCCCCAAATAACATTTACTGACACACATGGAATCAACATCTTGTGTAAAGCTGATGACTTATTGCTGTATATCCAGGCAGACTACCTCTTCAGAATTTTAGGAAAGCATCATTACATCCTTCGGGGATCTTTGGTGACCATATGGGTTTGACAATTAACAAAAAAAAGCAAATAAGATTTTTTTCTACAGTATGACAGAAAAGGACGTCTTGGAGTTTATTTTTCAATGACCAATCCGTTTGGCTCAAGTTTGGGAAATTTTGAGTTTTTCAAAAAGTATAATTTCTCCTTGCGGAGATCGACATGCTAAGGCTGGGTTCCCATTGCGTTATGGGACCGCGTTAAACGGACAGCGTTGCACGGCGAAATTAACGCCGTGCAACGCGGCCGTTAACACGCCCATTGAAGGCAATGGGAACGCGCTTCACTAGCGCGTGCCATGTTCGGCACGCGCTAGCGACGCGCCGGTGATTTCTGGCGCGCCGCGGACGCTGCTTGCAGCGTCCGCGGCGCGCCCGCGGTCCGTTCCCCGCTCTCGCAGATCGGGGATCTGCGAGAGCGGGGACGTTACCGCGACCCCGACCGCAGCCCCATAGAAAACATTGCGTTAGCGCAATCCGCTAGCGCTAAACGGATTGCACTAACGCAATGTGACCCTAGCCTAAGCATGCCGAGATGAGGAGACTTAAAGCCGCAATACTCCTCTAAAAATATGCTAATTATGCAAATTGTCTCTTCAGAGAGGAAGAGAACTAGAACTCTAGTGCCACCTATTGGAAGGTAGCAATCCTACAAGTCAATGCTGACCCTTTAACGAGCCAGACACTGTGTTTCGCTTTGCACTGACAAGGGGCAGTACCCCGAAACACAGTGTCTGCAAATTGAAATTCTGGTTTGGCTATTATCCTAAGTCATGTGACAAGGCTCGTTAAAGGGTCGACATTGACTTGTAGGATTGCTACCTTCCAATAGGTGGCACTAGAGTTCTAGTTCTCTTCCTCTCTGAAGAGACAATTTGCGTAATGAGTTTTTCAAAGCCTTTACCAGTATTCATGAAATAAGAATGCACAGACTATAAAACACTGTATAAGCAGAGATATTACAATACCCGACAATTATTTTCAATATGAATCACAAATCGTCATGTGTTTTTTGTTACAAGACTTAAAGTTTTAAAGGCGGATGAAGATTATCCAATCAGAAATATTACCGTAATCCAATATCCACTTTCTATAAGCTTTTGGAAACGGATCGTTCTCACAGGATAAAAAGCTTTTATTTACAATGACATTACTTGAAAAATAACATTGTTTTAAGAGAGAATCTTTTTTTTTGCAGTCCCCAAGAATACAGATAATTTCCACTCATCCACTTACAGAGGAAAATGAGTATTAAGGGCGGTTTTGAAAATCACAATGTTATCGAAAGTAGGCAGTGACCTGCAGACAAAATGTCCGTTAGCAGAGTCATGTCTAGTATGTAAAAGGTAGTACTATGAGTACAGTGACATGCATGCTTTATTATCATTTTACATTTATGAGGTTCGAAGCTGGGATGTCTTCATTTGTGTCTTCTAAATCGGTTCTTCTTCCTCTCAGGCAGGAATAAACTGGCCCGCAGGGGAATAGGTCAATCCCCCAGTGGGTCCCTCACCCAACTTTGAGCAGCAGTACAATACACTTGATTCACAGGCAAAGGCAGCATCTCATCATTCATTTAACAAAATACCTAGGTTTTTATGATACTATGTAGAATCACAAACAAGTCTGTGAATGACGATAATCTAATTTTTGGATGTAACTGAACGGCCACAGTTACTGGTGGACCCTTGGCACTCCGGTGTTACACTGCTCGCATAGGTAAACTTTTCTTCTTTTTCTTCAAAATTGAACTCTACAAATTGGAAAATTTGCCTACATATGATTAATTCTTTATAGTCCATTTACAAAGGTCAATCCAGGCTGCCAATTGCAAGCCAATCAGCAATCATCTAATCTGGCCCGTCTACCCCAGACAACAAAGCAGTGTTAGGATTTTTCCGCACAGAATCTGAGAAATCCGCAGGTAAAACGCCAGTAAACCGTGTTTTTTGTGCATATTTCACCTGTGTTTTTACACCTGCGGATTCCTATTAAGGAGCAGGTGTAAAACGCTGCGGAATCCACACAAAGAATTGACATGCTGCAGAAAATAAACCGCAGCAATTCTGTGCGGTATTTTCCGCAGCATGTGCACAGCGGATTTGGTTTTCCATAGCTTTACATTTTACTGTAAAACGCGTGGAAAACTGCTGCAGATCCGCAGCCAAATCCGCAACGTTTGCACATAGCCTTTAGGATAGACCTATCACTAATATGATCGCTCTGTACCATTATAGTATCATGTTATGGTCAGCATAAGGTGCGTGTCACCAATGGAGAAGTGTCCATACTACATCAAAGTTAATAACGTTCACAAAAATAAGCAAGAGGCCGTTGTGCATGGTATATGGCTGACAAAGTGTATCTTCTTCCTGTGTAACAAGATAAGTGACCCTCCACCCTGAGACTGACAAGTGACAGTACATTTCTTATGCATGGTCTCTCTATCTCTGAGAAACACAACTTGCTTCCCGGGTGCCACATGCAACCTGTAGTGCCATTCTGTGCATCCCTTTTTTTCTAGAATGCTAAATAGGGAAGCTGAAGAACCTCTTTGTCTAAATTATCGGGAATTCCAAAAAAATGGAACCTCATTTAAATACGTGAAATCAAAATACCCCTACAACCACAAAATATGGCACCCGGACCAAAAAAGGTTGTGCACCTCTGTTCTGTCTGGTGCCCTTCATTTGCCTCCATCCCACTCATATACTCCACTTGGCATTCTGTTCCTCCTGCTTCCTAGATGGCCACCATATCACATGGTGAATGTAGTGGTAGATGAACCCACTCCACCTCTGCCTTTTCTATCCAACTGATACAGAAAGACCAGGTAGGTGTGCTCTAGGTGAACCACGGCACTGCACCGATTGCTGGATTCTCCTTATCGTTTATCCACACACAATGGTTCATCGGCACCTGATACTGCAGGTGACCTTTATTCTGATGATCTTTTGGGGTTGAACTCCAAAGGAGTAGTTTATCAGTGTTTGATTATTCGGGGCCTGACTACATGAATCATTTTGGCCAGTTTAAAGGAACCTTCGCACTCAAGCATAACAGACAATCCCTTCTATCAGCCACGAATCATACAGCCGCGGGGCTCAAACGTATTATTTGAGCACGCCCAAGATGCTCGGAGAACACCCGAACATGCTCAGATTAGACGTTATCCGAGCTTTTTTCGCTCATCACTATTGTTTACCTACCCAGTGGTTCACCGGTACGCGGTACTGTTGCTAATTCCTTTTCCCTTTTATACTGCTGTTCCTACAATGATGGCATTCTCCTGCCAGATATCGGGAAAACTGTGATGCCAGCAGAGCGATCAGTCTGGTTTACTAGGCAATTGCACTTAGTAAAAAGCCTCTTCTTCTATTATTTATTTCTAAATGAAAAATAGAGGCATCTAAGGTATGCTATGGACAGCAGGAATATTTTTGTCTTCTGCCCTCGTCATCTTAGAAAAGGGGAAAAAAAACAGCTGAGGAAGGTATTTGCATTCATTGATCACAGCATGTTTCAGGCTTATGAAGATGCTTGTTGCTATCCACTAGGATTAAAAAAAAAATCTACACTTTGATGTTTTTCACGCACACTTTGTACATTTTTGATGTTTTACCTTTAATCACAGAGTAGGCAGCTTGTTTTGGCAGCCGATCTTGGCTGTGGGCAGGAACTTGTGAGTTATGCCACATTCTGTACACAGAACTTCAGATGAACTCATAATAATGAAACTCCCACAGAGACAAATTCTGTTCCGCAACTACTGTTATTATTTTCTGTTTGATGGAGGTCAAGACAGAGTCTCAGAAGTGGTTTACAATTGCACATCCACTTCTGCGGCTGATGCCTTCCAGTGCTCATGCGTTATAATAATATCATTTTTTTTATATAAAGCTTACATTGGTTACTCGTCTTATCCAGCTACATTTTCCAAAGTGCAGAGTAATCAAATGTTCTCACTTGAGAAGAAAACGGCAAGATGTTTAGTCTTGAAGTCCCTGCTTTTGATCTCTATAAATGTATAACTTTAATCTTAAGTAGTGGAGATGTCAATGCTCTTCCGGTCAAGGTCGTATCTAGGCCTTCACCTTGGACATAGGCCGATTTCATACGTTCGACATTCAGTGTCCGAGTACGCAACACAAAGTCCGGACCTTATGATCATATTTGAAGACCCTTGGCTGCTCTGAACATTGCAGTCCATATTCAGTGTGAATATTGGTCATGTAAAACGTATCTTACATAGGTCATCAAACTACAAATCTGTAAATGAGCCCTACCCGTACCTTTCCGGCTTGCCCGGGCTACTATACAATCCATCCTGCCTACTTCTGTGCTGTTTTTGCTGTAGTAGCATGTCGCAGCTCATTCACTAACAGTAGGCCACTTATTTATTCTGGCCACGGTGTTTTGTACAAATTGGATACAATTTTTCATGTTATTGTCGCAGGGTCAGCTTGGTGGGTTTGACAATTAAAAAAAAAATCGAATAAGATTTTTTTCTACTGTATGACAGAAAAAGACTTCTTGGAGATTATTTTCCAATGACCAACCCGTTTGGGGAATTAGTGACTATAAATAAGTCTTAAAATGGGTTATCTCATAAATCATTTTCATCATAGATGCTATAAAACATTTTTTCTTTACGTTTCACCTTGTCCCGTTTGATACTAGTAACAGGTGCTGCTAAGGGCAAGTTCTGAGCCAAATCAATGTTCTTCCCCATCTGGCAGCCAAATCAGTGTTCTTCCCCCATCTAGCATCACCAATATAGTCTGTTCTTACTTGTTGAATGAGTCTTCTCAGTTGTTCTGCCATGATTCTGCACATTCTCTGCTCCTTCCCTGATGATAGAAGCTGAAAACTAACTTCATTTATTGTTCTGTGTCAATGCCTATACTCTGTAGCAGCCTGACTAGGGCAGAGCGAACTACCTTGGCCCGGATTTAAAGTGATTATGATTACAGAGCACTTCCTGATCACCAACACCGAGGTCTTAGATGGAAGTGAACATTCCTATGCATTTTGAGCACCAGGTGGCACCGTAATATGTTAATAAGTCTGCTCTAGAAAATTTTTACGACAATTTAAATGGCAGACATTTTTTTTAGAGCCATACAAAGAATCCGATATTTAATTGTGGGGTTTTCTCAAAGTCACAATGTGGTCTTATAATATAATACAGTGTGTCTGTAAAGTCATGGTGCACTTTTCATCACCAGTCACAGGATCTATTTATAGTTTACATTTTGGCACCCTTTCTCTGGCCCAATCATATCAGACCTGTTCATGAAGAGAGATCACAAGAACCAATCAAACAAAACAAACTCATTTAAGCTGTTGCTGAGTCCCCAGTCAGATTAACCCCTGATAAACTGAACTCTGATTAATACACTGTCAGGTCTGTGACATCATGAAACCACAAGCTTATGCCAGCTGTGTGGTTTTCATGCCAGTTGAGATGTGGACAGTACAGAGGAAAGTTCAGTGTGTTCTGTGGCTCGCTAAATTCGCATCCGTGACCAAAGTGCTACGTGAATATTGGCGTGTTTATAACGAAGCGCCACCACATAGGAATAACATTACTTGGTGGGATAAGCAGTTGAAGGAAACCGGCAGTTTGGTGGAGAAACATTGTTCTGGTAGGCCATCAGTCAGTGACGAGTCTGTATAGGCTATACGGGATAGCTACCTAAGGAGCCCTAAAAAATCTGTGCGTGCGTGTGCTCAACAATTACACCTAAGCAAGACTACAGTTCATAAGGAGTTAAAGAAACGTTTCTGTTTTACGGGGTACAAATTGTGGCTGTTGCACGCTATCAAACCTGTGGATAGACCCAAACGATGCGCGTTTGCTACAGATATGCTTCATGAGATCAACAATGATGCAAGATTTTTGCAAAGACTGTGTTTAGCGATGAGGCGACCTTCCATATCTGTGAACATGTTCATCGCCATAACGTCCGAATATGGGCTGCTGAACATCCTCATGCCTACGTTGAGTACAAACGTAACACCCCTAAAGTGAACGTGCGGTGTGGCCTGATACATGATAAGGTGATAAGCCCATTTTTTTTCATGGAGCGGTCTGTGACAGCAAACACGTATCTTGACATGTTGGAATTGTATGCAGTGCAATAATTTCCAGAAGGTGTCATCTTTCAACAGAACGGGGCTCCTCCACACTACGCCACCATTGTTCGTGAGTTTCTGGTTAGAACATTCCTTCCGCAGTGGATAGGCAGGGGTTCTGTCAAGCCATGGCCACCACAATCCCTGGATCTGACGCCCTTAGACTTTTACCTTTGGGGTTATGTGAAGCAACATGTGTGCATTGAACGTATCAACGACATTAATCACTTAAAACAGAGAATCACAGACGTTATTCACTCTGTTACACCGGACATCCCTACCCATCTGTGGCAAGAACTTCACTATCGTTTGGATGTGTGTAGGGCAACAAATGAAGCCCACACTGCACTAAATAGGTATGAAACTGTGAGGGTGTTTCTTTTATTTGGAGCAGATTTCACATTTCTATTGTTTTTTGTTGCTTTCCAGTGACTAGTCAAAAGTGCACCATGACTTTATGGACACACTGTATATCTTAAGTTTATTTATTTGTGCCAATAAAACCTATTTTTAAATTTGTCCTGTTTTGCAAATATCACTGCCCTAAGGATGTCCCTCCAAGCTGTATACTCTTCAGTTGCTATTGGAACTATCCTGTAGTTCCAGGGGCCCTGGTGGTCTTGCAGAGTGCTACCATAGCTGTGCTGTGTCTAGAATGTAGCTTCTGCTGAGAGGGAAGATGTCTTCCCACATTACAGTGCAGATAGTTTATACCAGAAAATAGCTGTGTGCATGTACTGATAAGTAAGGAGCGATGTATTGCAATAGGCTTTATACCAGGGCCTGAAAAGAGATATATACTGCAGGATGGGCTTGTATATACAGGGGACAGAAAGGAGATATAAACTGCAAGATGGGCCTGTAAACCGGGTCCTGAGACAAGAGATATGCAGTATGAGCTGTATGTAGATGGGACAGTAGAGAGCTATATATTGCAAAATTTGGTGTATACAGGGAACAGAAAGGAGAAACATATTGTAGGATGCGCTGTATATACAAGGGGCAGCGAAGATATACTAAGTTGTGGAACTGTACAGTATATAGAGGGAATAGAAAGGAAAAATTTACTGCACAAAGGCGCAAAATGCATGGGGTGAGAGGAGAGATGTACTGCAGTATTGGGTTTTGTGTACAGGAGCTGAAATTAGTTGAACTATGTTTGTTGCCTGCTGCTGAGAGTTTAATGATGTGAGACTACAAATGCCACTCTATGGATGCTTATGGCCGACGATTATTTTCTACTATGTGCATCAACAGAGCACTTGGAGTTTCACATCACTGACTTGTAAAGCAGAAGTGGGGGAGTGCAGGAGAGTTGAGCTCTGCTATGAATCAACTAATGATGGAAAAACATACTGCAGCTATACTTGTGTGTAAATGGCAGAAGATAAAATTGGCTATAGTACAGGAGCAGATGGTGGACAGATACATAAGGTGAATTTTACAATTAGATTATCTTTAACTCATAGAGGCAGTCTTGTCAGTAACACACATGAAGGGTGAGGGGGTCTGCAGCACTGAGAATCGACTGTTGCTGTAAATTCTAGTTTTACCCAATAGGAATAGGAACTCCTATTCTGCAATTAGAAGCTGGATGCACGGAGAAAAAGACACAATTACAAGAAATAAACATTATATTGGGCTTAGCCTGTATATTAACAATGAGTATGCATTTACTGTGCTTTGTGAAAATTAATGCGATTGTGGAATCTTTAAGAGGCGTCTTTTGCCTTTCTGTAATTGACTGTTTCTAGGCAGTTGGTTTTTCACAATAGGAATGTTATCTAATCTGAAACCTTTTAAGGAGATGCATTGTTCGCCAAATGCATAGAACATCACTGGTCAGATGAGTGTGTGAAAATTATTTTTAATTCCAGCAACATTGTAAATCTTCGATCAGACAGATGATTGTACAGAGCATTGGCTCAATACTGAGAACATCAGCAGCAGACAGACTTTTCTGATTTTAAATATTACAGATTTGTAGCTGCCGTTTGCAAATTCATTGTGATATGAGTTGTTTTTATCCATACATATATTTTTTTATCCATACATCAGTTTTTCTTTATTATTTAATGTCCTTTGGTTTCCTTAGACGATTCTTTGTTTAACTCCTTAAGGACTGAGTGATTTTTTTTTTTTTGAGGTTCAGTTTTTCCCAGAAGCCATAGCTTTTTTTTATTTTTCCTCCAACATAACCAAATGAGGTCTTCATTTTTACAGGACAAGTTGTACTTTTAAATTAAGTCACTCATTTTATCATGCAATGTACTGGAAAACAGGAGAAAAAAAATTCTTTAGTGTGTTGAAATTGTGAGAAGAAACAAAAATGCAATTTAGCAAAAATGTTTTGAGTTTTATTTTTATGGTATTCATTGTGCAGTAAAATGACCTAGCAGTGTGATTCTCCAGCCCAGTACGATTATGGCTATTGCATAGTCTCATAATTTTTTTTTATTTGTTTACATAATGGAAAAAAAATAGGAAATTTATTTTTAAAAAAATATATATATACAGTACAGACCAAAAGTTTGGACACACCTTCTCATTTAAAGATTTTTCTGTATTTTCATGACTATGAAAATTGTACATTCACACCGAAGGCATCAAAACTATGAATTAACACATGTGGAATTATATATTTAACAAAAAAGTGTGAAACAACTGAAATTATGTCTTATATTCTAGCTTCTTCAAAGTAGCCACCTTTTGCTTTGATGACTGCTTTACACACTCTTGGCATTCTCTTGATGAGCTTCAAGAGGTAGTCACCGGGAACTGTTTTCACTTCACAGGTGTGCCCTGTCAGGTTAAATGAGTGGGATTTCTTGCCTTATAAATTGGGTTGGGACCATCAGTTTTGTTGTGCAGAAGTCTGGTGGATACACAGCTGATAGTCCTACTGAATAGACTGTTAGAATTTGTATTATGGCAAGAAAAAAGCAGCAAAGTAAAGAAAAACGAGTGACCATCATTACTTTAAGAAATAAAGGTCAGTCAATCTGAAAAATTGGGCAAAGTTTGAAAGTGTCCCCAAGTGCAGTGGCAAAAACCATCAAGCGCTACAAAGAATCTGGCTCACATGAGGTCCGCCCCAGGAAAGGAAGACCAAGAGTCACCTCTGCTTCTGAGGATAAGTTTATCCGAGTCACCAGCCTCAGAAATCGCAGGTTAACAGCAGCTCAGATTAGAGATCAGGTCAATGCCACACAGAGTTCTAGCAGCAGACTCATCTCTACAACAACTGTTAAGAGGAGACTTTGTACAGCAGGCTTTCATGGTAAAATAGCTGCTAGGAAACCACTGCTAAGGACAGGCAACAAGCAGAAGAGACTTGTTTGGGCTAAAGAGCACAAGGAATGGACATTAGACCAGTGGAAATCTGTGCTTTGGTCTGATGAGTCCAAATTTGAGATCTTTGGTTCCAACTACCGTGTTTTTTGTGCGACGCAGAAAAGGTGAACGGATGGACTCTACATGCCTGGTTCCCACCGTGAAGCATGGAGGAGGAGGTGTGATGGTGTGGGGGTGCTTTGCTGGTGACACTGTTGGGGATTTATTCAAAATTGAAGGCATACTGAACCAGCATAGCTACCACAGCATCTTGCAGCGGCATGCTTTTCCATCTGAAGACACAAAAGAGAATAGTAAAACCAAAAACACTCAGTTTGAAAAAAATGTTGCAGTAATCCGCAAGTGCTAGTAAAAGATGTAAAGAACAGGGTATTTGGTTGATACGTTTTTTGCAAAAAATGTATACTAAGCTGCTCTACCAAACTTCACGGTATACCCTTATCAGAGCAGTCCTAACTAATGTATGCAATCCCTATCTGATGTATTTAAAAACCTGATCATCTGTATATTACCTGTGTGAACAGGGTTCAGAGAGGAAAAATCCATGTGTGCATACAGAGTAGAACAGCTTTTGTAGTTTGGTAGAGCAGCTTAGTATACATTTGTTGTGTCTTCAGGTTTCTTGGTGGTGTGTGAACATGATCCTACAGACTTGTTCACTGTGCAAGTAGCCCATGTGTTCCTGTTTCCATGCTTTTCCATCTGGTTGGCGTTTAGTTGGACCATCATTTATTTTTCAATAGGACAATGACCCCAAACACACCTCCAGGCTGTGTAAGGGCTATTTGACCAAGACGGAGAGTGATGGGGTGCTACGCCAGACCTGAACCCAATCGAGATGGTTTGGGGTGAGCTGGACCGCAGAGTGAAGGCAAAAGGGCCAACAAGTGCTAAGCATCTCTGGGAACTCCTTCAAGATGGTTGGAAGACCATTCCCGATGCCTACCTCTTGCAGCTCATCAAGAGTGTGCAAAGCAGTCATCAAAGCAAAAGGTAGCTACTTTGAAGAACCTAGAATATAAGACATCTTTTCAGTTGTTTCACACTTTTTTGTTAAGTATATGATTCCACATGTGTTACTTCATAGTTTTGATGCCTTCAGTGTGAATACAATTTTCATAGTCATGAAAATACAGAAAAATCTTTAAATGAGAAGGTGTGTCCAATCTTTTGGTCTGTAATGTATATATTTTTTTTGTTAGCGATTAAGTTTTTACACTGATGGAGTTGTGATAGGGCTTGATTTTTTTGCATGGTGAGCACAGGTTACTAGCTACTTCTGCAGTGGCCAGTTTCCCAGGCAAGGAGCTAGCGCTTACAAGCTTCCCAATGCATTTTGCACATGTGGCTTGGAAGCTGGCTTGATCGCTAGATTCAGCAAGCTTAGAAACCTCATTTTTCTCCGATTCTACAGAGGTAAAGCTGCATCTGCTATCAGCATTAGAAAGTTAATAATTCACGTTGGGAGCTTATCCATGCCAGCGCCCTGAACTGTGAATGCTCAGGAGTATTCCTACCGCAGCATACAAGGAAAGAAGGGGAATAGTATGCTCCTGAAGAACGAACGGAAAACACAACCTTTTAAAGGCTTTGTGCCTCCTATGGAGCAAATCAAATAAGTCGAGCAACTCCGCAGCTAGATTTGAGGAAATATCCTACATATTTTTTCTCTATTCAGCTTGTAAGTGGAAATATGTGCACCAGGAAGAAGCAGCTTTTCCTTTGTCTTTATAAAGATAAAACTTTGTGTCTGTAGTTGCTTGAATTCTGCAGCTACTTATGCCTTCCCCCCCATCCCCCCCTGGCCCCTGTAATCAATGCAGTTCAATATTATTCACACATACTACGATTATGTATATGTCTAAGAAGTCTTATGAGTTTTCTTCCAAAAATCATCTTGCATAGTCATGTCAGTTCTATAAAAGGGATATTAAAGGCTTACAGGGTTGTTCTCAAGTTACTTAATTGCTTTAACTAGTTAGACTGAATGAAATTAAAAAGTTTGCGATTGACTTGCTTTTTTATCTTATGGCATTTTCCTCCAATGACAGCTTTTATCTTACATAATGTACAGCTGGTTTCCATAGAGCTCATCCACTAGTTCCTGCCCAGATTTTGGCTGAAACTGTGCAGTAGTTACCATTCATTCCTGGAAAATGGTTAAAGGGGTTTTCTACTACTCTGACAACTCCTTCTCAAGCTTTGTTTTCCCCCAATAAAATAATAACACATTATACTTCCCCCCGATACCGGCGCTCTTCCAGTGGTATTGACACTGGCTCTCTCTTGGGGCTTGCATGATATTGTTGTGTTATGTCAGAGGGAAATCTGTAGTGTTATCCATGTTATAGTGTTTGTTCTTTGTGTAGCACAAGCGATCGGATGATCACAGCTTCAAGTCTCCTAAGGAGACTATTAACCCCTTTCTGACATCGGACGTACTATCCCGTCGAGGTGGGGAGGGCCCCTATGACCACCGACGGGATAGTACATCATACGCGATCGGCCGCGCTCACGGGGGGAGCGCGGCCAGGTGTCAGCTGCTTATCACAGCTGACATCCGGCACTATGTGCCAGGAGCGGTCACGGACCGCTCCCGACACATTAACCCCCGGCACACCGCGATCAAACATGATCGCGATGTGCCAGCGGTACAGGGAAGCATCGCGCAGGGAGGGGGCTCCCTGCGGGCTTCCCTAAGCCCCCCACAGCAACGTGATGTGATCGAGTTGCTGCGAGGGTCTGCCTACCTCCCTCCCTGCTCCAGGCTCGGATCCAAGATGGCCACGGCATCTGGGTCCTGCAGGGAGGGAGGTAGCTTCACAGAGCCTGCTCAGAGCAGGCACTGTGGAGCCTGCAGTGCTGTAAGTGAGATCGGTGATCTGACAGAGTGCTGTGCAAACTGTCAGATCACCGATCTGTGATGTCCCCCCCGGGGCAAAGTAAAAAAGTTTAAAAAAAAATTTCCAAATGTGTAAAAAAAAAAAAATATATATATATTCCTAAATAATGAAAAAAATATATATATACAGTGGGGCAAAAAAGTATTTAGTCAGTCAGCAATAGTGCAAGTTCCACCACTTAAAAAGATGAGAGGCGTCTGTAATTTACATCATAGGTAGACCTCAACTATGGGAGACAAACTGAGAAAAAAAAATCCAGAAAATCACATTGTCTGTTTTTTTAACAATTTATTTGCATATTATGGTGGAAAATAAGTATTTGGTCAGAAACAAACAATCAAGATTTCTGGCTCTCACAGACCTGTAACTTCTTCTTTAAGAGTCTCCTCTTTCCTCCACTCATTACCTGTAGTAATGGCACCTGTTTAAACTTGTTATCAGTATAAAAAGACACCTGTGCACACCCTCAAACAGTCTGACTCCAAACTCCACTATGGTGAAGACCAAAGAGCTGTCAAAGGACACCAGAAACAATATTGTAGCCCTGCACCAGGCTGGGAAGACTGAATCTGCAATAGCCAACCAGCTTGGAGTGAAGAAATCAACAGTGGGAGCAATAATTAGAAAATGGAAGACATACAAGACCACTGATAATCTCCCTCGATCTGGGGCTCCACGCAAAATCCCACCCTGTGGGGTCAGAATGATCACAAGAACGGTGAGCAAAAATCCCAGAACCACGCGGGGGGACCTAGTGAATGAACTGCAGAGAGCTGGGACCAATGTAACAAGGCCTACCATAAGTGACACACTGCGCCACCATGGACTCAGATCCTGCAGTGCCAGACGTGTCCCACTGCTTAAGCCAGTACATGTCCGGGGCCCGTCTGAAGTTTGCTAGAGAGCATTTGGATGATCCAGAGGAGTTTTGGGAGAATGTCCTATGGTCTGATGAAACCAAACTGGAACTGTTTGGTAGAAACACAACTTGTCGTGTTTGGAGGAAAAAGAATACTGAGTTGCATCCATCAAACACCATACCTACTGTAAAGCATGGTGGTGGAAACATCATGTTTTGGGGCTGTTTCTCTGCAAAGGGGCCAGGACGACTGATCCGGGTACATGAAAGAATGAATGGGGCCATGTATCGTGAGATTTTGAGTGCAAACCTCCTTCCATCAGCAAGGGCATTGAAGATGAAACGTGGCTGGGTCTTTCAACATGACAATGATCCAAAGCACACCGCCAGGGCAACGAAGGAGTGGCTTCGTAAGAAGCATTTCAAGGTCCTGGAGTGGCCTAGCCAGTCTCCAGATCTCAACCCTATAGAAAACCTTTGGAGGGAGTTGATGAAGTCCGTGCTGCCAAGCGAAAAGCCAAAAACATCACTGCTCTAGAGGAGATCTGCATGGAGGAATGGGCCAACATACCAACAACAGTGTGTGGCAACCTTGTGAAGACTTACAGAAAACGTTTGACCTCTGTCATTGCCAACAAAGGATATATTACAAAGTATGGAGATGAAATTTTGTTTCTGACCAAATACTTATTTTCCACCATAATATGCAAATAAAATGTTAAAAAAACAGACAATGTGATTTTCTGGATTTTTTTTTCTCAGTTTGTCTCCCATAGTTGAGGTCTACCTATGATGTAAATTACAGACGCCTCTCATCTTTTTAAGTGGTGGAACTTGCACTATTGCTGACTGACTAAATACTTTTTTGCCCCACTGTATATTATTCCCATAAATACATTTCTTCATCTAAATAAAAAAAAAAACAATAAAAGTACACATATTTAGTATCGCCGCGTCCGTAACGGCCCGACCTATAAAACTGGCCCACTAGTTAACCCCTTCAGTAAAAACCGTAAGAAAAAAAAAAAAAAACGAGGCAAAAAACAAAGCTTTATCATACCACCGAACAAACAGTGGAATAACACGCGATCAAAAAAACAGATATAAATAACCATGGTACCGCTGAAAACGTCATCTTGTCCCGCAAAAATCGAGCTGCCATACAGCATCATCAGCAAAAAAATTAAAAAGTTATAGTCCTGAGAATAAAGCAATGCAAAAATAATTATTTTTTCTATAAAATAGTTTTTATCGTATAAAAGCGCCAAAACATAAAAAATGATATAAATGAGGTGTCGCTGTAATCGTACTGACCCGAAGAATGAAACTGCTTTATCAATTTTACCAAACGCGGAACGGTATAAACGCCTCCCCCAAAAGAAATTCATGAATAGCTGGTTTTTGGTCATTCTGCCTCACAAAAATCGGAATAAAAAGCGATCAAAAAATGTCACGTGCCGAAAATGTTACCAATAAAAACGTCAACTCGTCCTGCAAAAAACAAGACCTCACATGACTCTGTGGACCAAAATATGGAAAAATTATAGCTCTCAAAATGTGGTAACGCAAAAAATATTTTTTGCAATAAAAAGCGTCTTTCAGTGTGTGACGGCTGCCAATCATAAAAATCCGCTAAAAAAACCCGCTATAAATAGTAAATCAAACCCCCCTTCATCACCCCCTTAGTTAGGGAAAAATTAAAAAAATGTATTTATTTCCATTTTCCCATTATGGCTAGGGTTAGTGTTACGGCTAGGGTTATGGCTAGGGTGAGGGCTAGGGTTAGGGCTACAGTTAGGGTTAGGGTCCAATTTTTCCTGTTACCCTTGGGAAAATACAAAACTGGGGAATAAAAAATAATTTTGTGGGAAAAAAAAGATTTTTTATTTTCACGGCTCTGCGTTATAAACTGTAGTGAAACACTTGGGGGTTCAAAGTTCTCACAACACATCTAGATTAGTTCCCTGGGGGGTCTAGTTTCCAATATGGGGTCAATTGTGGGGGGTTTCTACTGTTTAGGTACATTAGGGGCTCTGCAAATACAATGTGACACCTGCAGACCATTCCATCTAAAGGTACCTTCACATTAAGCGACGCTGCAGCGATACCGACAACGATCCGGATCGCTGCAGCGTCGCTGTTTGGTCGCTGGAGAGCTGTCACACAGACAGCTCTCCAGCGACCAACGATGCCGGTAACCAGGGTAAACATCGGGTAACTAAGCGCAGGGCCGCGCTTAGTTACCCGATGTTTACCCTGGTTACCTTCCTAAAAGTAAAAAAAACAAACAGTACATCCTTACCTACCGCCGTCTGTCCTCCAGCGCTGCGCTCTGCACTCCTCCTGTACTGTCTGTGTGAGCACAGCGGCCGGAAAGCAGAGCGGTGACGTCACCGCTCTGCTTTCCGGCTGACCGACGCTCACAGACAGTACAGGAGGAGTGCAGAGCACAGCGCTGGAGGACAGACAGCGTTAGGTAAGTATGTACTGTTTGTTTTTTTTACTTTTAGGAAGGTAACCAGGGTAAACATCGGGTAACTAAGCGCGGCCCTGCGCTTAGTTACCCGATGTTTACCCTGGTTACCAGTGAAGACATCGCTGGATCGGTGTCACACACGCCGATCCAGCGATGGCAGCAGGAGTCCAGCGATGAAATAAAGTTCTGGACTTTCTTCAGCGACCAACGATCTCCCAGCAGGGGCCTGATCGTTGGTCGCTGTCACACATAACGATTTTATTAACGATATCGCTGCTACGTCACAAAAAGCAACGATATCGTTAACAATATCGTTATGTGTGAAGGTACCTTAAGTCTGCATTCCAAATGGCGCTCCTTCCCTTCCGAGCCCTCCCATGCGCCCAAACAGTGGTTCCCCCTACATATGGTGTATCATCGCACTCAGGACAAATTGGGCAACAAATTTTGGGGTCCAATTTCTCCTGTTACCCTCGGGAAAATACAAAACTGGGGGCTAAAAAAATAATTTTTGTGGGAAAAAATTTTTGTTTTATTTTTACGGCTCTGCATTATAAACTTCTGTGAAGCCCTTGGTGGGTCAAAGCGCTCAGCACACATCTAGATAAGTTCCTTAGGGGGTCTACTTTCCAAAATGGTGTCACTTGTGGGGGGTTTCAATGTTTAGGCACATCAGTGGCTCTCCAAACGCAACATGGCTCTCCAAACGCAACATGGCGTCCCATCTCAATTCCTGTCAATTTTGTATTGAAAAGTCAAACGGCGCTCCTTCCCTTCCGAGCTCTCCCATGCGTCCAAACAGTGGTTTACCCCCACATATGGGGTATCAGCGTACTCAGGACAAATTGTACAACAACTTTTGGAGTCCAATTTCTTCTCTTACCCTTGGGAAAATAAAAAATTGGGGGCAAAATATAATTTTTGTGAAAAAATATGATTTTTTATTTTTACGGTTCTGCATTATAAACTTCTGTGAAGCACCTGGTGGGTCAAAGTGCTCACCACACCTCTAGATAAGTTCCTTAGGGGGTCTACTTTCCAAAATGGTGTCACTTGTGGGGGGTTTCAATGTTTAGGCACATCAGTGCCTCTCCAAACGCAACATGGTGTCCCATCTCGATTCCAGTCAATTTTGCATTGAAAAGTCAAATGGCGCTCCTTCCCTTCCGAGCTCTGCCATGCGCCCAGACAGTGGTTTACCCCCACATATGGGGTATCGGTGTACTCAGGACAAATTGTACAACAACTTCTGGGGTCCATTTTCTCCTTTTACCCTTGGTAAAATAAAACAAATTGGAGCTGAAGTAAATTTTTTGTGAAAAAAAGTTAAATGTTCATTTTTATTTAAACATTCCAAAAATTCCTGTGAAGCACCAGAAGGGTTAATAAACTTCTTGAATATGGTTTTGAGCACCTTGAGGGGTGAAGTTTTTAGAATGGTGTCACACTTGGGTGTTTTCTATCATATAGACCCCTCAAAATGACTTCAAATGAGATGTGGTCCCTAAAAAAATGGTGTTGTAAAAATGAGAAATTGCTGGTTAACTTTTAACCCTCATAACTCCCTAACGAAAAAAAATTTTGGTTCCAAAATTGTGCTGATGTAAAGTAGACATGTGGGAAATGTTACTTATTAAGTATTTTGTGTGACATATCTCTGTGATTTAATTGTATAAATATTCAAAGTTGGAAAATTGTGAAATTTTCATAATTTTCGCCAAATTTCCGTTTTTTTCACAAATAAACGCAGGTACTATCAAAGAATTTTTACCACTATCATGAAGTACAATATGTCACGAGAAAATACTGTCAGAATCACTGGGATCCGTTGAAGCGTTTCAGAGTTATAACCTCATAAAGGGACAGTGGTCAGAATTGTAAAAATTGGCCCGGTCATTAACGTACAAACCACCCTTGGGGGTAAAGGGGTTAAAGCCAATAAAAATTTTTTTGCAATTTCACCGCACTTGGAATTTTTTTAACTTTTTTCCAGTACGCTGCAGCTCTAGCAAAAATAAAGAGACCACCACATCAAATCCCTGTCATGGGCAGCCCAATCTCCAGACCTGAACCCCATTGAAAACCTCTGGAATATAATTAATAGGATGATGGATAGTCACAAGCCATCAAACAAAATAATAATAATAATAATCTTTATTTTTATATAGCGCTAACAAAGAAGAACTGCTTAAATGTTTGTGCCAGGAGTGGCATGAGGTCACCCAAAAGCAGTGTGAAAGACTGGTGGAAATCATGCCAAGACGCATGAAAGCTGTGATTAAAAATCATGGTTATTCCACAAAATATTGATTTCTCAACTCTTCCTGAGTTAAAACATTAGTATCATTGTTCCTAAATGATTATGAACTTGTTTTCTTTGCATTATTTGAGGTGTGAAAGCACTGGTTATTTTTTTTAATTTTGACCATTTCTCCTTTTCGGAAAGAAAATACAAAATTTATTGCTTGCAAAGTCAGAGACATGTTGTCAGAAGTTTATAGAATAAAAGAACAATTTACATTTTACTCAAAAATATACCTATAAAGAGTAAAATCAGACAAACTGAACATTTTGCAGTGGTCTAAAATTGTTTGCCAGAGCTGTAGTACAACTCGTCCCCCCAAAAAACAAGACCGGACACTGCCATATTGACGGAAAAGTAAATAAGTTATGGCTCTGGGAAGAAGGGGAGCAAAAAACGGAAACAAAGAAAAATAGAAAATCCCAAGCTCGTGAAGAGATTAATGTTTCACTTATAAAAAATAATACTCACCATGTGGCACTCTCTACTGCAACGTATGAACCCAGAATTAATACGGTAATACATTTTGCTGCTTACGTCCCACACCCCAGCACTCTGTCTTCATAGTAATTCATTTTCCTTACATTCGACTTTGATTGACAGCACATGTATAGAGACCGTATGTCACACTGAATTATTCACAGGTGAAAGAAAAAAATGTCATAAAGCAATAAACTCATCAATGGTATAGAGCTACATTATGGGCAATTTTCAGAAGTCCATGAATAAGTTCCTGCTCTAGCAATCCCCATCAGAGCTGACCACCACAGACTATGCCCCGTGTAGTGCAAACACGGTCAAGACAAAGCTGCCAGTGCCTCATTCCATAGTATGAAACAATCTACATTATAGAAGTAAAGCCGGTAAGGTTAGAGTTCATGAACCGTAATATTATTGTCTAAGCTATTAATGAAATAATGCTGGCACCAGTCCTGTCCAGAAGATGGCTGCAGGTGAAGGAGCTTGTGAGGAGGCCCATCCACCAGCCTACTCCATCCCATTGAAACACACCGCACCTGCTCTACTTTCCTGGAGACGAGAACCTGCAACAATGCAGATAAAAGCTGGACATAATTAGAGCAGAGACAACATTTTAATATGGTTGACAAACGTGTCTCGTCACACACCCCTCGGGACAACACGAACAGAAGACTTTGCTACAAGAGGACATGGCTTCACAAGTAAGGAACAGGACAAAGCCTTGGAAATTATGGAAGTTGCCTAGTTAATTAACATAAGACATGGTGTGGCCTAGTGTTGTGAATTCTGCTCTTGGGTTCCCTCCGGTGGTTATGAGTGGTAGTACTGCTGTCTTTGGATCACAGCATTTATCAGGTGTGTCCACTTATTGCAATTTGGACTGGGCTATATAGTCTTGCTTGATCCTTTAGTCAGTGCCAGTTGTCCATTGTTTTTGGAGGATTCACATACCTGACTGGTCTCTCCTGTTTTGCTGTTCTTTTCAACAAAGATAAGTTCTGGCTTTGTTTTTGCTGTCCACATGCTGTGGGCCTTATAGTTCTGTGCATTTTCATGTTTTGTCTTGTCCAGCTTTGTCTGTGTAAGGATTTTTTGCAGCCTAGCTGTGTCTCTGGAGATGCAGATATACCCTCCATGTCTTTAGTCAGATGTGGAGATTTGTATTTTCTGTGGTGGATATTTTCTAGTGTTTTAATACTGACTGCATAGTACTCTGTCCTATTCTTTCTTTTTAGCTAGAAAGGCCTCCTTTGCTAAATCCTGATTTCAGTCTGCGTTTGTCATTTCCCTCTCCTCTCACAGTCAATATTTGTGGGGGGCTGTCTCTCCTTTGGGGATTTTCTCTGAGGCAAGATAGTTTTCCCGTTTCTATCTTTAGGGGAAGTTAGTCCTTAGGCTGTGTCGAGGTGTCTAGGGAGTGTTAGGTACATCCCACGGCTACTTCTAGTTGCGGTGCTAAGTTCAGGGTCTGTGGTCAGTACAGGTACCACCTTCTCCAGAGTACGTCACATGCTGCTCCTAGGCCACCAGATCATAACAGCCTAGTATGTCTCAATTTCAGTACCATTTTGCCTCAATACATGCATGGTTTCCTCAACTCACTTCTGTTGAAGTTCCGTAAATATGAAGAAAGTACAGTTTCTGATAATTCAGAATTAGTATCAATAATTGAAAAAACCAAAAAGACTAATCTACATAATAACTTTATTTAATTTCAAAACCATTGGCTTAAAAACAAGCACGACACCCCAACTCCTCATAATAGGAGTGGGTCTATAAAAGCCTGATCTGGTGTGGGAAGGGCAAAGATGGAGGGAGAAAACACTGGGATAGAAAAATCCTATATATCCCTAGCATTTACTTCCCTACCTATCCGCGGAGGTTGGCACCCTCTTGGACGCAATATGGCGCCCCCGCTCCTCGACGGCTTGCCCTAAATGCCCTATAAGTCCCTTAATGTGATGATGTAAAAAATATACAAACAACACACACATACACCAAATACCAGGTAGTAAATCACCAACAACAAACAAGCCCAACCGGGCTGGTCTGGCCGTACAAAGCCCTACAACCTATGGTACTACTTTGATGGCCAAGGCTGATACGCCCTAAGGAGTCCCTAACCAAAAGTCCCTGCCTATCAGCGGAGGTTGGCACCATCTTGGACGCAAATGGCGCCCCCGCTCCTCGACGGCTGCCCCTGTTGACCCTCACTGAGTCCCTACAAACGTAGGGGGATCCTAGATACAGGGGGTGCCTAAGGGGCTAAAATGGTGACCCGTAGCTCTGAGCCTTTCTAACTTCGGTCAGACCATAAACAAATACACACAACAACACACAAACTAATATTGATAACACTATATAAAGTATCTTGCTGGAGAGACGACTATAACATAGGATGGTAGATGAATATAACACCTCTACCTTCTAGGCATATATGTATGAGTCAGGATATTTTAATTCTAATGGTATTACCAAAGTTATATCCCCAATAACAACAGATAGAATATACAGGGTATCTTGTCAAAACTCTGGAATATTTGACATGGGATTACTAATAAACCTAACTTCCCCACCATCTGAGGAGATACACATAAATGAAAGATACTTTTTAGCCATAGTGGTATAGCCAACACTTAGTATCCCAAATACCAAAAGACACTAATATTCTATATATACCAATAACACGTCTATAGTTGGTGAAAATACCGAATAATGAAATTAAAAAACCCCAATCCACTTATCTGCGGTCGGGTTATGCCTCTACGCGTTTCACCCCCATGATATGGTTCCTCAGGAGGCAAATGGGAAATTAGACTTCCGTGTGTTCAGGTCACATCGGAGATGCATGCTGTGCCCGGTTGTAGGTGCAGGAAGTACGCCGGCTAAAACACCCCCCTTAAATAGTCCCCTCCTTCAAGATTCAAAATATAGGGGCTATAGTCCATACATACGCATCGCTGTTCATATTGTCCCATAGATGTGATAACATGTGGAGCCCCATACATTATCCATGTGTACTCTCAGCCGCCATCCTATTATGAGGAGTTGGGGTGTCGTGCTTGTTTTTAATCCAATGGTTTTGAAATTAAATAAAGTTATTATGTAGATTAGAAGTTCCGTAAATAGCCAGCCTCCATAAAATATTGGCTAATCATATAATCAACCCTACCTAAGCTCTGGCCTGTCATTAGTTGGGGTTGATCTTTTTTAAATATATGCTTCCATTGAGCTTTGGGAAGTCTTCATGTTTCACAGGTGATTTGATACATCTTAAAGTTAATCTGTCAGAAGGTTTTTGCTATGTAAGCGGAGGGCAGCATGAGGTAGGGGTTAAAATACTGAATTCAGCGATATGTCACTTATTAGGCTGTTTTCTACTTAATAATAATAATAACGGCCTTCACCTCGATCTCATGCAATGGCTACTTGATGGAGGAAGATCGATCTTGTTAAAGTTTAGAGAGGTCCACCCAGGTCTTCTCCGCCTCTATCTTAATTGTATCAAGCCATCGGCCTAATGGTCTTCCTCTTCACCTTGTTTCTTCTGTTCATCTGACCATGATGTCCTTCTCCAGTGATTGCTTTGTTTGTGCGATCAGTGAAGGTTTTATCGGCAAGAGCTTATCACTGCCCAGACTAGCTGCCTTTGGCCAAGTAGTCTGACCGTGCCCCCTCTGATGAGCAGCTTACTGTCAATAGACAAGGTAAATGGAGAGCCTGGTGTGGAACGCTTTCTCAGCTCTGCTATATGCTAAGTCTAAGAAATCTGATTGTATCAAACCTGCTGCACCCAGTAAACTAAGTGATACATTGCTGAAATCAGTGTCTCTTTTTCTATATCAGGCTGCTCTCAGATGATGTAACGAAAACCTGCTGACATATTCACTTTAAATCAAAGAAGATGATAAATGGAGTCCATGGGAACAACTGCAGAAAATGCATGAAATAAGGTTATTTATATGCACATGGAGTCTCTTCTCAAGTCTACAAAGTTTGTGACACGGACCGCTAGTTGCCAGATTTAGCAACATCTAAATGTTTACAATTATAATTATCAAAATCAGAATAGTAACTCACTGCCGGACTCTCAGGGTCTAAAACTAGACCTTTCCCTGAATATTAAAGGATTTAGGGACATAATTAATTGTCTCCAGAAGGCAGCGTTTTCCTTGAGGTACCGCAGCTTGTAAAATGCGAAAAACAATAATAGATCTATACAAATAATCCGAGTAAGCAAGCAGCCCCCAGGCGAATGTATTTATATTTTCTAATATTTATTTGTAGGGCTGATAACTGTGTTTGGGCTTTGAGATGAAGACCTCAATATGTTCAGATCCATTCCAAATAATGTTCTAATGCAAGGTGCTTGTAGCTTCTGGATGCCGGCCAGTATCGTTACACTCATGTGTTCAACTGGCCGCGCTTCTTTGAAGTCTAGGACTAAGTGGACTCTTGGCATAAGATGCCTTAGTGGGTTAAATCTTGCTAAGTGATGGTTAAAGACTGGGAGAACCACAAGAATCTGTTGAGATTTATACAGAGTGTAATAGGACATTTGATATTTTGATGTTTTATCGCACATTTGTTCTTAAACTTACTTTATACTTAGGGAAATGGAAACAAAGAAATTAAGAGGTAGAATTGTGCAGGCTAATTTATTAATACCACAAAATTATTTTAAAAAATGGCATACTGGGTTTTTCGAGTTTGAAGGTGTTATCTGCTTTCGACAGCCCGGTTGATATATGCCCGATATGAGGAGGGCATGAACTACTCCTGGATTTTACCCTGTGTCATCCATTTTTTCGCATATTGGCAGATATTACACATATTAAATGGATGAAAATCTATTTATTAAAAGGAAGTTGTCGCTAATCTATGAGCGTCTGTTTTATGATACAATAGTATAGGTACATACGACATGGAAATCACTATTGCACATTTTTTTTGCTTGCCTCCTTTTCTTTTTTATTTCTTGCCTCTTTTTTTTTCTTTCTTCCCCCCATATAGCAGTGAGAGCCGCCATAGTTTTTATTGCACTTGCTCCATAGCAATGTCTCCTTGATATATAATCCTGTCGTTTCATTTTCTCCTACCCTGCTGTCTGCTAGAGTGTATGATGGCTAACAACTCTGATCGAGACTCAACCAATATGGTTCACCTGCGAGCATTTCCGTTGAAAAAGTTGTGCACTGCTACAAACATCTGCTGCATCACTGTTATCACTGACTGGGATCCGGGGGACAAGACCGAAGCACTTTATTACCAGTTCTATCATTTATTTCGCCAGCTAAATAGAGGTTAATGAGGGCTATGTAGAGAGCAGAAACATCGATGCTACAAATGCTTCTGTGGGGCCTTGTGATCGCATGTGTCACGCACGCGCCCACACTGAATGGCGCGGGCATACGGGGGTGGTTTATGGCCCCATTGTGCCACAAACCAGACTACCCTGGAAGGGGCGTGACTATGACAGCTGCCTGGGTTTTCACTGGAGCCTCTGATGGTGAGGTCAGGCTTGTGCAGCAGGCAGCTGCCAGGTGCTACTCCAGGGTGATGTCTGGCTGTGGCTGCTGATCCCACTAAAGAACGGAGCGGGCACGGCTGGCACTCTGGCAGACACGGCTGGGACACAGGCAGGCAGACGGGTACAACAGAGACACTGGCGAGCAGGCGGACACGGCTGGCTCTCTGGTAGGCAGGCGGGTACGGCAGGAACATAGGAAGAACCGGTAGGGACCGGTCTGCAGGCAGGTATGAGAAACAGGTAGGAGCCTGTACAGACAGGAGGACTAAGTAACAAGTAGAAGGTGGAACTAAGAAGGAGAAGGCAGAGCCAAGGGCGGAGCTGCAAGAGGCGGAGCCAAGGGCGGAGACGCTGGAGGTGGAGCCAAGAGCGGAGACGCTGGAGGCGGAGCCAAGAGCGGAGACGCTGGAGGCGGAGCCAAGAGCGGAGACGCTGGAGGCGGAGCCAAGAGCGGAGACGCTGGAGGCGGAGCCAAGAGCGGAGACGCTGGAGGCGGAGCCAAGAGCGGAGACGCTGGAGGCGGAGCCAAGAGCGGAGACGCTGGAGGCGGAGCAGAGACGGAGCCAAGTGCAGAAACACAGGAGGGGGAGCCAGATAGAACCACAAAGAGCAGAGCCAGATAGAACCGCAAAGAGCGGAGCCACAGAGCAAAGCCAGAGAGTACAAAGCAAGGACTGAGTGCGGAGTGTAAGCAGACTGAGAACACAAGGAAAGACAAAGCAGGGAAGGAAGCCACAGACAAGGAGACCGAGAAAAGACAAAGTACAGACAAGGCAAAGGAACAAGACACGGGGACAAAGACACAGGGACCAGGATATTCTGCCTCCTGGAGGGCGGACTACAAGATCAAGGCAATAGCACTGAGAAAAGCTCAGAGGGAGAAACTCAGAGCAAGGCCAGGCAAACTCAGCAGCTAAACACTAACTGAGCTAACACATTGCACAGGCCCAGACCACAGGGTGGAGCTGCACTATATACAGGAGGCCTCTTGGTAATTGGTCAGGAACTGATTAGACAGATGCACCTGATTCCTATAAGAACCAGAGAGTTCAGGCGCCGGCCCCCTATACACATAGCCATGAGGCATGCAGAGAGCAAAGACACAGAACATGGAGCTGGCATGAAACAGAAACCACATCATGGCCTGGAGCAGTGGGTAAGATTGTGTGAGAGATGTGAGGCCATGCTGTGATGCCAGCAGAGTTGTTACAGCATGGTTGCAAGGTGTCTGCCGGCATAAAGAGCTGACGAGTATTTGCAGACCGTGAACAGTTCTAACAGTGCTTGTTATTCTCTGTAACTGGGACTCTTATGGATTCCCCAGTTACAGTGGAAACTATCAGTAAAGGTGATTGATGGGGAAAAACATTATACACACACACAAAAAAAATCTGCAAATTAATAATAAAAAAAAGAAAAAAGTCCCCACCGTGAAAAAATAATGATATGAAATAAATTTGATTAAAGCACCAATTCAGCATTTTTTTTCACCGCTGGAGTGGTGCTTGCAACGTAAGTCCTCTGCTTCTGGTCATATACTCACCCTCCAGTGTCTTCACCATTTTTTGGTGCCTCTCTTGTTCCGCAGCGCCATCTTGTGACTGGCCAGATCGAGGCTCTGGCAGACTGCAGCCTTGTCACTTCAGACTGGGGCACACACCTCTTCAGGAGCCAGCGAAGACCTCTAGATCTTATTGCTCTTGAACATGAGTAAATCGTTGTTATTTTCAAACAATCCTTCCCTAAAAAAATGATTTCACTGTCGGACAACTCCTTTAAATATTTTGATTTTTTTGGGGGGGGAAGCAAATTACTAATCTATTGAACTAAAGGACATTTTATTGCTTATTTGTTGTAGATGTTGGAAAAACTTTACCAGAAGGTTTGGATTACTCCAAGGTTTGGCTACAGACAGCGGCAGGAGAGGTGAATGTCAGAACAGGTATTCCTCCACCATTTGTCACACTGCAAATAAAGGATTTCCTTAATGGGCCAGGTAAGAGCTGTCAATTAATTATTGTTAGGCCGCGTTCACACACAGCGCATATGCTCATAGTCTTTTACCAGCTTCATGTAAAATCACATAATTTTTCAGGGAAACTGCTGTTTGGATTGTAGTTATGCAGGTGAAGCTGATGTTTCTTTGCAAAGTTAAGGGATTCTTGAACAAGGAGTTCAAGCAACATAGCTGCTCACAGCCGCTGAGGTTTCCAGATACGAGAAAGTCCCAGTGTGAAGTCAGCCTTATTGCTTTTTTGTTTAGTTATACTTACTATTGTTAAATAAACATGTTGTTTAGGAGACATTTTTTCTTTTATCTACCCTTATGGTATGTTTTTTTTTTATATAGATTAATGCATATATTTTGGCTAAAATAATTTCGACAAGGCTTTATTAAAAGTTTTGGTCTGTTTAACTTTTGCAACCTCTTAGTATCACTGTACGTTGTTTACTGCAGAATGAGTTAACAGTGAACCATTAAGTGAGCTTCTGACTTCAGTATTGGGAACCCCAGTCTTTCTTCTTCTATGCTTCCTTTTGAAAGATCAACCCTTACCAACAGATGAGGTACAGTGTATGTCGACTCACTGTCTTTCATGCGTCCTCAGGAACTGGGCTGTATTTTGAGTTCAGCAAAACTCAAAAAACTTCTAGGAAGTGTGCAGCTCAGAAGACAGGAGTGCACAGAAAGTTTATACTCTCTACTGCATCTGCGTCTTACAGATGTGAATACCAGTTAGTACTGACAATCTCCACCTCCCACCTTTTGCAATGATGCCGGCTTTCCCACTTGGTCCAGCAGAGAGGAGGAACTCTGGTGCTTAGTGGCAAATATGGCCCTGGAGAGAAACCAAGTAGAGGAATAGTTTAAAGTGGCACTGACAAAGGTTTCCATAATAAAAACTGCATACATTACTAAATATATCTCTTTTTGACATGATGAGGTTGCTGTATTTATTGATGTTATATACGGTAATCCTTTATGAAAGTTTAACTCCTTTCTCTGATCACCTAGCGTCACAGACGAGCTCCTCAATGTCCCTTCTCCCTGTCTATCTAGTAGATGTGCCAATTATGTTGCTTTGCCCGGCTCTTCTCACTTGCACTGTAGTGGTGGCAAGTGATGTTCATATCCGTGGGGTTGATGTCACCTTGTATTGTATTGTCCAGTGACCTCAAGCAGACGGATTACTAATGGTGAGGCGTCTATAAGACACCTATCCATTACTAATCCTTTAGTTATATTGTAAATAAAGACACAGCCAGAATAAAGTCCTTTATTTGAAATAAAAACAAAACACACTTTTTTTTTATTTAAAAATAACAAACAGTTATACTCACCTAACACCCATTCCATTGAATCCCTCGTCTCTTGTAATAAAACAAAAAAAAAAATCCCTCACCTATCTGACGTTCTGTCTGCGGATTACTAGTTTTCAACCTGGATGGTGCCAAGATGTGACCATGCAGGCGGAGAACAACTGATGAATGAGCAGCATCAGTGAGCAGTGGTCACTTCATCGAGGTAACCTCAGGTCACTGAGACTGCGTTCCCAGGCGGATCAATGAATTGCGGTGAGATCACAACTAGCACCGTGCGAAAAAGTCTCATGGCGCAGAGGCGAGTTCACTGAAGTTCAAATTCACTGAAGTTCAAATTCACTGCAGCAAAGTTCGGTGTCCGTGCCCGAACAGTAGGTGTTCGGTACGGATGCCGAACTTTACTGTTTTTGTTCGCCCATCTCTACTCATCACTCCAAAAAAAAGCCCTCTCACAGCTCTATTGATAGAAAAATGAAAATGCTAGGAGTCTTAGAAAATGGTGGTACAAGCAAAATTTCATCACTTTAAAAGAAAATAAAAACTATACAAGTTTGGCATTGCCATAATCATACTAATTCGGTGATCACTGGACAGGTACTGCTACAGTATGGCATAACGGGTACAAGAACAGGAACCTAGCACTGAGCTAGTAGTTAGAACAAACTAGTAGCTACAGAAGAGGATGCCTTAGACTACTTTCACACTAGCGTCGGCCCGTCATAGTGTGTCGGGCCGACGTACCGACGCATCCTGTGTCAACGCAGCACAACGGTGTTATGACCTGGTGGTTAGGAGCACCCGGCACGACCTGATAGTTAAACACACACAGGACAAGCTCTGGGATGTGGGAGCTCTGCTGACCGCAGGCCCTAATCCTATCACAACAACGAGAAATAGCCGTGGAGCGTTCCTGACTCTCTCTAGACGCCTCTTCACAGCCTAAGAGCTAGCTAGCCCTAGAGATAGAAAATAAAGCCTACCTTGCCTCAGAGATATTCCCCAAAGGAAAAGGCAGCCCCCCATATATTGACTGTGAGTAAAGATGAAAGTCACAAACGCAGAAATGAAACAGGTTTCAGCAAAGGGAGGCCAGAATTTCTAAACAGACAGAGGATAGGAAAGGTATCTTTGCGGTCAGCACAAAAACTACAAAAGACCACGCAGAGTGTGCAAAATGTGCAAAAAGACCTCCGCACCGACTCACCGACTCTGCATCCCAGAGCTTCCAGCTAGCAAGACAAAATCATGATAACCAGCTGGACAAGGAAACAATGAACAAATAATAACTATCAGGAACTTAGCTTCTGCTGGAGAAGACAGGTCACCAGAAAGATCCAAGACCGAACTGAACCAATGCAGGAACATTGACAGCTGGCATGGAGTAACGATCTGAGTGGAGTTAAATAGAGCAGCCAACCAAAGGATAAACCACGTCACCTGTGTAAGGAACCTCAGAAGCAGCAGTTTCACTCACAGCCACCAGAGGGAGTCCATGGACAGAACTCGCCGAAGTACCATTCACGACCACAGGAGGGAGTTCGACAACAGAATTCACAACAGTAACCCCCCCTTGAGGAGGGGTCACCGAACCCTCACCAGAGCCCCCAGGCCGATCAGGATGAGCCAAATGAAAGGCACGAACTAGATCAGCAGCATGAACATCAGAGGCAAAAACCCAGGAATTATCTTCCTGACCATAACCCTTCCACTTGACCAGGTACTGGAGTTTCCGTCTCGAAACACGAGAATCCAAAATCTTCTCCACCACATACTCCAACTCCCCCTCGACCAACACCGGGGCAGGAGGATCAACGGAGGGAACCATAGGCGCCACGTATCTCCGCAACAACGACCTATGGAACGCATTATGGATGGCAAAAGAAGCTGGAAGGTCCAAACGAAATGACACAGGATTAAGAACTTCAGAAACTTAGCTTCTGCTGGAGAAGACAGGTCACCAGAAAGATCCAAGAGCGAACTGAACCAATGCAGGAACATTGACAGCTGGCATGGAGTAACGATCTGAGTGGAGTTAAATAGAGCAGCCAACCAAAGGATAAACCACGTCACCTGTGTAAGGAACCTCAGAAGCAGCAGCTTCACTCACAGCCACCAGAGGGAGTCCATGGACAGAACTCGCCGAAGTACCATTCACGACCACAGGAAGGAGTTCGACAACAGAATTCACAACACAACGGGGGCAGCGGATGCATTATTACAACGCATCCGCTGCCCCATTGTGAGTTGCGGGGAGGAGGGGCGGAGTTCCGGCCACGCATGCGGGGTCAGAAATTGCGGACACAACGCACCAAAAAACGTTACAAGCAATGTTTTTTGGTGCCGACGGTCCGCCACAACACGACGCAACCGTCACACGACGGTTGCGATGTGTGGCAATGCGTCGCTAATGCAAGCCTATGGAGAAAAAACGCATCCTGCAAACAACCTTGCAGGATGCATTTTTTCTGCAAAACGCTGACAGCGGCATTTAACTACAGCTTCCTGCCATCGGGCCGGAAAGGCGTGCATTGCTGACCCTCATCACGTGATCGGGGGTCAGCGATGCATCAGCATAACAACCATAGGTCTCCCTGAGACCTCTATGGTTGTTGATGCCGGCCTGCTGTGAGCGCCATCCTGTGGTCGGTGCTCATAGCAATGCAGTAAAACTACTACATAGGGGCGATCCTCAGATCGCTCCTATGTAGCAGAGCCGATCTAGTTGTGCCAGCTTCTAGACTCCCATGGAGGCTATTGAAGCATGGCAAAAGTAAAAAAAAAAAAATGTTTTAAAAAAATAAAAAAATATATAAAAATTTAAATCACCCCCCTTTCGCCCCATTCAAAATAAAACAATAAAAAAAATCAAGCATACACATATTTGGTATTGCCGCGTTCAGGCGCCGGGCCTCTCTGACCTTTCCTGGTGCCTGGGCACTGCAGTACTTTGCTCTGCCCTCAACAGGGCAGACAAAGTACGCCTGCGCTGGAGCTGCAGCGTGAAGACCAGAAGAGGACGTCATATGATGAAGATGGGAGGCGCCGGACCCGGACCAACAGCGGAACCGCCCCATGGTGAGTATAACGTCTTTTTCTCATCTTTTAGGATACATCGGGGGCTTATCTACAGCATTCCAGAATGCTGTAGATAAGCCCCCGATGCCGGTGGGCTTACCTCACCCGCTATTTTGGGGGTGACAGGTTCCCTTTAAGAGTGGCTTTGGTGTCCTCCCAGATCTTGGAGATATCGTTAGTGAGGGCATCGGCTGCAAGGACTTCAGAAGCTCTTGACATCGGAAGAGGAATCCTAGTCTGTGTTAGACAAGGAAGAATGGTGACTTTACAGAGGCCTCGCTTACATGATTATTATAGAAGAACTCTGCCCAGGGCAAAACCTTCACCCAATCGTCATGGTGTCCATTAGCAAAATGCCATTGAAAATCAGACAGAATCTGGTTGACTCTCTCCACCTGACTGTTGGATTGAGGATGGTGTGCAGACGAGAAGTCCAATACCACATTCAAAAGTTAACAAATGGCTCTCCAGAATCTGGATGTGAACTGGAAGCCCCTGTCAGAAACAATGGGAAGAAGGAACCGATAAAGGCTGAAGATGTGTTGAATAAACTTCTCAGTGAGCACAGGTAGAAACCAGCTCCTGCTGATAAGGAAGACTTCTTGGTGAATCCCCTTGCCAAATTCTCCTTAATGTAATCAGACTTGACTACGGTCTCCGCCTGTGACAGAGGGTAGATACTGCCTCAAGTAGGTGAGGATCCCATGAGCAAATCAATCGGACAATCGTATGGCTATGAAACATCTCCGCTATCTTCTTACTGAAGACGTCCGCGTGTGACCAGTAAGCAAGTTTTAGGCCTGGCAGAGTTGATGGTGTCATCAGCGGCAAAACTGGACTTATAGGAACAAGACACCTTTCGTGGCAAGATTGTCCCCAACAAAGCAGTTCACCGGATCTCCTGTCTAGGATGGGCTCGTGAATACTTAGCCACTGCAGGTTCTGGAGAAATGGATGAGACCAGCCAGGCAGCACATAGAAGGCAATCTTCTCGGTATGCAAAATTCCTACCCAGAGCTCCACCTGCCCAGTACCAAAATGAACGAATTCGGATTGGGCCCTTCCATAGATAGACAACACCATCAAAGGACTCTGGAGGCATCGGATGGGACTCTGGTATCGTTCTACCACGCCTTGCTGTATGAACTTTCCAGCCAAACCGTAACCTTGGTCAGCTATCCCAATAAACAGGCTAATTCCACATAACACTGATATGATCAGTGTCAACGGTGGAGAGGAATTACTCTCATCCATGGTAGCCTTTCCTACAGACCCTAAGCTTGGGCGTTTCCTGATTTCTCAAGACAAGTGTAGATAAAATGTTCCATACTACTACAGTTGAAGGATAACCCCTTGGCATGACGGTTTTCCTGCTGCTGGTTAGCCAGCTTAACGCAGTCGACCTGCATAGATTCAGGAGAGTCAACTGTCACAGAAGGCTGGGGAGTGAGCGATCTTTAATAGTATGGAGCTAGACACCTCGGTCTACTCTAACGCGTTACCTCCATGTAATGTTCCTGGAACCTGAGATCGATATGGATAGCCAGGAAAATTAGGTCAAGAGTAGCTGTAATGTCTCTACCTGCCAATTTGTCCTTAACCCTCCAGACAAGCGTTGCCAGAAGGTGGCTACCAACACCTTGTTGTTCCAGCCAAGCTCAGAAGACAGGATGCGGAATCGCACGGCATATTGGCCTACAGTCAATCCTCTCTGATGCAGTCTGAGGAAGGAGGATGCAGCTGAGGTGACATGACCCGGCTCATCAAAGACCTTGCGAAACTCCCTCAGGAAGACTTGCAGATCTGATGTTACAGGTTCCCATCTCTTCCATAAGGTGCTGAGCAAGGGCCTCTGCTCCAAAGAGGAACATAAAAAATGGCACTTTAGCCCAATCAGAGGGAAACTAGTGGGTCAGCAGTTAATAGTGCAGCTTCCTCTCATTAATAAATCCATGGCACTACTTGAGATCTCCATCAAAACGTGGCAGAGCCGACAGACGAAGATCAGCTCCGTGCGCCATTTGCGGACTGAATAGTACCTGCCGAGGTTCCTGCAACTTGAACTGGTGCAGGTGAAGAAGCTGGCATCAGAACATCTAATCGGATGTTTAACGACCGTAATTAAGGCAAGATTTGATCCTGCTGATTTCATTGGCCGGTCCTCTCCTGAAAAAACTCCAAGAGCAGAGGGTTATTGGGTCAGTGGGGTTCATTGCCTGAGTAAACTGTCTTGCTAGTGAGTGTGGACAGGTATAGACTCAGAGCCTCAGGCAGGACAGGATCACGATCTCTGGTGGTATGAATACTGGTTTAGGTTCGGACAGAATTCCTGGTTCAGACAGCACAGGCTCAGGATCACTGGACAAGTACTGGTGCTGGAGCAGAGAACGGGTGTAGAAACGGGGATTGAACAACGGACTAGTAGCTAAGAGAAACACTAGATACTGAAGTTGCTCAAGCACCTCTCTACAGAGGAGGGTGCCTTAAATTCCTAACGCCTCCAAGCTATAAACTGGGGATATTTCCAGAGTGTGTCCATTGCCTCTTTAAGAAGCTGGGAATATGCGTGCCCTAAGTGCATTGCCTGGAGATCCTGTGCAGCATGTGCGGTCACAAGACCCGGAGAGGAGATACCACCAAGTGGCCGTGGCTTGAGCATGTTGGTGTGGCTGATGGGGGGAGGAAGGGCAAGCATCCAGGGATGCCAACTTTACAGAGGATATAACACTTTGTTACAATGTAAAGTAGTCAGTGTACACCTTGTATAACAGTGTAAATTTGGTGTGCCCTTGAAATAACTCAACACACATCCATTAATGTCTAAACCGCTGACAATAAAAGTGAGTAAACTCCTAAATGAAAATGGCCAAATTATTTCCCAAATTGTCACAGTAATCCTCTTCCACGCTTCCATGATGAAATCCGGAGCTGGTGAGTGTTAGAGACCTTACTCTGCTCTACGTTTTGCTCAATAGGGTTTAGATCTGGAGACATGCTTGGCCAGTTGTGCACCTTTATCCTCAGCAGTATGTCACAGTACATATTGGCATTCATGGTTCCTTCAATACAGCTTGCAGAACTCATGCAGCCCCAAACCATGACACTTCCACCACCATTCATTTATCTTTGTACTCCTCACCTGGTTGCCGCCACACACGCTTGATACCATCTGAACCAAATAAGTTTATGTTGGTCTCCTCCGACCACAGGAAATGGTTCAAGTACTCCATGTCCTTAATCTGCCTGTCTTCAACAAACTGTTTACCGGCTTTCTTGTGCATCATCTTTGGAAGAGGCTTCATTCTGGGACGACAGCCATGCAGACCAATTTGATGTAGTGTTCAGCGTATGGTCTGAGAATTGACAGGCTAACCCACCACTCCTTTTAACCTTTGCATAAATGCTGGCAGGACTCGTAAGTCTATTCTGAAAAGACAACCTGTTGATATGACGCTGAGCAAGTGCACTCAACTGCTTTGGTCGACCATGGTGAAGCCAGATCTGAATAGAACCTGTCTTGTTAAACCACTGTATGATCTTGGCCACTGTGCTGCGGACCAGTTTCAGGGTGTTGGCAATCTTCTTATAGCCTAGGCCATCTTTTTGTAGAGAAATAGTTAATTTTTTTTCAAATCCTCTGAGAGTTTGTTGCCATGAGATGAGAGTTCATGAGAGTGATGGCCCCAAATTTGTGGGCACACTTTGGCCATTTTCACTTAGGGGTGTAATACTCCCTTTTGTTGCCAGTGGTTTTGACACAATGGCTGTGTGCTGCGTTCTTTAGAGGGAGGCACACCAAATTTACCCTGTTATACAAGCTGTACACTGACTACTTTACATTGTATCAAAGTGTCATATCTTCAGTGTTGTCTCATTAAAAGATATAATAAAATATTTACAAAAAATGTGACAGGTGTGCTCACTTTTATGATATACTGTAAGTTCATTTTCTCCCTGTCGCCGTACTTTCAGTAAGGTGGGCCAGGCACTATTTTCCTTCAGATTAACCCCACATCTGCAGGTAAATAGCATTTTACTAGGTGACACGTTGCCTTTAATATATGAATCTGAATTGTACTTTCTTGGTAAAAGATAAACCCAGCAGTCAGTAAAACGGGTCCATCCCTATAGAAGCGGTGCTGTTTCCTCTCCTGCTTAGCTAAAGTTCATAAATGAATTTACTGTAGTTCTAAATCATCATCATAAAGAAATATAAAAGTTCTTGGAAAATGACTGCATGTAGGATGCCAGATTGAAATACAGAAACTGCTACGGGCTGATGGAAAGCAATTTATTTTAATATATTTTCCCCAGCAAGTATCAATGACTAAAATGTTAGAACAAGAATTCCTGTTTTGAAAATTATTTCCTTGAAAGAAGAATTTTGGTGCAAACTGCAAATGCCGAGTGTAAAGCTGTAAGTGAGGAATGGCTCATTTTCCAGAAATCAGCGGCGTCTCGGCTATAATCTGAAGCAGTACTACCACCTAGGGGCTGTCTGCCGTCAGAAGGAGTTAGGAAGTTTCATGTCAGGTGCTCCTTGTTTCCTTACTCCTGTGCCACAGGCATGATACATAGAAACAGGATACAGCAATTGTGAATGTGTTACATTTCATTTAAATGTATCACCAGCTCAAGAGTGAGTTGTCACCATTGCTCAAAGGGTCATTCTTTGTATAAAATTATGCGAAAAGCAAATTCTTAACAAAACAAGATAAATTCAAAGTCAGATTTGCACTAATTCTTTAAGCATTTTGCAGTACATTCTTCTTTCTCACTAATATAGGAAGGTGATGCACTGCAGAATAAGTTTTTTTCCTTTAATTGTGATTTAATATGATAAATATTGTGTATTCCACAAAACCCAAATGTTACATTATCTAATTTCTAGGTTATTATTCTACTATTGCCAGCTACGTGCTAGAACGGTGATAGAAATTACCCCCCAAAATTTTAAAAAGTTAGCTAGGCGTTATAATGAAGTATTTGTTTAAAAATGAATGACTCCAAAATTAACCCCTTAGTGACCGAGCCAAATTTTTGAAATCTGACCAGTGTCACTTTATGTGGTAATAACTCTGCAACACTTCAACAAATCCCAGTGATTTTGAGATTGTTTTTTCGTGACACATTATACTTTATGATAATGGTAAATTTAGGTCAATATGTTTTGTGTTTATTTATAACAAATATCAAAAATTTGAGAAAAATGTTAAAAAATTAGCAGTTTTCAAACTTTGAATGATTATCCCTTTAATCCAGATGGTCATACCACAGCAAACCATTAATAAATAACATTTCCCACATGTCGGCTTTACATCAGCATCATTTGTAAAATGTTCTTTTATTTTGTTAGCATTTGAGGAGGTTTAAAAATGAAGCAGCAATTTTCCATTTTTTCAAGGAAATTTACAACATTTATTATTTTAGGGAACTATCGATGTTTGAATTGACTTTAGGGGTCCCATATATTGGGAAACCCCCAAAAGTGATACTATTTTAAAAACAGCACCCCCTGACATATTGAAAACTGCGGGTAGATAGTTTATTAACTCTTCAGGTGCTTTACAGGAATTAATGCAAAGTGGCATAACAGAAATGAAAATGTGTATTTTTACCACCTAAATCTCGGTAACTTCTGAACAGGTTACAACAGCCGGCAGACTCTAAGGCCGCTCTCTGGTCGTGAATTGCCATGGCAAACATCAGGACCACAAAATCATGATCTGAGGGCACCAATTGGGATAAAGAAGAAGCCCCCACACTCTGTTAACCATTTATAATGATGTAGTCACTATTGACAGCAGCATCTAAGGGGTTAAACAGATATGTACGGTGCAAACACTGATCATGGCTGATGCAGCAAGTTGTCAGCTATAGTGTACAGCTGACAGCTACTGGATTGTCACCAGTATGGGGATACTATTCTCTTATATCTCAGGTCAGTTAAAAGACGTATTGGCGGTCATTAAGGGGTTAAATAGCTGATTTAATAAAATTAGGAATAATTTTAAAAAAGCTTCCAATGCCACTATTTGGTCTTAAAATGTAGTGTTTTGTTTGTTGCTATAGAAGCAATAAGTACATTAGTTTCTGAAAATCAAAAGAATACATGGTTTTTTCTGTTGTTGTTTTTTGTGTGGTTGTTGTAAAATAGAATTTATAATTTTGAAGAAAATAAAGGAAACATTAAGGCTATGTGCACACGTTCAGGATTTCTTGCAGAAATTTCCTGGGCAAAACCGGACATTTTCTGCAAGAAATCAGCAGGCGTTTTTCCTCGCATTTTTACCGCGTTTTTGGTGCATTGTTTTTGCGGATTTTTCCAGAGGTTCCCAATGCAATAATATAGCGGGAAATCTGCAAAAAATCCGCAAAATTAATGAACATGCTGAAAAAAACGCATCATGTCCACAAAAATTGCGTAATGCATTCTAAATGATGGGATGCATAATGTAAGTGCTTTTTTCGCGGTTTTTATAGCGAAAAACCGCGAAAAATCTGCAATGTGTGCACACAGCCTAAGAAATAGAAATTATGTAATGTGGGAAAGTAAATTTTAATAGTAAGAAATGTTCTTTTGGTATTGATTCATTAACTAATATTTTTTGAATGAGAAATGAGCTAATCCATGAAATAAAACATTATGGCACATTTTTGCTATTGCTCTAACAGCTGAGAATAACAGGAAATCTGAACTTGTTATTGAAGACTTTAAAATAGAGCTAACCCTTGTTAACATTTTATGTACATATTTTTCTCCACTTTAAAAGTTGACTACTACGGTATTTTATTTTCATTACTGAAAATCAGATGGAAAATTGCAAAAAAAACAACAACTTTTTTTCCCCTGTTTTTATTTAGCAGTTTATTTGCTTCATTAGGGTTTACACTTTTATTTTTCCTCTTTTAGGCTGTGTTCACACACGGGCATTTGTTGCCTATGTAATATTTTCAGATTTTCTTTTTCAATAAAGCAAACAAAAATGTCACCTGCAAACACAGCAGTACAAAAATATTAGCAAC